>NC_142867.1:16450000-17107500 GCF_051225735.1 Oryctolagus cuniculus | reverse complement strand
CGGCATTCTGATCGGGGTGGCTTGGACAGGGGGATTCTTGCATTCCATCATCCAAATCCTTTTCACTCTCCAGCTTCCCTTTTGTGGTCCCAATGTCATTGATCATTTCCTATGTGACCTGTACCCATTACTGAAGCTTGCCTGCACTGATACTCACATCTTTGGCTTTTTGGTGGTTGCTAACAGTGGACTTATCTGCATTATAATCTTCTCTTTGTTGCTCGTGTCCTATAGCATTATCTTGTTTTCTCTAAGAAACTATAGTTCTGAAGGAAGACGGAAAGCTCTGTCCACCTGTGCATCTCATGTCACTGTTGTGGTTTTGTTCTTTGTCCCATGTATATTTATATATGCAAGACCTCCATCTGCTTTCTCCTTTGACAAAATGATTTCAATATTTTATACCACTGTAACTCCATTACTCAACCCTTTGATCTACACTTTTAGGAATAAGGAAGTGAAAAATGCAATGATGAAATTATGGAACAGATTGGTGGTAGTTTCTGATGAAAAATAAAATAGTAAATGTTCAAAATATATAATGTTTATAGTACAGAAACAAAATATCTTTGATAAATACTTTAGGGAAGGTGTATTTTCTGGAAAGAGGTAAATAATGTAAAAAAATTAATGTGTGAGTCAGAAAATGTGGTTTTCACTTGGAAATCACAACTGAACTCTGAATTGTCAACTTTGAATCCTCATAGATTAATTCAAGAGAATTGAATGTTATTTTAATTTAGACCCTTGTAATTTAAAAAGCAATGTCATGGCAAACTACCTATCACACTGCTTTCAATTCACAACACTCTGCAAAAAATGTTGTTGTTTTTCAACATAATTTCATGAGGGAAAACTCAACAAATTAGGTATAGAAGTAATGTATCCCAAAATAATTAATGCTATAAATAAGCAACCAACAGCCAGTATCATACTGAATGGGTAAAAGCTGAAAGAATTTTCTTAAATTCTGGAATAAGAAAAGGATGTCATTCTTCTCTCACCATTCTTCTTCAGTATAGTATTGGAAGCATTAGCAAGAATAATTATGAGTAAGAAAAAAATAAATGGCATTCAAACTGGAAAGGAAAAGTCAGAACATCCATGTTCACAGATGAATAGTTTTTATTTTTAAAAAATATTTATTTATTTGTTTGAAAGGCAGAGTTACAAAGAGGCAGAGTCAGAGAGAGGAATCTTCAATCCACTGGTTCACTTCCCAAATGGCTGTAACTACCAGAGCTGGGCAAATTGAAAACAGGAGCCAGGAGCTTCTTCTGGGTTTCCCACATGGGTGTGGTTGCCCAAGCACTCTGGCAAGCTTCTATGCTTTCCGGCCATAGCAGAGAGCTGGATGGAAAGTGGGGCAGCCAGGACTTGAACTGCACCCATATGGGATGCTGGGGCTTTAATTCACAGCAGCTCCAAGATGACATAGTTCTACACATGGGAAAACCTAAACACTTCCCGGACAAAGGTGTTACAATTGATAAATCAATTCAGTAAAGTTTAGGACACAAAACCAATATTCAAATACAGTATCAGTTTTTACTCTAGCAATGATCTCACTGAAAGGGAAATCAAGAAACTAATCTCATTAACAACAGAGATAAATTATTTAGGAATACACTTAACCAATGAAGTGAGAGATTGTTAGAATGAAAATTACAAAACGCTGATGAAAAGAATCATTGAGGAGAGCCGGCGCCGTGGCTCAATAGGCTAATCCTCCACCTTGCGGCGCCGGCACACCGGGTTCTAGTCCCGGTTGGGGCGCCGGATTCTGTCCCGGTTGCCCCTCTTCCAGGCCAGCTCTCTGCTATGGCCAGGGAGTGCAGTGGAGGATGGCCCAGGTGCTTGGGCCCTGCACCCCATGGGAGACCAGGAAAAGCACCTGGCTCCTGGCTCCTGCCAGGATCAGCGCGGTGCGCCGGCTGCAGCGGCAGCCATTGGAGGGTGAACCAACGGCAAAGGAAGACCTTTCTCTCTGTCTCTCTCTCTCACTGTCCACTCTGCCTGTCAAAAAAAAAAAAAAAAAAAAAAAAAAAAAAAAAAAAAAAGAATCATTGAGGAGAAAAAATGAAAATAGCCCATGTTCATAAATTGTAAAAATTAATATTGTTAAAATGTTCATGCTACTCAAAGAAATCTATAGTTTCAATGTAATTTCCATGAAAATATCTGTGATGTTATTTACAGAATTAGAAAAAGATCCTAAAATTCTAAAATTCAAATGGAACCACAAAAGAGTAGCCAAAGTGAGGAAAAAAATAGAGATTGTGATATCACAATACTGGACTTTAGAAATACTACAGGCCGGCGCTGCGGCTCACTGTGCTAATCCTCCACCTTGCGGCACCGGCACACTGGGTTCTAGTCCTGGTCGGGGCGTCGGATTCTGTCCTGGTTGCCCTTCTTCCAGGCCAGCTCTCTGCTGTGGCCAGGGAGTGCAGTGGAGGATGGCCCAAGTGCTTGGGCCCTGCACCCCATGGGAGACCAGGAGAAGCACCTGGCTCCTGCCATCGGATCAGCGCAGTGTGCCGGCTGCAGGGCGCCAGCCATGGAGGCCATTGGAGGGTGAACCAACAGCAAAGGAAGCCCTTTCTTTCTGTCTCTCTGTCTCACTGATGTCCACTTTGCCTGTCAAAAAAAAAAAAAAAAAAGAAATACTACAAACCTACAGTAATTAAAACATTGCTGTACCAGCATTAAAACTGTTGCATGTTTCATTGCAACAGAATAGAGAACCCAGAAAGAATCCATTTCATAAAGCCAAATGAATTTTGATGAAGGTCACAAAAATATACATATGGTAGAGGATACTATTTTCAGTGTCCAAACTTGATATGCACCTATAGAAAAATGAAATTAGATACCTACCTCACACCACATACAAAAATCAATTAAGATGGGTCAAGGACAGAAATATCAGACCTGAAACCATAAAACCTGCTGGAAGAAAATACAGGAGAAACACTTCAAGATGATGATGTCAGCAGTATTATTTTGGATCAGACCTGAAAAGTGAAGATAATAAAAGCAAAACTTTTATAGACAAGTGGGTTTATATAAAACTCAGTAGATTCTGCATAACAAAGGAAATAATCAGCAGACTTAAGAGATATCCAGAGAACAGGAGATAAATATATTTTCAAATTGTTGACAAAAAATTAATAGCCAAATTGTATAAGGAACTAAAAAATTAACAACAACAACAACAAAAAAGCCAATTTAGTTAACAAATAGGCAAAGGGCCTAAATAGATATCTATCAAAAATAGAAATACAAATAGCCAACTGATATATGAAAATACTCAATATCATTAGGTATCCAGACAATCAAAACCACAATGAGCTACTGCCTCATTTGTGTTAGAATGGCTATCACCCGAAAAGAAAACAGGTAACAAGTGTTGATTAGGATAATAGAAAGGGAAACTCTTTTACGCTATTGGTGTGAATGTGAATTAGTATTCAAAAACAAAAACAGTATAGAATTCTATACAAAACCTGAAATATCCAAATGTCAATTATTGGGTCTGTATCTAAATTGCATGACATCATACTATTAAAAAAGTCCTCTGCAGCACCACTTTTATTCATAATAGCCAAGATAGGGGATCAACTAAGGTATCTATCTACAGATGAGCAGATAAAGCAAATTTGGTATATATCCACAATAAAATACTATTCAGTCATAAAATAAATGAGATCTCCTCACTTGAAGCAAAATGGATGAACTGGAGGACACCTATTAAGTGAGTAAGGCAGACACAGAAAGACAAATACTGTGTTTTCTCCTTCACAAACGGAAGGCAAAAATCTCAATCTGAATACAGAATTGTAGGTATTGGAGGTTGAATGTGGTGCTGAGGGATACGAGGTGTTGGTTTATGGGGACAAAACTAGATTGAAGGAATAGGTTCCTGATGTTACATAGATGTGACTGTAGCTCACAATATCCTGATTTGATCAGAACACATTGTACACATATTCTAAAATGTCCCACTGTGCCCATGATGTATACAATTATTGGTGATAATTTCTTTAGAAAAGTAAAACTCTTGTGGATGGAAAAATTTGTTTTAGAGATTTGGAGCTGAAACTAACTCAAACTATTGAAATTCAACAATGCTTCTGTGTAGGTGACTTCAGTGACAGGACAATCAAGGCTTAGAAGGGCAGAGAGCAGAGCATCCTCATATCTGCATGAGTGGTTCCTGAATCACAAAACTACAATTTAAGGTGAATGGATTAGCATCTACCACAGAATTTGAGTGACTTCTTGAATTTTTTTGAACTGTAGAATCTTTTTTTTAAAGATTTTATTTGTTTACTTGAAAGTCAGAGTTACAGAGAGGCAGAGGCAGAGAAAGAAAGGTCTTCCACCTGCTGGTTCACTCTCCAGCTCGTGGCAATGGCTGGAGCTGCAGGATCTGAAGGCAGGAGCCACTCCACTGTGAAAAAATATTTAAAGGGCAAGGAAGGCTCTTTGCCTCTGATTTGCTGCCGATGATAAGCGATGGATAGGAGTTCAAGGCACTTGCTGCACGTGGTTTTTGGCGGGCTCTCTGCTTGGTATGGACACTACCCTAGTTTCCAGATTTTCCCTTCTGTTTGAACTAAAGCCCTCACTTTCCTATACACTTTTTGCACTAAAAAAAAGCCTAAAATGTACCATGCTGCCTCATTTATTGATGCCGGTATTTAGAATTCTTCTCTAAATCTTAGGCAAGAACCCCTTCTAGCTAATTAACATTGGGGGTTTATTAATAAGCATATGTTGATATCGTATGGCACCCCAAATTCCGGTAGAATATGTGTCATCCCATATGGCACTTCTGGGGAACTTTAAGGGACTACATTTCTGTATAGATTTTAGGGGGTCATCTCCGATATGAATTGCACATGACACTGTCTTAATAATTTTACAATGCATTTTCTAGTGAAATCATTTATTATTTCTTTGTGACACTAAAGAGGCAAGATTCTTGCAAAAAATCTTGAGGTGACTTTGCACATCCTTGAGAATCAACTGTTTTCAGGAATATATAGTAGTTTCCTGATGAATCAAAAAATGAATTTTTTTTTTTGACAGGCAGAGTCAGACAGAGAGAGAGAGAGAGAGAAAGGTTTTCCTTCCATTGGTTCACTCCCCAAATGGCCGCTACAGCCAGCGCTCTGCGCCGATCTGAAGCCAGGAGCCAGATGCTTCCTCCTGGTCTCTCCTGCAGGTACAGGGCCCAAGCACTTGGGCCATCCTCCACTGCCTTCCTGGGCCACAGCCGAGAGCTGGACTGGAAGAGGAGCAACTGGGACAGCACTGGTGCCCCAACCGGGACTAGAAGCCGGGGTGCGGGCTCCGCAGCTGGAGGATTAGCCTAGTGAGCCGTGGCGCTGGCCTCTTCAGGTTCTTTAATTTGGAATCAAAGCATAATTGTTGGAGGAGTTTTTGGAAGCGATTAACTATTTGGCCAATTTTTAAGATTAAATTTTGCATTAAGAGGAAGATTGGAATGGCTTGTGGCTGGCTTAATTCCCAGACTCTCTCCTAAGTCAGTAGTTGATTTTAGGAGTTTATTCTGTGCTCGTTCCTAAACTAAAAGACTTTTTGTGTGGTATGACTTCCATCTGAACTAGAAAATCTTCACATTGTTTTGGATCTAAGCATGGGGAAGGGGGTTTGTTCAAATGGATAAAGTAAATCCCTCTCAATTAATGAAGACTTAATTTTAGGGTCCTTCTAATTTGCTTTTTCAGCTATTGTACAAATGGAACTGTTGTAACATGGAATAAATTTTAAAATTAATATAATAACACTGGCCGGTGCGCGGCTCACTAGGCTAATCCTCCGCCTGAGGAGCCGGCACCCTGGCTTCTAGTCCCGGTTGCTCCTCTTCCAGTCCAGCTCTCTGCTGTGGCCTGGGAGTGCAGTGGAGGATGGCCCAGGTCCTTGGGCCCTGCACCCGCATGGGAAACCAGGAGGAAGCACCTGGTTCCTGGCTTCAGCATGCCAGCAGTAGCGGCCACTGGGGGGTGAACCAACGGAAAGAAGACCTTTCTCTTTCTCTCTCTCTCTCTCTCTCTCTCACTAATTCGGCCAGTCAAAAAAAAAATATATATATATATAATAAGAACACTACAATATTTCCTGGTATAATTGCTGAAAGCTGCAGATGTACCCCTGTGGATTTTAAAGTGCATTCACTGTTTCTGCTCTAACTCATCACTGCATTTGTTCTGTGGTTCTGAATATATATTCTGCCCACCGCGTTTGTCTTCACTATAGTTTATACTTTACAAGAAGATACTCCCAAGGAAAAGCCACAGTGCTGATAGTTTCCTAGCAACTCCTATTTTTATACCCTTGCTTTAAAATGCAGTTCTTCTGTTTCGTGTATTTGATTTCCCAAGTTTCAAATTTAGTATCTGTTGTTTTCTAATATGTTGATTACCAGATCATTAGAATTTTACCTTATTTCTTGAGTGGGTATTACAGCTCTGGTTAAATTACAATTTAAAAGTTAAAAAGTGCTTTGAGTATATGTATGTTTATATTTAGTAACAAATCATCTAAAAGCCATTCTTGAGTTTTGGTTTAGTTTTTTTCATTTGTTTTACTGACTGTAATTTAGAATAAAAGTTTTTTGTTGTTGTTGTTCTTGTATTTAACACTTCTTATAAGCAGCTGAAGACACAATATTTAGCCCTATATCTAAGGTGGGGAGTAGCTGCCTTGATCTTTCCTGAGATATTAATCCTGATATTTCATGTGGAGATTATTAGTAAAATCCCCTTTTCATTGTGCTTAAGTCAAATCTACTATAAGGGGAAGATTGCAAGTCTGTTTTAAACATCCTTGTAATTTAATTTGAAGATTCTAACTGATCACAGCAGTTTTTTATAGAACTTATGGTGTCTCCAAAGACTTGATAAAGTACACTGAGAGAGAAATGGTCCGTTTGTTTTCTGTATTTCCATTAGTTGGCAAAAGGAATGGCGTTAAGTTTAAACTTGTTTCCATTCTCTTCACATACATATACATCCCCATGTTTAACTGACACACTGGGGCCTCAGTTGTGTGCTGTACTGTCTTATTAATGAAGCTATTAAAGAAAAAAAGAAACAAATAAAGTCAATCCAACAACCTGTTTTAAATGTTCACAAAAAACCCAAAGTCAGCTTTTGTGTGAGGCTGATATGCATATTTTTAACACATAATGTGCAATTTAGAGAACTATATATTTCCATTGAATTAAGAAGACTTATACCTGGATTAGCACCTAGAAAGTACACAGAAGATGAAAAAAGAAAAGTAGGGAAAACTTTCTATTAAATCATTTGGGCCCAGGTTACTCTAAGAGAAGATTCTACTGGCATTTCATAGGAAATCATGACCTTTCTCATGAGCTTGGTGACCATCTGACAATTATGCTTTATGGCAGATATGTCAAGTTTGATGGATTTAATATGTAAATTTAAATAAGTGATAAAGAATTCTACTACTGTTCTACAAAACTGTGGTGCTTTTGGGAAGACAGTGGGAAAATAAGGGAAATTGTCTTAACTGCCTATGTGACGGAATGTGTCAAAGATGGTGTTTTACAATTTCACAAAGACACTGATTTTCTGTAGAAGTCACTGACTGGATGAAGAATCATCAGGTGTCTATTTGGGTTATGAAAACTTTCATTCACATTAGAAAAGTTTCCATACTGAATGAGGTATCAGTCAACATTCCATGTTCTCCATTGTGGAATGCGGCCATCATAACCAGTGGCTTTACTCCCTGAGCACAATGCTCACCCCAATAAATTTTAATCAAAGGTACTTCCATGTTACAATGTTTGCTAATTTTGTACTTAGTAATGAAGACAAGTCTAAATTTCATAACCTTGCTTCCATGATGTTCAGAAAGGACAACTTACTTTTCTACTATGAATTTGGAGTCTGGCTAACTCATATGGATCTTCACTTCTCCTTAGGAAGTGTTTTCCTTCTCATTTCCATTAAATATGCATTTCATTTCTCTTCCCATAGTGTCTTCCCTGATTTTCATATCTCTGTATCCTAATTGTTTTCACAGCCAAAGGTACACTTAGTTTATATTTCCTCTTATATTGTGCTATATGTATTCAAGATATTATGTACATTTTATTTATGATTTTATTAAAGACATTTGAAGCTGTCATACCTAACTCTTGATCATCATGAAAAAAGGTAGTATGTCTCACATAAAAAAGAATAGGAATGAGGGAGGGATGGGTGGTAGGGTGGGAAGTATCATTATTCTCTTTAAACTATTTATGAAATATATGAAATTCATTCCCTTTAAACAAATATAAAGATAAAATGCTTATTTTTATTATTTGTATTTCACATGTGAATATCAGGGATTTTATTTAATGTCAGACTACTGGTGGGCAACTGGGTGGGATTTGAGTCCTGGTGCTATGGCTCCAGATTTTACACTGGATTGCTGTGCTAACACGCCTCTCATCTCTGGTTTTGTTTACATTTCATAGAATGTGGGAAGGAGTCTGCCTATGACAATTAAACTATAGTTGATCTTTTTATATACTTTTAATTTTTTTTCTAACAATCGTATCCTGTCTATTGGTATAGTCTTGGAAGACATTGCATTCTAGAAATGCAACAGTTATGGCCCTAATGAGTTCAAGGGAAGACGTGGGTGGAACTATGTAGTTCTACACTTATGCTATAAAACTGTACACAGGTATTTGGCATATCCAAGAAAATAATTATTGCTTAAATTTTTTGTTTGTTAGGGCTGGTGCTGTGGTGCAGCAGGTTAAAACCCTGGCCTGAAGCACCGGCATCCCATATGGGCACTGGTTTGAGTCCTGGCTGCTCCTCTTCTGATCCAGCTCTCTGCTATGGCCTGGGAAAGCAGTATAAGATGGCCCAAGTGCTTGGGCCCCTGCACCCACGTGGGAGACCTGGAAGAAGCTCCTGGCTCCTGGCTTCAGATCGGCACAGCTCTGGCTGTTGCGGCCACCTGGGGAGTGAACCAGCAGATGGAAGACCTCTCTCTCTGTCTCTACCTCTCTCTATAACTCTGTCTGAAATAAATAAAATAAATCTTTAGAAAAATTTAAAAAATTTTGTTTGCATATTTTGGTTATCACATTTGTGTCTGAGATCATTATCAAGCAAATGTCAATGTGTGAAAATCACTGGAAGCCAGATTCATGGGCAGCCTTATAAATGACACAACCTTATGAATAATGATGTAAAACAGAGTAAAATAAATGGTCATCAGGACATCCAGAGGCATTAGTTCAATACCATCAGTTTCTTCAAAGAACAAGAAGACTTTGTTCTTGGTCCTGATAGGGAAAGAGATGCTTGGACATGCAGAAAAGTCTTCAAGTGCCTTTAGCAGACAGTGAGCAAGTGCATACGCTCCTCTCTGTGCACATCCCAATCAGGCGATCAGCACACTGCACTGGCTCCAGGATTTTGTGCAGCCATTCGTGGCCTTGTGATTATTTTCTTTGAAACTGATTATACAAACATCATTTGTGCAACCAATATTTGTCTTGTTTGGAACATCTTAGTAGAAGCCCCGGTTTTAGAGGTTATTGTGTGTTAATAGTCACACACCCTGGCTCCCACACTGAGAAAACAAGTTCTCCCAGAAATTGATAAACTAATTATTTATGTGGCTGTTTTGAATATTATTATTGACATTAAAATATGGGAAGAAATGGAAGACTAGATCTGCTTGCTTTCAAAACGTATCTTAATAATCTGTGTTATAGAATTTTTGCTAAAAATTTTGAATAAATAATTCTAAAGAACATAATAAAGTGTCCATAAAATGAGTCATTGTCTTCCTGTCTCTGTAGCTATGCTGCATGTTTTTTTTAAATTTAACAGTCAAGGAAGGTGGGATTATAAATGCATTGGAAAGAATAGAATATTGGAAATGCACTGAATGAGCAAATTACTATCCCTGTAGCCTCCATTTGACATCCATGGCTTTCTGTCTTTTTCTCTTTTCTTATTTGAACTTAAATAGAACTCTATTTTCCACAACTGTGCATTTTCCTGTTGGGGTTGAATACACATAAAATGGTAGGAAAAGTTAAAGTTAGCAATGATATTATGAAGTAGTAAGGTTTTTGCCTGTTTACTTTCTGATGGGTCTGGATAGTTAAGTCCAACTATTCCCTCAAGCTTCAGTCTCAATACTACCATCCTTTCGTGGAAAGAATCCTGCCATGTCATTTATCACATTTATCACATTTCCTCTCTAGAAATGAATTTTTAAATTTTTATGTCATAGAAAATAATCTATGAAAATTTTCTTCTTTTCATATAAAGTATTGTTCTTGAATAAGCATGCTCATTACTGCTTCAATCCAAAATAATCCACGTTTTTGTGGATTGATGCTAGCTTATCCCGGAACTCATGTCTTGCATTTAAGAAGCACATGGACATTTTCCCCAAATTTTGCAAAGAAAAGACACCATATTCAAACACAATATGCTCACTGTTCTTTTAATGAATACCAGGGAAATAAAAGCATCTTCAAACATAAACCAAGGACAAGTTGGAAAAATTAAATATTTATAAATAAATATAAATATATATGTATTTAAATTGTTTGGGGACAGGAACATTTTTTTGACAGGCAGAGTTAGACAGTGAGAGAGAGAGAGACAGAGAGAAAGGTCATCCTTCTGTTGGTTCACCCCCCAAATGGCTGCTACAGCTGGCGTGCTGTGCCGATCCGAAGCCAGGAGCCAGGTGCTTCTCCTGGTTTCCCATGCAGGTGCAGGGTCCAAGCACTTGTGCCATCCTCCACTGCCTTCCTGGGTTACAGCAGAGAGTTGCACTGGAAGAGGAGCAACCAGGACAGAACCTGGCGCCCCAGCTGGGACTAGAACCCGGGCTGCCAGCGCCGCAAGGCGGAGAATTAGCCAAGTGAGCCGTGGCGCCGGCCATGGAGACAGAAACTTTTAAGCACTTGAGCAAGTCAAATTATGCAAAGCAATATCATGGGAAACCTAACAGATGGAAAATTTCTAAATCCTGGGGGAAACTGAGATTCAAGTCTACAGGTTCATGACCTCTCAGGGAGAACCTCTTTAAATGCTAGTTGGAAACGAAGGCAGAACATTGAGCTTCATCATTTTTTTCTTTTCCGGGGATCATGCTGAGGACAGAATTTGAACATCAGTGGGAAACTTTACATATCTTATCCACTACAGTTGGTCTTCCTCTACGTCTTAGATGTAGAGAAGAATTGGAAAATAAATCCACATTTTGGTCAGCCACTGTTTGTACATCCCTTTCTAAAGAATAAGAAATTGTCATCAGCAGAATCTCCACGGAAGTCATACATGGTGAGAATTATAATTTATGTTTTCCATTTTGATAAATGATTTAAAACTGTAATAGGGTGCTTAAAATGTGTCTGTTGTGGTCAGGTTGTTAAGTTTATTGCAGTGTGTTCTCTCAACTCCTCATCTTCACTTTAGATTAATTATCAAAGTTAAGTTTGTGAAAGTAAATAAAATAGTACACTTGGAGCTTACCTACAGGAGAGCACATGTTACATCCTAAGTGTCCAATGAACAGCAGCTGCTGGAACAGAATGTAAGTCGGTGTCTCTCTCTCTATCTCCCTCCTCTCTCTCTCTCTCTCTCTCTCTCTCTCTCTCTCCTGACTTTCTTGTTTAGGAGCATCTATTTCTTCAAGTCCAATAAAATTATATCTATCTTCATCTTTTCATTTCACGTGAAGCCCACATAACAAGTACATATTTTTGCAAGATCATTTTACTTAATCTTTCTGTGACATAACGTGATTTATGAGAACTGAAAATCTCACCATGTATTATTTCCTCAAAAATTATTTCTACATGTTCTCATTTATTCCCCAATGATTTCTGTATCCTGCTATTTTAGATTAAAAATGGAACATTCTGAAGTTATATAATTGATATTTATATAGGAGTTAGGACTAAAAATGTCAGTTCTGCTCTGTGTCCCTGGGTAGCTCAGGGACCTTGTTCTTGAGATTAACCCTGATCTTTCTTGCACCTAATAACACTATGTTTTTATGTGTATCACCTTATCCAGTTCTCAGAGGAATCCTGTCAATAGGCTGTCTTTTCATACCCATTGACAAAAGTGAAATCTGAGGACTTTAGAATTTTAAATAAATTGTTAATGTCACAGATTGTGCAGAGAAATTGGGATTTGAACCCAGGCTGAGGAGTCTGGAGTCAAGGTTCTCACTTATTTCATTTATTTTTCTTTTTTTTTTTTTATCCATAGGCTAACCTGAACACTGCTGGGTCATACATTGGTCTTCTCTACTGTATGATGAATAGTTATTGACTGATGCAACCTTATAGGGTTTATTTCATATACTTGTTTTACTGCTGACAACTTATCAGTGAATGTAGAGTCACAATGTAGACATCAACTGGAAATGAACATAAAGACACAATGCAAGTGGGTGTTTTAAAGTAAGGTAAAGAAGAGATATTAATACAGACAATTGTATTGTTATCTTTATTAACATCTTAAATTGTTTTGTCAAATATAAGTGATGCTCACGAAATCAAATTACTTTAAATTCTCAGAATAAACTCTGTAATTTTTTCACCTGTTTTAATAGACAGTCGCATATACATACAGATGTATTTACAGATACACAAACATATTTTCTATTTGACTGAAATATTTGGTTTATATGTACAGGTGAGGATACAATAATATTTTGAAGCTGTGTGTGCTTATGGAAAATGATGTCAAGAGTTGGAGTAATTATCTGGATAAGTCATGGAAAAGATTTCTGTGAGTAAGAGAATTAGCATTTTCAATGATGAATAAATACTAAAATTGGTAATGAAATATTATTATGTGTAACATTGTCACATTTTTAAATGTTATTCTCATCATAAATCTGAGAGATGAGCAGGTAAACTATATATGAACATCTTTTCTTTTTTAAAGAATGTTATACAAATTTGAAACATATATCTTGAGGAGTTGTATTAGATCAGATCATGTCATGTTATATAAATAATTAGTAAGTAATTGACAAAGTTTCAAGATTCTGGCTTATATTCAACACATAATTCTCTTCCTTACCTACATACATGGTTTGTTGCCATGTTTTGTACATCAAAAATTGGTCTGCCAATACTACATCATTTGCTCTGTTTCCCTTACTAAGAAGCCTCATTCAAATATGAACAGGAATCAGTGGCTTTAATTTATATAGGGGAACCTCAACTTAGAAGTTCTTGATTGGAAAGAAAAATTCCCACTCTTTCCCCCTTTATCTAGTGGAAAGGATTTGCTGTTAGAGCCATAGTTTCTGTATTAAAGTCACATGACACTGGGCAGTCATGTAAGACACCAGTTAAGATGCCACACAGCAGGGTGCTTGAATTGGATTCCCAGTTCCAACCAGGCAATGCACATCCTGGTATGCATGGATGAAAGCTCAAGTTGCTGGTCTCCTGCCGCCCTCAGTTGCCGGCATGCGAGAATGAACTAGCAGTTGGGAGTGTGCTCTGTCTCTCTCCACTTCTCAAAATAATTAAATAAATAAATTTATTTAAGACTGCAGAACCGGCATCTGTGGGTTGCTTGAATGTAGTCTCTTTAAGCATTAGTTTCCTGCCAATAAAGTGAGGATAATAAAAGTGAGCACGGTTTCCTAAGCTACCCTGAGGAATTGCTTATCTTGCATTATTGTAAAGTTTTCTTTTACTTTTAAAATGATGAAGTAAAAATGAAAATCTCATTCTTCCTGCATATTTATGTGGGAATTATACAGGTATTTACATTTCTGTAGAGTTTATTCTTATATAAATAGTAAATTAATTCATTTAAATGAATCATTTAGTTTAGACTTCTAAAAATTATTTGAGGAGTAGATATCATTTTCATGTACTTCTTGAACTGCATACTATTTATTCTCCTGTTTATACATAAGAATGTCTTCTGATCAGGGATGCATCTTAGTCATGCCTGTGCCATTGCATGTCAATGGTAGGCATGATTAGTAAATTAGAGCCTTCTTTTTCTCATAAGTTGCATGTGGCTTCACGGTACTCCTCAAATGTTCATTTCAGGAAGTCACAAGTCAGTGATCAATTATGGCATTTGAAATACGATATATATCTTTTCTCTACCATACATGCCTCTGGCATATTGAAATTCTGGTATTTCAAAGTATTCAATAATTTCTGTTCCTATTCATTCTGTCTCACCTCCAACTACTATCTTCAAAAAATGTAAGTTCGTTGCCTCAATGGCAACGGATGCATTACATAAGGGGGTATCAAATTGTTGCTGGCTGCAACCTGCTCTGAAACAAATTTTTCTGTATTACGATTTCAGATTCTACATGAACACTATTGTAGCTCCTTGGAAATCATGCTAAACCAAAGCTTTGTAACTGAGTTTGTCCTCCTGGGGCTTTCACAGAGTCCTAATGTTCAGAAGATTGTGTTTGTTGTATTTTTGCTTGTCTACATTGCAACAGTTGGGGGCAACATGCTAATTGTAGTGACTGTCATCAGCAGCCCTGCACTGCTGGGCTCCCCCATGTACTTCTTCTTGGCTTTCTTGTCTTTTCTGGATGCCTGCTTCTCTTCTGTGATCACCCCAAAGATGGTTGTAGACTCTCTCAATGAGAGAAAAACCATCTCCTTTGAAGGCTGCATGACACAGCTCTTTGCCGAACACTTCCTGGATGGGGTGGAGGTGATCATCCTCACAGCCATGGCCTATGACCGCTATGTGGCCATTTGTAAGCCCTTGCACTATTCTTCTATCATGAACTGGAGGCTCTGCAGCATTCTGATGGGAGTAGCCTGGACAGGGGGATTTTTGCATTCCATCATCCAAATCCTTTTCACTTTCCAGCTTCCCTTTTGTGGTCCCAATGTTATCGACCATTTCATGTGTGACTTGTATCCATTACTGAAGCTTGCCTGCACTGATACTCATGTCTTTGGCCTTTTTGTGGTTGCCAACAGTGGATCTATTTGCATTATTATTTTCTCCTTGTTGCTTATGTCCTATGGTGTCATCTTGTTCTCATTGAGAAACCATAGTTCTGAAGGGCGATGGAAAGCTCTGTCTACTTGTGGATCTCATGTCACTGTTGTGGTTTTGTTCTTTGTCCCGTGTATATTTATATATGCAAGACCTCCATCTGCTTTCTCTTTTGACAAAATGGTGGCGATATTTTACACAATCCTGACTCCCTTGATCAATCCTTTGATCTATACTTTCAGGAACAAAGAAGTGAAAAATGCTATGAAGAAATTGTGGAACAAATTGATAGCAGTTTCTGATGAAAACTAAAACATTAACCAAGAAAAATGAAAAAAGTTATATGTAAAGAAATCAAAATTGTCAGATAAAATCTTTACAGGATATCCTGTGCATGGAAAGAAATAATTTAATGGACAAATATTAAACTTGTTACTTTGTAGATGATCTTTTCATTTTCATATTACTCATCAACTCTAAATTGACAACTCAGTATCCTTATATGTACATTAAAGCAATTGAGTGTTTTACTTATTTTTAATTTAACAACCAAAAACAATCATAAAATAGATATTACCCATCAAATGGCTTACCATGCACTCCAGGCTAGAAAAAGCAACAAGTAATCTCAAAGCTTTCAAATCATAAAATTAGTACATTGACCTAATCAATAAAAGAAACACTGGGGCTGAAGAAATATAGCGGTCAGGGATTCATTTAAGTTCAGAGCTAAGTATGGCTATATCCCATAATTCCACTGTTTAAGGAAGATTTATAACCACCTGGTAGAGAATTTGAGCCACTTTTTTTTTGTAGGATTTATTTTCTATTTGAAAGGCATAATTAGAGAGAGGAAGAGATACACATGCATTTACAATCAACTTATTCTTGAGAAAGGAGCTAAAATAAATCACCAGAGCAAGGACAGTATCTTCAAAAAATTGTCTTGGGAAAACTGGATCTCAACATGCAGAAGTAGGAAACTAGACCCCTATCTTACACCTTACACAAAGATCCACTCAAAATGGATCAAAGACCTAAATCTATGACCCTATACTATGAAATTACTAGAGAACATTGGAGAAATTCTGCAAGACATTGGTATTGGCAAAGGCTTTTTAGAAAGTATGCTAGAAGCACAGGCAATCAAAACCAAAATTGACAAGCAGGATTGTATCAGCATGAGCAGCTTCTACACTACAAAAGAAACCCTCAGCAAAGTGAAGAGGCAACTGACAGAATGGGAGAAAATATTTTCAAACTACACAACTGATAAAGGGTACACATCCAAATCTATAAAGAGCTCAAGAAATTCAACAACAACAAAACAAGCAATCCAGGTAAGAAATGGGTAAAAGACTTGAACAGACATTTTTTAAAAGAGGAAATTCAAATGGCCAACAGACACTTGAAAAAAAAATGCTCAGGATCACTAGCCACTAGGAAAATGCAAATCAAAACCACAATGAGCTTTCACCTCACTCCAGTTAGAGGGGCCCTCATGCAGAAGTTAACAAGCAACAAATGTTCACTAGGATGAGAGGAAAAAGGTACCCTAATCTACTGTTGGTGGGAAGGTAAACTGGTGCAGCCATCATCGAAGACAGTATGAAGATATCTTAGAAATCTGAATATAGACCTACCATATGATCCAGCCATCCCACTCTTGGGAAGTTACCTGAACCAAAAAAGTCAGCACATGAGAGGGTTATCTAATCCCATGTTCATTGCAGCACAATTCAATCAGTTTTAAAATACTTCATGAAGTCATTTTTTTTTTTTTTTACTTTCTTGCTTTTGTTCAGTGGTCTTCTTTGATGCTACCATCTGCAAAATTTTTCTGCCAGAAATGAGAAGCTTGTTCACTACCTCAAAGGTATGATGGGAGTTTAGGGATTTAGTTTAGGGATTTTCTGGGAAGTTGATATAGTGACCCATCTGTTGTCTGTTCCTATTTTGCAAGGCAAGAAATCTTATGACAGTAAGGTTAAAGTAACAGAGCTTTAGATTTGTAATTAAGAGATTTGAATTTTAAGCTTTTTTCTATTATTGATTACCCATGTGACCTTAGATGAGTTATTTAACTTCTCCTGCCTCAATTCCTTATGTCTAATGAGAATTAAGAATTAATTAATATTTCTTCTGCACTCTCTGTGAATCAGGAGTTCTTTTATGTTATATGTTTTAGTATTTATAGAAACTTCACAAAGTTTTCATACTACCATTTATTTGATGAGAAATCTGGGGATCAAAAACTGTCAGTGGTACCCCAGAAAATCTTTCAGATTCTGGATTTATTGGTCAGAAAATGTAATACTTAAGAACAAATAATTCAGAAATTAGAGAAACCAGTAGATAAGGGAGATAGGAATAACAAAGAAGCTATAAACATGGGAATGTGTTCTTGGTGAGGAAGGTTGAGAAGGAATGAGAATTTGTTTTGGATAAGGAAAGACATTGTGTATGAAATATTTGAAGTAAAGTAGAATGATTGGATGACACTAGAATGAAAGCAAAAAAGGATAAAAACTGAAGATTTAAGTAAATTTCAGAAGATATGAGCAGATCACAGAAGGTTTGAAAAGGATAAACAAACGTAATCGAGGCACTAGGTATGGATTCTCAATTCCCCAAGTAGAGAACTTGGCTTCTATTGTCTCTCCTGCTGTCAGTGACTACTCTAATATCTACCTTTCTTGCCCCAAGTCTTTAGTCTTCTGTTTTGAATAAACCAATTCAGTTTATCTCCTCTAGAATACAGCAAATCCATTTCCAAATGATAATGCAACAAAGATATCTACTCTTTCAATGTCAAATTTCTCCAGACAACACCACCTGTAGTCTGTTGATAATACAGCAACAGCTGCAGAATGAATCCCATCCAGTACTCCCCTGCCCTCCTGAGGTTCTACCACCTTGGACCCCTGCAGCTAGGATCATGGGGCACCTTGAACCCCTGGTGAACCAATTTTATGCAGGGCCAGCATGATCCCCAAGTCCAGTATGAAATAGTTATGGAAGAAAAGACTTTTACCTGAATGCCAAAAATTTGTAATTATTAATCAATTAGGAGACAGAATGTGGAGAGTTGTCTCAGGGCACTTAGCTTATCCTCCAAGCTAAGGATGCTGCAGGCTTTCCAGCCCTGCCTATAAATGCAGATTACTGGGTTGCAAAAATCCATTGGACCATGGAAAATTCATCCTAACTAAGAAGATACAGTAGTTATAAGTAAGGTTCTCCAGTTGTAGTCTATGTGGAAGTAACAGTCAGGTTCTGGCTGTCCTGGTTCCCCACTGCTCCCTTAAAGCTTGTTCAATAAATGTAACTCTGTTCACTCTAAGAAAGAAAGAAAAAATTCTTGTAATCCATTTGCAACAAATCAAGCCAGGTATAATTGTGATGTTTTCAGAGACACTTGAACTTGCTAGTTACCACTAGGTCCATCAGCATACATGCAAGGCCTGGCAAAATCTATTCACAGCATCCTCCTTTCTCAATTTCTGTTTCCTATCTTTCTCCTCCTACCCCTACCTGGACCTCTCATTTCATCCTCACTGTAGGTTTGTATTAGGCAATAATATACCTGCAGGTATCTTATGTAATAACATTGCCTCCCAAGTAGGAAAGTAATTCTGTAATGGCATCTATGCCATCTTTAATAACCTGTAACCACATTAAAAGGAAGAATCTGTTTTTTTCTGTGAGTGGAAGAACATATATCTTTAAGGAAGATAAAAAGGCAATATGTAAGACAAGTACTCAACAATTTCTCTCTATTTTCATTTCCCTCTCTTCTCTACATTGATTTAAAAAATAGATGATGTTAACAATGGGTTAAATAATCATTACTAGTTACCTTTTTACAAAAGAGGAGGTTGAAAAGTTAAGAAGCTGAAACAATTATTAGAATTTGTTTGGTTAGTAAGTGGTGGGGTTGACACATGTGCCACACAAGTTTCATGTGCTGAGACTCTGATGGGCTGTAAGGCATTTAGAAAAGACTATTTTAAAAAAATCATATGGAGGAGATATGAGAGATTGCAATCTGCAGTTCAGAGTAAGCTAAGGTTTAACCAATTGGTCCTAATGTTTTCCTTTGCCATTGGACTGTCTGAGCTCAGTAGTTTATTAGACAGAATTTGGGATTGGGTTGCAGTTATTGTTTCCTTGGAGCTTCTGAGGCTGAAAGTCTGTTTCTGCAAACTTTAGTGAGAATCACTATAAATATCCAATGCAATAAAAGGAAAACACTAAACTCATGTCTTTCCAAAAGAGGAGCTGTGTGAAGAAAGTTGGCTTCTGAAACCTTTTTCTCTTGGTCAAAGGAATAATGTCTTCTATAATATTTATGGGCAAATAGGTTCTGGCTTTACTGACTCTGTATGATATATATATTTTCTAGTTGAACAGTCAATAATCTCAAAACATTCTTGAAATTTATGCTCCCAGAAAAGCATGCATATCACCTTGTGAAGCCCTAATTGATAAGTGGTTTTCTTTCCCAATAAAGTTACAAAATGGCTCTTTGTTTCTGTCTTCAATGTGTATAATGAGTTAATTTGTTCTCCTCCAATAAAGAGAATTCTGGTTATAATGTACATTTTCAGAGTTTAGGGGCATAGTTTCTTTCATGCACTTTATAATATATTTAATTTATCATATCAACTATCGTACAATGAGCTATCATTACGTTCTATTAAACATATACACACAGTAATTTAAGCCAAATATTTTAGTTGAATCTTTCAGTTGGTGAATTAGCAAATATTTTATAAAGTGTTGATACTTACAAAAATCAACACTTCATAGTGGATATAATTATGAAAACTACATCTACTAACATAAAATAAAACTGATTTAGGGTCATAATAATCAACCCAGAGATTGAAGATATCCATCGATGTGAGTCCAAGATTACCAGCACATTGAGTAATGAAATTTGATTGCATAGCAGTTACAGTCTTTAGAACAAGGAAAAGGTTTTATTGTTTAGTAGACTAAGCTCTGGCCAATATGCCTAGCTGGCATGCTTCTGTGTTAGAAGACTGTTTCATAGTAGGACTACTTGAGCCTAGAGCCAAGAATGAGCATTAGTCGAATTCTATTTGTGTGAAGCACATTTTCTGTGGTAACTGAAATTACATTAAAGAGATTCATCCATGTAATGAAGGTATTTATCAATGACCAGGACAAGCATTTTGGGGTTCTGGATTTATATATTTCATAGCAGCTCATGAAATATGCATTGTTTTAGGCACTGTTACCAATAAATTTAGACAAAAACAGTCCATGAAGGGGGTTGGACAGTAATGTGCATACCTGAGAGATGGAAGAAAAAAATTGTTTTTATACATAGCTGAGAAGTGAACCACAAGCTATGGTAGAAAATCTATAGAATGATCCTATGGGAGGCTTTGAGAAAAACACTGTTCATAAAAGTTTGAAAAATTAATTAATGTTCATGTGCTCTCCTGGAAAAGCATCTCAAAGCGCACATTATACAGATGATAGGGTGATCATTTCTTTATGTGTGACATAAAAGATCAGTAAACCACTTACCATGCCAGAGTCTAACTTTGCAATATAAATAGCAGTGAAGATTAGGAATTAACAATAGGAAAATCAGTGGGAATTGAAATGCATTGACAAAGCATATTCTCTTATATTTTTGGAGTCTCTGCTGAACACACATATTTGTAAGCCAGCTTTTTTTTTTTTTTTTTTTTTTTTTTTTACAGGAAGAGTGGATAGTGAGAGAGAGAGAGAGAAAGGTCTTCCTTTTGCTGTTGGTTCACCCTCCAATGGCTGCCATGGCTGGCGCGCTGCAGCCGGCGCACCACGCTGATCCGAAGGCAGGAGCCAGGTACTTCTCCTGGTCTCCCATGGGGTGCAGGGCCCTTGCACTTGGGCCATCCTCTACTGCCCTCCCGGGCCACAGCAGAGAGCTGGCCTGGAAGAGGGGCAACCAGGACAGAATCCGGCGCCCCAACCGGGACTAGAACCCAGTGTGCCAGTGCCGCTAGGTGGAGGATTAGCCTACTGAGCCGCGGCATTGGCCTGTAAGCCAGCTTTTAAGCTCTCCCATCTCCCAGTTAATTAAGATTAGTTGGGATTCCTCTGAAATGTATCCAGGACACCAATGTTGAGGGAAAGAGTTTCATTATGTATATTACATTAAAATTCCCAAATGTGTGTGATATTAGCATACCCACTGTCAAGAAAAATAGCATGTATGTATATATGTAATATCTACATATGAAATGAATGTGACAAAATGCTAAAATTGTTAAAATCTAAATAAATATTAAAAAATAAAGGGATCAAAGTAAAAGGATCCCAAATGTAAATCAAAGGTTCATATGACTCGAAGCACCATCTCTATTAGGATGACATATTTATATCTTCACCTCAGATGTCTCATGCAAAATGTCAGACTTCTGTATTCAAATATCTGCTTGAAATCTTCCTCTATGCATAGAATTTCTAATAATTTTAAAGAAAAAGTGGTAAATTCCAAGCCTACATTGTTTCCTTTTTCTTTCCTCTCGCTGGAGACGAGGTTTCTGGGAAGCTGCTGTTATCTAATTTTGTCCCCCAGAAAACCCTAAGTTCCAGGGAAATATTTTCCCTGTTATGAAAAGATCTAACATTTCATTCTTTCCAGCCTACAATGGCTTCTGTTTGATATAAATGTCTTCAGATCAGTATTGATCACAAAACAGGGACAAGTGAAGGGGAAAGGAGGTAGAGACCAATTTCAACAAACTTGCAATTTGCAAAGTTTAAAGTCAGGACAAGGATAGGAAAACTAATCCTGGTGATATTAATGTTGGTTATCCTTCATCTACTGTGAGCTTACCTACCATATTCTCTGAGGGGTGGAAGGAAGGGGTGATATTAGGAATGGAGAAGAGAGAAGAACTCTTTATTGAAATCCTAGGAGAAATTACTCTACCCCTGCCATGATTCTTTGCTCACCATGGCACTATAGGTTTTCCCTAGTTCATTCCCTGGTTCTTCTTCCTTTTCTGGCTTATATATTTTTGCTTTATGAATTTTAATATAGATTTGGAGGGAGATGCTTTTCTTCCCAGGTTCTTCTGTTTAATATTTAATCATAAGCATTAACATGTTAATCATGAGCATGTTCCATAACAAATATAGTTAATAATATGCTACAAAATATTGGTAATTTTAGCATTTTGGTAGCAGCATTACATATGAGGAATTAGTCTAAAGTTGCCTGTAGAGTTTTTATGTATGAGAGTGAAAATTGGAGATATCACACATCTATCAATGGACACATGGTCAAGTAAACACTTTTGATAAAAACCTATACATTATAATATAATTAAGTTGATAATTAAACTATGGGAAGTGTAAGGTGATAATATTTGTTATAGCAACTCTAATAATGTTATTATATGATTATTTCAATCATATAGACCATATGTGCAATGAAAAAGACTTCAAAGACAAAAATCATAAGATTGTTGGAATTATGGAATTTTTTAAAAATAAAAAAAATGGTTTTAGAAAATAGTATCTTGGGAAATTCAGGACATGTGTGTAAATATAGACATATATGTATGATTTTTAAATTTATTTATAAGATTACAAGTATATTAGAAATTTAGTTCCTGGAAGAGAAGTTCAGAATTCTTACAGAATAAGTATAAAAGCAAAGTAAAGAGGGTATAAAGATTTTCCTTAGGAAGATTTATTGAATGATTATATTAGAACGGTGGTTTTCACTTTGGTAAACACAGAGAAAGAAGCACATACTTAAAATATGTGTATATGTGTATGATTTTATACTTGCATATATGTATATTTTTCAATTATTTTGAAGACTCAAAATAAGGTAGTGCAAGCATTTGTATTCTATTTTTCATAACATAAAAGCTAAGTTTGAAAGCAATTGAGTTAAAATCTGCAGTTCTCAATCTAGGTAGAAATGAGAATTTGTGGTAGACAGTTATTTATTTATTTTTTTACTTTCAAATGCAAAAGCTTAGGTCTAATGAATCCAGTGAGTTTCTGAGGCAGTAGATAAATCTTGAAAAGGCTTGCACATCTACAAATTCAAAGATTCATGATATATTCTACTTTACCCTAAAAACAATTGGAGATAATGGGATGTGAAACAGAACCAAGGAATTAAAATGTCAGCCCACTAATATCCTTAACATGTCATTCAGTTTCTTTATTCTGCAGATTCAGCATCCGTCAACTGCTTGTGACTTGCAGCCACTAACAAAGCTCAATAACACACCACAGAATCCACTCTGGGTTGACACAGAGTGCTGGAAAAGCAGAAGGTGACATTTGTGATTCTTGCAACTCTGTCAGGGAATTGTCTCATTGTGGTGACTTCAAACCAGCCAGACTCTTGCCCAGTGACATGTAATTTTCCCTATCCTACCTGCCCTTTGCTGATACTGAATCTCTACAACCACAGCCCACAGATTAATTGTGGATGCCCTTTCTCAGCAGATCATTTCCCACAATGAGTGCATGACCCATGTCTTTGTAGCCTATTTCTTCAGGTGCATGAATGGAGATCTTTGTGCTCATCCTCATAGCCTTTTATCACTGTGTAACCATTTATGTCTTTTGACATAAATCAGCACTGGTAAGATTTGATTTATGTCTTGTCTCTCTCCCTTTCACATAAAATTTAAATAAGTTAATTAAAATGTAGAAAAGAAAAAAATGTAAGTTAACATTCAAAATATATGTGAATATATTTATATATACATGTATTTGAATATATGAAAGCCATCAAAAAGTTCATTGAAAATTCATACTATGAAATAACCACATGAATTTTGAAAATTGTTGTACCAGAATAGCATCTTTTAATTCCAATTTCCACTAGTTTTTGAAGTGCTGTTATGTGTATATAAGAGTATACTATCCAAAAAAAGAGTATACTATATATACATAAGTATATATTTTGTATAAATACTGTAATGACATATGTATATGTTATTCTGATATTATTATATTATGATTGTTTGAAGTTAATAATTATCTTAAGTATTTTTAAGAATTGTGTTTCATTTTAATTATTTAAATATGATTATGACATTTACATAATTAAAACAGTGTAAAATATTAGCTGCGCATTACCTACTCTTTTGAGATAACAATACTATACAAATTCAATATATGTATAAGCCGGCGCCGTGGCTCAATAGGCTAATCCTCCACCTTGCGGCGCCGGCACACCGGGTTCTAGTCCCGGTCGGGGCGCCGGATTCTGTCCCGGTTGCCCCTCTTCCAGGCCAGCTCTCTGCTATGGCCAGGGAGTGCAGTGGAGGATGGCCCAGGTGCTTGGGCCCTGCACCCCATGGGAGACCAGGAAAAGCACCTGGATCCTGGCTCCTGCCATCGGATCAGCGCGGTGCGCCGGCTGCAGCGGCGGCCATTGGAGGGTGAACCAACGGCAAAGGAAGACCTTTCTCTCTGTCTCTCTCTCTCACTGTCCACTCTGCCTGTCAAAAAAAAAAAAAAAAATATGTATAAATATGTGAAACAATGTGCAGGTACACTACAAAGTTAACTGATTTTATACTGTGGAAATATGAATATTTTCATTATTTTTTATGTTTACTCATTATATTTAAATTTTATTACAATAATTGTTATAATTATTCTGTTTATTGTGTTCACTTCATGTGCCTAATATGTCAATTAAGCTTTATCAGAAGTGTGATGAATAGGAATACACATAGCATATACAGAGTTTAGTGTTGTCTGTAGTTGCAGGCTGCCACTGTTAGTCTAGGAACACATCCCCTACAAACAGGTGGGGTATTGTAGTGTAGAATTTTTAAGCCAAGAAGTGCTTCATTGGAATGTTTCTCACATGCACATTCATGTGCAGGTGATCATTAGGAAATTATTGTCAATTTGGTTATCATGAAAGAAAGAAACTTGGTAGTGAGTTTTATATAAAAGTAAATGTGTTCAATTAAGTGATTTTTGTGATATTTCTTGCAGGTTTTCTTGTTGTTTTTTACCATCTGATACTTCGTATTTTTCATGTCACTCTTGCATTAACACAAAGAGAACAGATTCTCAGCTACAATTCTAACATAATGGTATCACCTTTCTCCCTCCTATGCCATTTCCCTTTCTCATTTACATGAAAGAAGAACAAAGAAATCACCTTCAGATTTGATAATTATTAATAGAATTTTTTAAAATTATAGAAGTGAAAATTATTGTTTTTTATTTTATAATATTTTAAACATTTTTCCAAATTCACCTCTAATATATATTATACACATACATAAAGACACACATATATATTATTTTTTCTTAAAATCAAAGATAATAATAGCATAGAGTGAGGGATTGATGACATTGATCACAACATGGATAAAGAAGGGTACATTGTCATTTGCATGGTATGATTCAATAACCTTGGTTGTTGGTGTATTCAAATTTTCTTTCTTTTTTAAATTTTATTTACTTATTTTTTGACAGAGAGAGTGGACAGTGAGAGAGAGAAACAGAGAGAAAGGTCTTCCTTTTGCCGTTGGTTCACCCTCCAATGGCCGCCACAGCTGGCGTGCTGCGGCCAGCGCACCACGCTGATCCGATGGCAGGAGCCAGGTACTTATCCTGGTCTCCCATGGGGTGCAGGGCCCAAGCACTTGGGCCATCCTCTACTGCACTCCTGGGCCACAGCAGAGAGCTGGCCTGGAAGAGGGGCAACCAGGACAGAATCCGGCGCCCAGACCAGGACTAGAACCCGGTGTGCCAGCGCCGCAAGGCGGAGGATTAGCCTAGTGAGCCGCGGTGCCAGCCAAATTTTCTTTCTTTGTGCCTCTATTTTGGAAAAATATATGTGTGCAGAAATCTCTCCATTTCTTCTAGATTATCCAAATTCTTATCATATAGCCATTTTTAATAATTAATTATCATTCTTTATATTTCTGTGTTATCAATAGGACCAGCAGAGACCAGTCTGTCATGCTAGACTGCAGGAATGTGTCTAGGGCCTCTGGAAAGAAGATAGGCAAGAACTTCTTGCAAGCTGGTTCTCTCTCAAGATGGCATCTCCCCACCACAATCCATGCTCTGTGGAGTGGAGGAGGGAACCACACAGGATCTCTCTCTGAAGTCCAGGATTGCAGAGTACTTAAGAGAACACTACTTACCCCGCCTCTGCTCTGTGGCAGAAAGATTCGTCTCTGGGCAGGATCAGTAGGTGAGAGATGGGCTCGCTTACCATGCTCCTGTTCCCTGCTGCCTCCGATGCTCTTCCTCAGGCACTGACAGGTAAAAGTGGCTCCTTTGGACTGTCTCAGTGGAGGAGGGAGACACTGGACTTCTCTATTTGCCCATCTTCTAACTGCTAATAGAATTAATTGTATTAGGACACTGAATGCATACATACATATCTATTACTCTTAAAGTATACTGATAATTCACTCAATAACTATTTGCACTATCTATAAGCAATATTTATTCTCTGGATAAATTGCTCTGAGTTACAAACTTGAGTTTATACTTGAATTCTAATGAGTCAGGTCAAGTTATTTTACTTGATTTACATTTGTACCATTTTCAGCAAAGTTTTGGAAATAAAAGAAATCTACTTTTGAGAAATGAAAACTAATAAATATGTATAGGTTTCCAGAAAGTGCTCAAAGGCAGCAATAAATGGACAGAGAACATACATGGAAATAGGTACAAGGGAATTCTCTGCTGCCTTTTAAGTTTCTGCAATCTTATCTTTCTCCCTCTCTCTTATGCCCCCTCATTCATTCTCTCTCTCTCTCTCTCACCTCTTGAATATGTATCTCTGTTTCCTATTCTCTTTCTATTTCTAATTTTCTGTCTTTTTGTTCCTAGGCTCCAATGTCCTTTCTTTTTTGCTTTCCCATCTATTGGCCTCTAATCTCTAAAGAAGGAAAAAAAAAAACAAACCTTACTTTCCTTAAAATTTATAATATTTATTCAATAATTTTTAATAAATTTAATCCAATATTTAGACTGTTTAAGAATGAGCTTACTTTTTATATGTATCTGCATATTAGGACATAGCTAGCATATATATATGTTGAAATATTGCGCTGTATTCCATAGAAATAAGCATGCTTTATGCTGATCAAACAAATGAAAATGAAACCAAAAAAACCTGCAGCTTAACTTAGAATTTGAGTTGTGTGCCACCTTGTGGTAAATTTGCATAAGGGCAAATTAATTAAAGAGTAAAGCTTCAGAAATTCTTTTGCTATAATTATACTCTTTTTAAATCTTTGATAAACATTTAACGTGTATACATTTCATGAAGTAAGGTGCAAAATTTCAGCATACATATACATGTTGAGAGACTATCTTTGAAAGGTCTGAACGGTGTTAAGAATAATAGTGAGTGTCTGACAATGGTCAGTTTTGTACTTCTTCCAAATAAATGTTCAAACATCCCAAATCTTCAAGCAGCACAGATGCGGAAGCTTTGGCTGCTGCCCTTAGGAATGGTCTGAGGCATAGTTACTCCTGATTTTAACCCAAATATTATTTCTAACTCTTGTAGTTAACAAAACCGTATTGTACCTTCCAGTTTTATGTTTCCCTAGAGTGCAGCACAATTCTAAGGCCACAGGGCTGCCCGTGAACTTCTTTGGGGGATGACTTCTATTACCAGAGGACTGGCAAGTTACCAACATCAAATGTTATCTGCTAAACCAAAATTAACGGAATATAGACATAACCCTCGAAATCTCTACTGTTTTTCTTGCAAGAATATCTTGATATACTTTTATCTTTCCTACTCCATGAGGCTTTAAAATTTACAGTTTTTTTTTTAAGTTTATTTATTTATCTGAAAGCTAGGTTACAGAGCAAGAGAGAGAGACTTAGAGACAGAGAGGAAGATATCCTTCATCTGCTGGCTCACTTCCCAGATGGCAGCAAGGGCCAGGGCTGGGCAAGGCTGAAGCCAAAATTCAGGAGCTTCTTCTGGATCTCCCATGTGAGTGGCAGGAGTCCAAACACTGGTGTCATCTTTTGCTGCTTTTCCCAGGCCATTAGTAGGGAGTTGAATGGGAAGTGGAGCAGCTGGGACTCCAATCATTGCCTATATGGGATGCTCACTTGTAGGCAGTTGCTTTACCCACTGTGTAACAATGCTGGCCTCTATAAAGTTAGCTATGAGCTTATCTGGGGACTGTTTTATTTTGTCAGCACAACTTTCATGGGACTTTAGAGGGGCTCTGGCTATATTAGGTACACCTTTATTTGAGAGTTTATTAAGTGAATATGGATCATGAAGTATTAAGGTGAAAGTTATTGTTTGTGGAAAATATGAGAAAATAATAATACAAAGAGAACATGAGTCAATACTGACTTTTGCTGACATAGAAATCACATTACTTGCATTTACACATACATTTATCCACCACTCCATCTGAAATTATTTCCTTTTTACAGTGGGATATATAACTTTTCTTGTAGTGAAATCTGCAAATCTCTCATTTATCTTAAATATTTATTTCACCTTTGTTTTTAAAGATATTTTTGCAAGCCTTGATTTGAGGTTGATGATTTTTGTTGAAAAATTTTTATTGTATAAATGTGTATGCCTAATTTCAAAAGGTTTTTGCACCAAAATAATTTTTTAATTGAATTTTTTCATGAACTTTTGAAATATCTTATACTTAAGGCACAAAACATGATGTTCTGACAAACTTACCATAAGATCAATACTACAGTCAATCAAATTATCAAATATATTATCTGACATAGTTACTCTTCTCTTGTTTGTTTTTGTAAGCACATTATTGTCCTAGCAAAAATTCTGAATACAGTATATTAACTATAGTTCTTACATTGCATATTATATTTCTAGATTTTTTATCATGTGTGTCCTTACATGTATTCAACCTTGTATCTATTGATCTACATGTCGTAATCTCCCCCCATCCTTCACCTCACACATTTGATTTTCTGTATTTTTGTATTTTTGTGTACAAGTTTTTAGAAAAGATTTCATACATAACTGAAGTCATGCAATTTTGTGTGTGCTTGACATAGCTTTTAGCTCTGTAGTTTATTGGGTTATGTTTATTTTTTCTTACAGGAAGTCACTGTCATCCTTACCTTTATTCCTCTATATATAAAATATCTTTTCTCTTTGGCTACTTTGAAAATTTCCTCTTTATCATCTCTTTAAACAGGTTTATTGTGATGTATCTTTTCCTGAAGATTTCTTCAGGATTTTGTATTCTGATTTGTTGGGTTTTTGGATCTCTGGGTTTATAGTTTTCAGCAAACTTTAGGTATCTTTCTATCCTTTCTCCTACCTTAAGTTTTGAGGATTTCAATCACTGTAGTGATTTCAATCACTGTAGCATTCTTGATTTGTTTTTCAGCTTTTTCTCTTTGTTATTTAATTAGTTAGCTTTTATTGTTGTACATTCAAGTTCTCTAATCTTTTCATCTGCAATGACCAGGCTTCCTTAGTATCTAATTGCCTTTGAATTTGATATCTTAGGTGTTTCCAACCTTAATAATTGTATTTTCTTCTTTTAATTTACTCATAAATTTTGGATTTATTTGTAGTGCTTGCATATTTTAAAAAGTACACTGCCACATATCTCTATTTTATCTATCTATCTATCTGTCTATCTATCATTCTATCTATCCATCCATTCACACAGCACAGGTTGACAACGTGTTCCTTAACCTGAGAGAAAGTACTGAGCCATTAGAAATGTTTTACATCATCATCACTTCCTAGTACTACCTGTTTTTCTTTTTTTTAAACTTTTATTTAATGAATATAAATTTCCAAAGTACAGCTTATGGATTACAATGGCGTCCCCCCCGATAACTTCCCTCCCACCCGCAACCCTCCCCTCTCTCACTCCCTCTCCCCTTCTCTTCAAATTAAGATTCATTTTCAATTATCTTAATATACAGAAGATCAATTTAGTATATATTAAGTAAAGATTTTAACAGTTTGCACCCACACAGAAACACAAAGTGAAAAATACTGTTTGAGTACTAGTTATAGCATTAAATCACAATGTACACACATTAAGGACAGAGATCCTACATGAGGAGTAAGTGCACAGTGACTCCTGTTGTTGACTTAACAATATGACACTCTTGTTTTTGGCGTCAGTAATCACCCTAGGCTCTTGTCAAGAGTTGCCAAGGCTATGGAAGCCTTTTGAGTTTGCTGACTCTGATCATATTTTGACAAGGCCATAGTCAAAGTGGAAGTTCTCTCCTCCCTTCAGAGAAAGGTACATCCTTCTTTGATGACCTGTTCTTTCCACTGGGATCTCACTCACAGAGATCTTTCATTTAGGTCATTTTCTTTTTCTAGGATGTCTGGGCTTTCCATGCCTGAAAAACTCTCATGGGCTTTTCAGCCAGATATGAATACCTTAAGGGCTGATTCTGAGGCCAGAGTGCTATTTAGGACATCTGCCATTCTATGAGTCTGCTGAGTATCTCGCTTCCCATGTTGAATTGTTTTCTCCCTTTTTTTATTCTATCGGTTAGTATTTTCAGATACTAGTCTTGTTTATGTGATCCCTTTGACTCTTAGTCCTATCATTATGATCAATTGTGAACTGAAATTGATCACTTGGACTAGTGAGATGGCATTGGTACATGCCACCTTGATGAGATTGAATTGGAATCCCCTGGTATGTTTCTAACTCCACCATTTGGGGCAAGTCTGATTGAGCATGTCCCAAATTGTACATCTCCTTCCTCTGTTATTCCCACTCTTATATTTAACAGGGATAACTTTTCAGTTAAATTTCAGCACTTAAGAATAACTGTGTATTAATTACAGAATTCAACCAATAGTATTAAGTAGAACAACCCAAAAAATACTAAAAGGGATAAACTATTAAGTTGTTCATCAACAGTCAGGGCAAGGGCTGATCAAGTCACCATTTCTCATAGTATCCATTTCACTTTAACAGGTTTCCTTTTTTGTTTTCGGTTAGTTGTCATCAATCAGGGAGAACATATGATATTTTTCCCTTTGGGACTGGCTATTTTAACTCAGCATGATGTTTTCCAGATTCCTCCATTTTGTTGCAAATGACCTGATTTCATTAGTGTAAGGAAAATATTTTCTATCTCAAGGAATATCAATTTAAGGCCACTTGTAGAAGTTGCCTCTTGATGCCCTTTTTAACTAATGATCCATTTTTTCTTCTCATTTTCTAAAACTTTTTTCACCATTTGTGCTTTTTTTTTTCTTTTTCCCTTGTGCCTTTGTGTATCTGAGGCACCTAACAACTCCAAACCTTTCTCTCTGGTTATCATATAAATGGAGGGATAGAAAGTTCACATATATTTTTAATGTGAGATAACTCAGCAAGATAAATTCTAGGAGCTATGAATACTATGAATTTAGCAAAGATTAAACCTGATAAACAATTAGAAAGATTGCTAATAGAGAAAAGTGACCTTGACAACAGAACACTACTGGAGAATGCCAGCTTTTCTGTATCCAAGTAACAATTCTGAGTAGAGTGTTGTATACAGCAAAGAAGTATTATTCTTTCCGTGTTTTTAAATGTTGTCATAAGAAAACAATTTTAAGTTGATGCACATGCTAAGATTTTGTTTGAAAAGTTGTGCAACTGCTCCCAGAAAGTGTTTACAGCAAACATGGAAAGAAGGAGATCAACTATTTATGTTCTGGGATTGAAAGATAATGTCAGCCAGCGCTGTGGCTCAATAGGCTAATCCTCCGCCTGTGGCACCAGCACACCAGGTTCTAATCCTGGTCGGGGTGCCGGATTCTGTCCCAGTTGCCCCTCTTCCAGGCCAGCCCTCTGCTATGGCCCAGGAGGGCAGTGGAGGATGGCCCAAGTCCTTGGGCCCTGCACCCGCATGGGAGACTAGGAGAAGCACTTGGCTCCGGGCTTCGGATCAGTGCGATGCACCGGTCGCAGCGTGCCGGCCATTGGAGGGTGAACCAACAGCAAAAAAAGGAAGACCTTTCTCTCTGTCTCTCTCACTGTCCACTCTGCCTGTCAAAAAAAAAAAAAAAATAATAATGTCATATGTGTGGGACAGGTATTGTGTAAAGTAGACTGAGTAACATTGTTCCCTTTTTATTTTTTCAAGCTGATAACATTTTATTAAAGCTACATTAAATTTGATGATTCCATTCATTTGACAAAAAACTAACAAAAATATGCAATGCACTATAATAGGCACAGAACAATGATGCTTATAACACAGCAGGTAATATAGTGGTAATAACATGTTACTAATTATAAATTTTGTTGGTTTTTTAAATTAGAAACTGATATTAAAATACTTTAAAAATACGAAAATTATGTTATGAAAATTAAAAGCCTCATCCGTACTTCATGAGTTCTACAGAGTGCATATTCATATAGTGATCTGCACAGTCTACATGTAAAATGGTCCTAACACCATGAAAGTTCCCTTATGTTTATTTTTTAATATATATTTTATTTAAATTATACAAGTTTCATATATTTCCTTTATATCAATATAGGAACATGGTGGTACTTCCCCCAGCCTCCCTCCTGTCCATGCTCCAAACTTTTCTCCCCTCCCCCTCATATTCCCACTCTTAATTTTTACAATGATCTTTTTTTAGTACACTTAATACTTGTATAAGCAAAAGAGTTCAATAAATAGTATGTAGAGAAAACAAAACAAAGCAAAACAAAATATTGTTCCTCAACAAAAGAGATAAGTGCTATAAACCATCATTGATTGTCAAAATGTCTATTTCACTTCAATACATTATATTTAAACTACTTTGTTCATTACCTCTGATCAGGGAAAACATATGGTATCTGTCTTTTTGGGACAGGCTTATTTCACTCAGCATAATGGTTTCCAGTTGCAACCATCTTGTTGCAAAATACAGGATTTCATTTTTTTTTTTTTTTTTACAGCTGAGTAGTTATCCATAGTGTATGTACACAATAATTTCTTTATCCAGTCATCAATTGATGGACATTTGGGTTGATTCCTTATCTTGGCTATTGTGGATTTCACTGCAATGAACATAGAAGTACAGATAACTCTTTCATGTACTGATTTCTTTTAGTTTGGGTAAATTCCCAGGAGTGGGGTAGCTGGATAATACGGTAGGTCTATATTCAGGTTTCTGAGGTATCTCCATACTTATATCTCCATGCCTTCATACTCCATATCTTCCACAGTGGTTGTGCCAGATTGCATTTATACCAACAGTGGATTAGGGTACTATATTCCCCACATCCTCACCAGCATTTGTTGTTTGTAGATTTCTGTATGTAGGCCATTCTAACTGGAATGAAGTGAACCCTAATTGTGGTTTTGATTTGCATTTCCCTGATGGCTAGTGATCCTGAACATTTTTGAAGTGTCTGTTGGCCATTTGAATTTCCTCTCTTGAAAAATGCCTGCTCAGAGGCTGGCGCCATGGCTTACTGGGCTAATCCTCTGCCTGCTGTGCTGGCACCCCAGATTGTAGTCCCGGTTGGGGTGCCGGGTTCTGTCCTGGTTGCTCCTCTTCCAGTCCAGCTCTCTGCTGTGGCCCAGGAATGCAGTGGAGGATGGCCCAAGTCCTTGGGCACCACACTCACATGGGAGACTAGGGGGAAGCACCTGGCTCCTGGCTTCAGATTGGCGCAGTACACTGACTGTGGCAGCCATTTGTGGGGGTGAACCAATGGAAGGAAGACCTTTCTCTCTGTCTCTCTCACTCTCTAACTCTGCCTGTCCAAAAAAAAAAAAAAAAAAAAAAAAAAAAAAAAAGCCTGCTTAAGCTCTTTGCCCATTTCTTAACTGGATTGTTTGTTTTATTGCTGTTGAATTTCTTGATTAACCCTTTATCACTTGTGTAGTTTGAAAATATTTTCCTTATTTTCTTGGTTGACTCTTTACTTAACTTAGTGTTTCTTTTGCATTGCAGAAGCTTCTCAGTTTGATGTAACCCCATTTGCCAATTTTGGCTTTGATTGCCTGTGCCTTGGGGTTTTTTCCAAGAACTCTTTGACTATGCCAATGTCTTGTAGGGTTTCCCCAAAGTTCTCTAGTAATCCAATGGTGTCAGGAAATGGATTTAGGTCTTTGATACATTTTGAATGGATTTTTGTGTAAGGTGTTTGGTACAGGTCTAGTTTCATACTTCTGCTTGTGGAGATCCAGTTTCTCCAGTATCATTTGTTAAAGAGACTGCCATTATTCTAGAGATTGATTTTAGCTCCTTTGTCAAAAATAATTTGGTTGTAGATGCATGGATTTATTTCTGGTGTTTCTGTTCTGTTCCATTGGTCTACAAGTTTGTTTTTGTGCTAGTAACAGGCTATTTTGATTATAACCACCACGTAGTATGTCTTGAAATCAGGTCTTGTGATGCCTCCAGATCTGTTTTTGTTGTATAAGATTGCTTTAGCAATGTGGGGTCTCCTTTGTTTCTATATGAATTCTACCATCCTTTTTTATAGATTCACAAAGGACATTGTTGGTATTTTGGTTGGGATTGCATTGGTAGTATGGACATTTTTGATGTTGATTCTTCTGACCCATGAACATGGAAGATTTTTCAATTTATAATGTCTTTTAATAATTATTTAGTGTTTTATGATTTTCATCATAGAGACCTTTGACATCTGTGGTTAAATTTATTCCAAGATATTTTATTTTTTGGTAGCTACCGTGAATGGGATTGATCTTAGCAGTGCTTTCTCAGCCATGACACTTTCTGTGTATACAAAGGCTATTGATTTTTGTGTGTTAATTTTATATCATGTCACTTTACCAAACTCTTCTATGAATTCTAATTGTCTTTTAGTGGAGTTTTTGGATTCTTTAAAGGAGCATGTCATCTGCAAATAGGGATTGTTCAATTTCCTCCTTCCCAATTTACATCCCTTTGATTTCTTTTTTCTTGCCTAATGGCTCTGGCTAAAACTTTTAGTATTATGCTAAATAGCAATGGTGGCAGTTGGCATCCTTGTTTGGTTGTGGATCTTAGTGGTAACGCTTCTAGCTTTTCCTCATTCAATAGGATGCTGGCCATGGGTTTGTCATATTGCCTTGATTGTGTCGAGGAATGTTCCTTTTATACCCAATTTGCTTAAGGTTTCACCATGGGAGGATGTTGTCTTTTATAAAATGCTTTCTCTGCATCTATTGAGATAACCATATGGTTTTGTTCTGCAGTTTGTCAATGTGACATATCACATTGATCGATTTGCGAATATTGAGCCATTACTTCATACCAAGGATAAATCCCACTTGGTCCAGGGGAATGATCTTTCTGATGTGATGTTGGATTTGATTGGCTAATATTTTGTTGAGGAGTTTTGCATCTATATTCATCAGTGATATTAGCCTATAGTTCTCTTACTCTGTTGCATCTTTTCCAGGTTTAGGTATTAAGGTGATGCAAGATTTGTAGAAGGAGCTTGTGAGGATTCCCTCCTTTTCTGTTGTTTTGAATAGCTTGGGAAGAACCTGAAATTAGTTCTTCTGTGACATCAGTGCAGCCATGCAGTCTTGGGTTTTTCTCTGTTGGGAGAGCCTATTTTTTTAAGATTTATTTATTTGTTTGAAAGTCCAAGTTACAGAGGCAGAGAGAGAGAGATAGAGGTCTTCCATTTGATGGTTCATTCCTCAAGTGGCTGCAACACAGAGCTGGGCTGATCTGAAGCCAAGAGCTAGGAGCTTCTTCTGGGTCTCCCACGCAGGGTACAGGGACCCAAGGCCTTGGGAAATCTTCTAATGCTTTCCCAGGCCATAGCACAAGAGCTGAATCAGAAGTGGATCAGCCGGGACTCAAACTGGTGCCCATATGGAATGCCAGCACTGAAGGTGGCGGCTTTAGCCTCTACACCACAGTGCTGGCCCTGGATAGGGAGGGTCTTTATTACTGATTCAATTTCAGTCTTGGTTGTTGGTCTGTTTAGGTTTCCTATAGCTTCATGACTTAATTTTGGTAGATTGTATTGTTCTAGGAACCTGTTTCTTCTAGGTTTCCTAGTTTGTTGGCATATATCTCTTTGTAATAATTTATGATGATTCCCTTTATTTATGTGATGTCTGTTGTTACATTTCCTTTTTCATTTCTAATTTTATTGATTTGGTTTTTTTATCTGTACCAATTGTGTATTGATTTTGTTTATTTTTTCATAAAACCAGCTTTTCATTTCACTGAATTTTTGTATTGCTTTTTTGCTTTCAGTTTTATTTCTTCTCTAATTTTAATTATTTTTTTACTCCTACTAATTTTGGCTGTTTGTTGTTGTTTATCTATGTCCTTGAGTAGCACTGATAAATAATTTATTTGGTACCTTTCCAGTTTTTTCATGTAGGCACCAATTGCTATGAACTTCCCTCTTAACACTGCTTTTACTGTATCCCATAGGTTTTGATATAATTTATTGTCACATTCATTTGTTTCCATAACTTTTTTTGATTTCTCTTTTGATTTTGTTCTATGACCCATTGTTCATTCACCAACATGTTGTTCAGTCTCCATATTTTTACATATGTTCTAGAGATTCTTGAGTTGTTGATTTCCTGTTTTATTCCATTGTGGTCTAAGAAGATGCATGGAATAATTTCGATTTTTTGAATTTGCTGAGACTTGCTTTGTGGCCTAGCATATTGCCTGTCTTAGAGAGTGTTCCATGCACTGATGAGAAGAATGTACATTCTGCCACTGTGGGGTGAAAAGTTCTGTGGATATCCACTAGGTCCATTTTTTCTATAGTGTCAATTAACTGTGTGGTTTCCTTGCTGATTTTATGTCTGGTTCATCTGCCCATTGCTGGAAATGGGTATTGAAGTCCCCTGTTTCAATTGTGCTGGAGTCTATATCTACCTTTAGATCCATTGACATTTCTTTTAAATAGCTAAGAACCTTGAAGTTGGGTGCATAAATATTTATTATAGTTACATTTTCCTGTTGAAGTGATCTCTTAATTATTACATAGTGACCTTCTTCATCTCTATTCAGAGTTTTATGATGAAGTCTATTTTTTCTGATAATAGAATGGCAACTCCAGCTCTTTTTTGGTTTCTGTGAGTATGGAATATCTTTTTCCATCCTTTTACTTTCATTCTGTGTGTATCTTTGTTGGTGAGATGTGTTTCTTGTATACAGAAAATAGGTGGGTCTTGTTTTTTAATCCATTCAGCCAGTCTGTATCCTTTAACTGGAGAGTTGAGGCAATTTACATCAACTCAAATATATGGTTTCATATGGACCATTCTATGATGAATTGAAAGAGGAGGAGAAGATTCTGCTGTGGTTTATTGACAAGGCACAATACATTATCATTTATCTTAAATATTATCTGCCCAGGATGGTTCAATTTGATGATGGCCTGAAATGTAAGTAGCATAAGGGAATTTTAGCTAGTGGCAAGTCCAGAATAGTAAACATTTTTTTTCATTTTTTATAGAGGAAGATATTTCCTGGATCATGGGTATGTATCGATTCAGGTTCAGTAGCAAGTGCTTGAATTATTGATCAAGGGTCTGGATGAAAAAAATAATTGGAAAAGTGGTCTGGAAAATATTCACATGAGTAGATCTGTCAAAGTGGAGTTATGCAAAAAGATCTGTTAAAGTGAGCTCCAGTTAGCAAACATCCACTGAAGAGTAGGCTTTAAATATTCATGTGATGTTGATGAAATATTCTCTGTTGCAATCCATCCTGAGGATCTTCTAATGACGACACAACATGCACACATGTGGAGTGTCTGTAGTTGTAAGGACTGGTGTGGTTTCCAATTGTAAACACTGACCTGCCTTTATCCACTTCTGAATATCAGTTTTCTGGTATCAGCTTCCATGCTTGAGCACTTAATAAAACATCCGCCCTTGGGGGAACTGTTTTCCACCTGATGACAGGTTCATTATATCATATCTCTGACACTTGAAGTTGGAAGCAAGTTTTTCTTATCAGAAATGATAACTACTTGGGGCTTTCACTGTGGCGTAGCTGGTAAAGTTGCCGCCTGTGGTGCCGATATCACATATGGGCGCTGATTTGAGTCCTAATTGCTCTACTTCTAATACAGCTCGCTGCTAATATGCATGGGAAACAAGCAGAGGATGGCCCAAGAGCTTGGGCTCCTGTATTTACGTGGGATACCCAGAAGTTCCTAACTCCTGGATTCTGATCTGCTCAGCTTTGTCCAGTGGGGACTTTTGGGGAGTGAAACAGTGGATGGAAGATTCTCTCTCTCACTGGCCCTACCTCTTGCTTTCTCTGTAACTCTGACTTTCAGATAAAATAAGCAAATCTTTAAAAAAAGAGAGAGAAATGATAAATGATTTAGATATAGGTCTGTTTTCTGTCTATTCTCAGCTTCTACCTAGTACAATATTTAAGTGCTTGCAAACTATCTAATAACATCAACATAATATCTTATAAACATTGCTAAGAACATGGTAACTTTTGAAGGCAAAGAAGATGTGGAAGTGTTCTTATGATTTCAGAGTTCACTGAGTTTACAGTGTTAACTTTCAGCCACAAGCAGTAAGGCTGAAAAAAGAGAGAAAATACCTGCTAAGAGCTCTGCTAAGGATTGTGCTGGAAGTCAGCTCGGTGAAGTTGTGAGATGTTATCCTCTGGATTCAATAGATGCAATATGTACTGAACCAATTCCTAACATATGTCATTGTGTGATCTAAGAGGTGAAGTTTTCTTTTGTAAAACTCTCAGGAACTCAGTTCCCTTGAGCACCTGGTTTTTGGAAAAAAGTGACCCAGGTTGTTGGAAGAATATAACTCTTCTGGTCTGTAGCACTTAGGCCAAGATTTCCTTGCTGGATATCAGTTTTGGGTCACTCTAATCTCTTAGAGGTCCTTGCAAGAAGCTCCTTCATGGTCAAAGCCAGCAGTCATTGATGGAATTCTTGTACTTCACATCTATCTGAGTAAATCTTCTGTAATCATCCAGGGAAAGCTACCAGTTATCAAGGAGTTTATGAGATTTGATTGTTTCCAACAGTATTACTTAAAGTCAGCAGATTAATAAGCTTAATTACAGTTTTGAAATAATCTTTTTTGTTTTTTTTTTAAACTTTTATTTAGTAAATATAATTTTCCAAAGTACAGATTATGGATTACAATGGCTTTTTCCCCCAATAACTTCCCACCCCCCCCGCAACCATCCAATCTCCCGCTCTCTCTCCCATTCCATTCACATCAAGATTCATTTTCAATTCTCTTTATATACAGAAGATTAATTTAGTATATATTAAGCAGAGATTTCATCAGTTTGCACCCACACAGAACATAAAGTGTAAAATACTTTTTGAGTACTAGTTATAGCATTAATTCACATTGGACACACATTAAGGACAGACATCCCACATGAGGAGTAAGTACACAGTGACTCCTGTTGTTGACTTAATAATTTGACACTCTTGTTTATGGCGTCAGTAATCTCCCTAGGCTCTAGTCATGAGTTTCCAAGGCTATGGAAGCCTCTTGAGTGCGCTCACTTCGATCTTATTTAGACAAGGTCATAATCAAAGTGGAAGTTCTCTGCTCCCTTCAGAGAAAGTTACCTCCTTCTTTGATGGCCCGTTCTTTCTACTGGAATCTCACTCACAGAGATCGTTCATTTCGTTTTTTTTTTTTTTTTTTTTTTTTTTTTTTTTTTTGCCAGAGTGTCTTGGCTTTCCATGCCTGAAATACTCTCATGGGCTTTTCAGCCAGATCCGAATGCCTTAAGGGCTGATTCTGAGGCCATAGTGCCATTTAGGACATCTGCCATTCTATGAGTCTGCTGTGTGTCCCGCTTCCCATGTTGGATCATTCTCTCCCTTTTTGATTCTATCAGTTAGTATTCGCAGACACTAGTCTTGTTTGTGTGATCCCTTTGACTCTTAGACCTATCAGTGTGATCAATTGTGAACTGAAATTGATCGCTTGGACTAGTGAGATGGCATTGGTACATGCCACCTTGATGGGATTGAATTGGAATCCCCTGGTATGTTTCTAACTCTACTGTTTGGGGCAAGTCAGCTTGAGCATGTCCCAAATTGTACATCTCCTCCCTCTCTTATTCCCACTCTTACATTTAACAGGAATCATTTTTCAGTTAAATTTCAATGCCTAATAATAAATGTGTGTTAATTACAGAGTTCAACCAATAGTATTAACTAGAACAAAAAAAATACTAAAAGGGATAAAGTATTAAGTTGTTCATCTACAGTCAGGACAAGGGCTGATCAAGTCACTGTTTCTCATAGTGTCCCTTTCACTTCAACAGGTTTCCTTTTTTGTGGTTGGTTAATTGTCACCAATCAGGGAGAACATATGATATTTGTCTGCACCTTAATGTTTATTGCAGCTCAATTCACAATAGCTAAGACCTTGAATCAACCCAAATGCCCATCAACAGTAGACTGGATAAAGAAATTATGGGACATGTACTCTATAGAATACTATACAACAGTCAAAAACAATGAAACCCAATCATTTGCAACAAAATGGAGGAATCTGGAACACATCATGCTGAGTGAATTTGAAATACTCTTTCCATGTAATACAATGTAGGTGTGATATATTACGATATTTATAGTCCAAGACTTAGGGCATGAAACTTGGTGAGCATTGTGGCAGTAAGCTTACCATAGTGATTAAGGAGCTTTGAAAATTTTTGGTTTTAGCACCAGAACCAGAGAATGTAGAATTTTATTTCTTAAATGAGAATGGTTTTACTCTTTCTATTAAGTAAGCCATGTTTGCATACTCTACCAAAAATCTTATCCATAGGAAAATTCACATTCCCTAGGCCTGGTAGAGAACATTAGATTGAATATCAATGTTATTTTAATAAATTCAAAATTTTGTTTCAAATAAATATGATCTTCATCAAATATCTTTATTTTATTTAAAAGATTTATTTATTTATTTGAAATTCAGAGCTATGCAGAGAGAAGAAGAGGCAAAGAGAGAGAGATCTTCCATCTGCTAGTTCACAATTCAGTTGACCGTAATGGCCAGAGCTGTGCAGATCTGAAGCAGAAGCCAGGAGCTTCTTCTGTGGATCCCACAGGGTTGCTGGGGCCCAAGGACTTGTATCATGCTTCACTGCTTTCTCAGGCCATAGCAGAGAGATGGATGGCAAGTGGAGCAGCCAGAACTTGAACCAGAGCCCATATGGATGCCAGTGCTGCAGGGGGCGGCTTTACCTATAGTGCCACAGCACCAGCCCCCATCAAATATCTTTCACAATCAATTCAGTAATAACGAATTATCCACATGCATGAGCATGTGAAAATCATATATGCGGACTTAAAATGGGAAAAGGAATTTCAATTTCAGGTTTGTGTACTATGTTATTGTATTACATTGTTCTGATATACCGTTACATCACTTTAGAGACTGTGATCTAAATGCTTTATCTTTGAAATGTTTCTAAGTTTGCTAAGCTACTTTGTAGAACAAATTACATTGGTGAGTTTCTAATAATAACAACAATAATAATTGTAATAATAAATTCTTAACATATTCCTTATTACATGTGAGAAATAGATATTATTATTTTATTTATATATGAAGACTGAATTCCTGTAAGAAATCAATAGCTGGTTAATGGTAGATATGGAATTCAACCTCATACATCCTGTTTTTCTGAAATGATAAACATTCCTGGATATCTGGTAAACATACATCAAATAAAATTTTCTCTTATTCTTTTGAATATTTACTATATTTATAATTTAGCTTCAACATTATGTTCCATTTGCGCCCTTCAGACATTTCCTGTAGCTATTTACACACATGCACACACATACACTTGAAAATGATCATTCTTTACTACCATATTTCTGACATCACAATTAAAAAGATGGATTATATGGTCAGTGGATTTAAGTCAGTGAAGCACAATTATAAATGTAGTTAAAGAAAAAAATAAATAATTGAAAGTGTATGTTCCTTTGATATCTTCAAATAATTAAATCTATGAAAAATTTTTCAATAATTTTCTTTGCTGTTGCTATGGAATTTCAGCTATGAATGAACTATTTGATTTGGAGAAAATACATAGCTGATAATCCTTAATTCCAAGGAACCATATTTGAGAATTTTATGTGAATCCTAGGCATAATATTCAAAAATCAAAATGGTTTAGAAATACTCAGTACATCGTTTTATTTTCTGTGGTTTTATATATGTTTGTTTAGTTATTTGAAAAGCAGAGTTATCTAGTGAGAAGGAGAGACAGAGAAAAAGATCAGCCATTTCTGGTTCATTCTCCAAATGGCAGCTATAGCCAGGACTGGGCCAGGCAGAAACCAGGAGCCAGGAGCTTCTTCCAGGTCTCCCATGTGGGTAGCAGGGATCCAAACACTTTGGCCAATTTCCGTGGCTTTTCCCAGGTCATTATCAGTGAGGCAGATCAGAAATAGAGCATCCTGGACATGAACAGATGCCCGTTTAGCATGCTGACATTCCTGTTAGAGTCTTAACCCACTATGCCGCAACATTATCAGCTATTACTGTCTTTAAATTGAATATTCAGAAATATTTATTAAATGCCTACTATGTATAAAGTGTGGAAATGTAGTCATATTATTGACAGACATTCCTAAGTTAGCATATTGTGCCTAAAATGTGTTATGTAAAAAGTGTATTCAGATTGGTCATAGTCATTGTAATGTCAGTGAACTATCTTAGCAGAAGTGAAGTTCTGACTTATATATTATTTGCTTCATTGTCTTTTCAAACTATCTACTGTTGCTCAGTGGAAAAATTAGTTGCCTCATATCATAGGGTCATTGAATGCACTAAACTTCAAAATCCTTTAAAATTTTGGAACTTTATAATGTTCAAAATTATTGCTATTACCCTTGCCATTATAAAGTGTAAATTATTACATAAAGGAGAGAAAGAGTAGATCTAATTTCACTTTTTAAATAATCTATTGAGAAGTTGGTAGAAGAACTCTAATATTAAAACCAGAATATCAGACTATAAGAATAAGGGGAATCAAGTGATCTGGATAAATGAAGTATTGGAAATACAATGGAATGACGGGGTGTGGACTGTGGTTGTAGGAAAGATAGTAAAAATGAGGATATGCTTTATGGAAATGAAGGCATTTAAGTTTGACCTTAATCATGTTAAGAACAAATAAATGCCTTTAATATGTTTTAATTTTTTAACATTTATTTGAAAGGCAAAGAGACAAAGAGGGGGAGAGAACGCCCATCCACTTACTTACTCCCCAAATGCCCACAAGGACCAGGACTGAAGCTGGGAACACAGACCAGGTATCACAAAGGGTGGTAGGAAGCCAATCACTGGGGCCTTCACCACTGCCTGTCAGGGGCTGCATTAGTAGGGAAATCAAGCCAAGAGACAGCTCCAGGAAGCAAATCCAGGGACCCTGATAAGGGTGATGGGTGTCTTAATTGCTGGCTAACTGTCTACTCACATGCATTCAATAGTCATAGATGATCAACCTCATAGTGGAAGCAGAGAAAGATTATATATAATACAATATAAAAGGTATATAGGTTATTTGCATACACACACATAACTTAGAACTTGACCTTTGCTCTTGTGTGTACTATAGATCATTTATCTCTCCATCCTTCTATCTATAATATAAAAGGGTTTATTTCCTGGATAAATAGTGAGAAGACTGCTTTAAACTTTTTAGTATGTTTAAAGCAAATTAAAATAATTTGAAAAAATGCATTTGAAAAACCAACAGCAAGTTAAAATCACAACAGCTTATTTTTACACGTATCCAAGAGTTACCATGGGGATTATCTACTGGGGTTGCATCCAAGTCCCTTTTCAGGTCCTTTAAATGCTCCTTTCAGTGCTACTTGCAGCTTCTCCAGGAGTCTCTGAGCCTTCAAACTTTGTTTATTCTGGGGAAAGAAGAGAGAAAAAAGCAAAAGACCCACATACAGCTGGGTTTCCCCTGAAATTTTGTGATGTAACTTTGAGTACATATAATATTAGTTTTTTAAAGTATGCTTATTTGAAATATATGTGAAAGATAGATACAAACCACAAAGCTTCTTTATTGTTTTTCCTCCTAATTATCTATTTATTACATTGGATTAGGATGGATTTCTTTTACCATTTTTTGGTCATGAGTTCAAGAAATGAACATATCACTTCGAATACTGACTGGAATTGATTGAAAGCAAGCATGTGAGTTCTTATAATTTTATTTTCCTATTTCCACATTTTATTCTTCCTTCTTATTTTCCCATGCTTAATTTTAAGTAAAATTAAGTAAAGTCATCTTTTTGAATATTCCTAGAATCATCTATTTTTATTTCTGATTTTCTGAGAAAATTATTTTTTATGAATGTGTATTCTGACAATTTTTTGTGGCTGAGAATCATTTTATGATCTTTGTATTCTTCTAGTTTATTTCATTACTTAATGTTTTAATAATGTACCAGACAATTTCAAGCACTCTGTTCTAATATCAAATTGACACTGAATACTATTCAAATTTGTGACTGTCTAGGAAAGGAGGCTGAGAGAACTGTGGCATGGGTTACTCTACTTCAGATAGAAAAACAATGATAAAAATTATAAGTGTTTGAAACATCAAATAAGTTAAGCAATAGCAGAATAAAATAGGAAGTCAAATACAGAAATCAATTTTGGTAAATTAATTGTTGCACTATTTAGTAGATCAGAACTTAAACATTAGTTTTTTACAGCTGAGAGAATTTAGGAAGGTTGCTGAGGAAATAGGTAGCCATAGAATTTGAGGGGCTTTTCCTAATTCACATAATGGGAGTGCAGATCAAGACTTGTGTTAATCTTTTGCCTCAGTGTATCATCTGCTGTGCAAGATTTTACAATAGTCTCTGACAGTTAGCTTAAATGTGTGCATTATAGCAAATTATCTTAGTGGCCATATTTGGAGATGTTAGAATTATAAAAAAGGTCTATTTCTTTAACAAAGATTTTATATATATATATATATGTGTGTATACACACACACACACACACACACACACACACATATATATATGAGATCTTCCAAGAATTCATGAAAAAGCATATTATGAAAATGTTATTCATGGGTTCAAAATTTTTCATTAACACAAACAATGGCCACACATATTAATTTCTTACCACAATACATTTATCTTTTAGCTACTTTCCACAAACTTTTGAATTTCTCAACACATACAAAATAAATTCAATAAAATCACAGAATGAGGCCGGTGCCCTGGCTCAATAGGCTAATCCTCCGCATGGAGCACCAGCACACCAGGTTTTAATCCCGGTCGGGGCACCAGATTCTGTCCCAGTTGCCCCTCTTCCAGGCCAGCTCTCTGCTGTGGCCAGGGAGTGCAGTGGAGGATGGCCCAAGTGCTTGGGCCCTGCACCCCATGGGAGACCAGGATAAGCACCTGGCTCCTGGCTTCAAATCAGCGCGGTGTGCCGCCACAGTGCGCTGGCCACAGCAGCCATTGAAGGGTGAACCAACGGAAAAAGGAAAACCTTTCTTTCTGTCTCTCTCTCTCACTGTCCACTCTGCCTGTAAAAAAAAAAAAAAAAATACAGAATGAACAGGTAGAATATACGGATATGATTAAAATGAAAATTTCCTAAAGCTTTTTATTTAATTATGTCTCTTTAAAAATATGTCTCTTTATAAAAGATAGATAGATATGCCTTTTGGATAAATGTGTTACTTTGATTTCAGTTTTCTAATATGTGAAATGGGAAATTTTATTGCCTACCATGCCTCCTAGTGCTCATTTTAGGTTTTAGTAGAGATTAAATACCAAAATGCTTAATAACTTCTGTAGAAATTTATTTAGTGGCATGCTACACTCACAGAGAAAATTAATTCCCTGAGCTTTCTTTGTTTACAAATGTCATGGAAATTGTTAGAGTAGTAATACTTCTTAAACAGATAATGAATGAAATAATACTTAGTTAATTCTGAGAATGTACTAGATACAAATATGTATGTACAAATTTTGTGTATGGGTATTTTCATTTGATTCCTACAAGAATCCTCTGTGGTAGGTCAGCTTTACAGATGAGATAGCCAAGGTACAGAGTGTTATGTGACTTGTCTGAGACTATTAGCACTTCAGTGGTAGACCACAGGTTGGAACCCATGGATTCTACCTTGAGAACTCTCACTCATGGCAAAAATCTGCCAGCCTGTGAACACAATGAACAGTTTTATTTTAAGAGCTGAAAGTTGGTGCTGTTTTTTTAGAATGTTCTATGAGACTAAGGAAACTAAATGGCCTTGAAAATCAGAGGATGAATATTTTCCTTTATTTTTTCCCCTTTTTAACAAGTGTTGCTGTGGGGAATATATCCTCACTGTCCCTTTGGATTTCGTCCAGTGTAGATTTTATTAATGGTCTCCTTACAACAGACTTGGTAATTTTCAGTCGTCAGGAGCTTTAAGTACAATCATATCTCCATTTAGCACACATATTTCATATGCATGACCCACCTTGATATTAAGGCATCTTTCTTATCTGTTGCACATGAATATTCTATTTCCTTTAAAACTATAAAAAGAACTAGTGTGAGTTCAGCAAAGCAAGGAGCCATAAAAAGCAAATGATAAATTGAGTCCTTAAGATTATTTATTAGATTTAACTGATCATCTTGTAATTTATTCAAAGTACATCAGGAATCTAAAAGTCTAATGAGATTTATACAGGATTTATTCAACAGGCATCAGTAATCTAAAAATCTAATGAGAGTCATACAATTTAATGCATATAAAATCCAAATTCAGTTAGAGGTATAAAATGAAATACGTATATTATTTCTATTATTGTCAAATGTTTAGATAATTTCCTTTTCAAATAAGAACAGGGTCCCACATATATACTCTGAATGTTTTTTGGGTGGATTTCTAGGCCAAATGCTTATTCCCTCAATCATCATCAAATTTTATACTGATAGGCTTTTTAATTTTAATTTTACAGAGCTGATAGATGAAACTAGTGTCTTATTCTTATTTGCATTTTCCTGATTCCAATCAGCTTGAGAATTTTTATATATTCTCTTAGCCAATTATAATTTTCATTATGTATATTCTCCATTCAAATATGTTTCACTCTTAAATTTGGTTACTTATGTTCATTTTAATGATTTCTAAAAGTTATAAATGCTTATTGCCATTCTGGCAGTCTTGAAAATACATTACTCAATATAATTTTGTCATATAGAATATTTAAAATCATTATGTTTTATTTATGAATTTGTGGGTTTTTTTGTGCTTTGTAAAAACATTCTACCAGTCGAGATATAAATCTATTCTCCTAATTGTTCTTTCAATATTTATTCTTGTTTTATTTGATATTTTTGGATCTTTCAACATTCTGAAATACATTTTTTTGTGACTAAGGAGATTTTTCAGACAGAAATTTGTAAGTTCTAACTGAATTACCGAAAAGTTTATTATTTTGAAATGTTATTTTAAACATCAACTGAAATCCACTACCTTATCTGTTTACAACTGTCATTGGAACTGCATTATGTCTATTGTAGCACTTCTTTAGTGGCCATAGGCTTATAATGCCCTTCAATATCTGTAAAGCTATGCCTATCCTCTTTGTTCTTCCTTTAAAAAGTGCTAAATTATGACAGGTATCAATTATCTGTTCATTTTGTTTTTTTTTTAATGATTTATTGATTTATTTGAAAGGCAGAGTTACAGAGAGGCAGAGAGGAGGGGTAGAGAGAGAGAGAGGGAGGGAGAGAGACAAAGAGGTCTTCCATCCGCTATTTCACTCCCCAGATGGCTGCAACAGCTGGAGCTGCACTGATCTGAAGCCAGGATCCAGGAACTCCTTCCGGATCCTCCACATTGGTGCAGGGGCCCAAGGACTTGGGCCATCTTCTACTGCTTTCCCGGGCCATAGCAGAGAGCTGGATCAGAAGTGGAGCAGCAGGAACTTGAACTAGTGCCCATATGGTATTCCGGCACTGCAGATGTCGGCTTTACCTGCTATGTCTCAGCTCAGTCTCCTCATTTTGGAATATTCAATTTTTCTAAAAGCTTTTTCAGGTTTTGGTTTTAATTATTGATATTATTGCTTGGCTTGTAAAGAACTAACTTCTTTGAATCTGTACCCTCCTTAATCAAGAGCCATAAACAATGAAAAATCTGATTTTTATTTTTATATATCTTCCAATAAAATTCTATATTTGAAGTGAGGCTTCCATTTTTAAGGACATTATTGTTGACTCAAAGTTTAGAATTACTTTTAGTTTTGTATTAATAATCATACCACAGCTCAGGTTCATTGCAATTGGGCTTATGTTTATGTGACAATAGATATTTTTGAGATTTTGCATAAAATCACTCTTAGGTCCACAGATGGAATTTAATCACAGGTCCATGAAGTCTCTAAAATCTTATGAAAATCCTATCAAATTGTCTTTGTATGTCAAATGTGGTTTTTCTAAAACATTTCGTAGGAACAACATAAAAGGCATGATTAAGTCATTCTAATCTTTTACAACAATTCTGACAAGTTTGCATCAATGTGCAGGTTTTATTGTTTTTAGAAATACTAGCCACCAAGTTAGTAGTACTTGGAGAAAGGAAGTGAGATATACAGTGTCATATTTTTTGTTAAATATTTTCTTTTTTAACTGAAATATTCTAGGGTTTGGCCTATGGACATATAATAAGAGTGATAGAAAAAACGGTGGTTCAATTCAAAGATGTACAAGGTTGTGAAATTGATCAAGTGAAGAACTCTGGATGCAATTTGTCTCTCCATGATGTTGTCATAAAAGTAGATATGGAGAACAGAACTCTCAGAGGAAAATGATGATGACTCCTGGATTATACTGGAAAATGAACTGAGAAATCAGGTAAATCCCAGGAATTCATAGGCACATTCGAAGCCCATACAAGGAACTACCACTTCGCTTGTTGTTCTTTGCTTTCCTCCACTTTAAAAAATGATCATGAAAACCAAAGGCAGTTTCTGAGTTTGTTCCCCAGAGATATTTCAATAACGAATCCATTTAAGTGTAAAGATATAACATTTAAGGTAATGAGTCCATTGATTGTTGATAACACAATATTTAAAATGATGAGTCTGTTGAAGTCCATTGACACTACCAAACTTTAAGGATTTAGCATAGTTTCAGTCACGGTGAAGGACTGAGAATTACAGTATCTTTCCTACATTTGAATGACAGAAAACTTTGTCAGTTTTATACATACTGGATATTTAAAAGCTATTCTTAATCTGTAATGCTGAAATTGCATCTCAAACTGAAAACTATGCTTCGATTTTTAAGTATTTGCCCTCTCATTCAGTGTGAATGAGTGTGAGACTTTGGAGTTGATCACAGTTACAATTGTTATTTATTTGTGCTAATATTGTTACTCTGCGTCTGCTGTAATGAACTGTGCTTGTGAGTAGAGATTATATATATTTTGTTTATTAGTATCTATATCATTGGTTACATTGATTGAATGATAGGAAATCATCCACACATATTTATGGAATATGAGAGAACTTTTAAAAGTTCGTGGAAAGTGGACTTAGATTTATTTTGGGATAATTTGTGAAATCCATACACAAGTAGATCTTCATAAGGTTCATGAAATGTATGCTATGAAAAAACTATATATGGATTCCAAATCTTTTGTATCATTTTTCTATGATCTGTTTGAAGTGTCCTTGTAATGTGAATGACTTTGAAAATATGTCGATGACTCAAAATGGCTAGTATTTCAGGCATAATAACTTCAGTTCCTAAATAATCAAAACTGCCAAAGTAATGGAAAAGGAAAACATCACAGAATTTATCCTTCTGGGACTTTTTCCTGGTGAGAATGGAAAGGCTGCTGGCTCTGTGCTGGTGTCCCTTTGCTATTTGGCAATTCTCTCTGGAAACCTACTCATTCTTTTCACCATCAGGGGCAGTCACCTCGGTGAACAGCCCATGTATTTTTTCCTCAGCCACTTGTCATTCATGGATGTTTGCTTCACTTCCACAGTTGCTCCTAAACTGATCATAGACCTGTTGATTCAGCTGAACACCATTTCCTACAATGGCTGCTTGACACAGATGTTTTGCGCTCACTTTTTTGGTGCTACTGAGATATTCATCTTGGTGGCCATGGCTTATGACCGTTATGTAGCCATCTGCAGGCCACTTCACTATACGGTCATCATGAGCAGAAAGGTGTGCTGTGTCCTTGTGATGGCTTCTATTACTGGAGCTTTTATCCATTCACTCATGCATGTAGTGATTATTATCAATGTTCCCTTCTGTGGCCCCAATTGGATAGATCACTTTTTCTGTGATGTATTTCCCTTGTTGAAGCTGGCCTGTACTGACACTAGGCTCTTGGTTATTATAATCATCACCACCACAGGGGTGTTGTCTATTTTGACCTTTGTTGCCTTGGTTATTTCTTACATCATCATTCTGAACACCCTGAGGAGCCACTCAGCCAAGAGCCGCCGCAAAGCCCTCTCCACCTGTGGCTCTCACATCACTGTTGTGTTCATGTTCTTCTTGCCCCTCATTTTCACCTATGTCCCCATGGCTGATTCTGTTAGTGAAGACAAGGTGTTTGCTCTATTTTACACCATGATTGGCCCCTTATTCAACCCCCTCATCTATACATTGAGAAACACAGATATGAAGAGTGCTATGAGGAAAGTGTGGTGCCAAGACAAATGGTTTGAAGGGAATTAAAGACTCTTGTTTGGAGTGCTTTGCTGAACGAAATTCTCTGCACAAAGTGGATTTGATCCCTGCAGCAGGCACAGAGAAATTGTGTGCTATTATAAAATGTTACAGCCTTTGAAGAGAAAGACCCCTAACCTCTATCTTTCTGTTACTCGACTTCTCTGAGCCTCTATGCAAGGGGTATGGATCAGATAATTTCCAGGGCGCTCCCAGCTCTGACATTCTGGAACTTATTCAGTCCTATATGATTCTAGGCATAATGAGCTATAATACTATTACCTGGACAAATTAAAAAGACAGCATGGTTTGGATAATGTTGACTGAGACATCTGTCATAATGAGAAGCCCTAAGTGCTTCGTTTTTGAGATTTCCGTTTCAGTAAAGAAAAGACATGAAGAATATGTATGTTATATATTTTAACTCTTTACACTGACAAATTATGTTTTTCACACTGTAACTGGTAGAGTTTATGGTAGTTAGTCCTTAGTATCTAACTGGTGGTGTAGTCTAGCAATTAGAATTTTCAAACTGAGGTAATGATATCTGCAAGATGATATAATAGAAATATCTGGCACTCAGCCACCACCCACCCCTTGAGCTTCAATTTGGCAAATACTCATGTCCAGAAATAACTTCACATGAGCTATGCAAAACAAGTGAGAGACTGTAGCATCTAAATATGGCACAGAAATAGCAAAAGATGTATTGTAAAAGGTAGGAAAGTTGGTTTTACTTTACTACTTCACTCCTCCCCTAACCTGGGTGCCATGGAACGGAAAGTGATCCCCTTCCAGTAAGAGAAGACCTGGCCTTTGTCTCAGACTCTAATTTTGGGCCTAGCCCATTAAAACCCAGGACTATGCAGAGCCCTGTGGCCTCAGACTCTAGTTAAGTACCAGTACCAGTGGGCAGAGCCTCTGGCTCACTTTAGTGCCATTATGAATCCTGCAGACCCAAGGTCCAGGTTACCTGGAGGACAGTCTTAGACACTTCCCTGCCGTCACTCCAATATAATGGTGCCAGTCTCTACACCACCCCCTCTACCAGGCCAACCTCAGCTCTAGAATCCTTACTGTTTCCTTACCATTAGGCTGATGTTCACAGACTCAGCCTTCAAACTGATGACTAGATATGTAAACTCCTAGCTAGTACCCATATACTAAGTCTCCAAGTGTGTTCCTGTCTTAGGCAGGATTCTGCAGGCTCAGACTCCAAGCCTGCCCCATAGCTCCAGGTTTCAGGCTTACTCCAGTACCAGACTGTCCCACATGGCCATAATCATCAGACCGTAACCAGATCTAGTCTCCATGCTGATCCATATGGATAAAAACTTTTGAGAGGGTAGCTATCGTCTGAGTTTCCAAGTTCTCCCTAGAGTTATAATGGAGCTTGTGGATACAGGTTCTAGGCTTTAGGAGGTTCTGGCCATACTCCAGTGGAAGGTCAGCACCCCTGGCCTCAATTTAGTACCAGTGGACACAAGCTCCAGGTCTCCCCAGAGTCAGGTGTATCCTTGGGCCCCATGCTCTAGGCCAGACCCTGGAACCACAAGATCAATAGCTATAGTCCAAGCTTGTTCTTGTAGACTCTAACATTGGACCTTCCCCTGAAACTCAAGTTCTAGGACCAACAACTTCCAGGTGATTCTTCACAGACTTAGATTCCAGGGCAGCACCCACATGCACCATATGCAAGATGACCTCAGTGCATTCAGTCTCCCTGGAAATCCCCATAGCTCCAGGCACTAGACCAAATTCTGACAGGCCCTGGAATCCATTCCAGTCCCCACATAGCCAGGCTCCATGTCTGCCAAGCATCAAGCCGATTTTAGATTCTAGGCTAGTACTCATGTCCCTAGTTTCCAGACTGCATTTCTACTGGACCCCAGTGTCAGGCTGGTCCAATGTATTAAGATTCTAGGGTCATTTATGAAGAATCAAGATGCATACCAGATACCATGAATGCAGGAATCAGGTTTTCCCCTGAGGACTACATCGCCAGGCTTGAATAAACAGTAAGCTTCCTATTTAAGTGCTCAGAAACACTTGCAGACTTAAATTCAGTGCCAGATCCTATGTACCCAGGCTCTAGGCCAACTGCTATGCACCTTCTTAATAGGTCTATCCCCTAAGAAACCAGGCTCCAAGTCCTATCTTATGGGCTCAGGCACTAGGCATATCTTCCCGTGGGATGAGAGACCAGGTGAGCTTGGTCCAATGATTCCAGCATTAAGCTTGCCTTTGGACCATTACAGAGCATTTGACAAGAATCTTGCATATACTTTCTGATGTAGGGTATGCATAGATAAAACCACTCTGCAAAGCCTAGAATAAATCCCTCCTTCAAATGAAGATACAGATATGATGCTAGAGGAAACAAAAACAAGAATTGTAAGTCCAGCAAATGTGAAGAATAGTTTCCTAGTAGGAGACCCCCCACCCCCAAATAGATATATATGAACTGCATGATGGACAACTTAAAACCTTATCCCTCTTAGTATTTTTTTTGTTTGTTCTACTTAATACTTTTGGTTGAATACTGTAATCAATACACAGTTATTCTTAAGTGTTGAAACTTAACTGAAAAGTGATCCCTGTTAAATATAAAAGTGGGAATAAGAGAAGGAAGAGATGTGCAATTTGGGACATGCTCAAGCTGCCTTGCCCCAAACAGTAGAGTTAGAAACATACCAGGGGATTCCAATTCAATCCCATCAAGGTGGCATTTACCAATGCCATCTCACTAGTCCAAGTGATCAATTTCTGTTCACAACTGATCATAATGATAGGACTAAGAGTCAAAGGGATCACATAAACAAGACTAGTATCTGAAAATACTAACCGATAGAATAAAAAAAGGGAGAAAACGATCCAACATGGGAAGCAGGATACACAGCAGACTCATAGAATGGCAGATGTCCTAAACAGCACTCTGGCCTCAGAATCAGCCCTTAAGGCATTCGGATCTGGCTGAAAAGCCCATGAGAGTATTTCAGGCATGGAAACCTAAGACACTCTGGCAAAAAAAAAAAAAAAAAAAAAAAAAAAAAAAAAAAAAAAAAAACCAAAATGAAAGATTTCCGTGAGTGAGATCCCAGTGGAAAGAACAGGTCATCAAAGAAGGAGGTACCTTTCTCTGAAGGGAGGAGAGAACTTCCACTTTGACTACGACCTTGTCTAAATATGATCAGAGTCAGTGAACTCAAAAGGCTTCCATAGCCTTGGCAACTCATGACAAGAGCCTAGGGTGATTACTGATGCCATAAACAAGAGTGTCAATTTGTTAAGTCAACAACAAGAGTCACTGTGCACTTACTCCTCATGTAGGATCTCTGTTCTTAATGTGTTGTACATTGTGATTTAATGCTATAACTAGTACTCAAACAGTATTTTTCACTTTGTGTTTATATATGGATTCAAACTGTTGAAACCTTTACTTAATATATGCTAAGCTGATCTTCTGTATAAATAGAATTGAAAATGAATCTTGATTTGAATGGAAGTGGAGATGGAGCGGAAAGGGGAGGATTGCGGGTGGGAGGGAAGTTATGGGGGAGGGAAGCCATTGTAATCCATAAGCTGTACTTTGGAAATTTATATTCATTAAATAAAAATTAAAAAAAAAAACTCAAAATAATTGTTGTAAAGCAGCTCAGTGAACATTAAGGAAATACAAACAATGATGAAAGTTACAAAAATAATGAAGCGTTAAAATGAAAAAATTAACAGCGAGATTGAAATTATACACAAGATTATTTTAAAAAGTCTGTGACAAAAAAGGAATTGAAAGATAAGTTTGATATGAGCTATATTTTTTAATCCATGTGCAATGTTTATAGCATGCCTATTTCCACAAACATTTTGAAGAACTATTGCATATTTCAAAAACAAATTTTGAGGCTGAAAAATACAATAGCGATAATCAATAGGAAAATGCAGAAAGCAAAGTAAAGGATCTGGGAATTCAAAGACAGATTAATCAAAAACACTTGTATGGAATCAGAAGAGAAAATAATAACAATGAGAAGGAATGTAGGGACTTAAGAAACTTAGGAGACAGCAGCATCAAAAGATTAATTATTTGAATCAGTGAAGTAAAAATGGTTAAGAAAGATGGGGGTACAAAGCTTACTAAGAAAATAATGGCAGACAACTTTGTTAATTTGGAGAAAGATTACTTGGGTAATGCATTCATTGAAAGAAATAGTGGCCTTCATTGAAAGAGCATGCACAATCATTCCAGGAGTATGGAACTAGGAAGTGGGTAACAGATAAGGATAAGTAGAAAAGGAAGAAGTATATCGGACTCCCAAGTGCCCAGCTGATCCTGATGGTAGCAATAATCAGCAAGTTATCCAACAATGTTCCCAAAAAGAAAAGCAAAAATGCAATGAAAATTATTGTCTTTCTAAAAGGATCCTGTGTCAACCCTAGCAGAAATAACTCAATCATATTATTACTCAGCTTCATGGCTTCATGAATGAGGAGATGGAATGAGTGTGAAGTGGTTTATTTGCAAAACACAATGCATTTGATTTAATTATTTTCTGTGAAATTATGGCATATTTTAAGCAAATGAAGTCATGGTGCTCTTAGAGATTACTGAATATGTAAAGCAACAGTAAATATTACTCATTGAGTAATTCTGGTTACGTTTTCTTAGTAAATTATCTAAACAAGCTTGCTTTGCCAATTTTAAAAGGTTTCTTTAGCGTTAATTTTTGAGATGCTATATTTTAAATTTGCATCATAAGAATTAATACTATGCTGAATGTGAAGTTTCACAAGTATAAAGTGAGAAAACCCCAGTTTAATGGGAACTAATATACATTAAATGTTTAAATAATCACAGATAATTAACACTATAGCAGCATAACATTCTTAACTGCATCATAGAATATTATGGGTCACAAAAAAGATTGTAAATTTGTTATCTTTCTGCTACAAATACAACCACTTTTTAGTTTTGACATGATCTGATTAATTTTACCACTTTTATGTTTGTAAAGTTAAGAAATATGGCTTCATTTTATTGTCCTTCATCTTTTTCATATTAAAGTCTTAGGGTTCATCTCTTAAAGGTGTCAGTTAGAACTCAAAAGGCTTGGCAACTCATGACAAGAGCCTAGGGTGATTATTGATGTCATAAATAAGAGTGTCTATTTGCTAAGTCAACAATAGGAGTCACTGTGCACTTTATCCTCATGTAGGATCTCTGTCCTTAATGTGTTATACAATGTGAATTAATGCTATAACTAATACTCAAACAGTATTTTACACTTTGTGTTTTGGTGTGGGTGAAAACTGTTGAAATCTTTACTTAATTTATGCTAAATTGATCTTCTGTATATAAAGAGAATTGAAAATGAATCTTGATGCGAATAGAATGGGAGAGGGAGCGAGAGATGGGAGGGTTGTGGGTGGGAGGGAAGTTATTTGGGGGGAAAAGGCATTGTAATCCATAAAGTGTACTTTGGAAATTTATATTTATTAAATAAAAGTTAAAAAAAGAGGCATGGTAATGAGTAACTGACTTCATTCATTTTGCCTTGATTCTGTTCAAATTCAATGATTATTAATTTTTAAATGTAATTTTCAACAGATTTCTTTTCCAAATTTGAAAATAAAAACTGACATGAGGTTTGCTTTCCAAAATTAGACTGTTCTCCAAATTTTCTATGCAAAGTGATGTTGGAAGGAACATTTTGGAAAGTAAAAATATGGACTAAATTTTCATGTCTTAAGTATAAAATATTAACAACAACAAGAGTCACTGTGTACTTACTCCTTATGTGGGATCCTTAATGTGTTGTCCAATGTGAATTAATGCTGTAACTAGTACTCAAACAGTATTTTACACTTTATGTTTTTGTGTGTGGGTGAAAACTGATGAAATCTTTACTTAATATATACTAAATTGATCTTCTGTATATAAAGAGAATTGAAAATGAATCTTGATGTGAATGGAATGGGAGAGGGAGCAGGAGATGGGAGGGGTGCGAGTGGGAGGGAAGTTATGGGGGGAAAAGCCATTGTAATCCATAATCTGTACTTTGGAAAATTATATTTACTAAATAAAAGTTTAAAAAATCAAAAAAGAAATGTGTGATTTGGGGTAAGAATATTGAACTGTAAGGTAACTGAGTCTTTATACCTTAATCAGCACAACAAACTCATTTTTCTTTGTTCATTTAAGAGAGCCATCTGTCATAAATATTGATATTTGAAAAATAACTAGGAATTGAAAATAAGAAAATGTGAAATCTCTCTGTTTCCACTTATCTATGATTTTGGCCACCCATTGTGTGTAGTTTCATATAGTGTTATCAGTATTATTAATGTTCTCATTTGCAGGATAAGCTTATTTCTTATTTTCTTTTCACTTGAACATATAGTTTTAAGATAAAATAAGGAAATAAAACATAAGAAGAAACATAGGATTATTTAGCATGGTGATAACTACATGTCTTTTAAAATTATTTAATCAAGAGCTTCGGAATTAGCTCCTCAGCATCACTTGCAGTTTTGAGGTCCATTTCAAACTACACGAGTTTCAGGTAAACATACTACTTAATCATCTATTTATGGACATCTTTCAGAAACGTTCCATGGGGCCCCTCAGTACATTTTAAGGTTTCCTTTTGACTCTTCAATGAAATTATTTTATTTTGTAATTTACAGTGTCGTGAGATTGAGAAAAGAGACCAAATGGTTCTCAAATCAATGAGTATTTATTGATCTGTTATAATCTGAGCAAATTCAAGATGTGTCAGTAGCATAAAGAAAGTTAGTAAATACTTCTGGTGGGATTTGGAATAGAAAGATAGAATACAGGATTAAAAATAGACCAGTGCAGGGTATTCAAAATCATCTTGCCCTCTGCCTCTTTCCAGTAATGCCTTTCCAACTCTAACTGGCTCCACCTTCTGGTAAAACAGGATAGTGCAGCTGAGAAATATACCCTATGTGGCTGTCATTTACTGCCTCGTGACAAAGAAATCCTCTCTCCTGCTTTCCAAAGGCTTTCTTTGTAGCTCTTCATATAACAGTACATATTACTGTTTACTGCGTAAGAATGTATGGCGTTAGTTTTAATTCCCAGAATAAGAATACGGGCAAACTAAACGTTTTCAGGATATTATTCCCTGGGCCGGCACCTTGGCGCAGTAGGTTTATCCTCTGCCTGCGGTGCCGACATCCCATGTGGGCACCGGTTCTAGTCCCAGCTGCTCCTCTTCCAATCCAGCTCTCTGCTATGGCCTGGGAAAGCAGTAGAAGATGGCCCAAGTCATTGGGCCCCTGCACTCGCGTGGGGGACCAGAGAAGCTCCTGGTTCCGGATCGGCACAGCTCTGGCCGTGGCAGCCATTTGGGGAGTGAACCAGTGGATGGAAGACCTTTCTCTCTGTCTCTCCCTCTCATTGTCTGGAACTGTACTTCTCAAATAAATAAATAAAATCTTTTTTTAAAAAAAGCATATTATTCCCACACTTCAAATTAAAGGCCTTCTATAAGTGGGCATCCAGTAACTGTCTTTAAATTCTGCATTCTGCCCTGCCTCTGAAATATAATAGCGTTTATCTCATTGTTTTACTCTGATCTTATTATAAAACCCATTCAGATCATCAATTTACTGACACTTTCTATCTATACAATATGTTGGAGAGACAAACATGATCCTGGTTTATAACTTTAGGCATAAAACAAAGCGAAAACTACACAGAAACCTGAGATTTATTTTTACAATAATCTCGTAAATCATTTCTACAATATAGAGTAGTGTGTATATATGTGTGTATATATATATATATATATATAGTATATATCCTATATAATGAGGGAAAATTCATTTGGTAAGAATTTGGACTCCAAAACATGTAAGAAACTCAAGTCTACAGCAATAAAGCAAGCAGCCTGTAGAAAAACTGAGCACATGACCAGAACAGACATTTCTCAAAAACAGACATAACAATGGCCAACAAGTATGTGAAAGCATACTCACCATCAATAATAATGAATGGAATGAACACCCAACCGCCATGAGTTATTATATCATACTTGCTTGGATGAAAAATATAACAAGTATTGGTGAAAATGTGAAGAAATTAAGATCCAATTTTACACTGGCAGGAATGGTAGCACACTATGGAAAGTGTGAATTGTCCTAAAAATAAAGTTATATATTTTCTAGCAATCCCACATATAAATATGCATTGAAATATTATCTACATAATTGAATATTATATATAATTGAAATGAAATATCAAAGAGGTAGCTGTCCTCCCATCTTATGTGCAACATTATTCACAATAACCAAGATAAAAAATAATTGAGTAAGCAGCTGACTGTAGGGCCAACTCTGTGGTCAGTAGGTTAAGACACAGCTTACAATGCTTCATCCAATATCACAGTGCAAGTTGGAGTCCTCAGAAGATAGTAGAAGATTGATTGTACAAGTACTTGTTTCCCACTCACCAAGGATGGCAATGAGGATGGGGTTCCTGGATCCTAGCTTCTATCTTACTCAGTCCTATGTCTGTGATTGTTTCAACAGTGAATTAACGGAGGATTCCCTCTCTCTCTCTCTCTCTCTCTCTCTCTTTTTCTCTCTCCCTCTATCTCTTTCACACGTATATACACACTCACACCCATTCTTTCTCTCTTATGACCATTTTCATTTTGTGATTATTTGCTTTTAGACTTTCATAGAGCATTTTAGTTTCAAAGAAAAATTAAATTTAACATGTGGAAGGTTTCTTTTTTAAAAAAAATTATTTATTCCAGCTGAAAGTCAGAGTTACACAGAGAGAGAAGGCAGGAGAGATAGAGAGAGAGAGAGAGAGAGAGAGGTCTTCCATCCACTGGTTCACTCCCAAACTGCCGCAATGGCAGGGGCTGTGCCCTTCTGAAGCCAGGACCTTCTTTCAGGGCTCCCACGTGGGTGCAGGGGCCCAAGAACTTGGGCCATTTTCCACTGCTTTCCCAGGCCACAGCAGAGAGCTGGATCAGAAGTGGAGCAACAAGATCTCAAACCGGCACCAATATGTGATGCCAGCACCGCAGGTGGTGGCTTTACCCACTGTGCCACAGCGCCGGGCCCTGGAAGGTTTCTATACACATTTCATTTCCAAACATGCTTGGCTTTCTCCACTATCAATATGCCACCCCTCAGTGATCCAATTGATACATATAATGCATCTTTATTGACACATCATTGTCACTCCGAGTCTATAGTCTACATTTGCGTTTTGTCAGTATTGTCAATATTATGAGTTTTGAAAAATGTACAAAATGGAGTAATCTGGAAAACATCATGCTGAGTGAAACCAGCCAGTCCCAAAGGGACAAATATCATACGTTCTCCCTGATTGATGACAACTAACCGAGCACGAAAAAGAAAGCCTGTTGAAGTGAAATGGAGACTATGAGAAACGGTGACTTGATCAGCCCTTGCCTTGACTGTTGATGAACAACTTAATACATTATCCCTTTTAGTATTTTTTTGTTCTACTTAATATTATTGGTTGAATTCTGTAATTAATACAAAATTATTCTTAAGTGTTGAAACTTAAATGAAAAGTGATCCCTGTTAAATATAAGAGTGGGAATAAGAGAGAGAAGAGATGTACAGTTTGGAACATGCTCAATCGGACTTGCCCCAAATGGTAGAGTTAGAAACATACCAGGGGATTCCAATTCAATCTCATCAAGGTGGCATGTACCAATGCCATCTCACTAGTCCAAGTGATCAATTTCTGTTCACAATTGATCACAATGATAGGTCTAAGAGTCAAAGGGAACACATAAACAAGACTAGTGTCTGCTAATACTAACTGATAGAATCAAAAAGGGAGGGAACCATCCAACATGGGAAGCGGGATACACAGCAGACCCATAGAATGGCAGATGTCCTAAACAGCACTCTGGCCTCAGAATCAGCCCTTAAGGCATTCGGATCTGGCTGAAGAGCCCATGAGAGTATTTTAGGCATGGAAAGCCAAGACACTCTGGCAAACAAACAAACAAACAAACTAACAAAAAAACCGAAATGAAAGATCTCTGCGAGTGAGATCCCAGTGAAAAAACACGTCATCAAAGAAGGAGGTACCTTTCTCTGAAGGGAGGAGAGAACTTCCACTTTGACTACGACCTTGTCAAAATATGATCAGAGTCAGTGAACTCAGGGGGCTTCCATAGCCTTGGCAGCTCTTGACAAGAGCCTAGGGTGATTACTGAGGCCATAAACAAGAGTGTCAATTTGTTAAGTCAACAACAGGAGTCACTGTGCACTTACTCCTCATGTAGGATCTTTGTCCTTAGTGTGCTGTACATTGAGATTTAATGCTATAACTAGTACTCAAACAGTATTTTTCACTTTATGTTTCTGTGTGGGTGCAAACTGTTGAAATCTTTACTTAATATATGCTAAACTGATCTTTTGTGTATAAATAAAATTGAAAATGAATCTTGATGTGAATGGAAGGGGAGAGAGAGTGTGGGGTGAAAGGGACGTTATGGGGGGAAAGCCATTGTAATCCATAAGCTGTACTTTGGAAATTTATATTCATTAAATAAAAGTTAAAAAAAAGAAATACTATTTTCAAGGTCAAAAGAAAAGAAAAATGTACAATGCCTCTATCTAATTTAATTTCAATGTCCTAAAATTCCTCAGTGAACTATGTTCTTCCCTTCCTGCCCCCAATCACTCTAATAAATTTTTTTACTGTTTTCATAGTTCTATATTTTCTAAAATCTCAGAAAGTTGGAACCATACATTAGGCAATGTTTATTTAGGTTGGATTATTTCACTTACTTTTATTCATCTAAGTTAATTCCATGTCTTTTCAAGGCTCCACAGCTCAACTCTTTATAATGATAAAGTGATGTTTTTATATCCTAAAAAAATCTGTTATAAATTTGAAAGATCGTAAGTTGAACAATCATAAATCCAGATGCTCCTCTACTTATGATGGTGTTTGATCCTTATAAAATTATTTTTGAGAAAAAAAATTAAGCGGAACCATTTTAAGTCAAAGATCATCTGTATACTACTTCATTATCTGTATGTCACAGACTACATGCACTCATTAACAAAGAACATCATAGAGCAATGATAGACATCCATGCATGGTTTTGCATGGATATGGTTTCAGCTCATTTTGTTGGATACCAAGCAGCATGATTTCTGGACCAGAGGGTAAGTGTACGTGTGCTAGTTTAAGAAAGTTTCAGTTTCCCAAGGTGTACCATTTTTCATTACCAGCAGCAACTTGTAAGTGTCCCAGTTGTTTCAAATATCTCCATGCATTTGTGTGGTTGAGTGGTTTTATTCTGATTGTTCTAATAGGCTGTAGCAGTAACTTCTATTGTTTTAATTTGAAGATCCTTAGTGCATACAATATTGACGATATCTTTATATGCCTATTTGCTCATTATGTGTTCTCTACCAATTGTACTATTTTAAATCACTTTATTTTTGAATACTGTCTTCCAAAAGTGTATGTGCAAACTATCATGGAAAATCAAGGAGAGAGAAAGATAGAAAAGGACTTGAGAGGAGGATAACATCACTAAGTGTTCAGTAATCCAATCTGTTAACAAAATTTGTACTTACAACACTTCAATAAGCACTTGGGCCATCTTCTGCTGCTTTCCAAGGCACATTAGTAGGGAGCTGGATTGGAAGTGGAGGAACTGGGACTCAAACCACACTCCGATAGGGGATGCCAGAGTTTCAGGTGGCAGCTCAGCCTGCTGTGTCACAACTCTGGCCCCATATCTTTCTTATTGTTGAACATCATTTATAAGATACCAATCTATAATGATGCTCATTTCACCCAACTTATACTTGCTGCACAACTAGACAAATATTTCTCTCTTCCCTTCACATTGGGGATATTTAAAGTTGATAATGCAATGCGTGAAACGCCTGGCACATGTGCCTCAAATACTCCTTTTTTACATTTTTAAGTGACACCAAATGTGCTTGACATTCCAATAAGTTTTATTTAATTCCATTAAAATAACACTAAAATATTTTGTTAAATTTTATTTCTCATAATAATTATAGATTAAAGACTCTGAGTGTGCAGTAAAATGCTGTTAGTAATACGTGTTTCATAGTGGAAACTATTTAGCTATTTACTTTAAAATCCATTTATGATGCATGTAGCACACATTAAATTTGACAATGATTTTCAAACTTTATAAATACCATCTACTTAAATGGACAAGCCAATATGGAACAGGAATTCTATTCATTTCTGATTCACACACTAATAATTGGGCCTAACATTTCATATACTTTTCCTAAGTTACAAGTCTATAATGAGAAGAGCCTACATTGGAATTAAAGTTTTTAGATCTCATACTCTTAATTATTATATTCTCCAATTCACCATAAAGCTAAAATAGTTCAATTCATGATTATTGCCTCAACATCCCAATATTTTCTCTTTTTTGGGCCATCGTAAAATGTTTGAATTAAGAGATAAAGTACAGAGGCAATAATTACTGACATATAGAACTGGCATAAAACCATAATTCTGATAAGCAAAGTAAAAACAAACTAACTAAAACCCCAAAAGAAAACAAATAAAAAATTTAAATAAGTTTTTTCTTCTACTTTTCAATTTCTCATCTGGGAAAATAATACCTAACTTTGACTATTTTAGTGAGATATCACATGGGTGTTAAAGTCATAAGTCTTGGACACATTAGATACCCAACTTAGTCCTAAAATGCAGGAATAATTAGGATCTATCATTTATCTTTTAGATCAGTCACACATAGGGGGGTTAGTCACTTCAACTTTATCTTTTGGATATATATATATATATATATATATATATATAGTGTCTTTTACATTATGGAATAATTTTAATTCATTTCCCCACATTTATTTCAAATGTAAAAGTTTATTCATTTGGGAGGAAGAATAAGATGGAAGGAAAGAGAGAGAGAGAGGGCACAAGAGAGAGCTGCTATTCATTGGTTTACTCCTCAAATGCTTAGGGGTTAGGCCAGGTCAAAGCTAAGGACCAAGAATCCAATTCTGGTTCTCCCATATGATTGGTAGAGATCTTAATATTGGGCCATCATCTGTTGCCTCCCAGTGTGTTAATTAGCAGAAAGCTGAGTTAGTGAATGATGCCAGAATTTGAACCCAGACACTCTGCCATGTGTTACAGGTGTCCCATCCCAGGTCAACCACTAGTTCAAACGCACAAAACTTTCCAAGTTTTCAAGAACTACATAGCTACTTCTCATTCTGTTTTCTGATCTGGATTTAGTCATTTACAATTTTCTTATTTCTTTCATTCATCCTATTTCCAACTATTCCTCTGAAATGTAAATCTGCATAAAATCTATATAAGATATATATATATATATATATATAGAGAGAGAGAGAGAGAGAGAGACAAAGAAAAAGGTCTTCCTTTTTCCATTGGTTCACCCCTGCAAATGGCCACTCACAGCCTGTGAGCTGCACAGATCCGAAGCCAGAAGCCAGGTGCCTCCTCCTGGTCTCCCATGCGGGTGCAGGGCCCAAGCACTTGGGCCATCCTCCACTGCCCTCCCGGGCCACAGCACAGAGCTGGACTGGAAGAGGAGCAACCAGGACAGAATCCGACGCCCCAACCGGGACTAGAACCTGGTGTGCTGGTGCTGCAGGCGGAGGATTAGCCAAGTGAGCCATGGCACCGGCCAAGATATATCTCTTGCTCTCTCTTGTTATTTTTATAATGGAGAGTAGGCAAGTTTTGTGATTAAATCATCACATTTCCATTTTCTGCTAAATATATATCTCTACATCTGCATGGCGGATCAACTTTTGGACTCTCATTTTCTTTTTGCCCTGGAAAACAAAAATAAATGAATACACACAAACTTTATTTTATGGAGTTGGTTTTAGAGTTATTTTTGTTAGGAGATATGGCTAGAATTGGTAAGATTTTACCATTCATTAATGAGGAAAATGATTAAAAATTAAATGGGGTCTTGTCACAGTCACTAATGATACATGTACTTTAATAACTGAAAGCCATTTTAAGGTGCACAATTTAACACACAATCTGCACTTCAAAGCAATGGCTAATAATCTGTTCTGCTCACTTTGGGTGTTAATATACATTGGCAATTCCATATTGTGAATCTGTACAACTCCTTTATTAGGACAGCTTGAATACAAAGAAAGTGGATTTCTGCAGCAATAATAGGTTCTACGTCACCCTACTAAGTAAAGAGAAATGTCATACTTTCTGAATTTCTATAGAAATTTCATTTATTTCAGTGATATCTAGCTTTTTTTTCAAGTTTCAAATATTTTATTTTCTTATTCATACAGTATGAAGTTTTCTAAAGATATCTAGCTTTTAAATACAACTGATTATTCCACTTTGGTGTCAAATCAGTTTCTACTCTTCTGCTTTTCAATCACAGATGATATGTTTTATCTCTAGCATATTTAAGTTGTTAAATTTAATTTAACTGGCATCTATTATTTTACTTCCCAATTTCTTAGATTCTTAGACTTCTGGTGTTGAAATTCAAATACACTAATCACATAAATTGCTGAATATCTCAAGGCTTTGTAGTAACACATTTAAAACTATCTAGTAAATAATATGTTAATTATCTTAGTATCCAAAAGAAACTATAAGGAAACATTAGCATAGATTATCATTATATAAGAAATGATTTTGATACAAAATTATGGGATTTGTCATATTATCTAGTGATAAAATGGAACAGGTGGCCTCAATGTTGAATGTTAAGGAAGAAGCTCAATAGTTTATTTGAGATATGTTATAGAAGTATTCAAATATAATCTAGAATTGGGTGCACATTGTTTATGGTTTCTGAAGTATTGAAGAATTTTGATTATATAAATGTCTTTTCTTTATCAAACCAAAGTGTAAATAAAGTTGGAGGTGTAGTACACAGTTAAAAGTGCTAAAAGTGAGCTCTCATGAAAACTAAGAGCCGTTTTGAATAATTTAGAGATGCTAACAGTTTCTCGTAAGAAACTGAGAAAAAACTGAGAACTATACATTATCTCATGAGACACCAAGAGATGAGATTAAAATGGAAAAAATGAGAAAGAGAGAGTGAAAGAATGACTGGCATATATCAAAAAATTTCTTTATCTTTCAGCATTACAGCTAAACATCAGGTAATTAGATAGTGAACTCTAGGTGCTCCAAAATGGCTGAAGTTTTCAAAGGAATTTTTATTACATATATTCTTGGGTCTCTTACACCTAGTTTCAAGTAACATAAAATGAGCTAATATTCACTCACACATATCTAACACTGATTAAATTATGCATCCTTTTGCATTCATGTTCAAAATAATAGCACTGCCAAAAACGTATGTATGCATGCACAAAAATGATAAAACAAATTTAGATAACAAATGACAGACAAAAGCATATTTTCTTCAGATATAAATGGATTTGAGACATCAATCTTTTGGTTTTTTATTTGACAGATAGAGTTATAGACAGTGAGAGAGAGAGACAGAGAGAAAGGTCTTCCTTCCATTGGTTCACCCCTCAGATGGCTGCAATGGCACTGCTGGACTGCAAGAGGAGCAACCAGGACTAGAACCTGGCGCCCATATGGGATGCCAGTGCCACAGGAGGAGGATTAACCAAGTGAGCCGCGGCTCCAGACCCCGAGACATCACTTAAAAAGAGAGATTGAATGAACAATGGGAAATGTTGCCAAGCAGGCTCTGCTATCATGTGGTTTCCAAAACCATCCAATTACAGCCTGTTGCCAGGCAGTTTCTGCTGCCAGTGGCCATACTGACATGGCCTTCTCATTCTACCACAGGAAACTATACATTTTTTATGATTTTTATGATTAAATTTTGACTTTTATTCACACAGCCTAGAATTTTTCTGCTTGTACAGATCAAGTAAGGGTTTAGTAAGCTTCCTGTTTCACATCTGGGAATACCATAGCCAAACAGTCAAAGCCACTAATCTGCTCAATTTAGTTTAGATTGATTATTGCTTTAACTTTCTTATTCATTTTGGTAACCAAACCCACAATGCCTTTGGAGGATTGAGTGTTGCCACCACATTTCTGTTATCCTGGAAGCCAATTACTCTTGCTGAATTTAGGTTTCCCAATTCAGTAACCACAGTACCCACTGTAAAGTCTGGTCTACCAGGAAGAGTAAGCATGCAACACTTCAAGGATGCCAGGTGTCCTTTTACGAGTTGTTTTTCACAGTCATGATGAAGGTAATATCCTTTAGACTCTCCTGGATTGTGTAAGTACATCTTAAATCATAATAGCACCTTAACATTCCACTTTCTCTAAGTGTTCCTAATGTTTAGACTGAGCGAAGCTCAGCATTTTAGTACTCTCAGAGCAGACTAACTTACAGCCCTTCTTTCCACCAAGGAACCATTCATATCCCTTTTTAACTTTTAGACCAGCAACATTCAATGAAGAATCTTTACTTAACTGAACCCATATCAATAAAGTCATCCATGATTATGTATGACCCTTATTATCCTTTATCACATGTTCTTGGTTCTCAGTCTTTGTAATTTAGAGTATAAAGCACCTACTTATAGGTCACACTTAGTGTAATCCTACCAATACTTCAGTCTAGTGGGTCCTAGAGAGATTCAGCACTTTTGTCAGGGTAATAAAGGAAAGTTAATACAGTTTCCTAGGGTGATGGAGAGTTATTCCTTCAGGTGGGGAGAGAGAACACTCACACTGGTGGAAGGAGGGCACTTCCTTGAGGGATGTAGAAGCCGCTTTCACTGACAGAGAAGATGCATCTATCTATGTTGCGTCTTCTCAGTTCTCTCCTCTATCCAGTTTCCAAGTCAGAATATGGATTTTATTCGTGATCCCCCTCTGTCTTGATCTTCACTCTATCTCAATTGTTCTTCTTACAACTTGTGAATAATGTAGGAACTCTCTCTTTCTCCTCAGGTGTCAGTTTGGGCTAACTAGATGCAGAACCTGAGATGATGACATATGAGAGAAGGAACTGCAGGAAGCTGACTGTGGTGGGATCAGGAAGACGGTAGTCATAACTGAAGTCTGTCGGAGCCTTGGGAGCTCTGGAGTGTACATTACACTATAGGACTGACCCCATCAGGATACAAGGGACCAGACTTTTTGACCCATATGTCAGGCATCCACAGGTACTTCAGGGGCCCTGAGGTGGTGTATATAATTCCTCAACTGAGGCAGCTTTCATTTTCTTTGGTGAAATTGTTCAGAGAAGAGTGGGTCTGTGAGCTATTAGAAGCCTTGACTCACAGCATGCGGGGCTTTAGTGCATGGGCCAGATGGAGGCGACACACTCTGCATCCTCACTAGCAGGACCAGAGTTCAAACCTCTAGCTTTTCACCTTCAAATCATTCAATAAACATCTGCTCTCCTACTGCTAGCTTTTCCTCCTTCATACTTCATTGTAGGTAGAGTTCTCATTCTCAAAAGCAACTGCATTACCCTCTTGCTTAAACATACTTCCAGTCTTTCCCCCCATAGTCTTTATCCTGAAGCCTTCACAAGATGAGACTCTTACTCATCTTCACTTTTCTTATATTTCCAGTCTCTCCTTAAAATTTTTTTTAAACTTTTATTTAATGAATATAAATTTCCAAAGTACAGCTTATGGATTACAATGGCTTCCCCCCCATAACGTCCCTCCCACCCACACTCTCCCCTTTCCCACTCCCTCTCCCCTTCCATTCAATTCAAGATTCATTTTCGTTTCTCTTTATAAACAGAAGATCAGTTTAGCAAACATTAAGTAAAGATTTCAACAGTTTGCTCCCACACAGAAACATAAAGTGAAAAATACTGTTTGAGTGCTAGTGATAGCATTAAATCACAATGTACAGCACACTAAGGCCAAAGATCCTACATGAGGAGTAAGTGCACAGTGACTCCTGTTGTTGACTTAACAAATTGACACTGTTGTTTATGGCCTCAGTAATCACCCTAGGCTCTTGTCATGAGCTGCCAAGGCTATGGAAGCCCCCTGAGTTCACTGACTCTGATAATTTTTAGACAAGGCCATAGTCAAAGTGGAGGTTCTCTCCTCCCTTCAGAGAAAGGTACCTCCTTCTTTGATGACCCGTTCTTTCCACTGGGAGCTCACTCGCCAAGATCTTTCATTTAGTTTTTTTTTTTTTTTTTTTTTTTTTTTTTCCCCCAGAGTGTCTTGGCTTTCCATGCCTAAAATACTCTCATGGGCTTTTCAGCCGGATCCACATGCCTTAAGGGCTGATTCTGAGGCCAGAGTGCTGTTTAGGACATCTGCCATTCTATGGGTCTGCTGTGTATCTCACTTCCCATGTTGGATCATTCTCTCCCTTTTTGATTCTATCAGCTAGTATTTGCAGACACTAGTCTTGTTTATGTGATCCCTTTGGTTCTTAGTCCTATCATTATGATCAACTGTGAACAGAAATTGATCATTGGAACTGGTGAGATGGCATTGGTACATGCCACCTTGATGGGATTGAATTGGAATCCCCTGGTATGTTTCTAACTCTACTTTTTGAGGTAAGTCAGCTTGAGCATGTCCCGAATTGCACATCTCTTCCCTCTCTTATTCCCACTCTTATATTTAACAGTGATCACTTTTCAGTTAAGTTTCAGCACTTAAGAAGAATTGTGTAATGATTACAGTATTCAACCAAAAGTATTAAGTAGAACAAACAAACAAAAAATACTAAGAGGGATAACATATTAAGCTGCTCATCAACAGTCAGGGTGAGGGCTGATCAAGTCACCGTTTCTCCTAGTGTTCATTTCACTTTAACAGGTTTTCTTTTTGGTGCTCAGTTAGTTGTCACCTATCTAGGAGAACAAGTGGTATTTGTCCCTTTGGTATTGGCTTATTTCACTCAGCATAATGTTTTCCAAATTCCTAACAGGGATCACTTTTCAGTTAAAAAAATTTTAATTACTTACATATTTTAAAGGACTATAGTAAAATACTTCAACATTTAGTGTAATAACATCAAATCCATCTCCCTCTTCCCCATTTCCTTATATTTTCTTTGTGTTTGGAGCCTACAAGCTCCTCTTTCAGTTTTTTATACAAAAATATATTGTATTAACATGAACTATAGCCATTCTGTTTGTGTACAGCGCAACACTAGAATTTATTTTTCAACCTCCCTCTAGCCTCTCTACCCTACTCTTTCTGCCCTCCATAATCACCACTTTTGGTTTGAATTGACTTTTTGAAACAAACTAACACAAAAGAGATAGAACAGGTGGTACCTGTCTTTTTGTGTCTTGATTATTTTACTTAGCATAATGATCTCCAGGTCCACCTACTTGGCTACAATATCAGGATCACATTATTTTTATGATTGAATAATAATTCATTGTGCATATATAGCACATTCTCTCATGTCTTATCCTTACACTTCCTTAATGTCCAGCTTTGTACCTGATAAACAATAAGATTTCTTTTTTCTTTTTTATTTTTTTGCCAGAGTTAGACATGAGAGAGAGGCAGAGGGAAAGGTCTTCCTTCCGTTGGTTCACCCCCCAAGTTGCTGCCACGGCTGGCATGCTGCGCCGATCCGAAGCCAGGAGCCAGGTGCTTCCTCCTGGTCTCTCTTGCGGGTGCAGGGCCCAAGCACTTGGGACATCCTCCACTGCACTCCCAGCCACAGCAGAGAGCTGGCCTGGAAGAGGAGCAATCGGGACAGAACTAGCGCCCCAACTTGGACTAGAACCCAGGGTACTGGCGCTGCAGGCAGAGGGTTAGCCAAGTGAGACGCGGCACTGACCAACAATAAGGTTTCAATAAACTGTTGTTGAATGAATAGCTGAATGAACCACCATCATGTGGAACTGATGTGGCTTCTTGCATGCACTGTTGCTCTTGGCTTTGTTTTAACATCCCTCTGACAGGAATCCTCTGTTCCCACCTCATGTCTGTTCACTTTACTGATCCCTGTTTATCCTCTGAGAACCAATTTTTTAAACACTTTCCATCTTGGATCTCCTGTCCCAACACACGTACACCTACAAGGTTTCTGTTGAGTCTACCTCCAAAATGCATTCATATTACCCTGTCCATCTAACCCTTTACAACCTGAAGCAGTGGATTTCTGCTCCCAATCTGGCAGTCTCTCAATAGATCTTAAACTTTGTGAAGGCACAGCCTGTTTTTTTAAAATTCATCACTAACTCCTCAATATCCAGATTATCAACATGTCCAACACCTTGACTCAAAACCACACATTTACTAGTAAGTGAAGGATGGAGGAATTCAATTGAAGATAATCCTCCTAATTTTTTTGTGTGTGGTAAGAATAAATATATTTCAAAACATCTTTTAATGTGAAATGCAATCACAAAGAAACTGATTAACAGAAATATACAGTGAAAAGCCTACATTTATAGGATAAGTTTCTTGAGATGAAGAAAATGTCAAGATAAAGTATTGGCTCATTTGCTGGAGATCTGTTTCAAATTATTTCACATTTCTCAGTTTTTTTGGAAGCTTATTTATTTATTTATTGAATGGCAAAGTTACAGAGAGAGAGGGAGAGAGAGAGAGAGAGAGAGAGAGAGAGAGAATCTTCCATCTGCTGTTTCACTCCCCAAATGGCCAGGACTTGGCCAGGCCAAAGCCAGCATCCAGGAGGTTCTTGCAATTCTCCCATGTGGGTGCAGGAATTCAAGCACATGGGCCATCCTCTGCTGCTTTCTCAGGCACATTACCAAGGAGCTAGATCAAAAGTGAAGCAAAGTGGAGCAGTCATGACTAGACCCACTGTCCGTATAGGATGTCAGAATTGCAGGCAGTGACTTTTCCAACTATGCCACAGCACGAGTTTCGCATTTCTCAGTTTACATCCAACGAATGACACATTATTGTTTCTCTAACAGGTCAAGCTAGAATTCTGCTCAGAGTCTGAATCAGATAAAGGCAGAAAAAAATCCTTAATCAGCCCTTTTATACTATAAGTTTTAATTAATTTACTTATGTACCTTTGTAGATTTGTTTATATATTTAATATTTATCGGATGCCAGATGTTGCATTACTTTGTGGAAAATATTATTAGCTAGCAAGAAAGCACTTTATGGAACATGACTATTTATTTAACAAGTAGGAATTCAAACATTCAAATGTCCTTGTATTTGCATCACCATTCTTTCTGGTAGATTAGCAAAACAACTTCTGTGACATGAGGAAAAAAATTATTCTGATGCCCCAAGGGCATTTGGAAACATTGATGAATTCATTAATTCATTAATTCATTACCTAGAATTCAGATTTTAAATTTTCCACTGGTTTATAATACTTATAATACTTATAATGTGCTTAGATATGTTACAGTTACTGGAAACCTATTAAGCAATTGTATGTAATAAACTAGTATTTACTGTGTCTATACACAGTCACTTGTTAAAAAGATAACTAATATTTTACTGAACTAATGTTTGCTACCATTATTTGCCCTTTTCTCATTATTGACTGGCAGCATATCATAGCAGGTAAGAGCATGGTCTAGAATATTAGTCATATTTTGGTTATTTGGTTATTGGTTCTAAAACAAGTTTGACATCATTTACTTTATTTCTCTTTCCTCACAGATAAAATGTAGGTAATAGGCGTGCTTACTGCTTTGGATTGTTTTTAAGATTACTGCTCAATAATCACATATTTTATTATTTATTTTATTATTACTAGAAAGTGCATAAATACATATCCATGGATGAAAATAGCAAGACTCAGTCTCACTTTAGTAAAATCTTCCAAATATGAAAAGTGATCCTGAGTAAAGTTTTCTCTCCTTTCTTGCACAGATCCCTGCTTCTCTCAATGAAGAATCTGCAAATCAAAGTTTTTTTTCTTTATACAACAAACATTTCTTGCCTAGACCATTTGAAATATTTTTCTGATCCTTTCCTCACTTTAATTAATATTGTACTTTAGCCATATTTATTTGTCACTGGAAATGGCTTTGCTGGTAAGCAATTTTCTAATAGCATTTTTCATCTGGGTATTTCTCAAAGTATATATTAAGGGATTTAGCATGGGAGTTATCATAGTGTAGAATATAGCAACTACTTTATCAAAGGAAAAAGCAGCCGCAGGTCTCATGTATACAATTATGCAGGGAACAAAGAATAAGACAACTACTATAATGTGGGAGACACAGGTGGAGAGGGCTTTCCGCCTTCCTTCCAAACTCTGGGTCCTTAGGGAGTGCAGGATGGCCACATAGGAGACCAACAAGAGAAGAAAGTTCAATAGACAGATGAACCCACTGTTAGCAGCAACAAAGAGTCCAAGAGTATGGGTGTCTGTACAGGCAAGATTGAGCAAAGGATTCAGATCACACATAAAGTGATCTATGATGTTAGGGCCACAGAATGGTAACTGGAAGATGAAGAGAATCTGTATGGTTGCATGAAGAAAGCCACCCACCCATGGCACCCCTGCTAGGAGTCCACACACCCATTGGTTCATGATGGTTGTATAGTGCAAGGGCTTGCAGATGGCCACATAGCGGTCATAAGCCATCACAGTTAGCAGGATAACTTCAGCACCTCCAAAGAAATGTTCACCAAACACTTGAGTCATACATCCATTGAACATGATGGTCTTCTTTTCATGGAGTGAATCTGTGATCAGTTTAGGAGCATTGACAGAGGAATAGCAGGCATCAATAAAGGAGAGATAGGCCAGGAAAAAGTACATAGGGGACCTCAACAATGGACTGGCAGTGATGATGACCACAATGAGAACATTTCCTACCATAGAGATGATATAGATAAACAAAAACACAAAAAATATTATTTTCTGAATGTTTGGATTCTCTGTAAGCCCCAGTAGAACAAACTCAGTCACATTGTTCCTATTCTCCATGTATTTCATGTGAAAATTAATTAAATTACCTGAAAGAAAGATAATAAAATCTTTAATTTAGTAAGCTGACTCATAATCATAAATAATTCATTTTTGGATTCTGTTGAGTTGTGAGATCTTACAATATCTTTTTTCTGACAATGAAATACAGTGCTCTAAGTTCTTTAGGATTATTCAATTGCCTTCTGGGTGAACATTCTCCAAAGCATACGCTAGAAGAATTTTTCTCACACAAGGCAGGAGACCATCTGAGTATACTTGATTATCTGAAAAAAACTATAAGCTTTATTTGACTAGTAGGTTGTATGCATAGTGACAGCTAATCCCCCTTCCCAAAAATGAGGAATGCAATGATGGATAACGGATGCAATTGCCAAAGATGTTAATCTATAGAACCTTGTCACTGCTCAAGAAATGGGGAACCATTAAAGCTAATTGAGAATATGAGTGCAAAGATGACTAGGAATTTGAGGAAAGTGGAATCTTGGACATTAATCCAGTGAAGGTCTTTCTGTGTCTTGGATGAAGTGGATTAAGGTTTGCTAAGGTAGAGGATTGGGGGATAGAGAGACAGAAATTCTAGCCAAGAAACTGTGTAATACTGACATAAAAAGTGGAAAGGTTTCATGATGGAGATATAATGAAAGATACAAGACCAACTGAAGAATAATTCCTAACACTTGATGTCTATATTTATAACTTTATAATTGTAATAATAGAAAACGTTTAGTGATTACTTTGGGCTAGGTGCAGTACCAAGTGCTTTGCAGACATTATTCCTTTCAATATTTTACAACTTGGGTGGGTGACATCCCATTCATCTTACAAATAAGGAATTGGTCTTAGAGACTACTGTTTTTAGTTATAACAAAAAGGGAACATTAACAAATTTGCTAAACACTTAGTGTTTTCTAATCCTGTTTGTAGATACTTGGTGATTTAATCATGGATAGTAAGTGGCTACTCATATCATTTTTTATCCTTATTTTACTAGTAATATAAGCACAGCAACATTAAGAATCTTGCCCCAGAACAAGTAGCTAATAAAGGCAGAACCAAGAAAAAAATCTCAGGTTGTTTTGATTTACTGTTGCCTTCCAAAGTCTTAAACTATATTTTTTTCCAAATTCTTCTTATAATGTACATGATGCTTATTACAACATTGCTTCAATAACAAAGGTTAAATAGAAAGAAAAAAATCAAAATATCAGTTATGAGTCTGTTAAATGGCTAAGTAAATTAAAGTTTAGCAACACAATACAACACAACACAATACCGTGCAACTGTCTTAAATGAGGCAAAGATATTAACATCACTCTGATATTTACAGTAGGGAATATTGAAAACACATATTTAATAGTAAGGAATTTTCTATATAAAGTATTGTTTATACATTTAATGGACTATGGAGGAAAACTATGAAAAAATAAGTGAAAAATAGGATTCAATTCATTACCCTCTAATACACATGCATATAGAGCACAAAACTAATAAAATATCCCTCAATTCTAGCAGTGGTTATCCTCCATATAAGTAATGGTATAAACGTTTTTAGATGATTATTTATCCTTTCTGTTTTTATTGTTATATGGATCATATGTATTAGTAAGCATGGTGTTAACATTGCAAAACAGTGTCCTATTAATTACATAGTTTTTTATTAGGTACTTACTGAATACCAGGCACTTGCTTTCACAGATGTTATCTCATGCAATTAAAAGGATAAAACAATGATTTAGCTATTTATAGAAGGAAAAATGGAACTCCAAAAATTAACTGTCTTTCCCAGATTTACATGTATAGAGAGGGACAGGACCAATGCGCCTCTCTAAGTGATCAGGTCGGCCCAGCCCATGTGATGACTTCCTGCACTTTCATTGGGCAGACCCCTCTACAATCCCTTTTCCCTCACAACTGCACATCTGCAATTTTCTATGGTTTTACAGGAATTGCCAGTTGTGTACTTAACATTGACATATATCCTACACTTTTACCACAAACAATGATGAGCTAGTAATCTTTTGAAGTGATCAGGATAATATACATATTTTAGCCTATTTCAAAGACATCTTTATCTGAAGCAACTTCATGAGGAGACATGTACAAATATAATGACATATTTCAACTTCCAAATATTAAGAAAATGTGTGGGTGTTTTTTGTATTCCTGGAAAGACCCCCTTAATTTTGCCTCTCAGTTATAGTTCCTCTCTCTCCAATACCCTTCCAAATCAGATGCCCCAGACACTGCTGAAAAATTTTGAAAACAACTATTACAGAGATTAAATATTTTAGTTTGAAAATCACAAATACAAGATTAGAATCCTGCTGCTACAATCCTAGTTCTTCTATTACCTGGGGTACAGATATTGACACTTCACACAATTGCTGCACTGTCAACATGAAAACAATAATACAACCTCACAGGTTGTTATGATAATTGATTAAGATAATGCATATGAACACATCCGCCATGGTGCTGGAGACACATGCAGAACTTTCATTTATTTATATAAGAGTGCATGGGCTCAGTAGGTAGGTAGAATTGACAGAGCAGGAACAAAGACAAACATTTATCTGTGCAATAAGTTCAAGAGGGAAGAATCACCTCCAAGTTCTTGTTAAAAAAGTTTTTTTGTTACAGAGGCTCATAACCTACTGCAACTGATCCCAGATTTCTGAGGTTGTATTAGACTAAACAGTTAATTATTTATGTCATTTAATAATAATATTTTGAGATTCTGTGTGTGAGAAGTTCATTTAAATTTTGCTTTCAGCTTCATGATTGTGTCAATAACAAAAGAAAATTTCTGGTATCAGGGAACTGGCTCTTACAAATTGCTTCATCCCTGAATCTCAGACTGTCTAGTAGTAAATTCAGTTAATTATAATTACTATCTTTTGAAAAATTGGGATGATAAAGGTAATGATTCCAGTATATAAAATATTAATCTTTAATAAGTATCAGCATTGTTAAAAAACTTACCTTAATAGTCTTAGATAATCCAGTGATGTTTGGGGGTATTCAGAAAAAATCTCATTTCCAGAGGGAACTCCTCTTGGAATACAAAACTTTCAAAATGAAAAATAGTATATACTTGCAAGAAGACTATTCAGATAATTCAATATCAAGCTAGTAGTTGTTAAGGAAGTGTCTTTGTCAGTATGAATGCTCCCTGCTAACCTAAAGACTGAATATGTTTTCATGAAAAATATTGATATTTGCAAGCATAATGTATTCACTTGATACTTCATGGAGAAGTAATCATTATGTTATTATGGTCCTTTTGGACAGAAGATAGAAAGTTCTGAGGGCCAAATGAATCACTCTCTCTGTAATGAAACTTGTTCCGGGGATGTGAAATATGACAAAAGAATAACAATTTCCATCTTGTACTACAAGGAGATTTACAAAGGCTTCTATAAAGATTTGGGAACTTTGTGTTGTAGGTGTTTCTTTGTCTCCTAGGAATTAATTATGTCCTTTGATGGAAAGTCTTTGTCTTAGAAGTAAAATACCTACTCTGGAGAGACAGGTTGAATCACCCATTTTTAATGGGGAATTCTATTTCCTCCTCTTGGAATGTAAGCATGTGAGAGTTCCCTATCTGAACCTAAGTTGTTTAGAGAACTGGAAGCAACGTTAGTAGCATGGTGGAATATAGTGTATGGGTCCCTCTGATGTAATTTCTCTATTGAAGTGTGTCACAGAGGAAACTTCTGTTTTTCTGGTCAATATTAAACGTTTCTTGGAGGTGGGCATTGTGGCACAGTGGTTAGCCTCCATTTGGGGCACCCATCTCTCATTTTGAAATGTCTAATTTGAATCCTGGCTACTCTGCATTTCTGATCCACTTTCTTGCTAATGAACCTGGAAAAGAAGTAGATAATGGTCCAAGTACTTGATTCCCGCTACCGTGTGGGAAACCAGGACGGATTTTTTTGGCTTTTGGCTTTGGCTTGACAACTCTGGTTGTCATGGACACTGGTGGAGTTAACCAGTGGATCGCTCTCCCTCTCTTTCTATCTCTCTCTCTTTTTCTCTGCATGTGCCACTCCAGTTTTCAAATAAAGAAATGAATCTTTAAAAATTTAATAATTTCCCAAACTCCTTGATTGCTTGAGCAATAAAACAAGTGAAAGCTTACGGTTTTTTTTTTTTTTTTTTTTTAAGTAGTTGACTCCAAAAGTTGTCTTTCCCCTTTCTCAGAGTATTTCGAAAGTAGCTAGAAGCCGGCACCACGGCTCACTAGGCTAATCCTCCGCCTAGTGGCGCCGGCACACCGGGTTCTAGTCCCAGTCGGGGCCCCGGATTCTGTCCCGGTTGCCCCTCTTCCAAGCCAGCTCTCTGCTGTGGCCAGGGAGTGCAGTGGAGGATGGCCCAAGTGCTTGGGCCCTGCACCCCATGGGAGACCAGGAGAAGCACCTGGCTCCTGGTTTCGGATCAGCGTGGTGCGCCGGCTGCAGCACGCTGGCTGCAGCGGCCATTGGAGGGTGAACCAACGGCAAAGGAAGACCTTTCTCTCTGTCTCTCTCTCTCTCACTGCCCACTCTTCCTGTTAAAAAAAAATTAAAAAAATGAAAGTAGCTAGAGACTCCAATAATCACCAAATGGAAGTTATCTCTGGGACTCCTAGGCTGGTTAGTTTTGGACAGTAAGCAGAAACACAAATTTGGAAAGACTTCTAAAACCCAAGAAATTACTTGATATTGTTACTTGACAGTGTTACTTATTTTACAGATATTCTAGGAGATATGTAGTGATAAACTAGGGTGGTATTATTTTTATAGAAGGCTTTTATTTAATAAACATGAAATCATAATTACAACTTTTGGATTATGTGGCATTAGTTTAAAATTTTCCAATGACTAATGATGGTGCAAATTTTTCCCACAATTTCATTGGCCATCATTGTATTTTCTTTTGTGCACTTTTTACACCTTTTCACAATTTAAAAATAAGAGTTCTACAGCAGAAAGAGTGGCCATCAAAGAGGTACTTTTCTCTGAAGGGAGGAGAGAACTTCCACTTTGCTTATGGCCTTATCTAAATACTGATAGAGTCTGTGGATTCAAAAGACTGCCTAGGCAGCTCATCTCAAGAGCCTTGGGTTGTTACTGACGTAATACATGAGTTTGAATTGTTAAATTAAAACAGGATTCACTGTGCACTAACTTTCCATGCAGGACATCTGTCCTCAATGAGCTGTATTATGAGAGTTAACTGTAAAGCTTGTTCTCAAACCGTTTGTGTATGTGTGTTTTGTGGGGAGCAACTGAGACTAGACTAAGTTACTGGAATTAAGACTTATTCTATGCATCTGCTCTCCCACAAAATGGCGCTGGGGAGGAGTAAACTTCTACGCAGCTGCCTCTCGCCAATTTGACTGATGAGCTGCAGGAGCTGATCCTGCTCCTGATTGGAGGAGAGCAGCGTACTCGGCGTGTGGGTAGCAGAGTTGGGATTGGTGAAAGAGGACTATAAAGGAGGAGAGAGACAACATGTACCAGGAACACCTGAGGAACACCTGAGCAGCCCCCAAGAGAGCCGGCCAGCGGTGTGCCGCTCCTCCGCGGAAGCGGGGAAAGTGGCAGGGGGTGCCGCCCCTCCACGGAGGTGGAGGGGTCGGCAGCCAACCCGGGAAGGACCAGCAGCAAACCCGGGAAGGGCCGAGCAGACAAAAGAACAGCGCAGGGTCCAGTGTCGTTCCTCCATGAATGGGGGAGCGACATGTTTGTGTGCGAATTGTTAAAATCTACTTAGTATAGAGTTGGTCTTCTGTTTATAAAGTTAATTGAAAATGAATCATAACGGAGAATGGGATGGGAGTGGGAGTAGGAGGTGGGAATGGGAGTGGGAGTAGGAGGTGGGATGGAGGGGGGGAGGGGGAGGGTAGGTATAGGGGGAAGAACCACTATATTCCTAAAGTTATACTTATAAATTTGTACTCATTAAATAAAAAAATTTCTTTGGGAAAAAAAGGGTTGTGGTTCCTTCTAATGTAGATGTAAGTATTTCTATACATTAAAATGTAATATTTCTTTCATGTACATGGTATGTAAATGAATATATATTTGCATAATTTACCCATAGTCTGAGGACTGTCTTTTCATTTATTAAAAGTTGTCTTTTGAGGCATGTGCAACACATCAAAGTCAGTGTATATCTCGTATTCACAATCAAATGAGTTTGGAAGTAAGCACATACGTACAGTAGTGTCACCTCAATCCACTTCATAAACCTATCACCTGCAAAGACGTCTTCTCATATTCTAGCTCATTATGTTATTATATTGAGAGGCATAGACATTGAGAGGGAGAGAGAGAGACAGAGACAGGTGGGACTCTCATTTCATCCCACAACTATGACATTTCACTAGAAAGAGAACTGAGAGTTGTTGCCTATATATTATTTTATTATAAAATTTTAAAAGTATATTATGGACTACTGACATGACATATAAGAATTATACTTTTTTAGTATTCCACTGTATTGCGCCTACAATTCCCACCATCTCATGGGCATTTTTAAAGAATTATATATAAAAACAATTCCATAAGATTAATTTCTTATTGATTTAATGAGTGTAAACAATGAAGATAAATGCCTCCACGCCTTAGGATTTTGGTTATAAAGACAGAAGCCGCTATTTTAAGTTCCTCCATTTCCAAAAAGGGAAAGCGCTAAAGGGTACTGATGCATCTTACAGAATACCCAGTGTTTGGAGACAGAATGGGGGGAACTACACAACCGGGAATTGAATCTGGTCTACAGCAAGGAATTACTTCAGATGAAGAACACTTACTTCTTTATTACTGGCAATGAGGGGAATATGTCAGGTGAAATTCTGAAACTGAAACTAAATCATGATATTCTATGTGGGGGGGGCAGGGGGAGGTGATTCTTTTTTTTTTATTTTTTTATTTTTTTGACAGGCAGAGTGGACAGTGAGAGAGAGAGACAGAGAGAAAGGTCTTCCTTTGCTGTTGGTTCACCCTCCAATGGCCGCCGCGGCAGGCGCGCTGCGGCTGGCGCACCACGCTGATCCAATGGCAGGAGCCAGGTGCTTCTCCTGGTCTCCCGTGCAGGTGCAGGGCCCAAGCAGTTGGGCCATCCTCCACTGCACTCCCTGGCCACAGCAGAGAGCTGGCCTGGAAGAGGGGCAACCGGGACAGAATCCGGCGCCCCGACTGGGACTAGAACCCGGTGTGCCGGTGCCGCAAGGCGGAGGATTAGCCCAGTGAGCCACGGCGCCGGCCCGTAGGTGATTCTTAAGTAATAAATCAAGAAAGGTCAGGGGCTTGAATGATAAAAAATGGATAAGAATTCCTTTATGTGAAATTAGTTGCCATTGCGCCTTTGATAATCAAACGCATGAACTCTGTGAATTTCTCATGGAGGTTGTCAGTCTATAGTTAATAGGCCGTTAGATTTTTGCAGCATTATGGTTATAAACTGAAAGCATGTCATTGTAAAAAATTAAAAGAAAGAATAAAAAAAGGAAGGAGGAAGGAGGGTGGGAGTGTGGGCTGGAGGGAGGGTAATGTGGTTAGTATCATTACGCTCCTAAATCTGCATATATCAAATTTGTTCAACTTACATAAGTAAAAAATTGCAAAGAAAAGTTATACAGTAAAAGTAACCCTGACATTCATGGGTTTTTGTAAAGATGATATAATTTGTACAAATGCAAACACTATGGAATCACAAATACTGGTTATATATTTTTTATTTATCTTTATTTGAAAGTCAGAATTACACAGAGAGAGGAGAGGCAGAGAGAGAGAGAGAGGTCTTCTATTGGATGGTTCACTCCTCAATTGGCTGCAACGGCTGGAGCTGCGCCAATCTGAAACCAGGAGCCAGGAGTTTCTTCCAGGTCTCCCATGTGGGTGCAGAGGCCCAAGGACTTGGGCCATGTTCTACGACTTTTCCAGGCCACAGCAGAGAGCTGGATGGGAAGTGGAGCATCTGGGTCTCGGACCAGCTCCCATATGGGATGCCAGCGCTTCAGGCCAGGGCGTTAACCTGCTGCACCACAGTGCCAGCCCCCAAATATTAATTATATTTTAAATGTTACTACTTTTTAGTACAGTTTTGAATCATTCAATGACATTGTAGACATTCTATAAACATTTGCTCAACTATCCAAAAAAATAGAGTCATCTATATTTAAACTTTATAAAATTTCGACTAACGATGTAGGTTTCAGTCTAGATCTGCCCCCTCTAAGGATGGGCAGACTGCCACAATGACTGTCTCATTCAAATTATCCAATGATGGTTACTTAGGCAGCCCTTACAAAGCAGTAGAACTCAGACTTAATACAGCTGAAATCTTGGAAGAACTGGGATCCAGATGAACTAAAAGAATTAAAGCAATTTAAGTTTTCTCATCTCAGAGTGACTATTTATAATGTATTATAGAACATTTGGATTCTAAACACATCCCTGAAAGGTTGTAAAATTTAGGGACATTGGGCTATTCATACTAGGCCAATGAGCTTGTTCCTCTTTTCTCCTCAAGCACACCTTCCAGTTATTCAAACCTGTCTGAGTTTATACTTTTTTTACTGAGCACATATTACTTGGAAATCTGATATTCATAGTGCTGCCTTTGTTCATGTTTAAATAAGATAAATCAGAATACTTAACCCAAATAAACTTTGGTTGAGCTCAAGATATATTAGTTAGAGGTGTATTCAGCAACTTGAATAGTTTTTTTTTTTAACTTTTATTTAATGAATATAAATTTCCAAAGTACAGCTTATGGATTACAATGGCTTCCCCTCCATAACGTCCCTCACACTGACAACCCTCCACTTTCCCACTCCCTCTCCCCTTCCATTCACTTCAAGATTCATAATCGTTTCTCTTTATGTACAGAAGATCAGTTTAGCATACATTAAGTAAAGATTTCAACAGTTTGCCCCACACAGAAACATAAAGTGAAAAATACTGCTTGAGTACTAGTTATAGCATTAAATCTCAATGTACAGCACACTAAGGACAAAGATCCTACATCAGGAGTAAGTGCACAGTGACTCCTGTTGTTGACTTAACAAATTGACACTCTTGTTTATGACCTCAGTAATCACCCTAGGCTCTTGTCATGAGCTGCCAAGGCTATGGAAACCCCTGAGTTCACTGACTCTGATAATTTTTAGACAAGACCATGGTCAAAGTGGAAGTTCTCTCCTCCCTTCAGAGAAAGGTACCTCCTTCTTTGATGACAGGTTCTTTCCACTGGGATCTCACTTGCAGAGATCTTTCATTTAGTTTTTTTTTTTTCCCCCAGAGTGTCTTGGCTTTCCATGCCTGAAATACTCTCATGGGCTTTTCAGCCAGATACGAATACCTTAAGGGCTGATTCTGAGGCCAGAGTGCTGTTTAGGACATCTGCCATTCTATGGGCCTGCTGTGTATCTCACTTCCCATGTTGGATCATTCTCTCCCTTTTTTATTCTATCAGCTAGTATTTGCAGACACTAGTCTTATTTATGTGATCTCTTTGGTTCTTAGTCCTTTCATTATGATCAATTGTGAACAGAAATTGATCACTGGGACTAGTGAGATGGCATTGGTACATGCCACTTCGATGGGATTGAATTGGAAACTCCTGGCATGTTTCTAACTCTACCGTTTGAGGTAAGTCAGCTTGAGCATGTCCCGAATTGCACATCTCTTCCCTCTCTTATTCCCACTCTTATATTTAACAGCGATCACTTTTCAGTTAAGTTTAAGCACTTAAGAAGAATTGTGTATTGATTACAGTATTCAACCAAAAGTCTTAAGTAGAACAAACAAAAAAAAATGCTAAGAGGGATAACATATTAAGCTGCTCATCAACAGTCAGGGTGAGGGCTGATCAAGTCACCATTTCTCATAGTGTTCATTTCACTTTAACAGGTTTCCTTTTTGGTGCTCAGTTAGTTGTCACCTATAAAGGAGAACAGGTGGTATTTGTCCCTTTGGGATTGGCTTATTTCACTCAGCATAATGTTTTCCAAATTCCTAACAGGGATCACTTTTCAATTAAAATTTAAGCACCTAAGAATAATTGTGTGTTAATTACAGAGTTCAACCAATGGTACTAGAACAAAAAAATACTAAAATGGATAAAGTATTACATTGTACATCAACCATCAGGACAAGAGCTGATCAAGTCACTGTTTCTCATAGTGTCCATTTCATTTCAACGAGTTTCCCTTTGGTGCTCAGTTAGTTGTCACCAATCAGGGAGAACATATGATATTTGTCCCTTTGGGACTGGCTTAATTCACTCAGCATGATGTTTTCCAAATTCCTCCATCTTGTTGCAAATGACCGGGTTTCGTTGTTTTTGACTGCTGTATAGTATTCCATAGAGTACATGTCCCATAATTTCTTTATCCATTCTACTGTTGATGGGCATTTGGGTTGGTTCCAGGTCTTAGCTATTGTGAATTGAGCTGCAATAAACATTAATGTGCAGAAAGCTTGTTTTTTTGCCAATATAATTTCCTTTGGGTCAATTCCGAGGAGTGGGATGGCTGGGTTGAATGGTAGGGTTATATTCAGGTTTCTGAGGAATCTCCAAACTGACTTCCATAGTGGCTTAACCAATTTGCATTCCCAAACAGTGGGTTAGTGTCCCTTTTTCCCCACATCCTCTCCAGCATCTATTGTTGGTATATTTCTGAATGTGAGCCATTCTAACTGGGGTGAGGTGAAACCTCACTGTGGTTTTGATTTGCATTTCCCTGATTGCTAGTGATCCTGAACATTTTTTCATGATTCTGTTGGCCATTTGGATTTCCTCTTTTGTAAAATGTCTATTGAGGTCTTTGGCCCATCTCTTAAGCGGGTTTTTTGTTTTGCTGTTGTGAAGTTTCTTGATTTCTTTGTAGATTCTGGTTATCAACCCTTTATCAGTTGCATAGTTTGCAAATATATTTTCCCATTCTGTCGGTTGTCTCTTCACTTTCCTGACTATTTCTTTTGCAGTACAGAAACTTCTCAATTTGATGCAATCCCAAATGTTAATTTTGGCTTTGACTGCCTGTGTTTCTGGGGTGTTTTCCAAGAAGTCATTGCCGGTACCTATATCTTGCAGGGTTTTTCCAATGCTCTCTGAAAATTTGATGGTGTCAGGTTGTAGATTTAAGTCTTTAATCCATGTTGAGTGAATTTTTGTGTAAGGTGAAAGGGAGGGGTCTTGCTTCATGAATCTGCACGTGGAAATCCAATTTTTCCAGCATCATTTATTGAATAGACTGTCCTTACTCCAGGGATTGGTTTTGGATCCTTGATCAAATATGAGTTGGCTGTAGATGTTTGGATTGATCTCTGGTGTTTCAATTCTGTTCCATTGGTCTATCCATCTGTTTCTGTACCAGTACCATGCTGTTTTGATTACAACTGCCCTGCAGTATGTCCTGAAATCTGGTATTGTGATGCCTCCAGCTTTGTTTTTGTTGTACAAGATTGCTTTAGCTATTCGAGGTCTCCTGTGTCTCCATATGAATTTCAGCATCAATTTTTCCAGATCTGAGAAGAAGGTCTTTGGGATCTTGATTGGCATTTCATTGAATCTATAAATTTCTTTTGGGAGAATGGACCTTTTGATGATATTGATTCTTCCAATCCATGAGCATGGAAGATTTTTCCATTTCTTGGTATCCTCTTCTATTTCTTTGTTTAAGGTTTTGTAATTTTCATCATAGAGATCTTGAAAGTCCTTGTTTAAGTTTATTCCAAGGTATTTGATTGTTTTTGTAGCTATTGTGAATATGATTGATCTTAGAAGTTCTTCCTCAGCCATGGCATTGCCTGTGTATACAAAGGCTGTTGATTTTTGTGCATTGATTTTATACCCTGCTACTTTGCCAAAATCTTCTATGAGTTCCAATAATCTCTTAGTAGAGTTCTTTGGATCCCCTAAATAAAGAATCATATCATCTGCAAAGAGGGATAGTTTGAGTTCTTCCTTCCCAATTTGTATCCCTTTAATTTCTTTTTCTTGCCTAATAGCTCTGGCTAGAACTTCCAGAACTATATTGAATAGCAGTGGTGAGAGTGGCCATTCCTGTCTGGTACCAGATCTCAGTGGAAATGCTTCCAACGTTTCCCCATTCAATAGGATGTTGGCTGTGGGTTTTTCATAGATTGCTTTGATTGTATTGAGGAATGTTCCTTCCAAACCCAGTTTGCTTAGAGTTTTCATCAGGAAAGGGTGTTCTATTGTTTCAAATGCTTTCTCGACATCTATTGAGATAATCATATGGTTTTTTTCTTCTGCAGTCTGTTAATGTGGTGTACCACATTGATTGTTTTGCGCACATTAAACCATCCCTGCATACCAGGGATAAATCCCACTTGGTCTGGGTGGATGATCTTTCTGATGTGTTGTTGCATTCTATTGGCCAGAATTTTATTGAGGATTTTTGCATCTATGTTCATCAGGGATATTGTTCTGTAATTCTCTTTCAATGGTGCATCTTTTTCCGGCTTAGAAATTAAGGTGATGCTGGCTTCATAGAAAGAATTTGGGAGGATTCCCTCTTTTTTGATTTTTCTGAATAGTTTGAGAATAATTGGAGTCAGTTCTTTAAATGTCTGGTAGAATTCAGTAGTGAATCCATCTGATCCTGGGCTTTTCTTTGTTGGGAGTGCCTTTATTACTGTTTCAATTTCTGTCTCAGTTATGGGTCTGTTTAGGTTTTCTATGTCTTCCTGGTTCAATTTAGGTAGGTTGCATGTGTCCTGGAATCTATCCATTTCTGATAGGTTTCCCTGTTTGGTGGCATACAAGTCCTTGTAGTAATTTCTGATGATTCATTTTGTTTCTGCGGTGTCTGTTGTTATGTTTCCTTTTTCATCTCTGATTTTATTGATTTGGGTCTTTTCTCTTCTTTTTTTAGTTAGTTGGTCCAATGGGGTGTCAATTTTATTTATTTTTTTCAAAAAACCAGCTCCTCGTTTGGCTGATTTTTTGTAATTTTTTTTGGATTCAATCCTGTTGATTTCTTCTCTGATTTTAATTATTTCTCTTCTCCTACTAGGTTTGGGTCTGGTTTGCTGTAGGTTTTCTAGATCCTTGAGGTTAATTGAAAGCTCATCTATTTGGTGCCTTTCCAATTTCTTGATGTAGGCACCTATTGATATAAACTTTCCTCTTAACACTGCTTTTGCTGCATCCCATAAGTTTTGGTATGTTGTGCTGTTATCCTCATTTACTTCCAGAAAAATTTTGATTTCTCTTTTAATTTCTTCTATGACCCATTGTTCATTCAGGAGCATGTTGTTCAATCTCCATGTGTTTGCGTATGCTCTAGGGATTCCTGAGTTGCTAATTTCCAACTTCATTCCTTTATGGTCTGAGAAGCTGCATGGTATGATTCTAATTCTTTTGAATTTGCTGAGACTTACTTTATGGCCTAGTATGTGGTCAGTCCTAGAAAAGGTTCCATGTACTGCTGAGAAGAATGTAAAATCTTTACCTGTAGGATTGAAAGTTCTTTAGATATCTGTTAGATCCATTTGGGCTATACTGTCGTTTAAATCTACTGTATCCTTGTTGATCTTCTATCCTGTTGGTCTGTCTATTTCTGAGAGTGGAGTATTGAAGTCCCCCAGTACTATTGTATTGGGGTCTAAGTCTCCCTTTAAGTCCGTTAACAAATCTTTTAGATAAACCGGTGCCCTGTAGTTAGGTGCATATACATTGATAATTGTTATATCTTCCTGTTGAATTTATCCCTTAATCATGATATAGTGTCCCTCTTTGTCTCTCTTAACAGTTTTTGTGGTAAAGTTTATGTTGTCCAATATTAAGATGGCCACGCCCACTCTTTTTTCATTTCTGTTGACATGGTATATCTTTTTCCAGCCTTTCACTTTCAGTCTGTATGCATCTTTGTTGGAAAGATGTGTTTCTTGTAAGTAGGAAATAGTTGGGTTTTGTTCCTTAACCCAATCTGCCAATCTGTGTCTTTTAACTGGGCAGTTCAGGCCATTCACGTTCAATGTGACTATTGATAAGTGGTAACTTTGCCCTGCCATTTGCCAAAGATAAGTTCTAATATATGCTTTGAATTCCCTGTGATCTTTTGCTGTGAGGTTTCCTTCCCTTACCTTCTTTCATATTGATGACTGTGTTTCTGTGTTTCTGTGTGCAACACATCTTTAAGCATCTTTTGCAGGGCTGGACGAGTGGCGACAAAGTCTTTCAATTTCTGTTTGCTATGAAAAGTCTTTATTTCACCTTCAATCACAAATGATAGCTTTTCAGGATATAATATTCTGGGCTGGCAGTTTTTCTCTCTTAGTACCTGGGCTATATCTCGCCATTCCCTCCTAGCTTGTAGGGTTTCTGATGAGAAGTCAGCTGTGAGTCTGATTGGAGATCCTCTGAGAGTAATCTGACGTTTCTCTCTTGCACATTTTAGGATCTTTTCTTTATGTTTCACTGTGGAGAGTTTAATTACAACGTGTTTGGTGAGGATCTCTTTTGGTCGTGTTTATTAGGGGTTCTATGAGCTTCCTGTACTAGGATGTCTCTGTCCTTCTCCAAACCTGGGAAATTTTCTGCTAATATCTCATTAAAAAGGCCTTCTAATCCTTTCTCCCTCTCCATGCCTTCAGGAACTCCTAGAACCTGAATGTTGGGTTTTTTTAATAGTATCCTGTAGATTCCCAACAATATGTTTTAGATTTCTAATTTCCTCTTCTTTTCTTTGGTCTGACTGTATCCTTTCCTGTTCTCTGTCTTCTAAGTCCGATATTCTCTCTTCTTCACCCATTCTGTTTGTAAGGCTCTCTAATGTGTTTTTCATTTGATCTATTGAATTCTTCACTTCATTATGATTTCTCGTCACTATCACAGTTTCCTGTTCTACTAGTTGTTTCATTTCATTTTGATTCCTCCTTAATATTTCATTTTCATGAGAGAGATTTTCTATCTTGTCCATTAAGGATTTCTGTAGTTCAAGAATTTGTTTTTGAGAACTTCTTAATGTTCTTATCAATTTTTTGAGATCTGCTTCTTGTATTTCTTCTATCACATCATCTTCATAATCTTGAATTGGGGTGTCTTTTTCATTTGGGGGCGTCATAGTGACTTCCTTGTTTTTATTACCTCGGTTTTTGCGTTTGTTATTTGGCATATTGGAGATATTTGGTTTCTTCACTGTGGTGCTTTTTCTTATTATACTATGACTCTAGATTAAGTGGACTGTCTGTTTTTGATGGAGCCTTAGAGGCTTGAGATGGGTGTGGCCTGAGAGCTCTGTTTGGTGTGCCAAAGGTGACACTCCCAGGTTAGGCGTGGTAAACCTCTCTCTCTCTTTCTTTCTTTTTTTGATTCAAAAAGGAGGTAATTCTGCACAGCTGAATGAAGCTGGAGGTAGTTAGCAGGCAAATGATGTACCCACAGGAGCCAGAGATCAGAAGCTCTTTCCCAAGGACCACACAGGGAATCTGTTCTGCCCTCAGAGTGGGCTCAAATTCTCCTTCAGTCTCCCACTGGGTTGCCAAAGTTACAGAATTGTAGCATCTCTGGAGAGTACTCACATGAATTCCGTGAGTTCTCTCCCCCACCGTCTCTTTTTTCACAGTCTCAATTCAGTAGCACCACAAATTTACTAGGTCCTAATCTCCTGTTAATTCACCCCACCCAAAGTCAGGTTTTTCTGCTAGGCTCAGGGCCGGTGCAGACCTGAGGTCGCTCTGCTTATGACGTATGTCCAAGATGGCGCCTGCTCTTGGTCTTGCTAGCTCGCCTTTGAGAGGTGAGCAGAGAGAGAGAAACCCGTGTCCGTATCAGTCACTTTTTTTTTTTCTCTCTCTCTCTGTTCTAGTTAGCCTGGTGAACTTTTCCCCCCGGGGTCGTTCCCTTTAGTCTCCTCTTTCCGCTTGCCTGCCGGTGTTTCGGGCTATTGAGGTTCGGCTCACCTCGCGTTCCAGCGCTGGTGTGTTGAGTCTGCCACTGGTGTCCCAAACTGTGGGCTCCCACGCTCTCCCACAGGTCCTGTGAATCACTCGTTCTGGAAGAGTTTCTTCTGCTGTTTCTTCCCCTACTCTTTCTTGAACCTGCAGTATCTCCACTTTTATTAAACTGTCTCTCCCTGGACTATCAGTGTGCTCCCTTCCTATTCCGCCATCTTACCTCCTCAGCAACTTGAATTGTTACCATGTGTTATACACATAAATATGTTATGTGTTATTTCCAATGAACTGTTCCATAACACTAATGTTCATAAGCAAGTACACAATACTTGTCTTTAAGGCTTGGCTTTACTCTGGTAATTTGAGGCAAATTCAAATCCGTGCTTTACCTAAATAACATTGCTGTATTTAATCAAAATTCTCATTCGGATGGCTTAGAATTCTGACTAATCTACCACATTTTCTGGAATTTTATTTAAAAAGGATTAGGAAAGAGAATAAAATAGTTGCTCTGGAAAACAAAAAGAACACATACTTGAGATTATTGAAAGGTGTTCAAACTTGACCTTCAGTAGGGAAATTTGTGTGTTATGTCTATCATTGAATTCAAAGTAATTTGAAGTGCACTATCTATGAAGTAGGCATTCATAAGGTCATGTGATAAATGAGCATGTTCTATAAATACTTATAATCAATAACAATAATGACTTATAAATAATGCAAATTTTCAGTGAAACCATAAAATTACACACAAATGGAAATATGTGTGTATCTAGCTAATCTTAGAAGTTCTGAGGCACTTAAAGTCTTGTAGTTTTACTGTAATTTATGATGCATGAGTAACATAACTTAAAATTATTCCAAGTAATAGTAAATATAGTGATATAATTACTGTTATCTTTTGATATTTTACATTTTAATATCATTGATTGATAGAACTGTGCCAGTGATTAAAAATTGTCTCAATTAGTATAATCCCAGTTACATAAAAGTGTCTGACTATACAAAGAAAATATCTGCAAAGCAATGCTGCTATCAATTTAATAACAGTCAGTTTCAGGTCCTATAAAATATAATTTATTATTATATTTTCTCAAGACTCCTAACTTACCTTAATTTTAATTATATTATTTGAAGTAAAAAGTAGTAATTTCAACATTCTCAGTGTTTTCTAAATGAAGCTGGATAATACCTACATTTCAGCCATTTATATACTACTTTAATAATTTATAAATCTATTTCTTGAGAAATTGCCTTGACACATTTTAATTTTAATAATACACTCCAAAACTCTGATTTTTTTCTTTTTGGTCTTGTCTCATTGCCAAATGCAAACTTCAACAGCTTCCTGTATGTTTGAATTTCTTCCAATATCAGCTATGTACTGAGAAAACACTAACACTTGGCAGTCATGGGATATTTTAATATTTCAGCTGTGCTGATGGAAGTCATGCACGGCGGGTGGTAATATCACAACATTTATTAAACATGACAATAGGTCTGAAAAAAAAAACAAAAAAAATATTTTCTCCTAGTAATTAAAATATTGTACTTTCAGATATGTCTCTCCATACACCAATGTGACACTCTCATGATTACTGCAATTTTATTATAAGACTTTAAATCAAGTAATATAAAGCCTTCAATTTTACATTTCTCCATTTTAAGTCCTCCCGGATTCCATATAAGTTTTAGAATTTGGTTATCAATTTCTATAAAACACCCTCCAGGTATTTTGATTGGGATTTCATTGAATCTATATTAATTTGGGATGAAGTGCCCTCAATAACACTGGGTCTTTGAATATATGCACATAGATATCTTTTTTTTTTAATTTTTGTACTTTTTTTTTACCATTGTTTTCTTGTTCTCAGTGTGCAGGTCTTATATTTCTCAAGTAGACTTTCTTTTATGACTTATTAACACATTCAGATATATGTCCTTTTTTTTTTTTTTGACAGGCAGAGTGGACAGTGAGAGAGAGAGAGAGAGAGAGAAAGGTCTTCCTTTGCCAGGTCTCTCACAAGGGTGGCATGCCCCAGACACTTAAATTATCCTCAGCCACTCTACCAGGTGTATGAATGGAGGGTTGGCTTGGAAGTACAGAAACTGAGAATCAAATCGCTGCCCATTTGGGATACCATTGTCACCTGGGTAGCTTACCAGCTGTGCCACAACGCTGACCACTGGGTTTAAGTCTTATTTCATTTTGAGTTTATTTCTAAATGTGATGTAAGATATGGTTCCAGTTTCATTCTTTGAAAACAGATATCTAGTTTTTCTAGCACCATTTATCTAAGAAATTGTATTTCCCATTTTTTTCTATCCTTGGTGTCCTTTTGGAAGGTCAGTTGATGTTATCAGTGTGGATTTTTATGTGATCTCTGTGTTCTGAACTACTGTTTTATATCTGGTTTCATGTCAGTGTCAAATTATTTTGAATTCTGTAGGTTTGTAACAAATTTAAGAGTAAATTTTGAAGTGTTACACTTGCAACATTGTTCTTTCTCAAGTTTTCTCTGGTTATTAGGGTCCTTTCATGTTCTATACAAATCTTTGGATTATTTATTTTTGTGAAAAATGTCATAGGCATTTTGATAGGAATTGCATTGACTTGACTTGGTAGATTGCCTTATATAGTATGGTCATTTCAGCAATATTGTTATTCTAAAACATGGAGTTATATTATTTTTCCATTTATTTTGTCTGCTCTATTTTTAAATCAGATTTTATTTATTTTTTTTTTATTTTTGACAGGCAGAGTGGATAGTGAGAGAGAGAGAGAAAGGTCTTCCTTTTGCTGTTGGTTCACCCTCCAATGGCCGCCGCAGCCAGCGCACTGCGGCTGGTGCACCGTGCTGATCCGAAGCCAGGAGCCAGGTGCTTTTCCTGGTCTCCCATGCGGGTGCAGGGCCCAAGGACCTGGGCCATCTTCCACTGCACTCCCGGGCCATAGCAGAGAGCTGGCCTGGAAGAGGGGCAACCGGGACAGAATCTGGCACTCCGACTGGGACTAGAACCCGATGTGCCAGCGGCGCAAGGCGGAGGATTAGCCTATTGAGCCACGGTGCCAGACTTAAATTTTTCAATGTATAATATTTATACTCAAACAATTTTATTTCTAAACATTTGTTTCTTTTTAATATCATTAATATTAATATTAATATTAATATTTAATATCATTGTAAACATGATTTTTTAAAAAATGTGTTATGGATAATTTATTATTAATGGTTAGAAATGAAGCCCAATTTTGTGTTTTGATTTTGATATTGAAACTTTATTTAATCTGTTGATTAGTTTTTATATTTTTGTGAAATCTTTAGAGTGTTCTATCCACAAGATCATGTTACTTTCAAATAGAGTTTACCTCTTCTTTTCCCATGTAGAGAATTTTTATTTCAGCTCAACTCATCAGGGCAGCAGAAGCCCTAGATCCCAGACCCCAACATCACTATGCCTTGCAGCAGACCGTGGTGGGCAGGACAGCTGGGGTAGTCCCTAGTACTCTGTAAATAAGGAGGTGTGCCCCATTGGAAACAAGAACCTTTCTCTTTCCCACTGCCTCTCCTTCCTTGAACACTTGAAAAACATCAGATTGTGGTTGGGTTCCTGTGCAAGCACCCAGTCCATCAATGGAGGCTCAGAGCTCTCTGCACAATGAGGACACATCACATAGTGGGGTCAGAAGGGGACATTATGGAGTGAGTTGATGCTCTGAACAATTCACAGACCTGGGTGGGAAAATGTGTTAGTTAAGATTATGTGTCAGGTTGATGTGGGCCTCATGAAAATCGATTTAAATAGATTAGATATATTCACTTTTCTCCTATATTTTGGAAAGGTTTATTAAATATTGTCATTATTGGCATTATTCTGTAAATGCTTTGTGAAATTTACCAGTGAATCCATTTGCAGTTCTTTGTTGGAAAAGTATTGATTTACTGGTACATTTTCCTTGTTTGCAATTTCTATGTATATTACAGCTTTCTCTTTTTTCTGTATTCAACATTGGTGTGTTTGTTCTTACTAATTAAACATTTTTACGTTTTCAAGTTGGTTAACGTATTTTAGTTCATAAGTCATTTATGCTCTTTCTCTTTACTTCTGTGGTATTGATTGTATCTAGTAATTTGTAATCCATTTCTGGTTTTATTTGAGTCTCCTTTTTTTTTCCTACCTAAATTTGTTCACATTTTCAAAGAATCATCTGTAAGTTTCTTTTGTTTTGTTTTATATACATATTTTTTTCTTTTCTCCATTAGGTTTTTTTCATTCCTATTCTTAACATTTCCTTCCATTTGCTATTTAGACATTAATATATTCTTTTTCTAGCTCTTTGAGTTGTAAAATTGAGTTGTTCATTTGAAGTGCTTATTCATTGTTTGGTAGGCATTTATTGCAATGAACTTCCCTCTCAGTATTACTTTTGATGCATACTGTAAAGATTAAATAAATATGTTCTAATTTTTCTTTTGATTTTTTTTTGATGCAATGCTTATTAAAGACTATGTTTGGTTTATATTAGCTGTTGATGTTTTATTTTTTGAGAGAAAACCTTCTAGTTTCATTACATTGTGGTTTCAAAGTTTCTTGGGATGATTTCAGTTATATTGCTGTCTGTTTTTTCCATCAGATATGTCCATATGAGCCTTATATACATATCAATATGTGAATATATATATGTATATATATGTACTTATATAAGTGTGTGTGTATACTTGTAGCTATCGTTATAGTGTATACATAGTTGTATATATGTGTGCTATATATAATTTTTGTGTTTTCATTACACTGTGATCTTATTTGTTTCTTGAAACAATGTTTTTATTAAAGTCTATGATATTATTATACTCCTCCCTACTCTCTTATGGTTATCACTTGCTCATATGGTTGTCTTTTGCAACAGGTATCTTTTTCCATCATTTCACTTCAGCCTATATGTGTCATAAATAATAAAGTGGATCTCTTAAAGACATCATGTAGTTGGATCACATGTTTTGTAGCCACTCAGACACTCTGTAAGTTATCATGCAGTCAAATGATTCCCACAGACACAGCCACAAGGCTCCCACAGTCACAGGGTACAGAGGATCTCTCTCTGCCCTGTGAACCTCTCCCATTCACAGACAGATCAGAGTGATTTTCAAAGCCAGCTGCCTGCATGCGCTCCATCTTGGTTGTTGGAGCCATGAAGCCTGTGATATATTGAGTGTCTGGAAACACCTCACAGTCCTATGTGGGTGTCCAGCCCTCTGTCAACTCTCTGAGCCAGACTCAAAGTCAGTGGAGAATGCAAATCAACACATCAGAGATGAAAATGGAAATGTAACAACAGATACCACAGAAATGAAAAGAATTATCAGAAATTACTATAAAGGGCTCTATGCTAAAAAACTGGGAAACCTAGAAGAAATGGATAGAATCCTGGACACATACAAGCTACCTAAATTGAGCCATGAAGAGATAGAAAACCTAAACAGACCCATTACCCAGACATGGAATGACAATCACTTTAGTAGCACTTTGACCTCAGAATCAGACTTTAAGGCATTCTGAGAAGCCTACGGAAGCATTTCAGACATGGAAACCAAGATACTGTGGCAAAAATATCCTACATGAAGGATCTCATGAGTGAGTCCCCAGTGGAAAGAAGTGGTCATCAAAGAAGGATGTACTATTCTCTGAAGGCAGGAGAAAAATTCCACTTTGCTTATGGCTTTGTCTAAATACTGACAGAATTTGTGGATTCAAAAGTCTTCCATAGCCTAGACAGCTCATGTCAAGAGCCTCGGGTGACACTGATGTCATATTTAAGAGTGTTAATTGTTAAATTACAGCAGGAGTCACTATGCATTAACTTTCCATGCAGGATCTCTGTCCTCAGAGAGTTGTATTATGAGAGTTAACATTAAAACTTGTTCTCAAAGATTTATTTCATTTTAGTGTATTAAGAAGAGGATATTCTTATGTCTCATAAGTTTTAGTTATGCCTAAGTGTCCAACTCCATTGCTTGTTTTCTTAGGTGCTCCCTAATTAATGATAAAACTTGTTTCAAATACTTACTTCCTTTTAATGCTTTTATTTATTTATTTATTCATTTTTAATTTTTTGACAGACAGAGTGGACAGTGAGAGAGAGAGACAGGGAGAAAGGTCTTCCTTTTGCCGTTGGTTCACCCTCCAGCGCACTGCGCTGATCCGATGGCAGAGCCAGGTACTTATCCTGGTCTCCCATGGGGTGTAGGGCCCAAGCACTTGGGCCATCCTCCACTGCACTCCCGGGCCATAGCAGAGAGCTGGCCTGGAAGAGGGGCAACCGGGGCAGAATCCGGCACCCTGACCGGGACTAGAACCCGGTGTGCCGGCACTGGTAGGTGGAGGATTAACCTAGTGAGCCGCGGCGCCGGCCCCTTTTAATGTTTTAAATGGAGAAAATTCTTTTGTCTCATAAGTATATTTATGTCTAAGTGCTTGCAAAAGATGTATCATTCTCAGGTGCTTTTCTAAAGTTAATAAAATTTCTCCAAAAAAAAAAAAAGTGAAATTAACTTCAAGATGCAATGACTATGAACAGCCCTTGTCTTGACTGTTGAGAAAGTTTTCTTTTCCCGTGCAAATGGTTAAACTCTTTAATTAGTATAGAGTTCGTCCTCTGTGTATAAAGTTAATTGAAAATGCATCTTAGTAGATAATGGGACTGGGAATGGGAGAGGGTGGGGGGTGGAAATGTGGGTGGTAAGGCAGGTATGGTGGGAAGAATCACTATATTCCTTGAATATAAGGTCTCTTTGGGAAAAAAAATAAAAAATGATGTCTGAGTTGGGTCTTGAAGGATCAGTGACAGTCAAAAATATAAAGAGTGAAAGACATTCAGTATGGAGAGAACTATAAACATACTCATATAAATTAAGTTTTGAAAATTAATATCTTCTGGGGCCAGCACTGTCGTCTAGTGGGTAAAACCACCACCTGCAGTGCCGGCATCTCGTATGGGCACTGGTTTGAGACCCGGCTGCTCTACTTCCAATCCAGCTCTCTGCTATGGCCTGGGAAAGCAGTAGAGGATGGCCCAAGTCTTTGGGCCCCTGCACCCATGTGGGAGACCTAGAAGAAGCGCCTGGTTCCTGGCTTCGGATCTACACAGCTCCGGCCGTTGCAGCCAATTGGGGAGTGAACCAGCTTTGGAAGTCATCTCTCTCTCTCTCTCTCTCTCTCTCTCTGCCTCTCCTTCTCTCTCTGTGTAATTCTGACTTTCAAATAAATAAATCTTTTAAAAAAAGAAAATTAATATCTTCCTAAGAGGAGGAAATGAGTTGTATTAAATATATAAAAAAACTGATTTTTTAGTGAGATCTCACATGGATCATGAACCAAAGACCGCAATTCATACAACCTGTTCCCATTTCTACTTACCTTCCTTTTTTTCCATTACCCAAGGAGAGATAAAGACAAAACTAAGGAACAACAAATTAAAAGAAAAAAAACCTGACTATATGTTGTAGTATGTTTTCATTTTAAATGGTATGCTGATACTACCTCTAACTCTCAACACAAAATAGTGTATCTAGCTCATAAAATTTCAGTGGCCATTTATTAAATGTTGAATAACTATCTCCAAGCCTCCATGAGAATGGCAATGAGTCCATGTTGATGAGGATAATAGTTATGTTTTTATGATACTCTCTTAGCACACTGATCCAATTGATGACACATGATTCAACATTTATTGAACATATATTATGTACCATAATAAATGTCACATTGTCATTTTTGCAAGAAATTCTTCTAATAAAAGAGAAAGAAAGAAAATATCCATAATGTTTCATCAATGTCTTAACATTCTAGAAATCTTGAATTACACGTCTAATAATCCTGAACAGGAACATAAAAGATGGAAATCTTAAATCCCATTTCTATGACCACTTAATTAGAATCGGATGTATTTTTACAATTAAAACTACACATACATTTGTTGTAATAAAATGCCATGGGAGTTTTTCCCTCAGGTACCCTTTATGCCTTTTAACTCAAAGAAATCCCAGCAACAGATCTCTGAACGATCCTTTTGGACTGAAGATTCGTGGGTGTGACAGACGCTTTCCACATCTGTTTGCTGGTTTGTGCTACAGTGACAGAGAAATGAACGAAATCATCCTGAAATGCCACATTGGCACTTGAAGGTAATGTAAAATCCTACAGATGTAAGAATCATTATGTATATGTATTTTAAATTATAATATAGTCCTTTTAGCTTGAGTAATTATTTTATATAAAATTTAATATTAGTGAATTCTAATTTTTAAGTTTAATTTTTATGGAATATTTTCTCTGGTGTTGTAGGTTTTGAGGAAAATCTGGATAGTAATTTACGGACAAGTGAATTTGAAGGCAAAGATTTTAATGCTTTATTTTTATTTGTGAGATGACCTACCTGGTGAAAAATTATGAGTTTTTGAATCACACAAACAGAGTTTAGATGTAGCTCTTCCCTTTATTACTTATATTACCTTAGATTCTAGTTTCCAAATTTGCAAAGCAGAAAAATAAATACTGCAACATGTGCTTCACTATATCCTGATGAAATGAAATGCACAAGTCAATGCACAGTGTCTAGTTTCATTTAATGAATTATTAATTTCCCAGAACATGTTTTTACTTTGCATGTGATATGTAACTATTTTGCTGTAAATATATCAAGTAATTAAGCATAACAGCTTTCAGTTTTAAATTTTTCTTTGTTGTACATATATGATAATGAAAGAAGTAGAAAAATATAAAATTTTCTTTGATGATTTTTCACTGTTTATATTCTTTTTTTTTTTTTTTTGACAGGCAGAGTGGATAGTGAGAGAGAGAGACAGAGAGAAAGGTCTTCCTTTTGCCATTGGTTCACCCTCCAATGGCCACCATGGCAGGCACGCTGCGGCCGGTGTACCATGCTGATCCTATGGCAGGAGCCAGGTACTTCTCCTGGTCTCCCATGGGGTGCAGGGCCCAAGCACTTGGGCCATCCTCCACTGCACTCCCTGGCCACAGCAGAGAGCTGGCCTGGAAGAGGGGCAACCGGGACAGAATCCGGCGCCCCGACCGGGACTAGAACCCGGTGTGCTGGCGCCGCTAGGTGGAGGATTAGCCTATTGAGCCATGGCACCAGCTATATTCTTTTACAATGCTTGTCATAAGTCCCAAGAATTGCATTTCAATATTTCCCTGTATTTACACTATCAAACTACAGCTAAAATATCATTAAAACACTTCCTCTCAGTGATTTTTCACAGATAATTTAGGTCTTAAAGGAGAGATTTTTGGAAGACATGCTTTAAGTGGCAGGTATGTGAAAAAGTTAACACAATTCTTCATTACTATAGCCCTGTATTCTGGATATCTGTGGTTGGTGTGTGTGTGAAAATGAATTATGAGATGAAGATTTTATAAATAAATTGTATTGAAAATATTAGATAATAAATGATAGGATAAAGAAAGACCATATATCTTTTAAGAGATGGAACGCAGATGCAATCTCATTTGGTCTATGGATAATTTGGCATAACATTTACGATCATGGAATCTGGCATCAAGTATTGGATCATATCTTAGTTCTTTTACTATCTTAATAATTTTGTTCAATAAATTAACCACATTTGTATTATCCCTCTATTTCTTCATATGTAAAATGGCCTAACAGGCTCTTATGAGAGCTGAAGTCATATAAATATTCATATATTTTCATGTGCAAAATTTTTTTATTAAATAGAAACCTAGGAAGAGTTTAAAGGTTAAAAAAGTCATACATTTTCTATGGCCTACATCTCTGTTTTTCAATTTATGAATATTTCCAAAATTTAAAATGTAATATTAAGATGTACTGTGCTCTATATTATTCCAGATGGATTAAATTTCCAGTGTGTATGCTGGACTCACCTGGACTTCATGGAAAATCATAAAAATGTCACAGAATTTGTTTTCATGGGACTGTGGGGAAATAGGCAAATAGAACTACTGTTCTCTTTCTTATTCCTGCTTTGTTATCTGGCTGTCTTGATGGGGAACTTCGTCATTTTCCTCACAATCACCCGCAGCCATCTCATTGAACAGCCTATGTACTATTTTCTCTGCCACCTTTCCCTCATGGACGTCTGCTACACCTCTACTGTGGTCCCCCGGCTAATCAGGGACTTAGCTGCAGTAAGAAAACACATTTCCTACAACGACTGCATGACCCAGCTCTTCACTGCCCACTTGCTGGCTGGTGTGGAAATTTTCATCTTGGTGTCTATGGCCTTAGACCGCTATGTTGCCATTGTCAAGCCCTTGCACTACATGATCATCATGAACCGGAAGAGATGCAACATGCTGCTAGCCATGGCTTGGGTTGTGGGGTTTTGGCACTCTATTGCTCTGCTGCTCATGGTGCTCAGTTTACCTTTCTGTGGTCCTAATCAGATAAATCACTACTTATGCGATGTAAAGCCTCTCTTGAAATTGGTCTGCAAAGATATTCACGTTGTTAGTATCTTAGTGATTGCTAATTCAGGGATGGTGGTAGTTGTAATTTTTCTGGTTTTAGTAGCTTCTTACGTTCTCATTTTATATAATCTTAGGACAAGGTCCTCTGCAGGGCGTCGCAAAGCTCTGTCAACCTGTAGTTCTCACATAATGGTTGTAGTTTTATTTTTTGTGCCCTGCATCTATACCTATGTACTACCTGCAGGTAGTGAGAACAAGGACAAGGAAATCTCTGTGTTTTACACTGTGATTGCTCCCATGCTAAATCCTCTCATCTACACCCTGAGAAATACGGAGATGAAACTTGCCATGGGGAAGGTATGGTCTCGAATGTCAAATTCAGAATTAAAGTAGATAAGGCGATATTCACTGTGCTTTTAATTGCATCTCTCCCAGTAAGTTATCATTTAAAAACTAACAGAAGCATTGTAAACTTCCTTTGGGAGTTGGACTAAATTACCTCTTACGTAAAATGAGAAAAGATGCAAGTTGGCAAGCTACTTTGGTTCACACTGCAATCTGCACTTACCACAGTTGTGACCACCTGGATTTCAAGTGTTCAAGAAATGTTCTTCTAAAGTACATATTTGATGCGGTCAATTAACTTGCTAAGAAGAATTACACAAAATTCAATTTCTCTTGGAATAAAATACAGGTTTCTCACTCGTTAATCAGAAATCTCTCTTTTGCAATGAAATGGATACAACTGGAAACTATACTTAGGGAAATAAACCAGTCCCCAAGAGATAAATACCATTGGTTCTCCCTGATGTGTGGTGACTAATAGAGTACCTAAAAGGTAATCTATAGGAGTGAAGCTGAAACTTTGAGATGTGATGATCTTTAACAGTAATTGTCTTGACTGTTGATGAACAGTTTTTTTTTTTTTTTTTTGGTCATACTGTTTGTTGAACTCTTAGTTTAGGGTAAACCTTATGAGTATAAAGTGAACTGAAAATAGTTCTTTGTAAAAATTAAGAATAGGAACAGTAGAGGAAGGGAGAAGCAGGGTGGGAACATGGGCAGGAGGGAGGATAGGGTAGAAAGTATCACTATGTTCCTAAATCTGTATATATGAAATACATGAAATTTGTATACTTTAAATAAATTTCAGAAAAAAAGAAATTTCTCAAAACTGGTCTAAATCTAATCTACTAATCTCAGAATTTCCTATACTAGAAGAAACTATAATGCCATGGAATTAGGCTTTGGAATCAGGGAGACCCACGTGACAAGCTTGTTTTCTCAATTTTTATCTCTATGTCTTGGCAATTTGCTTTAAATTTATGATTCTTCAGTATAAAATATCTTTGACAAGAGCCAGTAGTACAGTTCCTAAATATGTAAAATTCCTTTGGCTAATGTGAAGTTTCACAGAGCACATAGAATAATAGAAACTCATGCTAGGTATTACTCCTCTTTGCACACTTTTCTTTCTGTGTTCCCTACCCTTGGGTACTTTCATCCATCCACAGTGGACCTCTCTCTATTTCCCACCAGGTCATCATTCTGACATCTTCTCTGCATAAAACTACCTTTCTCCTGCGCTTGCAAGTCCTTCTATTAGATATAATTCAGGCTCCTATATTTACCTCATCCAGGATGGTCTCAAAAACTGAACACAAAAAAATACATTTTTATTCTTTACCTGTTAATATTTTGGCATTCATCTGTATGTGTACAATATTCCAAATAAGCCCATTCTAATGCTGATATTCCTTTTATGAACATGTTTTTCCAGTTGAGGCAGATAATGGGATATATTCTTTTGTTGCATCATTCTTTTTGTTAATTTGACACAGATTAAGATATAAGTAGAAACTATTGAATCTAATTTACAGATACCATGGTCTTTTTTTATTTGACTACATACACTGTTCTCACATACCCTGACCCTTCACTTATATCAAAAACCTTTATGTATCAACAATAAAAATTAGTGTGAGAAATGCCAACAATTCAATCTGCATCCTATGTGCCTAACTTGGCAGAAATAAAATCCAGTAGGTACTCTGCCTCACAAAAAGTTTTTGTTTTTGTTTTTGTTTTAATAAACTGTAGGTTTTATTCTTAGTTTACTCATACTTTTGACATATATAGTAGTAATTTTTTCCTCCAGAAATCTTTTATTTAAGGTATATAAACTTCATGCATTTCATAAATACAACTCTAAGAATATAGTGATTGGTGCCGGCGCCATTGTGGCTTGGTTAATCCTCCACCTGCGGCGCCGGCATCCCATATGGATGCTGGTTCTAGTCCTAGGTGCTCCTCTTCTAGTCCAGCTCTCTGCTTTGGCCCAGGAAGGCAGTGGAGGATGGCCTGAGTGCTTGGGCCCCTGAAGCCACATGGGTGACCAGAGGAACACCTGGCTCCTGGCTTTGGATCGGCACAGTTCTGGCCGTGGCGGCCATTTGTTGGGGTGGACCAACAGAAGGAAGACCTTTATTTCTGTCTTTCTCTCACTGTCTATAACTCTACCTGTCAAAAAAAAAAAGGACAAAGTGATTCTTCCCACCTTTCCCACCCTCTACCCACACTCCCACCCCTCTTGCTTCTCCCTCTTCTATTCAAATTCTTATTTTTTAAAAGATATATTTTCAATTATTTTATACACGAAAGATTAGCCCCATACTAAATAAAGAGTTCAACAAATGGTATGAAAAATAAAAAAACTTCTTCAAAATTGAGACAAGTGTCAATTTTACTTCCATAGATCAACTTGTAGGGGTTCTGTTAGTTACCACTAAACAGGGAGAACATATATTTGTCCTTTTAAAACTGGCTTATTTCACTGAGTATGATGTTTTCCAGCTTTATTCATTTTGTTGCAAACAACAAGATTTCATTTTTTACTGCTGTGTAGTATTCCATGGCATACAACAATAGCAAACCAAATCCAAAACTAGTAGAAAAAAGGAAATAATTAAAATTAGAGAAGAAATCAACAAAGTTGAAACTAAAAAAATTACAAAAGATCAACAAAACAAAAAGCTGGTTTTGGGAAAAAAAATAAAATTGACACACCATTGCAATTGGTGTTTTCATAAAGGTATGAAAAATAAATCAATGTATCAGAATAGAATCTTGAAGGAACATACACAGATGGAGCTAACTAATATTTAATATGTTGGCAATTTGGAAATTAAACAAGAAGAAGATTATTCCTCATTTGGTGTTGGAAAAAGTGGATGTCCCAAGTGGATGTCCCCTTGTAACAAACACACACCTTTCATCAATGTATCACACTTTGCACTAATTTAAATGAAACAGATCTTGAATCTATCTATGAAATGTAAAAGTGTAAAAATGATTAGAGTAAAATAAGGGAAATTCTTTGTGAATTTGGTAAGATAAATAAGTTTCAAGTAACAATATCAAATGGATGATCCACAATATATTGCTAAGTTACGCTTCAGCAAATTAATGCTATTACTGAAAAAATGGTACAATACCTCAGATGTTCTAAAATACAAAAAGATAAGTATATGAAGTAATAAAAATATTAGTTTGAATTAGCCATTCAAAATTTTATACATAAATTACAATATCATGTACACAACAAATATATATGATAATTATTTTAATTACAATCAACATATTTTGAAAATTGAAAGTGTAAGTACAATGCTTATCCTATACATCTTCAATGGATGCCCTACTATGTGCTTTTTTTGGGGGGGGAGGTTAAGATATGGCTGTCTCCGTCTGTGGATTTATACAGGCCAATATGAGTGAAGTTTACTCAACATTGGATGTCATGTGGAAGTGGACATGTAACAAAACACTAGATTTTTGATATTTCTTGTACTGAATTCCACTTTTCTTTGAGTTATTTAATTCTGAAAGCCTAGATTCAAATACTAGACTTAAAAACACTTATTTTCTTGTTCCTCTTGATTACCAGCTGTTTGTGCTAGTTATTTAGTATTTAGAAGCCTCTGTATATTCATCTGTTATAATAGATCTAATAATGCTAAAATATAATTTCATAAGTATTAGATAACATGACAAACTTTCAAAAATCCATATAAAAATTCACATTATCTTATAATTCCATGTCCATTAACTTTTTAAAAAAGGTTTCTATTATTTATTTATTTATAAATAAATTTGAAAGGCAGAGTTACAGAGAGGCAGAGGCAGATTACAGATCACTCCCCAAATGGCCGCAATGTCGGAGCTGGGCTGATCTGAAGCCACGATCCAGGAGCTTCTTCATGGGTCTCCTGTGTGGGGCCAGGGGACCAAGAACTTTGGCCATCTTCTACTATTTTCCCAGGCCATAAGCAAAGAGCTGGATTGGAAGAGGAGTAGCTTGGACAAGAATCTGTGCCCATATGGGATTATGGGGCCACAGGCGGAGACTTAGACATCGATGCCACAGAGCAGGCCCCAAGAGATCTTCATTTTTTAAAATTCTACTTAACTTGTACAAGTTTCACATATTTCATATATACAGATTTAGAAGCATAGTGACACTATCCCCACCCTCCCTCCCACCGTGCTCTAACCATTCCTTCTCCTCTCACACTCCCAGTCTTTATTTTTTTTAAACTTTTATTTAATGAATATAAATTTCCAAAGTACATCTTATGGATTACAATGGCTTCCCCCCCATAACGTCCCTCCCACCCGCAACCCTCCCCTTTCCCACTCCCTCTCCCCTTCCATTCACTTCAAGATTCATTTTCGATTATCTTAATATACAGAAGATCAGTTTAGTATACATTAAGTAAAGATTTCAAAAATTTGCTCCCACACAGAAACATAAAGTGAAAAATAATAGATGATTTTTTTTTCTTTTTTTTTTAACTTTTATAATGAATATAAATTTCCAAAGTACGATTTATGGATTACAATGGCTTCCCCCCCATACCATCCCTCCCACCGACAACCCTCCCCTTTCCCACTCCCTCTCCCCTTCCATTCACATCAAGATTCATTTTCGATTATCTTAATATACAGAAGATCAGCTTAGTATACATTAAGTAAGGATTTCAACAGTTTGCTCCCACACAAAAACATAAAGTGAAAAATAATAGATGATTTTTTTTAAATGATGATGAAATCAGATCAGACCTATTGTCATGTTTAATCCCAGTGAGAGTCAAGTTGGGAGTTGATAATTTCTTTTTTTTTTTTTTTTACAGAGGATCAGTTTAGTATGCATTAAGATTTCAACAGTTTGCACCCCCATAGAAACACAAAGTGAAATATATTGTTTGAGTACTCGTTATAGCATTAAATCTCAATGCACAGAACATTAAGGACAGAGATCCTACATGAGGAGTAAGTGCACAGTGACTCCTGTTGTTGACTTTACCAATTGACACTCCTGTCTATGGCATCAGTAATCTCCCTATGCTCCAGTCATGAGTTTCCAAGGCTATGCAAGCCCTCTGAGTTCTCCGATTATTATCTTGTTTAGACAAGGTCAGGAGGTTCTCTCCTCCCTTCAGAGAAAGGCACCTCCTTCTTTGAAGACCTGTTCTTTCCACTGGGATCTCACTCACAGAGATCTTTTGCCAGAGTGTCTTGGCTTTCCATGCCTGAAATACATCAGTAATCACCCTAGGCTCTAGTCATGAGCTGCCAAGGCTATGGAAGCCCCCTGAGTTCACTGACCTTGATCATATTTAGACAAGGCCATGGTCAAAGTGGAAGTTCTCTCCTCCCTTCAGAGAAAGGTACCTCCTTCTTTGATGACCCGTTCTTTCCACTGGGATCTCACTTGCAGAGATCTTTCATCTAGTTTTTTTTTTTCCCCCAGAGTGTCTTGGCTTTCCATGCCTGAAATACTCTCATGGGCTTTTCAGCCGGATCCGCATGCCTTAAGGGCTGATTCTGAGGCCAGAGTGCTGTTTAGGACATTTGCCATTCTATGGGTCTGCTGTGTATGTCACTTCCCATGTTGGATCGTTCTCTCCCTTTTTTATTCTATCAGTTAGTATTTGCAGACACTAGTCTTGTTTATGTGACCCCTTTGGTTCTTAGTCCTATCATTATGATCAATTGTGAACAGAAATTGATCACTGGGACTAGTGAGATGGCATTGGTACATGCCACCTTGATGGGATTGAATTGGATTTCCCTGGTATGTTTCTAACTCTACCGTTTGAGGTAAGTCAGCTTGAGCATATCCCGAATTGCACATCTCTTCCCTCTCTTATTCCCACTCTTATATTTAACAGCGATCACTTTTCAGTTAAGTTTAAGCACTTAAGAAGAATTGTGTATTGATTACAGTATTCAACCAAAAGTCTTAAGTAGAACAAACAAAAAAAAATGCTAAGAGGGATAACATATTAAGCTGCTCATCAACAGTCAGGGTGAGGGCTGATCAAGTCACCATTTCTCATAGTGTTCATTTCACTTTAACAGGTTTCTTTTTTGGTGCTCAGTTAGTTGTCACCTATCAAGGAGAACAAGTGGTATTTGTCCCTTTGGGATTGGCTTATTTCACTCAGCATAATGTTTTCCAAATTCCTAACAGGGATCACTTTTCAGTTAAAACCAGTCTTTATTTTTACAAAGATCTATTTTCAGTTTACTTATAGACCATAAAGTTGACCTTACACTAAGTGAAAGAGTTGAACAAATAGTATGAAGGAACAAAAAAAAAAAAAAAAAAAAAAAGTGTTCTTACTATTCCTCTATGGAAGAGACAAAGGCTGTAAACAATCATCAAATCTCAAAGTGTCTATTTCACTTCAATACATTCCATTTCAGGTACTCTATTACTTACTCTGGATCATCATTCTCCCTTCACTGCCCCAGGAACACAACCTTTATTTGGGATCATCATTCTCACTGACATGACATTCGGTCGCTTCTCTGCAGTCTATAAGCCTCTTCACTACATTATCATCATGAGCAGGACGAAATGTAAACTCCTGGTCCTGGCTGCTTGGGTTGGTGGAGCTGTCCTTTCATTTCTTCAATTGTCTATAACAATCCAATTACCCATCTGTGGTCCTAATGAGATTGATCACTATTTTTGTGATATTTTTCCTTTGCTGAAAATTGCCCGTACTGATACCAGTATCACGAGTGTCCTCGTGGTTGCCAAATCTAGTCTGATTGTTTTAGTTACTTCTGTTATGCTATTTGTTTCTTATATATTTATAGTATCCACATTAAGAAATCAATCAGCTGGGACAGACACAAAGTGCTTTCTACTTTCAGATCTCATATCACTGCCATTGTCTTATTTTCTGGACCCTCCATATTTGCTTATCTCAGCTCTCCCACCACTTTCCCTGAAGATAAAGTGTTTGCATTTTTTTTCACACCATCATTGCTTCTATGTTCTATCTCCTAATTTATACATTGGGAATTCCAGGGATAAAAATTTCCCTTAGAAATGCTTTGCATCAAGCATGGTTTTGTTGGCTACATACAGTTAATTTACAGAATATTATTGACAGCATCTGTAAAAGAAACTGAATGTGAATGAAAATGTGATAGACCACCTCTGAGATTTTGTGCTACTTGACTAACTTGAGTCAAAAGCATGTAGGGAATAAGACTCAAATGTGAGACCCTGAGCTGCCATCGGCCCAGAGTTGCTGAGACCCTCTGCCTGCTGCCTCCCTGTGTCCCCCACCCTGCCCCATGCTGTCATAGCAGACCTTCAAGCCTACAGCACCTTGAAACAAAGAGTAGACATCCAATTTAACCAAAAACAGCATCCTACCAAAGTCTTGGTGATAACAGAACTACACAAGGGTGAGAATCAGCTTCCTGTCCTGGATAAAAGCGAAATTCTTGTAGAACATGAGTAAACTCGTAAAAATTATTAGGAGGCACTTACAGCTCAACGCCAATCAAGCCATCTTCCTGTCGGTGAATGGTCACAGCGTGGTGAGCATGTCCACACCCATCGCAGAGATACACAAGAATGAGAAGGATGAAGCTGGATTCCTGTATATGGTTTATGCCTCCCAGGAGACTTTTGGAGTGACATTGTCTGTGTAAGAGTAGAACAGCATCTACTCTAGAATTTTTTTTAATTTATTTTTATTTTTGACAGGCAGAGTGGACAGTGAAAGAGAGAAACAGAGAAAGGTCTTCCTTTGCCGTTGGTTCACCCTCCAATGGCCACCGTGGCTGGCACACCACGCTGATCCAAAGCCAGGAGCCAGGTGCTTCTCCTGGTCTCCCATGCGGGTGCAGGGTCCAAGGACTTGGGCCATCCTCCACCGTACTCCTGGGCCACAGCAGAGAGCTGGCCTGGAAGAGGGGCAAGCGGGACAGAATCTGGTGCCCCGACCGGGACTAGAACCCGTTGTGGCTGCGCTGCAAGGCAGAGGATTAGCCTAGTGAGCCGCAGCATCGGCTCTACTCTAGAATTTTACCAACAGAGATTCATCAGTTCATCTGATCACAGATCTTCTAAACAGTAGTGTCCCTGCCTAGGAGTTTTAGGAAATTGTTTTTGTGTTTCAAGCGGAAAAAAGAGCTCCAAAGGAGTGCATTCAGCTTTGGAAAACTATTATTTAACCTAAGCTATCTTGTTTCCAAATTTCAGGAATTGAAAAATAAAATACTATGCATTCTAAGTTGTCAATAAAATAGACCTTCATGTTGTTTTAATGCTCTTTCCTCCCCAACAGGAATCTGCAATTTAAGTAGTAACTTAAAGACCTGCGGAAACATTGATTCTTCTCTTTGGGTTTACAGACCCTGCTGTCTTTTTTATTAGAAGAGGTTCTGCTCAACTAGAGAAATTGCCCTCAGAGAAACGTGTGTTAGTTGTCAAGCACAGCCCCCTAAAGCCACATTTGCCATTACAGTGGGTACAAAACGGGGTCCACAGAGATGTATGAAAAAACAGCTCCGACAGGGAGCTGCCACTGAGAGCTCCTGATTCCTGATAGCAACATACGAAAAACCCAGGCTTCTGCAGTATTGGAAAGTTCTTGTTGGTTCTCTGGAGTAATAGAGAGAAAAAACACTGCTCAGTGGGAACCTTGAATGATTTTTACTTTTGCTCTAGTTTCTTAAAAGGCCCCAGAAAAAAAACAGTTGCATTGGTTCTAGTTTGAACTTTTCTCTAGGAATTCAAATCCATGCCTGCTTTGGTAAAGAAGCAATGGTTTTGGTGTAATTTTTTTTTTTTCTACAGCTAAAAGCAATAAAATTGAAATGCACCCTCTTCCTACTTTTGGTTTAAAGTTGTGTGTGATCTATGGTTTGTGTTTTGTTGTTTTTGGTTTTTGTGTTAAATGTGTAATGAGAAAAGGCTGTCACATTTTAAAGAGTACTTCAGGTAGGTGGAGCAACCATTAGAATCCTCCCTCTAAAGTGCATGTCCATTGTCAAGAAAATAATCACAAAAGGATACATGAGATTATTAATGTCAAACATCTTCCACACCCAATCTAGAATAAATGTCCATTGCTTCCTACTACCTGCATGGGGGTTAAATATTTACTATTTCCTTGGAAGTTTCACAGAAATATCACAGCTATCCTAGGTCACAACCCACCTTATGTGCTGAGATGTGTATGGGTACCTGTGTCTGTTGGTGCAAGTTGTCTGAGGAGAGAAGCACTGGGCCCAGGATGGATCATTGAAGGGGTTCCTGTTACCTATTCTTCCTGCTGTGTGCATCTGTCCACATGGCTAACTTTCTTTTTTTTTTTTTTTTAAGATCCATTTCAATCATTTGAAAGTCAGAATTACACAGAGAGAGGAGAGGCAGAGAGAGAGAGAGAGATCGAGAGAGAGAGAGATCTTCTATCCACTTCTATCTACTGGTCCACTCCCCAGATGGCTGCAACAGCCGGAACTGCGCCGATCCGAAGCCAGGAGCCAGGAGCCCCCTCCCGGACTCCCACGTGGGTGCAGCGGCTCAAGCACTTGGGCCGTCCCTCACTGCTTTCCTAGGCCACAGCAGAGAGCTGGATCAGAAGTGGAGCAGCCGGGACTAGAACCAGCGCCCATATGAGATGCCAGTGCTTCGGGCCAGGGCATCAACCCGCTGCGCCACAGTGCCAGCCCTATGGCTAACTTTATTTATTTTTTTCTTTTTTAACAGGCTCAGTGGACAGAGAGAGAGAGACAGAGAGACAGAGAGAAAGGTCTTCCTTTTTGCTATTGGTTCACCCTCCAATGGCCGCCGCGGCCGTTGCGCTGGGGATGGCGCATCGTGCTGATCTGAAGCCAGGAGCCAGGTGCTTCTCCTGGTCTCCCATGTGGGTGCAGGGCCCAAGAACTTGGGCCATCCTCCACTGCACTCCTGGGCCACAGCAGAGAGCTGGCCTGGAAGAGGGGCAACTGGGACAGAATCCGGCGCTCCGACCGGGACTAGAACCCGGTGTGCCGGTGCCACAGGCAGAGGGTTAGCCTATTGAGCTGTGGCGCAGGCTGAAACAACTTCATTTTTAATGAAGCAAGGTAAATAAGGGTACAGCTAAAAAAAACCTTGAATGTATAATTAATAAAATATTAATTCTAGCATACCAAAGAGCAAGAAATTAAGTTTGTTTTATTTATTTTAATGAAGTATATGGTGTCACCATCATGAGAAAAAAATCTGAACAAAATCCAATAGGGAAATGTTATTTTGAATAGTGAATCATAGTTCAGATTAAAAATGATTTTATTAAAAACTTTGTGCACCAGATCACATAGTGACACACATGATGTGATAGTGAGAAGCTGAAATCTATTCCTGAAGAAGTGTTTTAAAATATCTGATAGAATATTCACATATATATCCTACAGAAGATTCCAGAAATCAGTTTTATAACCAAGAAATTATTTTGGATGCAAACAACATGCCCATCTGTAGGTAAATAGAAAGATTAACAATGCATTAGAGGCCAATGCTGTAGCGTAGTGAGATAAGCCTCTGCCTGTTGTGCCAACTTCCCATACGGGTGCTGGTTCAAGTCCTGGTTGCTCTACTTTCAATCAAACTCTTGGCCATGGTCTGGGAAAACAGTTGAAGATGGCCCAAGTGGAAGGCCCGGAACAAGTTCCTGGCTCCTGGTTTTGAATCAGCCCAGCTATAGCCATTGTGGCTATTCAGGGAGTAAACCAGCAGATGGAAGACCTTTCCCTCTGTCTCTTCTTCTCTGTCTGTAACTCTACCTCTCAAATAAAAACATTAAATCTTAAAAAAAATCAATTCATTACAGTCAATCAATGAAATATTACTCATCAATAAAAATAAATCCACTAAGAAGCTATTAACAAAAAACAGAGGAAATTTAAAAGCATATTAGTAAGTGAAAGATACCAATCTGAAAAGGCCTACATACTTTTATACACATAGTGTCATTCCAACTCTATGAACTTATGGAAAGGGTAAAATTGTAGAGACGTAAAAAAGATCAGGGGTGGCTAAGGGTTGGAATACTTGGAGGGATGGGTAGCAGAGCATAGAGGGTAATTTGGGGAGTGAGATTATCCAGTGTAATGTTAACAATTGTGGTTCCAAGTTCATACATTTGTCCAAAAGAACAGAATGTGCAGCACCAAGAGTAAATCTGAATGTAAGCTGTAGGCTTCGAGTGAAAATGATTTGTTTATGTAGGTTCATCTGATTGTAACTGCTACTCTGTTGGGGGATGTGGATAATGAGAGATGCTGGATGCGTGTGTCTTTAAGGGAGTGGAAGGTTGTCCATCAGAAATTCTGATTTAGTTTCGGTTGAAATCTGACACTGTTCTTAACATACAGTTTATTAATTGAAAAACATGATGTTTCTCATTAAAATCTCCTAGGAAAAGCAGAAAATTATAGAAATATTTTTCTTCATTGCATGACTAATGGAACTAAAATGATCTCTGGGAATAGTGAAATTCATAAGGGATAATGGACTAGATAACGGGATTTTCTGAAAAGGAGGATGATGAAAATACAACTTTTTATAATATGCGAATTCAATGCAAGAGTTATATTCATCTGAGTTACTGAGGAAAAAATGATCAGAAAAAAGCAAGGGGGAGGTAAATTTAAACTATTGTCTGGTTTACTGGAAATTTGAAAGTATACCCTGGGGGCCAGCACTTTGGTGCAATGGTTAAGCTGCCTCCTGAAGCAATGGCATATCATGTGGGTGCTGGCTTGAGTCCTGGCTACTCCACTTCTGTTCCAGGTCTTTGCTAATGAGCCTGGGAAAGCAGCAGAAGATGGCCCACATCCCTGTGCCCTGCTACCTACATGGGAAAACCAGAAGAAGCTCCTGGCTCCTGAGGAGTGAACCAGAAGATGGAAGATCTTTCTTTCTCTTCCACTTTCTCTGTAACTCTGCCTTTCAAATAAATTAATAAATCTTTTATTAAGTACCCTTTGAATAAATAGTATTAAAGAAATAATTTATCCATCTGCTAAGCAATTGTGCTGCAGAAGGATAGCAGGGGAAGGAGAGAGAAAGGGAGCATGTTCTTAGAATTGTATCTACAAAGCATATTGAATCCAATAAAACTAATTAAAATTAAAATAAAAAAATTAAAAACAAAGCCACTGTACTACAGAGGCCCACTATATAAGCCTCAGAATTGACAAAAGACGTTGGACTAGAAGAAGCTTTGTGGCCAGAAGAGGTCCCTATGTGAAAACGGGAGGTCAGAAGTAGCCATGAGTGACACTGTTCTGTACAATTTCCTGAGCCCATCACATGATCCTGTCCCTCATATTTTCTCTCAACTCAATGTCTGTCTTGAGACATCTTGGAAAGGGCTGATTTATCTACTTCTATTCTATTTCAGTAATGTTCTTAGGATCTGAGAGTCTTATTCTAGTCACTTTTCCCTGGTTTTTCAAAGTGATCTCAATTTCTATGTACCTAAACCATCAATTTTAGTTGGATTTAACTAAGTTTCTTTTAGGCTATTTGCTTCATCTGAAAGTGTAAAAAATGATTTCATTTTACTTCAAGTACTGAATGTTTTACTCTACAATGAGCTATAATTTGAAAGAATTCCACAAGAAAGTTATACTGCCTCTATATTTAATTCTAGCTTGTATATGAGTTTCTTAAGCCTGTTTAGGTAGCTTTCATGGTGAATTCTTCCAAAGAGTAAGGAAGATATACTCTTCATTCTGTACAAATTCTTCCAACTGTAGATCTGAAGCAAATCCATATGAGCTAATTCTATTAGCCCAAAATTTCCCTGTTATTTATAAGGGTTTTTTATGCTTGTGTGTTCCTTATACTTTGTACATAAACAATCATTTCATTATTCATACAGAAATTTTACTATATCCTACTCAGTGTGCATGACTGTTAATATGAATTTAAGTAAATTTGGGGAATTTGAGGTCAAGATATGATTATCAATTTTATAAATTATACTAATAACTAGAAAAGAGGAACTGGAATTTTTCTTTATTTTTCCAGTTTTAATATAGGAGACAAATATAAATTGAATATATATGATCTACATATATATTCTGAAATAGTTTCCATAATCTAGCTAAAATTTCACTTATAATAGTATCAAAAATATAAAATTAAGAATAATGCCAACAAAATCAGAACAAAACCAGCAAAATTACAATAATTTTGCTCACAGAATACGATTATCTTAATAAATATGAAATAATATTGTGATTATGTACTAGATTTCTCAAAATTATAAAATATGGATTCTTCCTATACTAACTACTGCAATCAAGAATTCCAATTAAAATTGAACAAGCATTAAAAAATATTCCAGATAGATTATAATACTACTATGGGGAATGTCAAAGAAGTAGAATAGCTCCTACAGTTATAAAACAACAAATTTGGAGATATAAAATATAAAGATTTATTATATAGCTGCTGTATTAAAAAACAAATACAGGGGCTGACATTGTAATACAAAGTTTAAGCCACCACTTGCAACACAGGTGTCCCATATCAGAATGCCATCTGGGATACTCCACTCCCAATTCAGTTCCTTGCTAATATACCTGGAAAAGTAGCAGTGATGGCCCAAGTGCTTGGGCTCCTGCCACCCACGTAGGAGAGAACCAGATAGCTTCCTGGTTCCCAGCTTTAGCATGGCCCAGACCTGGCTGTTGTAGCCATTTGGGAATTGATCCAATGGATGGAAGACACTTCCCTCTGTTACCTTTCCTCCCCACTCTTTGCCACTCTAACTTTCAAATAAATCTTTTTTTATTTAGTAAATATAAATTTCCAAAGTACAGTTAATGGATTACAATGGCTTCCCCCCCCATAATTTCCCTCCCACTCACACCCCTGTCATCTCCCGCTCTCTCTCCCATTCCATTCACATCAAGATTCATTTTCAATTATCTTTATATACAGAGGATCAATTCAGTATATATTAAGTAAAGATTTTATCAGTTTGCACCCACACAGAAACACAAAGTGTAAAAATACTGTTTCAGTACTAGTTATAGCATTACTTCACATTGGACAACACATTAAGGACAGATCTCACATGAGAAGTAAGTACACAGTGACTCCTGTTGTTGACTTAACAACTTGACACTCTTGTTTATGGCGTCAGTAATCTCCCTAGGCTCTAGTCATGAGTTGCCAAGGCTATGGAAGCCTTTTGAGTTCACTGACTTGAATCTTATTCCGACATGGTCATAGTCAAAGTGGAAGTTCTCTCTTCCCTTCAGAGAAAGGTACCTCCTTCTTTGATGGCCTTGTTCTTTCCACTGGGATCTCACTCACTGAGATCTTCCATTTCAGACTTCTTCTTCTTCTTTTTTTTTTTTTTTCCCCAGGGTGTCTTGGCTTTCCATGCCTAAAATACTCTCATGGGCTCTTCAGCCAGATCTGAATGCCTTAAGGGCTGATTCTGAGGCCAGAGTGCTGTTTAGGACATCTGCCATTCTATGAGTCTACTGTGTATCCCACTTTGATTCTGTCAGTTAGTATTCACAGACACTAGTCTTGTTTGTGTGATCCCTTTGACTCTTAGACCTATCAGTGTGATCAATTGTGAACTGAAATTGATCACTTGGACTAGTGAGATGGCATTGGTACATGCCACGTTGATGGGATTGATTTAGAATCAAATAAATAAGTCTTAAAAGAAAACCAGACACTAATACATCAATGGGCTAGACTATAGAATCCAGTAACAGCATGCACACAGATAATCAACAATTTTTCTACAGAGGCATGTGAGAAATATTGACAGAAAAGAAGGTTTCTGCAACATTGGGAAGTGGTAGATGTTTGTTTCCCCTAAAACAAAACCAACGATGTTCTATCTATATATCCAACCTAGTGCAGAGTCAGTTCAAAATAGATCTTAGGCCCTTATTTACAATACAAAAGTAGTAAGTGTTTAGAAAAAAATGTAGAAGATTGTTGTGACCTTGGGTTAGGCCAGTAATGGTTAAGTAGAAGGCCAAACATATGATCTTTTATAGATGATAAATTACACTTCCTCAAATTTAAAATTGTTGCCACACAGCAAGTTACATGATTAGGGATGGATTCAAGATCTGGAGATACAAAGGCAACATCTGTTTATCTCCACAGAGTGTCCCAGTGTTCATCTTTGTATGGAGAGGGGGTTGGAGATCTGATAAACTGTGCTCTGTGGTTTAGTTCAGTCCAACTTGGAGGGTGGGGTGATGTGGCACAGCAGGTTAAACCACTACCTGATGTGCCTGCATCCTATATTGAAGTACCTGGTCAAGTCCTGCCTATGTTGCCAATCCAACTTCCTGTTACTGTATATTCTGGGAGGCAGCAGGTGACAGGTCAAGTAGCTGGGTATCTGTTGCCTTTCAGGGAGACCTAGATGGAGTTCTCGGCTCCTGGCTTTGGAATTCATTTATGAGGATACTTAGCTTTCAAAGCCTGAGACTAAGCACTATGGAAATAGCCATTTTCCATGCTTCTAACGATTATTAGTTTTTTGGGATAGTTATGTCGAAGCTTCGGTGTTGTCATTTGACAATACAGTTAAAAATTATGTCTAAATTATATTTTATAAGTATAGAATACTATAATGATCTTAGATAGCTAAACTATTTCTCAACAAATTATTATCATGATTTTTCTACATAGTTTTATCCAAACTTTACCATATAGTATACAACTTGATTTCCTGAATTTTTGAATGCAGGGAGTAATTTTAAATGTGTGGGTTTGTGTATAATAAGAAGAGACTAAATGTGCCTCAGTGTGCACAGATGATGCTGAGACTACACAACCATGAAAGTCCATTGAAGAACCCGTTGGTAAGCAGAATAAAAGTTTTGCTGAACCTTTGAATGCTATCTTCCTGTGAGTTGTCCTGTGGATCGTGCATCCTGTACCCTCTGCCCACTATGTGGGAAAAACTTTGATCCTTTTAGTTTTCCTTTTCTTTCCCCCCTTTCTCCAGTCATCTGGTCCAGCAATTTTAGTCCCTGGATGCAGGGGGCTCCAATCGAAAAGGAAGCAAAGTTGCTAAGCCTTCACTCAACAAGGCCGCTAAACCTTTGCCGCACTTCCGCATCCCAGTGACTCAGCGTTTCCAACAATCCAAGATGGACCCCAGGGGAGGTACCTAGCCTGACAGGAGACTTCCATATTTGTGGACAGTATGTGTCCTTGGCTGTGATTGGCCCTTGAGGGCATGCCAGGCGTGTGTCCTGCCTTACCTTTCTGCTGGCTGGCTCTGTTCCCTTGTGCACTGGACAGCCCCCTTTCTGTTTCTATAAAAGCTCTTTCCCTCCCAGCTGCAACCTGGGTGTTGAGTGATCTCCTGGCTCTGGTGTGATTCCTTTGCCGCCGACACTCGTCATCCAACTCGGCCCCAGAGCTCCACAGGCTGGCCCTGAGGCGCTGTATCGGACCTGCTGCCCTGTGAGGAGCAGCACCTGGAAACAAGTAGCTTGGTGCCAGCTATGATCTCAGGGTACATTGTTTGGTTGATCTATCAAATTATGTGACTGTGATCTTGATAACAGGCCATTTGTAGATTGTATATACTTGACTTTGGTTCTTTATACTCACCTCAGATTTTTCTACCAGATAATACAACACGATTCTAGATATTTTATTTTTCTTTCTATTTTTCAAGAAATGTGGAGGGGTACAGAGTAGGCATTTTGCTGAACAGCTCTGACTACTGCATTTTGGGTCCTTCAGGGAAATAGTACCTTAGCCAAACTAACCCCAAAGTGGAAAGTAAACACCCAGAGACAGCAGGGATGCTACTGTGGACAGTGGTTGAGCAGCATGTAGCCAAGATTTTTTTTGTAATGCTGCTGGGAGCACAACTTCATAGAGCCTTCAAAGTCCTGTTTGTTCTTTCATTGGCACTCTATATTCTGTTCTTCCCGAAGAAATTTTCTTCTAGTGCAGGTCTAAAATAGGTGACCCTAAAACTTAAAATGTCTATGGTAGCTTTTGAAAGAATCTCAAAACACTTTCTGATTCTTTTTTTTTGTCTGTGCCAGTGTTAAGACGTTGAACAGGCTTCAAATCTGCCAGTCTGCTTTATTGATCGATCCACATGTATACTTCTCCTGCATTACTGGTGCTTACAGTGAATTCCCACGGGCAACCTGTGGACAGTTTAAGTAATATTGAGATTTCAAAAATATTTTCAGATAATTTGGATAACTTAAACGACTGCTTTCTAATTCTATGAATTGTACTTTATATTTTTTTGGCACCAGAAACAATGCCTCAGTGAATATCTGAGGACTGAATATTCCCTGATCACTGTGTAAAACTAACCTGACAGCCGCTCAGACCTGAGAGTCAGTGTGCTGTCTTGGTTTGTCAGGAGTCTCACAAACCAGGTGCTAGGCTGTATATGTGTTACTTATATTTCTTATATATAATTTCATTTGAAGGACTGTGACATCCTTTGAGGTGCATAACTTGATTACTATAAAATATGTAGTATAAATTGTACATTATGTATAAGCCGAATTCCAGGAAAAAATAGACTTGTTGTTAAAGGCATTTCATGTTAACAGTGAATGTCATTGTTTCCTGTCTTCAAATTTGTGTCTATTTCTCCATATTCCTGTTAAGAAAAGCCCCGGTTTATGTTCAAACATCTACAATAGCAAGAAATCTCCATTCAAAAAAAACTGACATCGTGAAATAGACTAGTGTTGTGTAAGCCACCTAAGGTAGGTTCATAGCATGCTACATTCTGAACACTCAGAACATATTTCAATATGTGGTGGAGACTGAACTTTAAACATAAAACCGTGTTGACAACATACCTCAAAGATCAGTGCAGAATTTATTTTATTAAATTCTACTTATGAATAAAGTAATAAAGAAAGAAATAAAATGATTAATAAAGTAATCATATTTCTATAGTGTAAAAAAGTAAATTACTGATTATGTTAAGCAATGGCCAGGTGACCAATCTGTTGTAAAACAAATTATTTTTTTAACTAACAGTTGATTAACATTGAAGTTTACTTAATCATAAGTTAATATTTTCAATATTTTACTATTGGACTTGGTTGTGTATGTATGCATGGCAATTTCTGTAGTTGCTGAACTTCTCCGAAAGAAGAGAATGTAGGAAAAATAGCTGTGTATTATGGTCCACTTAGGTCACTCGTGTATTTCATAATTCATATATTCTTCATTGCATCACTGAATAATATCATGACAGCTGGATTGTATAGATGAGGAAAATTGGGCTTATAGCAAATAAGCAATTAGTTCAGAGATCATAACTAGACAGTGCATTTTATGCTGTTCAATATTTTTACCACTTTCTGTGTTGCTATCTTTGCAAATATTCCCTAATGCTCTTTATCATTATGACTGAAGTTTTTAATAGTATTTTCCAATACAGTTGATGTTGTCTGGAAAATGTTTTTTTTTTTTTTAATAACTAAACATTGACTTAACTTGCAATTATGCATAACATAGAAAACTTGCAAATTTAGTAATTTGTCATTTATTCACTTACATAACAAAAATCACTGAGTGCTCACCAACCACACGGTTTGTCTGAAAATTTCTTCTGGATTATCTCCTTTTATGGATATTTAGTTTCTTGATTGTATATAAAATATATGAAACTTTTGGTAAAAGCCATGACATATGCACAATGGAAATATACTTATGCAGGGTAGAAATATTATCCTTCCTTTACTAAATGTCATCACAAGCTTGACAAGCTATAAATTATTTTAAAAGGGTCTTTAAAATCAAAATGTACAAAGAAGATAAAAACAAATTTGCTAAGTGTTTTTCACAACATCACTCATTAACTGGTATTGTTCCTTTATTTTTTTTACTGAATAGATTCTACCTTCTTTGTTTTTTAATACAGGGCCAATTACCAGAGTTTAGTTCACACATTCATTGTTTGCTCACAAAAAACCAGAAAGCTGCAAACATACAAAGCTCAGCATTCAAGCTGTGTTTCTTAAATACATTTTCATTGGCTGGATATTTATTCTTAGATAATTCAGTAAATTTGACTAGATCATGTTAGAATAAATAAAGCTCACTGCATAAATGGGGCACGCATTTAGAAAAATACACAGAGAGCTTTTTAGTGCGAATAGGCTTTTATTGTCCAAACAATATAACCACCAATAATAAAATGTTAATTATCCTTAAACTATTTAAATATTTTATGATTACTAAAAATTTTGTAAAATGTAAGCTTTATTCTCATTGAAATATTCTGTGACAGATTTATAAAATGAGTATAACCATATAAAATAGAAAAAATATTTCTCTAAACTGTGCTGTGAACAACATAAAATTCTGTATGCCAACATGTGAGACATTTATAAGATGTACAGAGAAAAAGACACATGTATTTTGTGAAAAAAGATTTAGAAGTCCATGAGTGAAAGTGATCTTCAGATATTTATGGAAAGTATGTGTTATAAAAAAACTTAGGAATAAATATAAGAAATTTTCACAGAAATACAAACTGACTTTTTAATTCTATTTTTCTTGAACTTTTGTAGTACCCTTGCACTATAATATATTTAATTTTATAATGGTCTTGATGTTAACTTTTCATCTAAATTTATGTTTTCTTTTAGGTAGTTGCTCTTTTGTACATTATGCATACCGCCCTAGAATATATGGATATTCAGAGAAACATCTCAGAGTTCATTCTTCTTGGACTTTCTTATGATCATAATATACAAATGTTTTGTTTTGCACTTTTCTTATTCTGTTATATTGCAATCTTGGTGGGAAATCTTGTAATTCTTGTCTCCATTCTACGCAGCCCTCTTTTTCATGAACCAATGTACTATTTCCTTAGCCACTTATCTTCCATGGACATCTGCTACACCTCTAGTGTTACACCTAAAATGATTGGTGACCTACTAGGAGGGACAAAAACCATTTCCTATGGTGATTGCATGCTGCAGGTCTTTACCATGCACTTCTTTGGGGGTATTGAGATCTTCATTATTACTGTCATGGCATTTGATCGTTATGTTGCCATCTGCAAGCCTCTTCATTACATGATCATCATGAACAGAGCAAAATGCCATCTCCTAGTCCTGGCTGCTTGGGTTGGTGGAGCTGTCCATTCCTTTCCTCAATTATCTATGACAATCCAGTTACCTTTCTGCGGTCCTAATGAGATTGATCACTATTTTTGTGATATTTTTCCTTTGCTAAAAGTTGCTTGTACTGACACCTATATCACAGGAGTCCTTGTGGTTGCCAATTCAGGTCTGGTCTCCTTGGTTACCTTCGTTGTGTTATTTGTTTCTTATGTCATCATATTATTCACCTTAAGAAATCATTCAGCTGAGGGAAGACGCAAAGCCCTCTCCACTTGTGCATCTCATGTCACTGTGGTTGTCTTATTTTTTGGACCTTCAATATTTGTTTACTTGAGATCTCCAACCACTTCCTCCAAGGACAAAATTTTTGCTCTATTTTACACCATTGTTGCTCCTATGTTCAATCCCTTAATCTATACTTTAAGAAATGCTGAGATGAAAAATGTCATGAGAAGAGTTTGGTATAACATGTTATTTTCCAAGGAATGAAATGGATAAAACTTGGAACATTAAAGTTGTTAATACCAAATATTAATTCTACAATGCCACAATGAGTTGGAAAGTTAATTGCTGGAATATTTAGGTAAAGTAAGTAGGGTTACCTTGTTAAAAAGAAAAGTATCAGGAGGGCTAAAGACAGTAACACAATGTGACATTGTGCAGTGAGTTATCAGGCAAACAAATTAGCAATAATGTTATTTTAAAAGTCAGTGACTGGGACCAGGCCATGAGTGACAGATGGTCTTTGGTTCTATGGTTGAGAGGAGGTTGAATTCTATCATTGTAATACAATATTCAAATTTATGAAAAGATTTTCACAGATATTTACTCCACTGGCAATGAGAAGTCAGTGATGCAACAAATAAATCAATATTGTAGAATTTATTTTAAAATGATTTGTAGTGTCAACTCTTTTGTCTTCCTATAGGGAAAAATAACAAATGGTGAACACGAAGTGAAAATAAAAACTGAGAATGCAGAAAGTAATGGATAGTCCACCTGTTGGCCCTAGTTTTAAAGTAAATTTTTTCCTAAAAGTTAAAGAGATTGCATTTTAAAATACAAGTGAGAGTGGTCTTTGGCCTAGTGATAAACATGCCAGCCATTGTAGGAATTTGAGAAATGAGGTAGAGGTTGGGATCTTGTTGTCTCTCTTCTTTCTGTAATTTTCTATGTGTGTGTCTCACATAAACATGGATTAAAAAATAAATTAAAACAATTGGAGTCCTACTTTGATTTGCCTAAAATTAAAGGACTGATGGAACACAATAAAGATGCATTCATAAACAAAGAAACTGTCTGATAACATAAGGAAAAATGTAAAACAGCAATATGATATAGTCTAAACACCAACCAATCGAGCAACTAACAAGTATACTGGCTCAATAGATAAAGCAAATCATCTTCAACTACATTGAAGAAGAAACTTGTGAGAAAGGTGTTCAAGAAAACCCATTAAGATTGTATAAAATGTCTTTTCTTTTTGCCTTGTTAATAGGATTGAAAGGTGTCTCTTATTGGACACAGCACATTTAATAAGACACAATGGACTGGCTAATAGGCTTATATGAAAATAAAGATAATTTAAAAATGGAAAGAGTTGTTGTCTAGGTAATGTATTACACTTTGAATCTTTCTGCATGCACTGTACAAAGAAGAAAAAGAGCAGGAAAAATCATGCAGCAATTTTAACTAGTGAAGAAAAAAATATTGTCAAATTTAAATTTCTCTTCTAAAAAAATGACAATTGACCAAGGTTGGAAGTGTGAAGAAAATCACCAATTATATTACTGAGGAAACTTCATTTCCTTGTTTATAGAAGAGAGAAGTTATTCCCACTGGAACGGGGCGTATTACATGTGGCACATCTGTTTGTCTCAAAAAATTAAAAGTTTTTCTAACAACAATTTAAGCACAATGCCTCCTTTTTATTTGATTGTTTATATGATATACGTGTGTCTAGAATAATCCTTATGCTCCTTGTTTCTTAAGAATAAAATGAGGAGCCAGCGCTGTGGTGCAGTAGGTTAGTCTGCGGCACTGGCATTCCATATGGGTTCTAGTCCCAGCTGCTTCTCTTCCGTTCCAGCTCTCTGCTGTGGCCTGGGAAAGTAGTAGAAGATGGCCCAGGTCCTTGGGCCCCTACGTGAGAGACCTGGAGGAAGCTCTTGGCTCCTGGCTTCAGATCGGCTCAGCTCCAGCCATTGTAGCCATTTGAGGGGTGAACAGGAAGATGTTTCTCTTTGTCTCTCCCTCTTTCTGTCTGTAACTCTACCTCTCAAATAAATACATAAAATCTTAAAAAAAAAAGAATAAAATGAGTGATGACTGAAAGGCCAGAAATTTAACTTGAATCCAAGCCCAGATTTTTTTTTTTTTGGGGGGGGGGTGGTGGGGAAGGGAAAGAAATGAAATCCAACTGACTTGCAGCTTACTGTAATGACTTTTTCTATTTTTTTTTTTCCTTCATGGAGGGGACACTACCATTCTAGTTATTACTGAATCTCATTTTTTACAAACCCCTTCAACCAGTTTCAATTCTGTCTTGGTGCCCACTTGGCATGCATCGCTCTCGGTCTAGTCACCTGTCTTTTGTCAGCAGAGTGCATGCATTTGCTTCACACAGTTCCTTGCCTGAATTCGTCATTTTCCATTGTCAGGGAGAGAGCCAGAGACAACATAAAATCAGCAGTATTTTTGCTTAGTAATATGAATCTCTCTGTTAATGTTTTACCTCTTGATATATTGCAAAAACCTATGAACTTTTATTTATTAATTCATCCACTGATGGACACTTCCATTGCTTCCATATTCTGGCTATTATAGGTAGAGCTGCAATAACCATGGGCATGCAGACATCTCTCCAACATACAGGTTTCATTTTCTATAAGTATACGCTCAGATGTCAGATTGCTGGATCACATGTTAGTTCTAGTTAATGTTTTTTAAAACTGAGGAGCCAGTGCTCTGGCGCAGCAGATAAAGCCGCCACCTGCAGTGCCCATCCCATATGGGTGGAGGTTCCAGTCCCTGCTGCTCCACTTCTGATCCAGCTTTCTGCTATGGCCTGGGAAAGCAGTACAACATGGCCCAAGCCTTGGGCCCCTGCATCTACATGAGAAGACCCGGAGGAAGCTCCCGGCTCCTGGCTTCGGATTGGTGCAGCTCTGGCCATTGTGGCCAACTGGGGAGTGAACCAGCAGATAGAAGACATCTCTCTCTCTTCCTCTCCTTCTCTCTGTGTAACTCTGACTTTCAAATAAATATTAAAAAAAAAAAGCTGAAACACACATGCATGGAGAGAGAGAGATTGAGAGAGAGAGAGAGACTTAAAATCCATTTGTTCACTCTCCAAATGGCCACAATAGCTGCAGGATCTGGAAATGCAACCCAGGTCTTTCCCCATGTGACTGGCAGTATCCAATCACTAGAGTCGTTACTATAAACCTCTTTGCATTAGAAGGAAGCTGGATCCAGGTGTTAGAGCCAGAAATTGAACCCACACTCTGTGATGTAGGATATGGGCTTTTCTTAAAAAAGATTTCTTTATTTGAAAGACAGAGTTACAGAGAAGTAGAGGGAGAGACATCGGCTGGTTCACTCCACAAATGGCTGCAACAGCCAGAGCTGTTGATCCAAAGGCAGAAGCCAGGAGCTTCTTCCAGGTCTCCCATGCAGGTGCTGGGGCCCAAGGACATTGGCTAACTTCTACTGCTTTCCCAGGACATAGCAGAGAGCTAGATCAGAAGTGGGGCAGCCAAATCTCAAACTGGTGCCCATATGGGATGCTGGCACTGAAGGCAGTGGCTTTACTTGCTACAACATAGCTCTGGCCTTGCATATGGGCATCTTAACTATTAAGTAAATGCTCACCTCTTATTTTTAATTTTTTTAGGAATATCTATCCTGTTTTAGATAAACTAATTTACATTCCCAACAACTGTGGGCAATTGTTTCCTTTTGTCCACAGGTTGGCCAATAGGTATTTTTTCTCTTTTGATAGTAGCCATTTGAATAGGTATGAGATGATATCACATTTTAGTTTTGATTTCCATTTCCTTGTTGATTGATGTTGAGCACTTTTTTCATATACCTGCAGGCTATATTTACATATTCTTTTGGAAAAAAAAGTGTTCAAGTATTTTGCCAGGTTATCTGTTTTCTTAGTATTAAGCTTTTGGAATTATATGTTTTGAATATTAATATCTCATTACATAGATGTTTGCAAATATTTCCTCTCCACTCAAAGATTGTTGTCTTCCCTCTGCTGCTTTTTAAAAATATACAATATTATTTGTTTGCTTTTACTTTTGCTGGTTGATTTGGGAATTATATAACAAAAACTCATTACCCAGAAGATTCAGATTTTTACTAGATCATACTGAAAAAAGGAAATTTGAACCCAGTATAAGTGACATATATTTTAATATAAAAATTCTTAGTATTATGTAAACTATGTTTGTTGTTATCTGGATATTATTAAGAGTAATAATATATTTTATGGAATAAATCATAAAATACAATAAATTAATAACACAATTATTAGTTATTATACTAAGAAACTGAGAAACACAGAGAGAGAGGGGGAAAGAACACACTCCCATCTGTTGGTTCACTCCCCAAATGTCCACAATGGCTTCAGGATGTACAAATGCAACCAAGGTCTCCTTTGTGGGTGGCTGAACCCGATTACTAGAGCCATTACTATAACTTCTGAGGGTCTGCATTAGAAAGAAGCTGGGATCAGGAGCTGGAGCAAGGTATTGAATCAAAACCTTTCCTAAGAATAGGACAGAAGTGTAAGGAATATTCATATAATGGCCAAAGCAAACAAAACAAATGTAGACATACAGACTAATAGTTGTTGTGTAGCTATCATGAAAGTGAGATATTTGAGATAGAATTTCTAGATAAAGCAAAAGAAGATGTGGTAAACTGTGTTTATTTGTATCCTAATAGGGCACAATGATAAATTATCTCTAGGAAATAGAGAAGATATTGCATAATTACAATCATCCTGGCAATACTTTATAGAAAACTATAAAGTGGAGAAAGGATAAAGAGGATTCAAATAAAGTTCTTAAAAAGGAGAGGAGTTTGAAAATTATTCTTTTGACAAGTTACTAGTAAAAATATTGCATTATTTAGAATTCTTTTCTGAAAAATCATCACCTTTGCTTTGGTAAAGTCTAAATATTGCTGGGAAACATTTGAAAGAGAACTTTTTTCCTACCAATCTATACTTTATTGTATAGGATAAAGAAAAACACGTTCTGATTAAATTAGCTCATGGATTAAACAATCACTGGTCTTTGTTCAAAGATAAGCACTAATTTTTTTTTTTTCTAAAGCCAGCATTGTGTCATAGCAGGTAAAGCTGCCACCCTGCAATGTCACCATCCCATACGGATGACAGTTCGAGTCCCAGCTGCTCCACTTCTGATACAGCTCCCTGTTAATGGCCTGGGAAAAGTAGGGGATGATAGCCCTAGTGTTTCAACCCCTGCCAGAAAATGTTAATATCTTAAGACAATATAAACACTTTGACTGAAGCAAGATTTGGAGAGATATATAGCAAATATATAGGAAATATATTGATCATAGTAAATCTTTCAGAATTCTTTGATAATTGACGAACTTTCAACATGAGTCAATTTTCAGTATCATGATCTATGATCACAGTTTATCTTATACATTATCATTTCAATATTTTAGTTATTAAATATAGCACACTGAGAAAATTTACAGAACAATGAATAAATTTCACAAATAACTTCTTTCTATAACAAGAAATAGTATACCTATCCTTCCACAGTTAAATTTGCTTTGTCCCTAAAGGTAACCTGTATCCCATGGACATCACTTCCTTGACTTTGTAACTGTATATGCTCCAGTTTCTTCAGTCTTAGAATGCAGTTGGTAACAGCATCTTTATCATAGTTTTTTTAGAAATATATGTAAGAACATTCATACTGATTTTTGCTCATGTCTGACATCAAATATGTTTACTACACATTGCTATTAGTATAGCTCACAGAGCACAGGGGTAATAAGCACTAGCTTGAAATCCCTGAAAAAAGGGAAGTTTATTGAAAATTACATAACAGCAAAATTGCAGAATGTTCAACTGTACTCAGAAATTTTATTAAGAATTGTATGTATTCATACAGACAAGAAAGTTCTATATGTCTGTCATTTTCCAGAGAATTCACTATAAATGGAATTACCATACTTTTCCCCTAGAGAACATGACTGAAGATGCTACTTGGGAATCGGTGGATATCACTTCTTAACATAAGGACCAGACTGCAGTGCCATCCTCAGATAATAGAGATGGGAATGAGAAACTCCAATTGCTGAAGCAGCGTATTTCAGTAATTGCAATAATGAGGTTCAGTGATTGCAATAACTGGCTACAATGTTATTTTTTGTGAGGCATTTATAATAGAGCTGTAAAATTACTTATATGTTATTTCTGATAACCTTGGATGTAAAAGAATACTTAATGGTGAGTTGTTTATGTGGGTATGTGAAAATAACTTTGGGTATGTGGGTATGTGTAAATTAACTTTCAATAAGTAAACATTGTTTTGAGTGGAAATAAAAATAAATCATCTAGAATGTAATATTCACCAAAAATTTTAAATTGTTTTTGAAGCTTAAAATGCTCATGAATAATTAGACTCTAAATTTACTATGATTTGACTAGTTCTTGCAACCAAATTGTCCTGCTTTCAAACTGTTTTCCATGAGATACCCCTGTACTCAATTTGATTTGATGATGTGAGAGGTGGCAGGAGTTACTAAAATGCTATGAATTTTATATTTGTTTATGCATATGTTGGAGAAAATAGAAAGTGAAAATTCAGTAGCCCTCATTGTGAGGGAAATAATTTAAGTATTTAAGGACTGACTGTGTATCTTCAAAGAAATGAGTACAGAAGAGATTATAAAGGAAAACAATAGACCTAAAATAATGAAAATGAATTATTTTTTTCTCACCATTATCCACATAAATATGTGATATTTGTTGACTTTTTAACTCCGGTGTTAAGAAAGCATAGGAAATAGCAGCTAATTTTTAATCAGGCTGTACTGTAAGTTTTTTTTTTTTTTTTTTTTTTTTTTTTTCTTTTTTTTTTGACAGGCAGAGTGGACAGTGAGAGAGAGAGACAGAGAGAAAGGTCTTCCTTTGCCGTTGGTTCACCCTCTAATGGCCGCTGCAGCGGCGAGCTGTGGCTGGCGCACGGCGCTGATCCGATGGCAGGAGCCAGGTACTTCTCCTGGTCTCCCATGGGGTGCAGGGCCCAAGCACTTGGGCCATCCTCCACTGCACTCCCTGGCCACAGCAGAGAGCTGGCCTGGAAGAGGGGCAACCGGGACAGAATCCGGTGCCCCGACCAGGACCAGAACCCGGTGTGCTGGCGCCGCAAGGCGGAGGATTAGCCTACTGAGCCGCGGCGCCGGCCTTGTAAGTTCTATAGACAGAATATTGTTGGGTTAAGAGAGCACTACATTCTGGGAGGATCTGGTTGTCTGTTGAGAAAAATAAGAACAAATTGACAGGATAATATGATCTAATTTATTGGAAGACTGCACCTGAAAATAAAGGCATGCTATTTAACTCCAGGGAGATAGTAAAACTGACAAGGAGAAAGAAAATTGCATTCTTAAAAGGACATCACAGGGAAAGGAAATGCTTTTCAGGTACCTGAGGCTAGTCCACTCATTTTACAGGAAGGAGGTGAATAGGCATAGATGGTTCTCAGGAGGGGCAGCTAAGGCTTGAACTCAAATTTCTCTTTCCTACCTGTTTTTGTCTTATATAACCAATAGTTGAGAATGCAAAATCACAATCTATTTAGAGATAATAAAAGATATACCGCTTCAAATTTTTTACTTTCTAGAGCTGGCTTATATGTGTAAGAATTCTGAAACAATTTGATTTGTGGTTTATAATAAGAACTTCGGCCTCATTTATAGTTCCATGATTCCATTTACATATTTCCCATTTGAATGTGATTTGAGAAAATGAAGGAAGGGGATGAAATTCAGGGAATTCTTTGGGTTTTGCCTGGCAGAACAAACATCTACACAGACTTCAGGTTTTAGAGACACAGTTAATGCTCCATTTATGCTATTGCTTTAGCTTTGATCCTTTTGACAGGACATGCCTTGAGATGGTTGTTAGCTTAAATTTTAAACCCTAGCTTGGTATGCAATAGATAGGCTACCATGTACAAGTTTCTTAACCTCTGTAAACCTAAAGTGATTTTTATTATTTTCTGTGGTGCATGAATATTAGCCCAACGATACTTCCTGAGATTTTATCAAGTTATGTTTCTCATCTGTTATGAAGGCTGAGCCTCAGCACCAATCTCTATTTTCCTACATTTCAAGTGAAAAAAGAGCTTTTTAAAAGAATGAATGAATTTGCAAAGAACACATCTAAGGTTAGTGGCAGAATTAAGACATTTCACTGGGATTTCCTACAAATTTTAAACAATGATTAAATAATGATCAGCTGTAGCCTGATGAACCAAAACAATTAGGGATTCAAGTCATGTGCAAGTTTTACTTTCAGTGAGCTCATATTAAATGAAAAAATGTGGATATATTAGCTTTGAACACCATATTTTGAGCTTTTCTTCACTTAGAGGCTTAATTTCAAGTAGAGTTTTAATAAACTTCTTGAAAGAATGAGCAGTACATTTTAAGTCATACACATATGAATTTATCAATGAAAATAATTCAACCCCTAGTGAATTAAATAGTATTTTATTTAAATATAATAAATACTCTTTCTTCATAATGGCAGACTACTGTTATAGTTTGATATAGGGAAGTTCAGAATTAGTTTCTTAAAACTTTATCTCAATCTAAGTTTACTTCTTAAAATTCTTCTATGGGCATGAGTGTGTGTTATAAAATTCAGTCTGTATTATAATGCAGTTATTCATTAAGTGAGTAACAATGTTAATTTAATCCATCGTATGATACAATCTGGAGGCAATTTGAGTACAGTTTAATTTAGAAACCAACTATGAGATTAGGGCTGAAAGTGTATACTATGAAATGGTCAGCATTCTGAGGATGTCTCAGAAAAAATAATAATAAAATTAGACTTAAAAGTATTTTTAAAAGTTGGAATACATTGTTAATAATTCACTATTTTAGCATCATCCAGGACTCTGACAGCCTCATTTCAGATATGATCACCACTACTGTAATGTAATCAAGTCCTACTTATTTGGTATCATGTTTACTACATGAAAGGTGATCCACACTGTCATGATATTTTTTTGACTTGAAGTTAAATTTGCACACGAATGAATGGAAGGAGGAAAACAGAAAGGTGGATTAAGAGATGTTTCGCTCAAAATACTTTTAAAATTTTATAATGTTATTTTATTTCCTCAGAGCAAAGTTTAAAGATTTTTCCTATTATTTAAAATATGAAATGTACTATAAAGTTGCCTAAAATTTACAAAGAAACTTCATGTTAGAAATCTACTTGCACTCTACTTATAATCAAACAAATGGCATTAGTGACACTAAAGGTGGGGATGTATTATGGTCCTATGTAAATAACAAAAACTACAATTCCAACTGGTCTCCTATAAACACATTTTCTTATGGATTTGTCACCATCTGAATAATTTATGGGTTTGATTAAAATTCTTGTATTGCCAAATATAGAAAAAGTAAATACATATTCCTTTATAATAAAGTTAAAGGCAATTTCATTTGCCTTTAAGGGTAAACCTTTGGTACTCCCTTTTTTTCACTCTTCTTTTAAACATTTTTATTGCTTTTTATACTTTCCATTTGAGGGACATAAGGACAGAGAGAAAGGCAGACAGCAGAGAGACAGAGCTTTCATCTGATGGTTTGCTTTGCAGATGCCCACACCATCTTAAGGCAGGATTGTAGCTGAAGCCAGGTGCTGTTATAGCAATCCAGATCTCCCACATGCCTAACAGTCGCCCCATTACATGAGTTATCACCAATGCCTCCCAGGGTCTGCATTGACAGGAAGATGGGAGTCAGCACCTGGAGCCTTGGATCAAACCTAGGCACTCTTGTTGGATTTTGGAATTTTAACTACTTGACTTTAACTGCTAGAGTTTGCTCCCACAGTCTTCTAAGAGAGCTAATCTCACATTTATTTGTAAATTCACTAAGTTTTGTTTTAATTTTATTAACTATAGGACTACAAGTCTTGTATTTCAAAATGTCAGCACAAATTTTGACCTGATCACTGAGAAAGCAGGTAAATAAGAAAGTAGCAACAAGAGCAACAAAATCAAAAGGTTTGCATCAGCTTCTTGAAGAAAGAAGCCTTCCATCTTAAAATATTTGCCTATGAATTTTCTCATTTTTATGCTACTGATCTAAAAATGGAGTTAATATCATGTATATTCCACTAGTAAAGACAGCATAAATTTTACACAATGAAAAAAAATCTATGTGAGTTATACTCTGTTCCTTAATAAATTTTGAGTTCCAGAGAGTAACAGAAATGTTTTTGGCAAAGATTTAATGTATAACATTTTTGGCTTTGGAAATACACATTTCCTAAAATAAAAATTTAATAATGTTGATGAAATAAAGATATTCTTGCCTCCTGAGATAGGAATTGATGACAATTTGCTGGAAGAATGAATGAAAATCACATAGTTTATGTTGACAGAGACTCTTGTTTGCAAGACATTTTATTGGAACTTCCAATTTTTATTCTCTGGGGCACTTGATTATGATAAATGAAATCCATTTAGTTCATAGAACGGAGTATCAGCACCACACTTCTCAACATTACAAATTATGTCATTTCAGGTGATTTATGTGTTCTGTCTACATCAGACCATGGAAAAAAGCAGCAACATCACTGTGTTTATTCTGTTGGGACTTTCACAAAACAGGAATATTGAAATCCTGTGCTTTGTATTATTTTTATTTTGTTACATAGGTATTTGGACTGGAAATGTGCTCATACTGATTTCTATCACATGCACTCAACTAATTGACCGACCCATGTATTATTTCCTCAATTACCTCTCACTCTCTGACCTTTGCTACACAACCACAGTGACGCCCAAACTAATGACTGACTTGCTGACAGACAGGAAGACCATTTCATATAATAATTGCATGCTACAGCTCTTTACCACTCATTTATTTGGAGGCATCGAGATCTTCATTCTCACAGGAATGGCCTATGACCGCTATGTGGCCATCTGCAAGCCCCTGTACTACACCGTCATCATGAGCAGGCAACGATGCAACACAATCATCATAGCTTGTTGCACTGGAGGATTTGTGCACTCTGCCAGTCAGTTTCTCCTCACCATCTTCTTACCGTTCTGTGGCCCCAATGAGCTAGATCACTACTTCTGCGATGTGTATCCTTTGCTGAAATTGGCCTGTTCTAACACACGTATAATTGGCCTCTTAGTCATTGCTAATTCAGGGCTAATTGCTTTAGTGACCTTCGTTGTTTTGATGTTGTCTTATTTTATAATACTGTACACCATCAGGGCATACACTGTAGAGAGCCGCAGCAAAGCTCTTTCCACTTGCAGTTCCCACATAACAGTTGTGGTCCTGTTTTTTGCACCAGCATTATTCATTTACATTAGACCAGCCATAACATTCCCAGAAGATAAAGTGTTTGCTCTTTTCTACACCATTGTTGCTCCCATGTTCAACCCTCTGATCTACACACTGCGGAATGTGGAGATGAAGAATGCCTTGAGGAAGGTGTGGTGTCATTAGACATGCCTGAAGACAAAGCAAGTTTTGTGATTAGTACTGCTCTTCATGACATGGTTTCATGAGGCCATAACTGTGGAAGAGACCTGTTCTCATCATCTTCTGCCCTAGTGGGTTAAGTCACTGCTGTGAACCTGCCTCATGGATGCCAGTTTTAGTCCCTGTTTCTCTACTTCCAATCCAGCTTCCTGACAATGTACTTGGGAAAGCAGCAGAAAATGGCCCAAACGCTTGGGCCCTTGCACACATGTGGGAGACCCGGAAGAAGCAAAAGGCTCCTGACTTTTTCCTGGCAGAGCGTTGGCCACGGTAGCTATTTGGGGAGTGAACCAGCCAGCAGATGGAAGATATTTCTCCGTCTCTTTCCTTCTCTCTCTGTAACTCTTTCAAGTAAACAAAAATAAATAAATATTCAAAAAAAGATTTTATCTGGTATGTTTTCTGTGATAATATAGAATAATAAAAAGATAGAAATGAAATGGACTTCCTGTGCTATGACTGTCATTTGTAGCCTTTGCTTACACTCCTATGGAACTATGGTCTTCCTACATGCTACTTGTTGAATATTATGGTTAGTGGTGAATTAAGCCTGTGATTACAGTGCATTAAAATGATATCTTTACAAACTGATGAAAGAAAGAAAAGGGAGGGAGTGAGGGAGAGAGGTTGGAGCAGAGAGACAGGAAGTGAAGTGTGGTCATCTTCTTGGAAATGTACCTATTGAATGCACAAAACCTCTTTTTTATATATAGAAAAAGGAAAGGAAGGAGGGATGGAAGGGAGGGAGGAAGAAAGAGGTTAATGATTTCTTAAAAATAAAGAATAATATAGCATTGCATTAACAATAAAGTAATGTATGCATTTGCTGCCCACAGATGCTGAAAAGCTGAATCAAATATCACCTCCAATTTTTAAACTTTTATCAAAGTATAAATACAGAAAATTGTATTTATCATCCATATACAACTCATGAATGTTTGCAAACCAAGTGCTATTATGTAATAAGCAATCAGTTATGAGCAGAGTTAGCATACACTAGGAGTCTTTCACATTCTTCTTTAAAACTGATATTTTCAAAAAGGAACACAGCATGAAGCTCTAAATTCAATTAATTTTACTTGTTCTTACACTTTGTAGAGTAAGAATGATATAAATTATAATCTTTAGTTTCTGTCTTCCGAGTCACTTCTCATGAATTTTTAAAATTAATGTTTAGTACCTCATTGTGTTAACATATGATAATTAAACTATGCAATTTCCCATTTAGAGTTATGATATATAACATGCTTCAAAATTTTTGAGTATGCCTTCTATTGGTTCTGAATCATGCTTTGAAATTATGACAAATTTTTACAAAGTGTTTGTTAATAGGAATTGACGTTCTTTTCAAATGTATCACTGACATAAAATTTAAAAAATCAAGTTAAAAAGAATTATCAAAAAATTATAGTTAGTGAAATAAAAGCCATGGAAATATATGAAAAGTCCTGGTACTTTATTACTGTGGGGTAGGGAATATGTAAATTAGAGTAAAGTTGCCTGTCAATGATAGGCAAAATGAAGAGACCTCCTAGAACACTGGTTTTTGCAATGGAGCTTGGATAATCTCCCTGGGGTTTATCATCATGCTGTGTTATGTAGAGTAATATATAGGAGATCATCATCGGGAACTTTTTTCAAACAGGATCTTCACTGCAGCATACGTGGTAATTTTGTAGATGAGGTAAAATTGATGAATTCTGTATTTAGCTTCTAAGGAGGAATATGCTTCCGTGGGTTCATAAGAAGGGCATAGGGTATCAGAGTAAGAAGGTAACCTGTGAACTTTGCTAGCATCAAATCACTATGCACACATTCAAAGACAGACACATACAGATGAACAACACATTGCATAGAAAATAGTATCTTCCCAGCAGCTTCTGTCTTTGATATAATTAGAATCAATCTACTCACATAGAGAGTCAAAAAATGAATGATGGAATATTCAATTTTTTCCTCAAATCATGCAATCACATAATTAAAAATTACCGGAGGAAATTAGGTTGGAAAGAGCTATTGCAAAATGCAGAATGCTAGGACAGCATAACTTTCTTGCTGGAACTCAGGCATTCAGCTTCAAACTGAGAGTTACACCCTCAGCTTCCTCGCTCTGAGGCTTTTGGGTTTGGACTGAACCACATTGCTGGCATTGTAGGACTTCCAGCCTGCAGACAATCTGTCATGGGACATCTCAGCTACCAGATCACTTGAGCCAATTCCCCTAATAGATTCCCTTCTACCTATGTATACATATTATACCAATTTTGTCTCATATTGGGGATCCACACATATCATATTAATACATACACGTTGATCATACCATAAGCATATCCTATTGATTTTGTTTCTCTATAGAACACTAATACAATGGAAAATATTTAGAAAAAAATGCTGCAACTAAAGAAAGGATTTGCTCTTAGATCCATTGAAAATACATCTAATCAATAATAGCTTAAAACAGAGTGAGGCCAACACAAATTGAAATTAGCACATTAAAGGCTAAATGCAAACTATTGCCATTGAACTCTATATTATTTTCAAGGAAAGTGATTTGAGGAATGTCCAGTGCGGTTACACAAAAAAAAAAGATAATAAAAGTGGCTGACAGTTAACTACACCTACCCTCTCACTGAAAGGGTTATAGTGCCTACTTTTTGTAGAAATGGTTGATGCTCCAAGAAGGAATGTATGCAATTCAAGAACAAATTAGCAGTAAGAAAAGTCATAACCCTGTATATAAACCTAGACATTGTGTTAAAAATAACAGTGGTGTGGCTCTTGCTGCAAAGTGGAGTGAGCTACAACTTGCAGTGCCCTTGTCTCATATCAGAGTGTTTAAGACTGAGTTCCACCTACACTTCTTACACAGCTTCCTGCTCATGTAGGTCTGGGAAGCAGCAGATGATAGATCATATACTCGGGTCTCTGCCAATAAGCTTAAATTCTGGCTCTTGGCTTTGGCCTGGCTTTTTCAACCTAAGAGATTATTCTCATCAGATAGACTTCCTTACTCAGATTCCTAAGTCAATAACTGCATATTACTTATTGCATTAAATACATTATGTATAGTTTATCCAAAAGTTGTTTCAAGCATCACTTAAATTCTAAAATACAACTTGCAGAGTCAGGAAAAATGTGGAGTGACTTTCCCACGATTTTACAGCTAACCAACAAACTGTAGTGGCAAAGCATGGGCTCTCAATGATGTGCACTAACTAATATGCAGAACCTGTGAATATGGTTTGTAACATATAAAACAGAGATTGAGATCGCAAATGGAATCAGGTTTGCTAACCAGTTGACCTTACAGCAAAGATGTTAGTCTGCAACTACACTATGCAAGTGGTCCCAAAGTATTCACAATGGTCTTTTCTCTTTATTTCTTAGAGGGGTGAGAGGGGTGATGGATGATAGATAGAATGAGAGGGAGAGGAGGAGGGGGAGGGAGAAAAGGAGGAAGAGGGGGAGTGCGTACTCCCATATACCAGTTCACTATCAAAGTGCCTACAATAGTTGGTTGAGTCAGTGCTAAAGCCAGCAGCTGGTTCCACAAACCAGGTATCCTAGGTAGGTGGTAGGAGCCCAATTATTTGAATCTCCCAATGTTCAAAATATAAAAAGTTGAAGTCAAGCACTAGAGCCAAATATTGAACCCAGACTCTCTGATATGGGACACCAGTGTATCATCCGTTGAGCTAAACATGTTTGCACAAAGGTTCTTTAAAGAGGAAGAGTGAGACCGAAGAGGAGATCAGAGTCAGTGAGAGATATTTGAAGATGCTACGCTGTTGGCTTTGAAAATGGAGGAAAGAGGACACAGGATAGCAGGAAGCTTCTGGAATCTGGAAGAATCAAGGTTATGTGTCTAGAGGATTCAGATGTTCCAGTGCCTTGATGTTAGTTCAGTGAGGTAAGTTTTGAGCTTAACTCCATAGCTCAAAGGCAATGTATTTGTATTGATTTAAGCTAATACATTTTTGTTAACTCGTTACAGCAACAATAGGAAACTAATACAATAGCTTAGTCCTGTGGACTGTTTCCACAAAACCAAACACACTCCTTTGTGTCTTGCTCTTTATTTTTCACTTATTTCCCCTTTTAACTCATGAGCGTGAGAATATGAACAAAATGTCCTTGGCATTTTGGTTATTGTGTGAAAAAAAAGAAGTTAAGAGAGGATAAGAAGGAGGAACAAAAGTAAGCATAACAGGAAAGAAATAATAGGAATAGGGGAGAAAAATCAAGACTATCAGTGATCAAGGGTCAACTCCAATGATTTAGAGCAAGAATGTAAAGGAGGTATGGGTGTTTATGATGCTGGTCAAACACACATTTCTTGTTGGACTCCCTGGGTTTGATTCCTGCATCCAGGTCCTGACTCCTGCTTCCTGCTAATTCAGACCCTGGAATGCAGCAGTAAAGTTGCAAGTAATTGAGTTCCTGCCATTTACATGGGAGACATTGATTGGTTTCCCAGCTCCTGGCTTCAGCTCTGGACTAAACCCAATCAATGTGGGCTTCTGGGAGTGAACCAGTGGATGGGAACTCTCTATCTCTTTCTCTGTATTTCAAGGTAAATGAGAAAAGTAACATTTTTGGAAGAAGTAAATAATACAAGTCAATGCCACAAGTATAGGCTACAAATGAACCTTATTCCACCTCTGTTCAGAAGTCAGCAGAGTCCGGACCAGGAAGAAATGGAGCCCAACAGCAAATGAAAACTAACAGCAAAATTGAATCCTCTCTTTTCCATTCAAATAAAATTTAAAAAAAGAAAAAAAATCAAAATCCAATATTAACATAAAACATATTTATTATATATTAAATAAACAGTAGATTGTTATATTGAATCACATGAATTGGAAGAACAATTACTACCATTGTTGCATTTGTGGATTAAGCTTATAATTGGTAGGGTTTTACATCTAGCAATAATATTTATTTACTGTTAATTTGGTACTGAACATCAAAGATCAGTGTTAGGCTTGCAATTTGGCTTCACCTATGGAGGAAAACTTTAGGGAAAAGGTTTCCCCATGGTCATTATCATTTTGCATCATTCTGTATAAATAGACCTTATATGAAGTTAAGAAAGCAGCATTACTTGCCAAAGGATCTGTGAATGTAGGCTTTTGTTAAGTGAGAAAACCAGCAATAAAGTGTACTGATTTCCACCAGCCTTTGCATTTTGGGGGTTAGGGGTTCTGCGCTACTAATTCTTCACAAAGCAGTTCCTCAAGTGTCAGTGTTATTTGACTTTGAACACCTGCACTGAAATCATATCGAGAAAAGAGAGGACATAAAGCAATCTCAAGACCTGGTAATACTGGTGAGATCTCATTTCTTTTCAAATTGGTTCAAAATATACAAAAAGGAGAATTCAACTGAGGTTTTTGAGTTTAATTAATTTTATTCCATTTTTTACAGTGAACAAATGTCATCTATACATATTTAGGAGTATAGTGATAATTCCATTCCTGAGAACTGTGGTTTTTCTACATAATGCTTGTTGAATTCTTTATTTAATGGAGGATTAAACTTGTGATTATAAAGTAAATGGAAAGAATGTCATTGCAAAGATGATAATGACACTTATCTATACATGACCAGGAGGTAAAGTAACTTTGAATAAGAAAATAAGAAGGCAATGGTTTCAAAAGAAAGTGAGGCTTTATCCTACTTGAATACTCAGAAAGCAGGGTGGGGGATCCATCCTTGAGAGGTAGCTTGGTTTAAAGGGATATGATTCCTCTAGGATCCTGCAGTATGGATAGCAGAGAAACAGTTCCAAGTCTTGTCAAGGCTGTTTCTTCTAGATGGAAGTCAAAAAACTTCAATAACGATTGCCAAAAAGTGCTACACTTTGATCTCCCTTTAATTGCAAGTCTTTCTTAGTAGAGGATAATATACGTATGTGTGTGTTTGAGTATTGTGTGTATATATATATATATATATATATAATTATTCAGAAAAACCAAAGGGGAATGGACATTTAAAACAGGAAGTGTGCTTAAGTCTGCATTTGAATTATTAAATTACTATTACTGCTTTTATTAATGTCATCATTATTTTATAATGCCCAAGAGAAGGTATTCCTGTACTGACTACTTTAGCAATTCTAATACACACAGATGAAGAAACTTAGATGTGTAGTGCCCCCCAAAATGCTAGCCCATGGCACAATATTGCTGCAGAGAGCTAGCTACACTCACAGCTCAGCAGGAGCTCCAAGCATGAAGGTTAAGGCATCTTAGGAGGGTGGAGTCTCAGGTACGCAACCTGTAACTAGAGGAATCATTTCCATCCATGGTCTGATTTGAGGAAGAACCCTGAAAATATCTTGATTAAAACCATCCCATATACTTCTTTCCACCCAAACATACCAGTGACTCTACCACAGAACTTGGAATTTTAGCAATCAAGATTCATACATTTAGATAAATATCATATTCTTCATGAGCCCATTACAATATCAGTCAGTGATGATCTCTCCCTGAAATAGTGAATGTACACAATCTGGGAAAACACCACACAGCTTTCAAAACTTGAATAATCAGAAAGATGATAAAGGCAAGATTAAAAGGCAGAATGTTTCATTTTTTCCTTTATCTGTGTTTCAGTTACCAGAAAAAAAAAAATGAATGTTTAAAATATCACAGGTAAGTAAATACTAGGGAAGCCTTGAGAAATTTGAGCTTGAAGATGGAGAAATCACCCAAGATGGCACTTCTCATGCTTTCAAATCAAACTGATCTTGAATTGCCTCCTGAAATTTATTCAGTATTTTATCTTCTTTTAGAACTGCCTTACTATCAAGGTCTTATGGCTATTTCGAGCCAGCAGAAGTGATTTAATATCATGGTAGAACTCACAACTGATATGATGGGTGATAGTAAAATTACAATTCTATTATTTTCTAAATAGGATAAAAGAAGTTCCATGAAGTTAAAGGACTCACCAAGAATTCCAGTATTATTATTTCAGACTCAGATTTGTATAATCTTTTGTCTTGTTTCTACTCTACCACATGACCTTTTGACTATAAGGCTAACCTGAGAGAGGTGTGGGGCATAAATTCATTTGTACAAAGATCTGAGTTTCATAAAAAGGAGAATTTGCAAATATTACGCAGTCTCCTTTACTTTGGTACTCATCTGTGAATTTGATGCTTGGTCATGGTAGTTTACGGGGCTTGTTTTCACTTCCAGCTCAAGAATACTTCAAAATATGTAATTGTTACCATATTTCCAAAAGTAGAAGTTGACTAAACAAGAACAAAGCGAATTTTAGAAGCAAGTGAATAAAACTTCATCAAAGGTAAGTGAAGACAGTCACTTGGTAACATGAGAATATTTACTCTATCTCTTTGGAGTTCACTTCCTCATCTGAAATGAGTGAAAGCAATTCTCTATTAAGGCAAAAAGACAAAAATAGGTTTACTTCAATTTCTTTAAGTATGCAAGTTAATCAGCAGTAATCACCTGTTATCCCATTATTAGTTATTGCTAACATCCATGGGTTATGAGTTAGAAATGGATGCTGTGAGTAATTTAAATGTTTCTTTCAGGTAATTTTAAGTGCCTCTTGGGAACTTGGCCTTGTGGACTCATTCCATGGAAAAAATAAACAATGTCAGTGAGTTCATTTTCTGGGGACTGTCTCAGGACCCAGAAGTTGAAGAAGTTTGTTTTGTGGTGTTTTCTTTCTTCTACACCATCATTCTACTGGGAAACCTCCTCATCATGATGACAGTTTGCCTGGGCCGCCTGCTCAAGTCTCCTATGTATTTCTTTCTCAACTACTTGTCTTTTGTGGATATTTGTTACTCTTCAGTTACTGCTCCCAAGATGATTGCTGACTTGTTAGCAGAGAAAAAAGCTATCTCCTATGTGGGGTGCATGTTGCAACTCTTTGGGGTGCATTTCTTTGGGTGCACTGAGATCTTCATTCTTACTGTGATGGCCTATGACCGTTATGTGGCTATCTGTAAACCACTGCACTACATGACCATCATGGACCGGGAGAGATGCAATAAAATGTTGCTGGGGACATGGGTGGGTGGGTTTGTACACTCCATTATTCAAGTGGCTCTGGTAGTGCAATTACCCTTTTGTGGACCCAATGAGATTGACCACTACTTTTGTGATGTCCACCCTGTGTTGAAGCTTGCCTGCACAGATACCTACACTGTTGGTGTTGTTGTGACAGCTAACAGTGGCACTATTGCTCTGGGAAGCTTTGTTATCTTGCTGATCTCCTATACCGTCATCCTGGTGTCCCTGAGAAAGCAGTCAGCAGAGGGCAGGCGCAAGGCTCTCTCTACCTGTGGCTCCCACATTGCTGTGGTCATCATCTTCTTTGGTCCCTGCACTTTTATGTATATGCGGCCTGACACCACCTTCTCAGAGGATAAGATGGTGGCTGTATTTTACACCATTATCACCCCCATGTTAAATCCCCTGATTTATACACTGAGAAATGCAGAAGTAAAGACTGCAATGAAGAAATTGTGGAGAAGAAGGATTTTCTTGGAAGCTAACAGGAAATAGTTTAAAATAATAATTTAAGCTGGATAACCTGATATTTTCTCAGCCTTGGTTGACTCATCTGTATGGTGAAGATAATAAAAAAAAAAACTAATAAGATTCATGAGAATTTCAGAGAACAGCATAGTCTAAGGCAGAAAGAGTATTATTTTCATTTTCACCTCAATATTTCTTTTTTTAATATTTATTTATTTACTTGAAAGGCAGAGTCACAGAGAAGCAGAGGCGAGAAAAAGAGAAAGAGAAAGAGAAAAAATTCCTCCACCCACTGGTTAACTCCTCTGATGGCTGCAAGGGCCAGAGCTGAGCCAATCTGGAGCCAGGATCTAGGAGCTTCCTCCGGGTCCCCGACAAGGGTGCAGGGGCCCAAGGCCTTGGGCCATCTTCTTCTGCTTTCTCAGGCTATTGCAGAGAGCTGGATTGGAAGTGGAGAAGCTGGGATTCGATCTGGCTGCCCCTACGGGATACCAGCACTGCAGGCTACAGTTTATCTGCTACACCACTGCGCCAGGCCCTCACCTTAATATTACATAAGGACTAAAAAAATCCTGAAATATATATGGCTGAGAAATCTTGGTAAATCAGAATCTCATCACATTCACTCAGCATTATTATGTTTCATCCTCCTCTTTTGCCATTTTCTTTAAAGATTAAGAGTTCACTACAGAGAACTTCAGATTATTTCTTGGAATTAGAACTCTGACTGGAACATATTGAGCCATCCACGTGTTTAAATCGTGCAAATGATAGAATACATGAAAAACAACTTTTCTGATCTCATGCATTGTGGTATAAGTCAACCAAACACAGTCGCAGTGAAAATGTAGCCTAGCAAGCTACAAATGGAAGCTGAGATGCATACAAATGTGAAAAAGATAAAACACAAGCTTAAAAGATAAATAATCGTTTTCATCCTCTAATCTTGGCAAAAGCTTTTCCTTAGTACACATTTTCTTTACCAAAACAATAAAGAAATTTGACTGATTAATTTCTCTATGCCCCTCCTTTCAATGGTAACATCCCATTAAAATCTTCTTGTTCTAGACAAACATTTCATTCCTCTATTAACTCAGTTTGTCTTGATGATACATTTTTCTTTCACCAGAAACCATATGTTTCTGTATTCTCTGACTGTATATAAACACATCAGTGATTGTGATTATGCCATGGTTTTGATGTCATCTCCAGAACTCAATTTATCCATATTCCTACATGTGTATTTAGGCATTAATCATGGTAAAATTTAATAGAATACCTCAAACTTGATATCTGATGCTGTTGCACCCATAGCATTAAAGACCTAAAAGTTAAAAAGCCAACAGACATCTGAATTAGAAGATGCAACTGCAGTATGAGTCCTGCCTTGAAACCCCAAACATCTGTGTTTATTGTCCTGCCTTAGGCATATGCTCCCTGGTCTCTACATGCCTTTGTTTGCTTTATTTTAAAATGAGGTACAAAGTGAAGATTTAAAAGCCTTGGAAGATGACTAGAATAATTCTAAGATTTTTTAAAAAATATAACAGAGCATATTCTAGGAGATTCTTATCAAGTGGGCCAATGCTAAGGATATACAAATTCTTAAACTTCTAATAATTTCCTCTGGTGTTTATAGAGTTCAAGGGCACACCTGGGAACTCAGGTTTGGAAACTGATACTAGATGAACCTTAATGATTTTATGACATAAACGTTTTCAAATTAATGGAAACAACTAGCTTTTAGAATAAATGTTCCATTTGTTCTGCTATCCAACATGAAGAAGCTACAGTTGAACTAAATTTAGAAAATAGAACAATGCATTAAAGTTGTCCATTGGAAATTTCGGCATATTATCTTTCTTCTATGACTTTGTGAAAGAGGCTTGACTCTCAGGGTCTACTGATGATATTGAAGGTCTAATGTAGCAGGTGACTGATTTCTTGGGACACAAAGATCAGGAAGTGTAACGTAAACTTAGCATTTAATTTTCCATCAGTGGCTTTATAAACATAAGCCTATTCACAAACTTTCCTGGGAGTCAATCATTAGAGAAGCTCAGAGACTTTCCTCTTGGTAAAAGGAAGAAGATAAGACAGGAATCATGAGAACTTAAGCTCCCCTCAGCAGAGAGCTGGACTAGAAAAGGAGCAACCAGGACAGAATCTGGCTCCCCGACCGGGACTAGAACCCAGGGTCCTGGTGCCGCAGGCGGAGGATTAGCCTATTGAGCCGTGGCGCCAGCCTAAGTATGATTTTTATAAGCAAATTTTGATATAATGCTTCACCATATATGCGATATAGTTTTCATGTTTCCCCTGTGTGTTATCCTTTTTGTTAGTTATGCATATTTAGGGTACAAAAATACTTATCATATGTGAGGTACTCCAGAATTTTACTAGGTGTGTAGTACCTGAGTGGGTTTACCTGATTCCATCAGTTTTCTAGTGTGCCCTATTCTTTTAAAGAGAGCAGGTACAGTGAATGCAGTCTGTTCAGATGAGCAAGGTGATACTATTTTAAAAATAGGAATGATAAATGATACATGGACATAACTAACCCCATTGTGAAGTCTGGAATTAAGCCAAATCAAATTCAACTGAGGTCAGTGGAATACCATATCACACACAGACTTGTGAACAGAATCAAATACTTGTTATATAAGCCGTAAGTTTCAGGATACTTTGTTAAACAGAGATATAGACCATGGTGATCCAAGAACAGCCTGGGAAAACTGTAAAAGTGGGGAGTCTGAGGCATGCCCATGAATTAATAAAAGCTCTAATTTATTCTTCTACAATTTGAAAGTAATAGTGTAAAATGGCAAGCTACAGAAAATGGATTTATAAAAGTAGCTAAGTAGACATTGACCTATGTGTGTGACAGAGGCCAAAGAAGAATGGCAGTTTTCTGTGGTTGTATGAAGGAAGCAATGTGGAAGCAAGTCTGAGCAGCAATCTCATATCTCAAGTATTCATTTTGTTCAATAACTTTGTTCATGGATGGGGTGGGTCCCAACCCTCTCCCAAAGGCATGTTAGGGATATCTCCCCCACTCCACACCAAGGGGGCTTTTAGGTCCATTATGGAGTTCTGTGATGAGTCTTGGAGATTCCATCCCAGGAAGTCCTCCACCCAGCCAAATCCAAGAGAGGGAGTGGGAAGGAGAAGCAGAAGAGCACAACCCATATCCATGAAAACTCCAATGTGGATATTCACTGAACTCTCAGGTCTTTCTTGAGTGCATTCTTCAGTGTATTGTTTCATGATTACCACAAAAACAAAGCAAAATTATTTTTAAAGAAGGAATTACACAGGGTGGCAGGATTGGTCCCATATGATGTATTTGAGGCTCATCAATGTTGTGTGTAACAGTGCTCCATTTTTTCAACTGCTGAATGAGTTGTAAGAATACACTAAGATAAAACAAAAAACACCCATACCATGCACTTTAGAAAACCTTAAGGCAGCTTGATGTCTGCTGACTAAAGTAAGTATGACTGAAGTTTTTATCATTTTTGATGAAAGAAGTACAGTTCTAATTATGTCTAGGATCACAGAAGACAGAATAAATTGTAAAACATCAGAGCTGGGAGGGAACAGGCGTCGTGTGAACCATAGCCCCTTGATTACTGGCTCAGAGAATTAAAGTAGCAGAGATAAAATGGTTGGGGTCTGCTCTCTTCAAGGCTTGCAAATTATGAAGATAGCCCACACGTCTTTGCACCCTTTGTCTTTGTCAACATTGATTCTGTGAATTTCACCTAGCAAATGGCTCCAGCACCAGAAGCTTCAATTCCCTTCATACATGTCTATCTATCTCCATGATATCCTTCATGTCTGTATTAATCATCATGCAGTTGGCAGGATTAAATAAGAGAGCAAATATAAAATAGAGCAAACAGCTAGTCTGCCAAGGATGATTGTTGGGGTCTTTTATGTTTTTATTTTTGACAGGCAGAATGGACAGTGAGAGAGAGAGACAGAGAGAAAGGTCTTCCTTTTGCCGTTGGTTCACCTTCCAATGGCTGCTGCGGCAGGCACGCTGTGGCCAGCGCATCGCGCTGATCCGAAGCCAGGAGCCAGGTGCTTATCCTGGTCTCCCATGGGGTGCAGGGTCCAAGGACTTGGGCCATCCTCCACTGCACTCCCGGGCCAGAGCGGAGAGCTGGCCTGGAAGAGGGGCAACCAGGACAGAATCCGGCGCCCCACTGGGAGTAGAACCTGGTGTGCCGGTTCCCCAAGGCAGAGGATTAACCTATTGAGGCACAGCACCGGTGATTGTTGGGTTCTTAAGTAAAGATAAGAGATAAGAAACATGCACACAACACTGATGTGTGAGCTGCAGGTGGCGAGGACTTTGCGCCACGCTTGGATAAGTAGGTTCTCAAGTTGGACAGGATGGTGATGTAAGAAATAAACAAGGCAAAAAAGTTCCAAATGAATATTAACTCTGTGGTGAAATGATTCATAAAAAATAAAAATAGTCTTAGGGTCAGTGTAGGGTGTGGACTACTCCTACGAAGTCCGCCCTGTCCAGGGGAGTGGGGTGATGGTGTTCTTCCTCAAGAAGCACCAGGGACAGGCTTTGGTGAACAAGTCCATCTTTATTCAAGTCCATGTACACTTTTAAAGGGCAGACTGAAGAAGTGTAACTAATTCAGGGTAAACATTTATAGGACAGAACCAACACAGCTGCCAATATGCCTCTCCAATCAGCTTGAAGGTCACTTAGCTAGGGTAGCTTTCCAGGTGGGCTTGGGCCACACCCAGGAGCAGTTTACCTGATTGGCAGAAGGTAGGGGTGGGAGGAAATGTGGCTGGGGCTCCTGCCGCCTGCCAGCAGTGAGGCTAACTGCATGGGCCAGGCAGTCAGCCTCACAGGATCAACCACAGTGGAGCAGTGTCGGCAATGCAACTTCATAGTTAAAGAGTGACCTGCCTGATTGGTGGCACAAAAGGAAAGTTTGATAAAAATCAGTAAGTATAAGAATAAATTCATAAATGATTCAATAATAAGCACACCTGTCTGCCCAGGATGATCCCAGGGAGAGTTGGCTACATAGGAATCATAGGTGAAGGTCACCAAGATAAAGCTCTCGGTGATGTTAAAGAAATGTTATTAAAGCCTCTTGGCCAAGAAACCATAGATAGAAGGTGGACTTCCATTGACCCAGTGGTCAATCAACAGTTTCAGAGCCAGCATGGAGGTTAAGCAGACACCAAGGAAAGATAAGTAACTGAGAAGATAAAACAGGAGCTGTTCACCAAGGTGGCTGCCTTGATGGTGAGGAAAATGAGTGAGTTTTCAGAATTGCAAGACAGCAAAGCAAGAATTGCACATAGCATGCAGTCTTCCCATAGTTGTCACCAAAAGGCCACATGAAGAAAATTCTGTGTAGCTTTCACATTATGTTTTTCTGTGGACTTGATGCACTACAGGGGAAGGTTAATATACCTGAAACACCAGAAATTTTGAAATTATTCATGTATTTAAAAATCATTTTATTCAGTAAATATGTTTTTATTACTTTTTCAATGAGAATAATTGGCAGTAAGATACAGCAATGAAAAAAATACATAGGATATGTAGTATGGGTAGAGTGCAAATTAGCAGAATATGTACAATAACTATAATAGCACAAATAGTCAGTTAACTGTAATTGTGATCAACAAAATCTCCTCGTCTATGTACAATAGAGTGAGTAATTTAAAATGAAGCACACTTTTTCAGTTAAAATGTTTGATGTAGTTTCAGTTTTATATTTTAATCGTGGACTTCAGGTATCTAGAATGTATGAAACAGCCAGAGGGGCATCTTTTCTTCCAAGGCAGGAAGGCTACTATAATTCTCAGTCCTTCTCAGTGACTAAAAGGGAATTGACAAATGTCCTCAGAGTTCAATGGTCTCATTAAGCTAAATACATACTCTGGGCTTGCAAAAGCAGAAAGTGACCTTGTAACTTTATTACAAATATTTTAAATGAAGAGAAAAAAAAAACCCTAGTAAAACCCTAATACACAAAAACTTGGAGAAAAGTTACCCATTGTATAGGTTTTCAATACATTTATGAATATTTGAAATGTATTTTATTTCACAGCTCAGTTTTCTTTGTAATTTATATGCTCACATCCTTGTCATCTGGAGATGCAAGCGATTCATAATCACCAACCCAACAATGAGGGAAGAAAAAAAATATTGGAGAAATGTCAGCATCTAACCTCAAGACAATATGAACATACAAAATCAACACCTTGTAATTGCTTTACTATATTTTGTCCTTTCTTTAGCTGCTTTCTTTCTTATCTATATTTTTTTTATAGTTGAGGACTTATTTTGTTTAGAATTCCATTTTATCTCCTGTCTTATCTTTTCATGTTAAAGACTTTATTATTAGAGCAGTTTCAGTGTAGAGGAAAGTTGAGTGTAAAATACAGATTTCCCATTTGCCCCTGCCTGCGTCCGTGCGTGTATTCCCCAGTAATTGCCATTCTCCTCCAGGGTGAATCAATTGTTACAACTGAGGAATTTATGCTTACACATCATTATCACCCAAAGTATGTAGTTTACAATAGTAGTTTACAATAGTTTACAATGCTTGCATCCCTTACCAGAGCACCAGTTCAAGTCCCAGACACTCCAGTTCTAATGCAGCTCTCTGATAATGTAGCTAGGAAAGCAGAGGAAGATGGCCCAAGTGGTTGGGCTCCTGCCACCTACACGGGAGGCTGTGATGGATTTCCTGGCCACTGGTTTTGACCTAGCCCAACTCTGGCTCTTGCAGCCATTTGGAGAGTATACCTGCATATGGAAGATCTCTCTCTCTCTCTTACTCTGCCTTTTGTATAAATAAATAAATAAAATATTTTTGAAGCACATTGTGCTAAATATATTGGTGACTTTATTAAATCAAGAATTAGCCTCTGAATTTTCACTTACATAGAAACATAAAGAAACAAAAAGAAAAGATCCTAAAATGTGCAAGAGAGAAACGTCAGATTACTCTCAGAGGATCTCTAATTAGACTCACAGCTGACTTCTCAGCTTTAGAATTTCATTTTATCTCCTTTCTTATCTTTTCATTGTTAAAGACTTTATTATTAGAGCAGTTTCAGTGTAGAGGAAAGTTGAGTGTAAAATACAGATTTCCCATTTGCCCCTGCCTGCATCCGTGCAGTAATTGCCATTCTCCTCCATGGTGAATCAATTATTACAACTGATGAATTTATGCTTACACATCATTATCACCCAAAGTATGTAGTTTACAATAGGGTTTCCTCTTAGTGTTCTACATTCTGTTTCTTTCTTTTTTTTTTTTTTTTTAATTTATTTGACATGTAGAGTTATCGACAGTGAGAGACAGAGACAGAGAGAAAGGTCTTCCTTCCATTAATTCACTCCCCAAATGGCCACTACGGCCAGCACTGTGCTGATCTGAGGCCAGGAGCCAGGTGCTTCCTCCTGGTCTCCCATGAGGGTGCAGGGGCCCAAGCACTTGGGCCATCCTCCACTGACTTTCCAGGCCACAGCAGAGAGCTGGACTGGAAGAGGAGCAACCGGGACTAGAACCCGGCGCCCATAAGGGATGCTGGCGCTGCAGGCAGAGGAGTAACCAAGTGAGCCACAGTGCCGGCCCCCCATTCTATTTATTTCTAAATAGTGTGTAATGGTGTCTGCACCATTACAGTGTCATGTCTCTGTGCTCTGGCTACCCATCCCTCCTCTTCTCATAACTTAGAACAACCACTTACCATTTTACTGTTTCCCTAGTTTAACATTCCCCTGGACTCACATTGTACTAGTCTTCAGGTTGGCTTCTTTCATTTAGTAATATGCTTTTGACATCGCGCCATATCACGGCATGGCTTGATAGCCAATTTTTTAAGTGTTGAACAATGTTCTGCTTAAATTAGATCGAATATGGATATAGCATGTGTATGCATTTGTTTATTTTTAGTAAAGTACTTATTTATGTCTGTGGAAAGTGCAGAGTAAGAGATATGGAGAGAGTCAGAGAGGGGAGAGAAAGGGAGAGTGAGAAAGAGGGAGAGAGAGAGTTTCCGTCCACTTGTTACTCCCTAAATGGTTGCAATAGCCAGGGCTGGGTCAGGCTGGAGCCAAGAACCAGGAATCCATCCAAGTCTCCCAAGTGGACTGTGTGAATCTGCGTAATTAGTTTCAGGGTGATGAAGATTTCAGTAGAAATATTCTTTCAATAATACCCAGACATGCCCTGTCTGAAAAATTACAGAACAAAAAGTTTGAGGAAGTCATTGAAACGATGAAGGATGTTCAAAGGAGATGACTAGACTATAACAAATCAAGTCAGGATTAAAAATAATGCAATTTATTAGTAAGCTTATTTAAAAAATATTTATATTCATTTTATTTGAGTGTGTGTATGTTAGTTGGGGAGAGAGAGAGACAGACAGAGAGAGAGAGAGAGAGAGAGAGAGAATCTTCCATCTTCTAATTTAGTTTTCAAATATTCCAAACAGCCAGGGTTGGGCCTGGCCAAATCCAGGATCCAGTACTCAACCCAAGTCTTGCACATGGTTAGCAGGGATCCACGTACTTGAGATATCACCTGAGGCCTCAGGGTGCATATTAACAGGAAGCTGGATCTGAAGTGGATCAGCTGGCATTTGAATCAAACACTTCAACATAGAATGCAAGTGTCCTAAGCAGCGACTTACCTGCTCTGTGCACACCATCCTCTAAGGTAGGATCATCACCTGCTTCAGACTAACTCTAAATAAGATTTTTCGTTTTGAGAAGGTGAAGCTGAACAGAGATATATTTAGTTCTTTAGGCAAGTGTCTTAATTCTGGCGCTCATTTTCAGCAAACCTATTGTTGGCGTCTATTTAGGCAATGTACATTAACAAGTTAAATTTGTTTACTGGGAAAAACTCACTATTTAGCTTCTTCAAAAAGGAGATATGTCTTTCACAAGTCTATTTGGACATGGCTCATATTTATTCTTTATTAACTCTTACCTTAAAATTTTTCAAAAAATAAATGATGAAAGAGAATCTACCAAGCTGTGGCTAATATTCTGTAAAAATTTTTTAAAAAATATTTTACTTACTTGAAGGGCAGAGTTACAGAGAGAGAAAGTGAGAGAAAGCGAGAGAGAGAGAGAGAGAGAGAGGGAGAGAGAGAGAGAGAAAGCCAGAGACACACAGAAAGAACTCTTCCATCCTCTGGTCCACTCCCCAGATGGCCACAACATCCAGGGCAGGGTCAGGCAGAACCCAGGAGCCAGGGGACCCAAGGAGTTGAGCTATCGGCTTCTGTTTCCCCGTACACCAACAGGGAGTGGGATCAGTGATGGAGCATCCAGATCTCAATTTGACACCCATCTGGGAGGCCAGCATTGCAGGCAGCAGAGCAGCTTGTAATACCGTAATGCTGGCCCCTTTGTCCATTTCTTCCTCTGTGTGAATCAAGAATGAAATAGTGAGTGAGGCTGGCCCTCTTGTTGGGTATTTAAGATTTGCCCTTTTGTATGTAAACAAGGTTAGATGCTTTCCCTTTTCTATAGCTCAGCATGTTTTTCACTTCTGCTTTCAAAGTAATTACACTGAGACTGGTGCTGTGGTTCAGTAATCTAAGTGGTACTTGCAATGCTTGCATCGCTTACCAGAGCACCAGTTCAAGTCCCAGACACTCCAGTTCTAATGCAGCTCTCTGATAATGTAGCTAGGAAAGCAGAGGAAGATGGCCCAAGTGGTTGGGCTCCTGCCACCTACATGGGAGGCTGTGATGGATTTCCTGGCCACTGGCTTTGACCTAGCCCAACTCTGGCTCTTGCAGCCATTTGGAGAGTATACCTGCATATGGAAGATCTCTCTCTCTTACTCTGCCTTTTGTATAAATAAATAAATAAAATATTTTTGAAGCACATTGTGCTAAATATATTGGTGACTTTATTAAATCAAGAATTAGCCTCTGAATTTTCACTTACATAGTTTGTACATCAAGTTTTTAACCAAGCTCTACAATATATGTAAAATATACTGTAAAACTCAGAACAAATGCAATAGGCATTTAGATCTGTTTCATGTGTCTTTGAGTAAACTGGGGTTCAGCTGATCCAGGCTGGGCTGCGTTGAATTTCGAACTTTATAATTTCTTTCCTCCTACTATTCTTGGGTTTGTTGTGTTCTTGATTTTCTAAGTCCTTGAAATACATTGCTGGATCATTTATTTGATGTATTTCAAATGATTGCTATAAACTTTCCTATTAACACTGCTTTTCTCGCAACCCATAAGTTTTACTTTCCAAGAAACCTTTTAATTAAGGAATACAAACTTCATACATTTCAACATTAGAAATTTAGGAACATGGTGATTCTTCCCACTGTAACCCACCCCGTTCTCCTAATCCTCTTCCTCCTCCCTCTCCTATTCCCCTTCTTATTTTTTACTAAGATCTAAATTCAATTAAATTTATACACATGTGGATAACTCTGTGTTAACTAGAGTTCAACAAATGGTATTAAAAAAAATAAAAACTGTCCCTCAACAGTCAAGACAAGAGCTGTTCAAAGTCATTGCTTCTCAAAGTGTCAATTTCACTTCTACAGATTGTCTTGTAGCACCTCTATTAGTCAGGTAAAACATACAGCATTTGTCCTTTTGGGACTGGCTTGTTTCACTATGTATAATGTTTTCCAATTTCATCCATTCTGTTGCAAATGACAAGATTTCATTTCTTTTTTTATAAACACTGTATAGAATTCCATGGAGGACATATCCCATATTTTAATTATAAATACCCTATAGTATGTATTGAAATCTGATATACTGTTGCCTCCATCTTTGTTTTTGTTGTATAAGACTGCATTAGCAGTTTGGGTTCTCCTGTATTTCTGTATGAATTTCAGTATTATTTTAATGTTTTCTCAGTATATGAGAAGAATGTCCTTGGTATTTTGATTGATTTAACATTGAATCTGTAAATTGCTTTTGGTAGTATGCACATTTTGAAGATAATGATTCTTCCAATACATGAACATGGAAGACATCATTTTTTTGTATCTTCTTCTATTTCATTCCTTAATGTTTTATAATTATCATCATAGAGATCTTTGACATCCTCAGCTAAATTTATTCCAAGGTAATTGATGTTTTTGGTAGGCATTGTGAATGAGATTCATCTTAGAGGTTCTTTCTCAGCTGTTTCAATGTCTATGTATACAAGGGCTGTTGATTTTTGTGTGTTGATTTTATATCCTGCCACTTTACCAAGCTCATTTATGAATTCCAGTAGTCTCTTAGTGCAGTTGTTTGGATCCTTTATGTATAGAATAAAGTCAACTGTAAATAGGGATAGTTTGACTTCCTCCTTCCCAATTTGTATCCCTTTGATTTCTTATTCTTGCCTAATGGCTCTAGCTAAAATTTCTAGTACTATATTGAATAGCAGTGTTGAGCGTGGGCATCCTTTTCTGGTTCCTAATCTCAGTGGGAATTCTTGCAGCTTTTTCCCATTCGATAGGACAATGGCCGTGGGTTTGTCATAAATTGCCTTGATTGTGTTGAGGAATGTTTCTTCTATACCCATTTTGCTTAGAGTTTTCATCATGAGAGGGTATTGTAGTTCTCCAAATGCTTTCTCTACATCTATTGAGATATGGTTTTTATTCTTCAATTTGTTATTGTGATGTGTCACACTGATTGATTTGCGAATGTTGAACCATCCCTGCATACCAGGGATAAATCCCATTTGGTCCAAGTTAATGATCTTTCTGATGTGTGTTGGATTAGATTGGCTAATATTTTGTTGAGGATTTTTACATCTATGTTCATTAGAGAAATTGGGCTGCAGTACTCTTACTCTGTTGTATCTTTTTCAGGTTTAGGAATTAAGGTGGTGCTGGCTTCATAGAAGGAGTTTGGGAGCATTTCCTCCCTTTCAGCTGTTTTGAATACCTTGAGAAGAATTAGAGTTAGTTCTTTTTTAAGTGTGTGATTCAGCAGTGAAGCCATCTGCCATCTGTTCCTGGGCTTTTCTTTGTTGGGAGGGCCTTTATCACTGATTCAATTTCTGTCTTGGTATTGGTCTGTTTAGGTTTTCTATGTCTTTATGGCTCAATTTAGGCACTCTGTATGTGTCCAGGAACCTATCTATTTATTTTAGGTTTCCCAGTTTGTTGGCATCCAGCTGTTTATAGTCATTTCTGATGATTATTTTTTATTTCTGTGGTGCCTCTTGTTCCATTTCCTTTTTCACCTCTAATTTTATTGATTTTGGTCTTCTCCCTCCTTTTTTTGTTAGGTAGACCAATGGTATATCAATTCTTATTTTTTTTTTCAAAAAAAACAGCTCTTCGTTGTTCTTATCTTTTTTTACCTTTTATTTAATGAATATAAATTTCCAAAGTACGACTTATGGATTACAATGGCTTCCCCCCCATACCGTCCCTCCCACCCACAACCCTCCCCTTTCCCACTCCCTCTCCCCTTCCATTCACATCAAGATTCATTTTCGATTATCTTAATATACAGAAGATCAGCTTAGTATACATTAAGTAAGGATTTCAACAGTTTGCTCCCACACAGAAACATAAAGTGAAAAATAATAAATGATTTTTTTAAATGATGATGAAATCAGCTCAGACCTATTGTCATGTTTAATCCCAGTGAGAGTCAAGTTGGGAATTGGGCTTTTCAGCCAGATCCGAATGCCTTTAGGGCTGATTCTGAGGCCAGAGTGCTATTTAGGACATCTGCCATTCTATGAGTCTGCTGAGTATCTCACTTCTCATGTTGGATCACTCTCCCCTTTATTTATTCTAAATGCCCATCAATGATAGACTGGATAAAGAAATTATGGGATATGTACTCTTTAGAATACTATACCGCAGTAAGAAACAACGAAATCCAGTCATTTGCAACAAAATGGAGGAATCTGGAACACATCATGCTGAGTGAAATAAGCCAGTTCCAAAGGGACAAATACCATATGTTCTCCCTGATCGGTGACAACTGACTGAACACCAAAAAGGAAACCTCCTGAAGTGAAATGGACACTATGGGAAACGGTGACTTGATCAGCATAGCCCTGACTGTTAATGAACAACTTAATACATTATCCCTCTTAGTAGTTTTTTTGTCTGTTCTACTTAATATGACTGGTTTATTTCTGTAATTAATACACAGTTATTCTTAAGTGTTGAAAATTAACTGAAATGTGATCCCTGTTAAACATAAGAGTGGGAATAAGAGAGGGAAGAGATGTATAATTTGGGACATGCTCAAGCTGACTTGCCCCAAATGGTAGAGTTAGAAACATACCAGGGGATTCCAATTCAATCCCATCAAGGTGGCATATACCAATGCCATCTCACTATTCCAAGTGATCAATTTCAGTTCACAATTGATCATAATGAAAGGACTAAGAGTCAAAGGGAGCACATAAACAAGTCTAGTACCTGCTAACACTAACTGATAGAATAAATAAAGGGGAGAGTGTTCTTATCTTTTATATATATTTTGATTTCAATTTTGTTGATTTCTTCTCTAATTTTAATGATTTCTTTTCTCCTACTAGTTTGGAGTTTGGTTTGCTATTGTTTTCCTAAGATCTTGAGCTGCACTGATAGCTCATGTATTTGGTGCATTTCTGATTTCTTGATGTAGCCACAATTGCTATAAACTTTCTTCTTAACACTGCTTTTGCAGTATTACATAATGTTTGATAGGTTGTATTGTCATATTCATTTGTTTCCAGAAATTTTTTGATTTCTTTTTTTTACTTTTTCAGTGACACACTGTTCATTGAGGAGCATGTTGTTCAATATCCATGTGTTGGCATATGTTCTAGAGATTCTTGAGTTGTTGATTTACAGCTTCATTCCATTGTGGAGAGTGAAGATGTGTGGTATGATTTTGATTTTTTGAATTTTCTGAGTCTTGCTTTAAGGCCTAGTATGTGGTGTATCCTAGAGAATGATGCATGCATGGTGAGAAGAATCTGTGTTCTTTGACAATAGGATGGGAAGTTCTATAGATATCTGTTAGGTCCATTTGGTCTATTGTGTCAATTAACTCTACTCTTTTTTTCCTTGCTGATTTTCTGTCTGATTGATCTGTCAGTTGCTGAAATTGGGGTATTGAAGTCTCCGTTGTGAGTCTCCAATGGTATTGAATTACAATTGTATTGAGTCTATGTCCCCCTTTAGATCCATTAATATTTCTTTAAATAGCCAGGGGTCCTGAAATTAGGTGCATAAATGTTTATAATAGTCATTTATTACTATAATGATGTAGATTGTCTCCTTAGGTTGTTGTCTCTTTGAAAAGTTTTTGTGTTAAAGTCTATTTTGTCTGATATTAGGATGGCTACACCAGCTCTTTTGGTTTCTGTTAGCATGGAATATCTTTTTCCATCCTTTCACTTTCAGTTTGCATGTACCTTTGTTAGTGAAAAGTATTTTTTGTAGGCAGCAAATATATGGGTTTTGTTTTTTTAATTCATTCAGTCTGTGTCTTTTTTTAAATTTTTTTTATTTATTTGAAAGTCAGAGTTAAACAGAGAGAGAAGGAAAGGCAGAGAGAAGGAGAGGGAGGGGGAGAAGGAAAGGGAGAGTCAGAGATAGATAGAGAGAGAGAGAGAGAGAGAGAGAGATATTCTATCCACTGGTTCACTCCCCAAATGGCCACAATGGCCAGAGCTGTCGGACCCGAAGCCAGGAGCCAGGATCTTCTGCATTTCCCACATGGGAACAGGGTCCAAAATATTTAGGTTATCTTTTGCTGTTTTCCAGATGCATTAGCAGGAAGCTGGATTGCGAGGGGAGCAGCTGGGACTTGAACTGATGCCTATATGGGATGCCACCACTGCAGCCGGTGGCTTTACCTATTACACCATAGCACTTGCTCTGATATTCAGTATTCTTGTAGATTTTCTTAATTCTTCTGCTTATTTCAAATGTCTTGTACTCAAGGTCAGAAATTCTTTTCTCCACATGGTTTATTCTGCTTTAAATATCTCAATTATTATAATTTTGTTTAATAAATTAAAGGTTTCATCTATAAAGTTTCCATTTTTCTTCTTAATGATTTATATCTCCTTAGTGATATTTTCTATCATATCTCTCATTAATTTTGTCATTTCATTCATCTGTCTATCGATACTCTCTTATTTTTAATTCTATTTCTGGTACTTCAGAGATTTCCTTCAGGTCATGATCTAATTATGGAGAACTGTTATGTTCTTTTGGAGGTGTAATGTTACCTTACTACTTCATGTTTCCTGTGCTCTTATGTTGCTGTCTGTGCATCTGGTGTGATAGCCTCCTTTTTATGGAATAAATTTCATTGTAAAAGAGTTTATATGATTTAGATAGGATACAGAGTTTTACTTGCTTGGCTTTCTTTGTAGGTGAGCTCAGAAATACAGTCCCTATGTGATTTCTTTTGCTTTAATCAATGTTAGCTGTGCGACAGAGTGCTCTTGTCTGCTACAGTACATAGGAGTATAAGTGTGACTTTGAGATAAATGTGGGTTTCCTAGGATGTGCATCTTCAGTCCACAGAGAGTCCAGTGTCAATCATAGTCGTGAATGTGATAGCAATGGACTTGTTCTTGGTGCTGAGGGAGACAAAGGAGGTCGTCCCCTTGTCCCAGTGGCAAGCCTGAGTAATGCCTGTGTTTGTGGCCCCAATTTCTGTGACTATGGGACTGTGTGATGTAAGCGGACCCTTCCTCGGGTCCTTCATGCAGAGTGCAACTGGTGCTGCTTATGACACTAACAGCCCTGGAGGATGTGACCTGAAACCTGCTGCAGTCCCACCAGGTAAGCAGTAGGTTTTGTTCTGGCAGGTAAGCGCCCACAGAGTTGGAATACAAGAAGGGTCTTCCCTAGGTCCACTAGGTAGATTCCATTGAGACTGAGGAAATTAGTCATGACATGTCAGTCACAGTGTTGCAGAGTACAACTGGGTCATTACTCAATTTCCCAGGTGGGGAGAATTTCGTTTATGGGCTGCTACCCCTGGTAGCCCCCAGAAGCTAAGAGAAACTTAAAATGCTCATGAATAATTAGACTCTAAATTTACTATGATTTGACGAGTTCTTGCAACCAAATTGTCCTGCCTTCACACTGTTTTCCGTGAGATACACCTGTACTCAATTTGATTTGATGATGTGAGAGGTGGCAGGAGTTACTAAAATGCTATGAATTTTATATTTGTTTATGCATATGTTGGAGAAAATAGAAAGTGAAACTTCAGTAGCCCTCATTGTGATAAAAGAAATGTCAAGTAGAAATTGCAGGGAAATAATTTAAGTATTTAAGGACTGACTGTGTAACTTCAAAGAAATGAATACAGAAGATTATAAAGGAAAACAATAGACCTGAAATAATGAAAATGAATTATACTTTCTCACCATTACCCAAATAAATATGTGATATTTGTTGATTTTTAACTCCAGTGTTAAGAAAGCATAGGAAATAGCAGCTAATTTTTAATCAGGCTGTACTGTAAGTTTTCTTTCTTTTTTTTTTTTTTTTTTTTTTTTTTGACAGGCAGAGTGGACAGTGAGAGAGAGAGACAGAGAGAAAGGTCTTCCTTTGCCGTTGGTTCACCCTCCAATGGCCGCCACGGCCGGTGCACTGCGTCCGGTGCACCGCGCCTATCCGAAGGCAGGAGCCAGGTGCATCTCCTGGTCTCCCATGCAGGTGCAGGGCCCAAGCACTTGGGCCATCCTCCACTGCACTCCCTGGCCACAGCAGAGAGCTGACCTGGAAGAGGGGCAACCGGGACAGAATCCAATGCCCCGACTGGGACTAGAACCCGGTATGCCGGCACCTCAAGGTGGAGGATTAGCCTAGTGTGCTGCGGCGCCGGCCTTGTAAGTTCTATAGACAGAGATATTGTTGGGTTAAGAGAGCACTACATTCCGGGAGGATCTGGTTGTCTGTCGAGAAAAGTAAGAAGAAATTGACAGGATAATATGATCTAATTTATTGGAGGACTGCACCTGAAAATAAAGACATGCTATTTAACTTCAGGGAGATAGTAAAACTGACAAGGAGAAAGAAAATTGCATTCTTAAAAGGACATCACAGGGAAAGGAAATGCTTTTCAGGTACCTGAGGCTAGTCCACTCATTTTACAGGAAGGAGGTGAATAGGCATAGATGGTTCTCAGGAGGGGCAGCTAAGGCTTGAACTCAAATTTCTCTTTCCTACCTGTTTTTTTTTTCTTATATAACCAATAGTTGAGAATGCAAAATCACAATCTATTTAGAGATAATAAAAGATATACTGCTTCAAATTTTTTACTTTCTAGAGCTGGCTTATATGCGTAAGAATCCTGAAACAATTTGATTTGTGGTTTATAATAAGAACTTTGGCCTCATTTATAGTTCCATGATTCCATTTACATATTTCCCATTTGAATGTGATTTGAGACAATGAAGGAAGGGGATGAAATTCAGGGAATTCTTTGGGTTTTGCCTGGCAGATACAAACATCTACACAGACTTCAGGTTTTAGAGACACAGTTAATGCTCCATTTATGCTATTGCTTTAGCTTTGATCCTTTTGACAGGACATGCCTTGAGATGGTTGTTAGCTTACATTTTAAACCCTAGCTTGGTATAGATATGTTACTATGCACAAGTTTCTTAACCTCTGTAAACCTAAAGTGATTTTTATTATTTTCTGTGGTGCATGAATATTAGCCCAACGATACTTCCTGAGATTTTATCAAGTTATGTTTCTCATCTGTTATGAAGGTTGAGCCTCAGCACCAATCTCTATTTTCCTACATTTCAAGTGAAAAAAGAGCTTTTTAAAAGAATTAATGAATTTGCAAAGAACACATCTAAGGTTAGTGGCAGATTTAAGACATTTCACTGGGATTTCCTACAAATTTTAAACAATGATTAAATAATGATCAGCTGTAGCCTGATGAACCAAAACAATTAGGGATTGTGCAAGTTAGTCATGTGCAAGTTTTACTTTCAGTGAGCTCATATTAAATGAAAAAATGTGGATATATTAGCTTTGAACACCATATTTTGAGCTTTTCTTCACTTAGAGGCTTAAATTCAAGTAGAGTTTTAATAAACTTCTTGAAAGAATAAGCAGTACATTTTAAGTCATATACATATGAATTTATCAATGAAAATAATTCAACCCCTAGTGAATTAAATAGTATTTTATTTAAATATAATCAATGCTCTTTCTTCATAATGGCAGGCTACTGTTATAGTTTGATATAGGGAAGTTCAGAATTAGTTTCTTAAAACTTTATCTCAAGCTAAGTTTACTTCTTAAAATTCTTCTATGGGCATGAGTGTGTGTTATAAAATTCAGTCTGGATTACAATGCAGTTATTCATTAAGTGAGTAACAATGTTAATGTAATCCATCGCATGATACAATCTGGAGGCAATTTGAGTACAGTTTAATTTAGAAACCAACTATGAGATTAGGGCTGAAAGTGTATACTATGAAATGGTCAGCATTCTGAGGATGTCTCAGAAAAAATAATAATAAAATTAGACTTAAAAGTATTTTAGCATCATCCAGGACTCTGACAGCCTCATTTCAGATATGATCACCACTACTGTAATGTAATCAAGTCCTACTTGTTTGGTATCATGTTTACTACATGAAAGGTGATCCACACTGTTATGATATTTTTTTGACTTGAAGTTAAATTTGCACACGAATGAATGGAAGGAGGAAAACAGAAAGGTGGATTAAGAGATGTTTCGCTCAAAATACTTTTAAAATTTTATAATGTTATTTTATTTGCTCAGAGCAAAGTTTAAAGATTTTTCCTATTATTTAAAATATGAAATGTACTATAAAGTTGCCTAAAATTTACAAAGAAACTTCATGTTAGAAATCTACTTGCACTCTACTTATAATCAAACAAATGGCATTAGTGACATTAAAGGTGGAGATATATTATGGTCCTATGTAAATAACAAAAACTACAATTCCAACTGGTCTCCTATAAGCACATTTTCTTATGGATTTGTCACCATCTGAATAATTTATGGGTTTGATTAAAATTCTTGTATTGCCAAATATAGAAAAAGTAAATACATAGTCCTTTATAATAAAGTTAAAGGCAATTTCATTTGCCTTAAAGGGTAAACCTTTAGTACTCCCTTTTTTTCACTCTTCTTTTAAACATTTTTATTGCTTTTTATACTTTCCATTTGAGGGACATAAGGACAGAGAGAAAGGCAGACAGCAGAGAGACAGAGCTTTCATCTGATGGTTTGCTTTGCAGATGTCCACACCATTTTAAGGCAGGATTATAGCTGAACACAGGTGCTGTTATAGCAATCCAGATCTCCCACATGCCTAACAGTTCCTGTTACATGAGTTATCACCAATGCCTCCCAGTGTCTGCACTGACAGGAAGATGGGAGTCAGCACCTGGAGCCTTGGATCAAACCTAGGCACTCTTGTTGGATTTTGGAATTTTAACTACTTGACTTTAACTGCTAGAGTTTGCTCCCACAGTCTTCTAAGAGAGCTAATCTCACATTTACTTGTAAATTCACTAAGTTTTGTTTTAATTTTTTTTTTGCAATGAAAGTAAGATTTTATTTTGCTTACTACTTATCTTAAATCTTTAGTGTTCCATGTATATATATTTGAATTTATAAAAGAATAAAATTACAGGGGAGAAACCGCTATAATCCATAAGTTGTACTTTGAAAATTTGTATTTATTAAATAAAAGTTTAAAAATGCAGAATTAAAAATAATTTAAAAGGAGCAGATACTTTGCTAATGGCCACTTTAACTATAATTGCAACCTGCTTTATTTTTCACCTTTGAACTTACATGGTCTAACATATTTTATTAACTGTAGAACTACAAGTCTTGTATTTCAAAATGTCAGCACAAATTTTCACCTGATCGCTGAGAAAGCAGGTAAATAAGAAAGTAGCAACAACAGCAACAAAATCAAAAGGTGCACATCAGCTTCTTGAAGAAAGAAGCCTTCAATCTTAAAATATTTGCCTATGAATTTTCTCATTTTATGCTACTGATCTAAAAATGGAGTTAAGATCATGTATATTCCACTAGTAAAGACAGCATAAATTTTACACAATGAAAAAAAATCTGTGTGAGTTATTCTCTGTTCCTTAATAAATTTTGAGTTCCAGAGAGTAACAGAAATGTTTTTGGCAAAGATTTAATGTATAACATTTTTGGCTTTGGAAATACACATTTCCTAAAATAAAAATTTAATAATGTTGATGAAATAAAGATATTCTTGCCTCCTGAGATAGGAATTGATGACAATTTGCTGGAAGAATGAATGAAAATCACATAGTTTATGTTGACAGAGACTCTTGTTTGCAAGACATTTAAATGGAACTCCAAATTTTTATTCTCTGAGGCACTTGATTATGATAAATGAAATCTAGTTAGTTCATAGAATGGAGTATCAGCACCACACTTCTCAACATTACAAATTATATCATTTCAGGTGATTTATGTGTTCTGTCTACACCAGATCATGGAAAAAAGCAGCAACATCACTGTGTTTATTCTGTTGGGACTTTCACAAAACAGGAATATTGAAATCCTGTGCTTTGTATTATTTTTATTTTGTTACATAGGTATTTGGACCGGAAATGTGCTCATAATGATTTCTATCACATGCACTCAACTAATTGACCGACCCATGTATTATTTCCTCAATTACCTCTCACTCTCTGACCTTTGCTACACAACCACAGTGACGCCCAAACTGATGACTGACTTGCTGACAGACAGGAAGACCATTTCATATAGTAATTGCATGCTACAGCTCTTTACCACTCATTTATTTGGAGGCATCGAGATCTTCATTCTCACAGGAATGGCCTATGACCACTATGTGGCCATCTGTAAGTCCTTGTACTACACCATCATCATGAGCAGGCAACGATGCAACACAATCATCATAGCTTGTTGCACTGGAGGATTTGTGCACTCTGCCAGTCAGTTTCTCCTCACCATCTTCTTACCGTTCTGTGGCCCCAATGAGCTAGATCACTACTTCTGCGATGTGTATCCTTTGCTGAAATTGGCCTGTTCTAACACACGTATAATTGGCCTCTTAGTCATTGCTAATTCAGGGCTAATTGCTTTAGTGACCTTCGTTGTTTTGATGTTGTCTTATTTTTTAATACTGTACACCATCAGGGCATACACTGCAGAGAGCCGCAGCAAAGCTCTTTCCACTTGCGGTTCCCACATAACAGTTGTGGTCCTGTTTTTTGCACCAGCATTATTCATTTACATTAGACCAGCCATAACATTCCCGGAAGATAAAGTGTTTGGTCTTTTCTACACCATTGTTGCTCCCATGTTCAACCCTCTGATCTACACGCTGCGGAATGTGGAGATGAAGAATGCCTTGAGGAAGGTGTGGTGTCATCAGACACGCCTGAAGACAAAGCAAGTTTTGTGATTAGTACTGCTCTTCATGACATGGTTTCATGAGGCCATAACTGTGGAAGAGACCTGTTCTCATCATCTTCTGCCCTAGTGGGTTAGCCTAGTGGGTTAAGTCGCTGCTGTGAACCTGCCTCATGGGTGCCGGTTTTAGTCCCTGTTTCTCCACTTCCAATCCAGCTTCCTGACAATGTACTTGGGAAAGCAGCAGAGAATGGCCCAAATGCTTGGGCCCTTGCACACATGTGGAAGACCTGGAAGAAGCAAAAGACTCCTGACTTTTTCCTGGCAGAGCGTTGGCCACGGTAGCTATTTAGGGAGTGAACCAGCCAGCAGATGGAAGATATTTCTCCGTCTCTCTCCTTCTCTCTCTGTAACTCTTTCAAGTAAACATGAATAAATAAAATATTCAAAAAAGATTTTATCTGGTATGTTTTCTGTGATAATATAGATAATAGAGAATAATAAAAAGATAGAAATGAAATGGACTTCCTGTGATATGACTGTCATTTGTAGCCTTTGTTTACACTCCTGTGGAACTATGGTCTTCCTACATGGTTAGTGGTGAATATTATGGTTAGTGGTGAATTAAGCCTGTGATTACAGTGCATTAAAATGATATCTTTACAAACTGATGAAAGAAAGAAAAGGGAGGGAGTGAGGGAGAGAGGTTGGAGCAGAGAGACAGGAAGTGAAGTGCGGTCATCTTCTTGGAAATGTACCTACTGAATGCACAAAACCTCTTTTTTATATATAGAAAAAGGAAAGGAATGAAGGATGGAAGGGAGGAAGGAAGAAAGCGGTTAATGATTTCTTAAAAATAAAGAATAATATAGCATTGCATTAACAATAAAGTAATGTATGCATTTGATGCCCACAGATGCTAAGCTGAATCAAATATCACCTCCACTTTTTAAACTTTTATCAAAGTATAAATACAGATAATTGTATTTATCATCCATATACAACTCATGAATGTTTGCAAACCAAGTGCTATTATGTAATAAACAATCAGTTATGAGCAGAGTTAGCAGTACACTAGGAGTCTTTCACATTCCTCTTTCAAACTGATATTTTCAAAAAGGAACACAGCATGAAGCTCTAAATTCAATTAATTTTACTTGTTCTTATACTTTGTAGAATAAGAATGATATAGATTATAGTCTTTAGTTTCTGTCTTCCGAGTGACTTCTCATGAATTTTTAAAATTAATGTTTAGTACCTCATTGTGTTAACATATGATAATTAAACTATGCAATTTCCCATTTAGAGCCATGATATATAACATGCTTCAAAATTTTTGAGTGTGGCTTCTGTTGGTTCTGAATCATGCTTTGAAATTATGACAAATTTTTACAAAGTGTTTGTTAATTGGAATTGACGTTCTTTTCAAATGTATCACTGACATAAAATTTAAAAACTCAAATTAAAAAGAATTATCAAAAAATTATAGAGTTAGTGAAATAAAAGCCATGGAAATATATGAAAAGTCCTGGTACTTTATTACTGTGGGGTAGGGAATATGTAAATTAGAGTAAAGTTGCCTGTCAATGATAGGCAAAATGAAGAGACCTCCTAGAACACTGGTTTTTGCAATGGAGCTTGGATAATCTCCCTGGGGTTTATCATCATGCTGTGTTATGTAGAGTAATATATAGGAGATCATCATCGGGAACTTTTTTCAAACAGGATCTTCACTGCAGCATACGTGGTAATTTTGTAGATGAAGTAAAAATGGATGAATTCTGTATTTAGCTTCTAAGGAGGAATATGCTTCCGTGGGTTCATAAGAAGGACATAGGGTATCAGAGTAAGAAGGTAACCTGTGAACTTTGCTAGCATCAAATCACTACGCACACATTCAAAGACAGACACATACAGATGAACAACACGTTGCATAGAAAATAGTATCTTCCCAGCAGCTTCTGTCTTTGATATAATTAGAATCGATCTACTCACATAGAGAGTCAAAAAATGAATGGTGGAATATTCAATTTTTTCCTCAAATCATGCAATCACATAATTAAAAATTACCGGAGGAAATTAGGTTGGAAAGAGCTATTGCAAAATGCAGAATGCTAGGACAGCATAACTTTCTTGCTGGAACTCAGGCATTCAGCTTCAAACTGAGAGTTACACCCTCAGCTTCCTCGCTCTGAGGCTTTTGGGTTTGGACTGAACCACATTGCTGGCATTGTAGGACTTCCAGCCTGCAGACAATCTGTCATGGGACATCTCGGCTACCAGAATCACTTGAGCCAATTCCCCTAATAGATTCCCTTCTACCTATGTATACATATTATACCAATTTTGTCTCATATTGGGTATCCACACATATCATATTAATACATACATGTTGATCATACCATAAGCATATCCTATTGATTTTGTTTCTCCATAGAACACTAATACAATGGAAAATATTTAGAAAAAAATGCTGCAACTAAAGAAAGGATTTGCTCTTAGATCCATTGAAAATACATCTAATCAATAATAGCTTAAAACAGAGTGAGGCCAACACAAATTGAAATTAGCATATTAAAGGCTAAATGCAAACTATTGCCCCTGAACTCTGTATTATTTTCAAGGAAAGTGATTTGAGGAATGTCCAGTGCGGTTACACAAAACAAAAGATAATAAAATTGGCTGACAGTTAACTACACCAACTCTCTCACTGAAAGGAGTTATAGTGCCTACTTTTTGTAGAAATGGTTGATGCTCCAAGAAGGAATGTATGCAATTCAAGAACAAATTAGCAATAAGAGAAGTCATAACCCTGTATATAAACCTAGACATTGTGTTAAAAATAACAGTGGTGTGGCTCTTGCTGCAAAGTGGAGTGAGCTACAACTTGCAGTGCCCTTGTCTCATATCAGAGTGTTGAAGACTGAGTTCCACCTACACTTCTGACACAGCTTCCTCCTCATGTATGTCTGGGAAGCAGCAGATGATGGATCATATACTCGGGTCTCTGCCAACAAGCTTTACATTCTGGCTCTTGGCTTTGGCCTGGCTTTTTCAAGCTAAGAGATTATTCTCATCAGATAGACTTCCTTACTCAGATTCCTAAGTTAATAACTGCATATTACTATTGCATTAAATACATTATGTATAGTTTATCCAAAAGTTGTTTCAAGCATCACTTAAATTCTAAAATACAACTTGCAGAGTCAGGAAAAATGTGGAGTGACTTTCCCACGATTTTACAGCTAACCAACAAACTGTAGTGGCAAAGCATGGGCTCTCAATGATGTGCACTAACTAATAGGCAGAACCTGTGAATATGGTTTGTAACATATAAAACAGAGATTGAGATCGCAAATGGAATCAGGTTTGCTGACCAGTTGACCTTAAAGCAAAGATGTTAGTCTGCTCTACACTATGCAAGTGGTCCCAAAGTATTCACAATGGTCTTTTTTCTTTATTTCTTAGAGGGGTGAGAGGGGTGATGGATGATAGATAGAATGAGAGGGAGAGGAGGAGGGGGAGGGAGAAAAGGAGGAAGAGGGGGAGTGCGTACTCCCATATACCAGTTCACTATCAAAGTGCCTACAATAGTTGGTTGAGTCAGTGCTAAAGCCAGCAGCTGCTTCCACAAACCAGGTATCCTAGGTAGGTGGTAGGAGCCCAATTATATGAATCTCCCAATGTTCAAAATATAAAAAGTTGAAGTCAAGCACTAGAGCCAAATATTGAACCCAGACTCTCTGATATGGGACACCAGTGTATCATCCGTTGAGCTAAACATGTTTGCACAAAGGTTCTTTAAAGAGGAAGAGTGAGACCGAAGAGGAGATCAGAGTCAGTGAGAGATATTTGAAGATGCTACGCTGTTGGCTTTGAAAATGGAGGAAAGAGGACACAGGATAGCAGGAAGCTTCTGGAATCTGGAAGAATCAAGGTTTGTGTCTAGAGGATTCAGATTTTCCAGTGCCTTGATGTTAGTTCAGTGAGGTAAGTTTTGAGCTTAACTCCATAGCTCAAAGGCAATGTATTTGTATTGATTTAAGCTAATACATTTTTGTTAACTCATTACAGCAACAATAGGAAACAAATACAATAGCTTAGTCCTGTTGATTGTATCCACAAAACCAAACACACTCCTTTGTGTCTTGCTCTTTATTTTTCACTTATTTCCTCTTTTAACTCATGAGCGTGAGAATATGAACAAAATGTCCTTGGCATTTTGGTTATTGTGTGAAAAAAAGAAGTTAAGAGAGGATAAGAAGGAGGAACAAAAGTAAGCATAACAGGAAAGAAATAATAGGAATAGGGGAGAAAAATCAAGACTATCAGTGATCAAGGGTCAACTCCAGTGATTTAGAGCAAGAAAGTAAAGGAGGTATGGGTGTTTATGATGCTGGTCAAACACACATTTCTTGTGGGAGTCCCTGGGTTTGATTCCTGCATCCAGGTCCTGACTCCTGTTTCCTGCTAATTCAGACCCTGGAATGCAGCAGTAAAGTTGCAAGTAATTGAGTTCCTGCCACTTACATGGGAGACATTGATTGGTTTCCCAGCTCCTGGCTTCAGCTCTGGACTAAACCCAATCATTGTGGGCTTCTGGGAGTGAACCAGTGGATGGGAACTCTCTATCTCTTTCTCTGTATTTCAAGGTAAATGAAAAAAGTAACATTTTTGGAAGAAGTAAATAATACAAGTCAATGCCACAAGTAAAGGCTACAAATGAACCTTATTCCACCTCTGTTCAGAAGTCAGCAGAGTCCGGACCAGGAAGTAATGGAGCCCAACAGCAAATGAAAACTAACAGCAAAATTGAATCCTCTCTTTTCCATTCAAATAAAATTAAAAAAAAAGAAAAAAAATTAAAATCCAATATTAACACAAAACATATTTATTATATATTAAATAAACAGTAGATTGTTATATTGAATCACATGAATTGAGAACAATTACTACCATTGTTGCATTTGTGGATTAAGCTTATAATTGGTAGGGTTTTAAATCTAGCAATAATATTTATTTACTGTTAATTTGGTACTGAAAAATCAAAGATCAGTGTTAGGCTTGCAATTTGGCTTCACCTATGGAAGAAAACTTTAGGGAAAAGGTTTCCCCATGGTCATTATCATTTTGCATCATTCTGTATAAATAGACCTTATATGAAGTTAAGAAAGGAGCACTACTTGCCAAAGGATCTGTGAATGTAGGCTTTTGTTAAGTGAGAAAACCAGCAATAAAGTGTACTGATTTCCACCAGCCTTTGAAATTTGGGGGTTAGGGGTTCTGCGCTACTAATTCTTCACAAAGCAGTTCCTCGAGTGTCAGTGTTATTTGACTTTGAACACCTGCACTGAAATCATATCCAGAAAAGAGAAGACATAAAGCAATCTCAAGACCTGGTAATACTGGTGAGATCTCATTTCTTTTTAAATTGGTTCAGAATATACAAAAAGGAGAATTCAACTGAGGTTTTTGAGTTTAATTAATTTTATTCCATTTTTTACAGTGAACAAATGTCATCTATACATATTTAGGAGTATAGTGATAATTCCATTCCTGAGAACTGTGGTTTTTCTACATAATGCTTGTTGAATTCTTTATTTAATGGAGGATTAAACTTGTGATTATAAAGTAAATGGAAAGAATGTCATTGCATAGATGATAATGACACTTATCTATACATGACCAGGAGGTAAAGTAACTTTGAATAAGAAAATATGAAGGCAATGGTTTCAAAAGAAAGTGAGGCTTTATCCTACTTGAATACTCAGAAAGCAGGGCGGGGGGGATCCATCCTTGAGAGGTAGCTTGGTTTAAAGGGATATGATTCCTCTAGGATCCTGCAGTATGGATAGCTGAGAAACAGTTCCAAGTCTTGTCAAGGCTGTTTCTTCTAGATGGAAGTCAAAAAACTTCAATAACGATTGCCAAAAAGTGCTACACTTTGATCTCCCTTTAATTACAAGTCTTTCTTAGTAGAGGATAATATACATATGTGTGTGTTTGAATGTTATATATATATACATATATATATATATAATTATTCAGAAAAACCAAAGGGGAATGGACATTTAAAACAGGAAGTGTGCTTAAGTCTGCATTTGAATTATTAAATTACTATTACTGCTTTTATTAATGTCATCATTATTTTATAATGCCCAAGAGAAGGCATTCCTGTATTGACTACTTTAGCAATTGTAATGCACAAGATGAAGAAACATAGATGTGTAGTGCCCCCCAAAATGCTAGCCCATGGCACAATATTGCTGCAGAGAGCTAGCTACACTCACAGCTCAGCAGGAGCTCCAAGCATGAAGGTTAAGGCATCTTAAGAGGCTGGAGTCTCAGGTACACACCCTGTAACTAGAGGAATCATTTACATCCATGGACTGATTTGAGGAAAAACCCTGAAAATCTCTTGATTAAAACCATCCCATATACTTCTTTCCACCCAAACATACCAGTGACTCTACCACAGAACTTGGAATTTTAGCAATCAAGATTCATATATTTAGATAAATATCGTATTCTTCATGAGCCCATTACAATGTCAGTCAGTGATGATCTCTCCCTGAAATAGTGAATGTACACAATCTGGGAAAACACCACACACATTCAAAACTTGAATAATCAGAAAGATGATAAAGGCAAGATTAAAAGGCAGAATGTTACATTTTTTCCTTTATCTGTGTTTCAGTTACCAGAAAAAAAAAATGAATGTTTAAAATATCATAGGTAAGTGAATACTAGGGAAGCCTTGAGAAATTTGAGCTTGAAGATGGAGAAATCACCCAAGATGGCACTTCTCATGCTTTCAAATCAAACTGATCTTGAATTGCCTCCTGAAATTTCTTCAATATTTTATTTTCTTTTAGAACTGCCTTACTATCAAGGTCTTATGGCTATTTCGAGCCAGCAGAAGTGATTTAATTTCATGGTAGAACTCACAACTGATATAATAGGTGATAGTAAAATTACAACTCTATTATTTTCTAAATAGGATAAAAGAAGTTCCATGAAGTTAAAGGACTCACCAAGAATTCCAGTATTATTATTTCAGACTCAGATTTGTATAATCTTTTGTCTTGTTTCTACTCTACCACATGACCTTTTGACTATAAGGCTAACCTGAGAGAGGTGTGGGGCATAAATTCATTTGTACAAAGATCTGAGTTTCATAAAAAGGAGAATTTGCAAATATTACGCAGTCTCCTTTACTTTGGTACTCATCTGTGAATTTGATGCTTGGTCATGGTAGTTTACGGGGCTTGTTTTCACTTCCAGCTCAAGAATATTTCAAGATATGTAATTGGTACCATATTTCCAAAAGCAGAAGTTGACTAAACAAGAACAAAGCGAATTTTAGAAGCAAGTGAATAAAACTTCATCAAAGGTAAGTGAAGACAGTCACTTGGTAACATGAGAATATTTACTCTATCTCTTTGGAGTTCACTTCCTCATCTGAAATGAGTGAAAGCAATTCTCTATTAAGGCAAAAAGACAAAAATAGGTTTACTTCAATTTCTTTAAGTATGCAAGTTAATCAGCAGTCATCACCTGTTATCCCATTATTAGTTACTGCTAACATCCACGGGTTATGAGTTAGAAATGGATGCTGTGAGTAATTTAAATGTTCTTTCAGGTAATTTTAAGAGCCTCTTGGGAACTTGGCCTTGTGGACTCATTCCATGGAAAAAATAAACAATGTCAGTGAGTTCATTTTCTGGGGACTGTCTCAGGACCCAGAAGTTGAAGAAGTTTGTTTTGTGGTGTTTTCTTTCTTCTACACCATCATTCTACTGGGAAACCTCCTCATCATGATGACAGTTTGCCTGGGCCGCCTGCTCAAGTCTCCTATGTATTTCTTTCTCAACTACTTGTCTTTTGTGGATATTTGTTACTCTTCAATTACTTCTCCCAAGATGATTGCTGACTTGTTAGCAGAGAAAAAAGCTATCTCCTATGTGGGGTGCATGTTGCAACTCTTTGGGGTGCATTTCTTTGGGTGCACTGAGATCTTCATTCTTACTGTGATGGCCTATGACCGTTATGTGGCTATCTGTAAACCACTGCACTACATGACCATCATGGACCGGGAGAGATGCAATAAAATGTTGCTGGGGACATGGGTGGGTGGGTTTGTACACTCCATTATTCAAGTGGCTCTGGTAGTGCAATTACCCTTTTGTGGACCCAATGAGATTGACCACTACTTTTGTGATGTCCACCCTGTGTTGAAGCTTGCCTGCACAGATACCTACACTGTTGGTGTTGTTGTGACAGCTAACAGTGGCACTATTACTCTGGGAAGCTTTGTTATCTTGCTGATCTCCTATACTGTCATCCTGGTGTCCCTGAGAAAGCAGTCAGCAGAGGGCAGGCGCAAGGCTCTCTCTACCTGTGGCTCCCACATTGCTGTGGTCATCATCTTCTTTGGTCCCTGCACTTTTATGTATATGCGGCCTGACACCACCTTCTCAGAGGATAAGATGGTGGCTGTATTTTACACCATTATCACCCCCATGTTAAATCCCCTGATTTATACACTGAGAAATGCAGAAGTAAAGACTGCAATGAAGAAATTGTGGAGAAGAAGGATTTTCTTGGAGGCTAACAGCAAATAGTTTAAAATAATAATTTAAGCTGGATAACCTGATATTTTCTCAGCCTTGGTTGACTCATCTATATGGTGAAGATAATAAAAAAAAACAAGAAGATTCATGAGAATTTCAGATAATAGCATAGTCTAAGGCAGAAAGAGTATTATTTTCATTTTCACCTCAATATTTCTTTTGTTAATATTTATTTATTTGCTTGAAAGGCAGAGTCACAGAGAAGCAGAAGCGAGAAAAAGAGAAAGAGAAAGAGAAAAAATTCCTCCACCCACTGGTTCACTGCTCTGATGGCTGCAAGGGCCAGAGCTGAGCCAATCTGGAGCCAGGATCCAGGAGCTTCTTCCGGGTCCCCGACAAGGGTGCAGGGGCCCAAGGCCTTGGGCCATCTTCTTCTGCTTTCTCAGGCTATTGCAGAGAGCTGGATTGGAAGTGGAGAAGCTGGGATTCGATCTGGCTGCCCCTACGGGATGCCAGCACTGCAGGCTGCGGTTTATCTGCTACACCACTGCGCCAGGCCCTCACCTTAATATTACCTAAGAACTAAAAAAATCCTGAAATATGTATGGCTGAGAAATCTTGGTAAATCAGAATCTCATCACATTCACTCAGCATTATTATGTTTCATCCTCCTCTTTTGCCATTTTCTTTAAAGATTAAGAGTTCACTACAGAGAACTTCAGATTATTTCTTGGATTTAGAACTCTGACTGGAACATATTGAGCCATCCACGTGTTTAAATCGTGCAAATGATAGAATACATGAAAAACAACTTTTCTGATCTCATGCATTGTGGTATAAGTCAACCAAACACAGTCGCAGTGAAAATGTAGCCTAGCAAGCTACAAATGGAAGCTGAGATGCATACAAATGTGAAAAAGATAAAACACAAGCTTAAAAGATAAATAATCGTTTTCATCCTCTAATCTTGGCAAAAGCTTTTCCTTAGTACACATTTTCTTTACCAAAACAATAAAGAAATTTGACTGATTAATTTCTCTATGCCCCTCCTTTCAATGGTAACATCCCATTAAAATCTTCTTGTTCTAGACAAACATTTCATTCCTCTATTAACTCAGTTTGTCTTGATGATACATTTTTCTTTCACCAGAAACCATATGTTTCTGTATTCTCTGACTGTATATAAACACATCAGTGATTGTGATTATGCCATGGTTTTGATGTCATCTCCAGAGCTCAATTTATCCATAGTCCTACATGTGTATTTAGGCATTAATCATGGTAAAATTTAATAGAATACCTCAAACTTGATATCTGATGCTGTTGCACCCATAGCATTAAAGACCTAAAAGTTAAAAAGCCAACAGACATCTGAATTAGAAGATGCAACTGCAGTATGAGTCCTGCCTTGAAACCCCAAACATCTGTGTTTATTGTCCTGCCTTAGGCATATGCTCCCTGGTCTCTACATGCCTTTGTTTGCTTTATTTTAAAATGAGGTACAAAGTGAAGATTTAAAAGCCTTGGAAGATGACTAGAATAATTCTAAGATTTTTTAAAAAATATAACAGAGCATATTCTAGGAGATTCTTATCAAGTGGGCCAATGCTAAGGATATACAAATTCTTAAACTTCTAATAATTTCCTCTGGTGTTTATAGAGTTCAAGGGCACACCTGGGAACTCAGGTTTGGAAACTGATACTAGATGAACCTTAATGATTTTATGACATAAACGTTTTCAAATTAATGGAAACAACTAGCTTTTAGAATAAATGTTCCATTTGTTCTGCTATCCAACATGAAGAAGCTACAGTTGAACTAAATTTAGAAAATAGAACAATGCATTAAAGTTGTCCATTGGAAATTTCGGCATATTATCTTTCTTCTATGACTTTGTGAAAGAGGCTTGACTCTCAGGGTCTACTGATGATATTGAAGGTCTAATGTAGCAGGTGACTGATTTCTTGGGACACAAAGATCAGGAAGTGTAACGTAAACTTAGCATTTAATTTTCCATCAGTGGCTTTATAAACATAAGCCTATTCACAAACTTTCCTGGGAGTCAATCATTAGAGAAGCTCAGAGACTTTCCTCTTGGTAAAAGGAAGAAGATAAGACAGGAATCATGAGAACTTAAGCTCCCCTCAGCAGAGAGCTGGACTAGAAAAGGAGCAACCAGGACAGAATCTGGCTCCCCGACCGGGACTAGAACCCAGGGTCCTGGTGCCGCAGGCGGAGGATTAGCCTATTGAGCCGTGGCGCCAGCCTAAGTATGATTTTTATAAGCAAATTTTGATATAATGCTTCACCATATATGCGATATAGTTTTCATGTTTCCCCTGTGTGTTATCCTTTTTGTTAGTTATGCATATTTAGGGTACAAAAATACTTATCATATGTGAGGTACTCCAGAATTTTACTAGGTGTGTAGTACCTGAGTGGGTTTACCTGATTCCATCAGTTTTCTAGTGTGCCCTATTCTTTTAAAGAGAGCAGGTACAGTGAATGCAGTCTGTTCAGATGAGCAAGGTGATACTATTTTAAAAATAGGAATGATAAATGATACATGGACATAACTAACCCCATTGTGAAGTCTGGAATTAAGCCAAATCAAATTCAACTGAGGTCAGTGGAATACCATATCACACACAGACTTGTGAACAGAATCAAATACTTGTTATATAAGCCGTAAGTTTCAGGATACTTTGTTAAACAGAGATATAGACCATGGTGATCCAAGAACAGCCTGGGAAAACTGTAAAAGTGGGGAGTCTGAGGCATGCCCATGAATTAATAAAAGCTCTAATTTATTCTTCTACAATTTGAAAGTAATAGTGTAAAATGGCAAGCTACAGAAAATGGATTTATAAAAGTAGCTAAGTAGACATTGACCTATGTGTGTGACAGAGGCCAAAGAAGAATGGCAGTTTTCTGTGGTTGTATGAAGGAAGCAATGTGGAAGCAAGTCTGAGCAGCAATCTCATATCTCAAGTATTCATTTTGTTCAATAACTTTGTTCATGGATGGGGTGGGTCCCAACCCTCTCCCAAAGGCATGTTAGGGATATCTCCCCCACTCCACACCAAGGGGGCTTTTAGGTCCATTATGGAGTTCTGTGATGAGTCTTGGAGATTCCATCCCAGGAAGTCCTCCACCCAGCCAAATCCAAGAGAGGGAGTGGGAAGGAGAAGCAGAAGAGCACAACCCATATCCATGAAAACTCCAATGTGGATATTCACTGAACTCTCAGGTCTTTCTTGAGTGCATTCTTCAGTGTATTGTTTCATGATTACCACAAAAACAAAGCAAAATTATTTTTAAAGAAGGAATTACACAGGGTGGCAGGATTGGTCCCATATGATGTATTTGAGGCTCATCAATGTTGTGTGTAACAGTGCTCCATTTTTTCAACTGCTGAATGAGTTGTAAGAATACACTAAGATAAAACAAAAAACACCCATACCATGCACTTTAGAAAACCTTAAGGCAGCTTGATGTCTGCTGACTAAAGTAAGTATGACTGAAGTTTTTATCATTTTTGATGAAAGAAGTACAGTTCTAATTATGTCTAGGATCACAGAAGACAGAATAAATTGTAAAACATCAGAGCTGGGAGGGAACAGGCGTCGTGTGAACCATAGCCCCTTGATTACTGGCTCAGAGAATTAAAGTAGCAGAGATAAAATGGTTGGGGTCTGCTCTCTTCAAGGCTTGCAAATTATGAAGATAGCCCACACGTCTTTGCACCCTTTGTCTTTGTCAACATTGATTCTGTGAATTTCACCTAGCAAATGGCTCCAGCACCAGAAGCTTCAATTCCCTTCATACATGTCTATCTATCTCCATGATATCCTTCATGTCTGTATTAATCATCATGCAGTTGGCAGGATTAAATAAGAGAGCAAATATAAAATAGAGCAAACAGCTAGTCTGCCAAGGATGATTGTTGGGGTCTTTTATGTTTTTATTTTTGACAGGCAGAATGGACAGTGAGAGAGAGAGACAGAGAGAAAGGTCTTCCTTTTGCCGTTGGTTCACCTTCCAATGGCTGCTGCGGCAGGCACGCTGTGGCCAGCGCATCGCGCTGATCCGAAGCCAGGAGCCAGGTGCTTATCCTGGTCTCCCATGGGGTGCAGGGTCCAAGGACTTGGGCCATCCTCCACTGCACTCCCGGGCCAGAGCGGAGAGCTGGCCTGGAAGAGGGGCAACCAGGACAGAATCCGGCGCCCCACTGGGAGTAGAACCTGGTGTGCCGGTTCCCCAAGGCAGAGGATTAACCTATTGAGGCACAGCACCGGTGATTGTTGGGTTCTTAAGTAAAGATAAGAGATAAGAAACATGCACACAACACTGATGTGTGAGCTGCAGGTGGCGAGGACTTTGCGCCACGCTTGGATAAGTAGGTTCTCAAGTTGGACAGGATGGTGATGTAAGAAATAAACAAGGCAAAAAAGTTCCAAATGAATATTAACTCTGTGGTGAAATGATTCATAAAAAATAAAAATAGTCTTAGGGTCAGTGTAGGGTGTGGACTACTCCTACGAAGTCCGCCCTGTCCAGGGGAGTGGGGTGATGGTGTTCTTCCTCAAGAAGCACCAGGGACAGGCTTTGGTGAACAAGTCCATCTTTATTCAAGTCCATGTACACTTTTAAAGGGCAGACTGAAGAAGTGTAACTAATTCAGGGTAAACATTTATAGGACAGAACCAACACAGCTGCCAATATGCCTCTCCAATCAGCTTGAAGGTCACTTAGCTAGGGTAGCTTTCCAGGTGGGCTTGGGCCACACCCAGGAGCAGTTTACCTGATTGACAGAAGGTAGGGGTGGGAGGAAATGTGGCTGGGGCTCCTGCCGCCTGCCAGCAGTGAGGCTAACTGCATGGGCCAGGCAGTCAGCCTCACAGGATCAACCACAGTGGAGCAGTGTCGGCAATGCAACTTCATAGTTAAAGAGTGACCTGCCTGATTGGTGGCACAAAAGGAAAGTTTGATAAAAATCAGTAAGTATAAGAATAAATTCATAAATGATTCAATAATAAGCACACCTGTCTGCCCAGGATGATCCCAGGGAGAGTTGGCTACATAGGAATCATAGGTGAAGGTCACCAAGATAAAGCTCTCGGTGATGTTAAAGAAATGTTATTAAAGCCTCTTGGCCAAGAAACCATAGTAGAAGGTGGACTTCCATTGACCCAGTGGTCAATCAACAGTTTCAGAGCCAGCATGGAGGTTAAGCAGACACCAAGGAAAGATAAGTAACTGAGAAGATAAAACAGGAGCTGTTCACCAAGGTGGCTGCCTTGATGGTGAGGAAAATGAGTGAGTTTTCAGAATTGCAAGACAGCAAAGCAAGAATTGCACATAGCATGCAGTCTTCCCATAGTTGTCACCAAAAGGCCACATGAAGAAAATTCTGTGTAGCTTTCACATTATGTTTTTCTGTGGACTTGATGCACTACAGGGGAAGGTTAATATACCTGAAACACCAGAAATTTTGAAATTATTCATGTATTTAAAAATCATTTTATTCAGTAAATATGTTTTTATTACTTTTTCAATGAGAATAATTGGCAGTAAGATACAGCAATGAAAAAAATACATAGGATATGTAGTATGGGTAGAGTGCAAATTAGCAGAATATGTACAATAACTATAATAGCACAAATAGTCAGTTAACTGTAATTGTGATCAACAAAATCTCCTCGTCTATGTACAATAGAGTGAGTAATTTAAAATGAAGCACACTTTTTCAGTTAAAATGTTTGATGTAGTTTCAGTTTTATATTTTAATCGTGGACTTCAGGTATCTAGAATGTATGAAACAGCCAGAGGGGCATCTTTTCTTCCAAGGCAGGAAGGCTACTATAATTCTCAGTCCTTCTCAGTGACTAAAAGGGAATTGACAAATGTCCTCAGAGTTCAATGGTCTCATTAAGCTAAATACATACTCTGGGCTTGCAAAAGCAGAAAGTGACCTTGTAACTTTATTACAAATATTTTAAATGAAGAGAAAAAAAAAAACCCTAGTAAAACCCTAATACACAAAAACTTGGAGAAAAGTTACCCATTGTATAGGTTTTCAATACATTTATGAATATTTGAAATGTATTTTATTTCACAGCTCAGTTTTCTTTGTAATTTATATGCTCACATCCTTGTCATCTGGAGATGCAAGCGATTCATAATCACCAACCCAACAATGAGGGAAGAAAAAAAATATTGGAGAAATGTCAGCATCTAACCTCAAGACAATATGAACATACAAAATCAACACCTTGTAATTGCTTTACTATATTTTGTCCTTTCTTTAGCTGCTTTCTTTCTTATCTATATTTTTTTTATAGTTGAGGACTTATTTTGTTTAGAATTCCATTTTATCTCCTGTCTTATCTTTTCATGTTAAAGACTTTATTATTAGAGCAGTTTCAGTGTAGAGGAAAGTTGAGTGTAAAATACAGATTTCCCATTTGCCCCTGCCTGCGTCCGTGCGTGTATTCCCCAGTAATTGCCATTCTCCTCCAGGGTGAATCAATTGTTACAACTGAGGAATTTATGCTTACACATCATTATCACCCAAAGTATGTAGTTTACAATAGGGTTTCCTCTTAGTGTTCTACATTCTGTTTCTTTCTTTTTTCTTTTTTTAATTTATTCGACATGTAGAGTTATCGACAGTGAGAGACAGAGACAGAGAGAAAGGACTTCCTTCCATTAATTCACTCCCCAAATGGCCACTACGGCCAGCACTGTGCTGATCTGAGGCCAGGAGCCAGGTGCTTCCTCCTGGTCTCCCATGAGGGTGCAGGGGCCCAAGCACTAGGGCCATCCTCCACTGCATTCCCGGGCCACAGCTGAGAGCTGGACTGGAAGAGGAGCAACCAGGACTAAAACCCGGCACCCATATGGGATGCTGGCGCTGCAGGCAGAGGATTAACCAAGTGAGCCACAGTGCCGGCCCCCAATTCTATTTATTTCTAAATGATGTGTAATGGTGTCTGCACCATTACAGTGTCATGTCTCTGTGCTCTGGCTACCCATCCCTCCTCTTCTCATAACTTAGAACAACCACTTACCATTTTACTGTTTCCCTAGTTTAACATTCCCCTGGACTCACATTGTACTAGTCTTCAGGTTGGCTTCTTTCATTTAGTAATATGCCTTTGACATCCCTCCATATCATGGCATGGCTTGATAGCCAATTTTTTAAGTGTTGAACAGTGTGCTGCTTAATTTAGATCGAATATGCATATAGCATGTGTATGCATTTGCTTATTTTTAGTAAAGTACTTATTTATGTCTGTGGAAAGTGCAGAGTAAGAGATATGGAGAGAGTCAGAGAGGGGAGAGAAAGGGAGAGTGAGAAAGAGAGAGAGAGAGAGTTTCTGTCCACTTGTTACTCCCTAAATGGTTGCAATAGCCAGGGCTGGGTCAGGCTGAAGACAAAGATCCAAGAATCCATCCAAGTCTCCCAAGTGGACTGTATGAATCTGCGTAATTAGTTTCAGGGTGATGAAGATTTCAGTAGAAATATTCTTTCAATAATACCCAGACAGGCCCTGCCTGAAAAATTACAGAACAAAAAGTTTGAGGAAGTCATTGAAACGATGAAGGATGTTCAAAAGAGATGGCTAGACTATAACAGATCAAGTCAGGATTAAAAATAATGCAATTTATTAGTAAGCTTTTTAAAAAAATATTTATATTCATTTTAATTTAGTGTGTGTATGTGAGTTGGGGAGAGAGAGAGACACAGAGAGAGAGAGAGAGAGAATCTTCCATCTTCTAATTTAGTTTTCAAATATTCCAAACAGCCAGGGTTGGGCCTGGCCAAAGCCAGCCTCCTAGCACTCAACCCTAGTCTTGCACATGGTTAGCAGGGATCCAGGTACTTGAGATATCACCTGAGGCCTCAGGGTGCATATTAACAGGAAGCTGGATCTGAAGTGGATCAGCTGGCATTTGAATCAAACACTTCAACATAGAATGCAAGTGTCCTAAGCAGTGACTTACCTGCTCTGTGCACACCATCCTCCAAGGTAGGATCTTCATCTGCTTCAGACTAACTCTAAATAGGATTATTCGTTTCGAGAAGGTGAAGCTGAACAGAGATATATTTAGTTCTTTGGGCAAGTGTCTTAATTCTGGCGCTCATTTTCAGCAAACCTATTGTTGGCGTCTATTTAACATTAACAAGTTAGATTTGTTTACTGGGAAAAACTCTCTATTTAGTTTCTTCAAAAAGGAGATATGTCTTTCTCAAGTCTATTTGGACATGGCTCATATTTATTCTTTATTTACTCTTACCTTAAAATTTTTCAACAAATAAATGATGAAAGAGAATCTACCAAGCTGTGGCTAATATTCTGTAAAATTTTTTTTAAAAATATTTTACTTACTTGAAAGGCAGAGTTACAGAGAGAGAAAGTGAGAGAAAGCGAGAGAGAGAGAGAGAGAGAGGGAGAGAGAGAGAGAGAAAGCCAGAGACACACAGAAAGAACTCTTCCATCCTCTGGTCCACTCCCCAGAAGGCCACAACATCCAGGGCAGGGTCAGGCAGAACCCAGGAGCCAGGGGACCCAAGGAGTTGAGCTATCGGCTTCTGTGTCCCCATGCACCAACAGGGAGTGGGATCAGAGATGGAGCATCCAGATCTCAATTTGACACTCATCTGGGAGGCCAGCATTGCAGGCAGCAGAGCAGCTTGTAATACCGTAATGCTGGCCCCTTTGTCCATTTCTTCCTCTGTGTGAATCAAGAATGAAATAGTGAGTGAGGCTGGCCCTCTTGTTGGGTATTTAAGATTTGCCCTTTTGTATGTAAACAAGGTTAGATGCTTTCCCTTTTCTATAGCTCAGCATGTTTTTCACTTCTGCTTTCAAAGTAATTACACTGGGACTGGTGCTGTGGTTCAGTAATCTAAGTGGTACTTGCAATGCTTGCATCCCTTACCAGAGCACCAGTTCAAGTCCCAGACACTCCAGTTCTAATGCAGCTCTCTGATAATGTAGCTAGGAAAGCAGAGGAAGATGGCCCAAGTGGTTGGGCTCCTGCCACCTACACGGGAGGCTGTGATGGATTTCCTGGCCACTGGTTTTGACCTAGCCCAACTCTGGCTCTTGCAGCCATTTGGAGAGTATACCTGCATATGGAAGATCTCTCTCTCTCTCTTACTCTGCCTTTTGCATAAATAAATAAATAAAATATTTTTGAAGCACATTGTGCTAAATATATTGGTGACTTTATTAAATCAAGAATTAGCCTCTGAATTTTCACTTACATAGAAACATAAAGAAACAAAAAGAAAAGATCCTAAAATATGCAAGAGAGAAACGTCAGATTACTCTCAGAGGATCTCTAATTAGACTCACAGCTGACTTCTCATCAGAAACTCTACAAGCTAGGAGGGAATGGTGAGATATAGCCCAGGTACTAAGAGAGAAAACCTGCCAGCCCAGAATATTATATCCTGCAAAGCTATCATTTGTGAATGAAGGTGAAATAAAGATTTTCATAGCAAACAGAAATTGAAAGAAGTTGTCGCCACTCATCCAGCCCTGCAAAAGATGCTTAAAGATGTGTTACACACAGAAACAAAGAAACACGGTCATCAATATGAAAGAAGGTAAAGGAAGGAAACCAAGGAAGGAAACCTCACAGCAAAAGATCACAGGGAATTCAAAGCATATATTAGAACTTATCTTTGGCAAATGGCAGGGCAAAGTTACCACTTATCATTAGTCACATTGAACGTGAATGGCCTGAACTGTCAGTTAAAAGACACAGATTGGCTGATTGGGTTAAGGAACAAAACCCATCTATTTCCTACTTACAAGAAACACATCTTTCGAACAAAGATCCATACAGACTGAAAGTGAAAGGCTGGAAAAAGATATACCATGCCAACAGAAATGAAAAAAGAGCAGGCGTAGCCATCTTAATATCAGACAACATAAACTTTACCACAAAAACCATTAAGAGAGACAAAGAGGGACACTACATAATGATTAAGGGATCAATTCAACAGGAAGATATAACAATTATCAATGTATATGCACCTAACTACAGGGCACCGGTTTATCTAAAAGATTTGTTAACGGACTTAAAGGGAGACTTAGACCCCAATACAATAGTACTGGGGGACTTCAATACTCCACTCTCAGAAATAGAAAGATCAATAGGACAGAAGATCAACAAGGATACAGTAGATTTAAACGACTCTATAGCCCAAATGGATCTAACAGATATCTACAGAACTTTCAATCCTACAGCTAAAGATTTTACATTCTTCTCAGCAGTACATGGAACCTTCTCTAGGATTGACCACATACTAGGCCATAAAGCAAGTCTCAGCAAATTCAAAAGAATTAGAATCATACCATGCAGCTTCTCAGACCATAAAGGAATGAAGTTGGAAATTAGCAACTCAGGAATCCCTAGAGCATACGCAAACACATGGAGATTGAACAACATGCTCCTGAATGAACAATGGGTCATAGAAGAAATCAAAAGAGAAATCAAAAACTTTCTGGAAGTAAATGAGGATAACAGCACAACATACCAAAACTTATAGGATGCAGCAAAAGCAGTGTTAAGAGGAAAGTTTATATCAATAGGTGCCTACATCAAGAAATTGGAAAGGCACCAAATAGATGAGCTTTCAATTCACCTCAAGGATCTAGAAAACCTACAGCAAACCAGACCCAAATCTAGTAGGAGAAGAGAAATAATTAAAATCAGAGAAGAAATCAACAGGATTGAATCAAGAAAAACATTACAAAAAATCAACCAAACGAGGAGCTGTTTTTTTGAAAAAATAAACGAAATTGACACCCCATTGGCCCAACTAACTAAAAAAAGAAGAGAAAAGACCCAAATCAATAAAATCAGAGATGAAAAAGGAAATGTAACAACAGACACCACAGAAATAAAAAGAATCATCAGAAATTACTACAAGGACTTGTATGCCAGCAAACAGGGAAACCTATCAGAAATGGATAGATTCCTGGACACATGCAACCTACCTAAATTGAACCAGGAAGACATCGAAAACCTAAACAGACCCATAACTGAGACAGAAATTGAAACAGTAATAAAGGCCCTCCCAACAAAGAAAAGAACAGGACCAGATGGATTCACTGCTGAATTCTACCAGACATTTAAAGAAGAACTAACTCCAATTCTTCTCAAACTATTCAGAACAATCGAAGAAGAGGGAATCCTCCCAAATTCTTTCTATGAAGCCAGCATCACCTTAATTCCTAAGCCGGAAAAAGATGCAGCACTGAAAGAGAATTACAGACCACTATCCCTGATAAACATAGATGCAAAAATCCTCAATAAAATTCTCGCCAATAGAATGCAACAACACATCAGAAAGATGATCCACCCAGACCAAGTGGGATTTATCCCTGGTATGCAGGGATGGTTTAATGTGCGCAAGACAATCAATGTGATACACCACATTAACAGACTGCAGCAGAAAAACCATATGATTATCTCAATAGATGCCGAGAAAGCATTTGATAAAATACAACACCCGTTCATGATGAAAACTCTAAGCAAACTGGGTTTGGAAGGAACATTCCTCAATACAATCAAAGCAATCTATGAAAAACCCACAACCAACATCCTATTGAATGGGGAAAAGTTGGAAGCATTTCCACTGAGATCTTCTACCAGACAGGGATGCCCACTCTCACCACTGCTATTCAATATAGTTCTGGAGGTTCTAGCCAGAGCTATTAGGCAAGAAAAAGAAATTAAAGGGATATAAATCAGGAAGGAAGAACTCAAAGTATCCCTCTTTGCAGATGACATGATTCTTTATTTAGGGGACCCAAAGAACTCTACTAAGAGACTATTGGAACTCATAGAAGATTTTGGCAAAGTAGCAGGTTATAAAATCAATGCACAAAAATCAACAGCCTTTGTACACACAGACAATGCCATGGCTGAGGAAGAACTTCAAAGATAAATCCCATTCACAATAGCTACAAAAACAATCAAATACCTTGGAATAAACTTAACCAATAACGTTAAAGATCTCTACGATGAAAATTACAAAACCTTAAAGAAAGAAATAGAAGAGGATACCAAGAAATGGAAAAATCTTCCATGCTCATGGATTGGAAGAATCAATATCATCAAAATGTCCATTCTCCCAAAAGCAATTTATAGATTCAATGCAATACCAATCAAGATACCGAAGACCTTCTTCTCAGAGATGGAAAAAATGGTGCTGAAATTTATATGGAGGCACAAGAGACCTCGAATAGGTAAAGCAATCTTGTACAACAAAAACAAAGCCGGAGGCATCACAATACCAGATTTCAGGAATACTACAGGGCAGTTGTAATCAAAACAGCATGGTACTGGTACAGAAACAGATGGATAGACCAATGGAATAGAATTGAAACACCAGAAATCAACCCAAACATCTACAGCCAACTTATATTTGATCAAGGATCTAAAACCAATACCTGGAGCAAGGACAGTCTATTCAATAAATGGTGCTGGGAAAACTGGATTTCCATGTGCAGAAGCATGAAGCAAGACCCCTACCTTACACCTTACACAAAAATTCACTCAACATGGATTAAAGACCTAAATCTACGACCTGACACCATGAAGTTACTAGAGAACATTGGAGAAACCCTTCAAGATATTGGCACAGGCAAAGAGTTTCTGGAAAACACCCCAGAAACATAGGCAGTCAAAGCCAAAATTAACTATTGGGATTGCATCAAATTGAGAAGTTTCTGTACTGCAAAAGAAACAGTCAGGAGAGTGAAGAGACAACCGACAGAATGGGAAAAATATTTGCAAACTATGCAACAGATAAAGGGTTAATAACCAGAATCTACAAAGAGATCAAGAAACTCCACAAAAACAAAACCAACAACCCACTTAAGAGATGGGCCAAGGACCTCAATAGACATTTTTCAAAAGAGGAAATCCAAATGGCCAACAGACACATGAAAAAATGTTCAAGGTCATTAGCAATCAGGGAAATGCAAATCAAAACCACAAAATCACCTCACCCCGGTTAGAATGGCTCACATACAGAAATCTACCAACAACAGATGCTGGCAAGGATGTGGGGAACAAGGGACACTAACCCACTGTTGGTGGGAATGCAAACTGGTCAAGCCACTATGGAAGTCAGTCTGGAGATTCCTCAGAAACCTGAAGATAACCCTACCTTTCGAAACAGCCATCCCACTCCTTGGAATTTACCCAAAGGAATTTAAATTGGCAAACAAAAAAGAGGTCTGCACCCTAATGTTTATTGCAGCTCAATTCACAATAGCTAAGACCTGGAACCAACCTAAATGCCCATCAACGGTAGACTGGATAAAGAAATTATGGGATATGTACTCTTCAGAATACTATACCGCAGTAAGAAACAACGAAATCCAGTCATTTGCAACAAAATGGAGGAATCTGGAACACATCATGCTGAGTGAAATAAGCCAATCCCAAAGGGACAATTACCATATGTTCTCCCTGATCGGTGACAACTGACTGAACACCAAAAAGGAAACCTGTTGAAGTGAAATGGACGCTATGGGAAACGGTGACTTGATCAGCATAGCCCCTGACTGTTAATGAACAACTTAATACATTATCCCTCTTAGTAGTTTTTTTGTCTGTTCTACTTAATATGACTGGTTTAATTCTGTAATTAATACACAGTTATTCTTAAGTGTTGAAAATTAACTGAAATGTGATCCCTGTTAAATATAAGAGTGGGAATAAGAGAGGGAAGAGATGTATAATTTGGGACATGCTCAAGCTGACTTGCCCCAAATGGTAGAGTTAGAAACATACCAGGGGATTCCAATTCAATCCCATCAAGGTGGCATGGACCAATGCCATCTCACTAGTCCTAGGGATCAATTTCTGTTCACAATTGATCATAATGAAAGGACTAAGAGTCAAAGGGAGCACATAAACAAGTCTAGTACCTGCTAACACTAACCGATAGAATAAATAAAGGGGAGAGTGATCCAACATGGGAAGTGAGATACTCAGCAGACTCATAGAATGGCAGATGTCCTAAATAGCACTCTGGCCTCAGAATAAGCCCTAAAGGCATTCGGATCTGGCTGAAAAGCCCATGAGAGTATTTCAGGCATGGAAAGCCAAGACACTCTGGCAAAAGATCTCTGCGAGTGAGATCCCAGTGGAAAGAACAGGTCATCAAAGAAGGAGGTACCTTTCTCTGAAGGGAGGAGAGAACCTCCACTTTGACTATGACCTTGTCTAAACAAGATCAGAGTCGGAGAACTCACAGGGCTTCCATAGCCTTGGAAACTCATGACTGGAGCATAGGGAGATTACTGATGCCATAGACAGGAGTGTCAATTGGTAAATCAACAACAGGAGTCACTGTGCACTTACTCCTCATGTAGGATCTCTGTCCTTAATGTGCTGTGTATTGAGATTTAATGCTATAACGAGTACCCAAACAATATATTTCACTTTGTGTTTCTATGGGGGTGCAAACTGTTGAAATCTTTACTTAATGTATACTAAACTGATCCTCTGTAAAAAAAAAAGAAAAAGAAATTATCAACTCCCAACTTGACTCTCACTGGGATTAAACATGACAATAGGTCTGAGCTGATTTCATCATCATTTAAAAAAAATCATCTATTATTTTTCACTTTATGTTTCTGTGTGGGAGCAAACTGTTGAAATCCTTACTTAATGTATACTAAGCTGGTCTTCTGTATATTAAGATAATCGAAAATGAATCTTGATGTGAATGGAAGGGGAGAGGGAGAGGGAAAGGGGAGGGTAGTGGGTGGGAGGGACAGTATGTGGGGAAGCCATTGTAATCCATAAATCGTACTTTGGAAATTTATATTCATTAAATAAAAGTTAAAAAAAATACACAGTTATTCTCAAGTGTTGAAAATTAACTGAAATGTGATCCCTGTTAAACATAAGAGTGGGAATAAGAAAGGGAAGAGATGTATAATTTGGGACATGCTCAAGCTGACTTGCCCCAAATGGTAGAGTTAGAAACATACCAGGGGATTCCAATTCAATCCCATCAAGGTGGCATGTACCAATGCCATCTCACTATTCCAAGTGATCAATTTCAGTTCACAATTGATCATAATGAAAGGACTAAAAGTCAAGGGGAGCACATAAACAAGTCTAGTACCTGCTAACACTAACTGATAGAATAAATAAAGGGGAGAGTGTTCTTATCTTTTATATATATTTTGATTTCAATTTTGTTGATTTCTTCTCTAATTTTAATGATTTCTTTTCTCCTACTAGTTTGGAGTTTGGTTTGCTATTGTTTTCCTAAGATCTTGAGTTGCACTGATAGCTCATGTATTTGGTGCATTTCTGATTTCTTGATGTAGCCACAATTGCTATAAACTTTCTTCTTATCACTGCTTTTGCAGTATCCCAAAATGTTTGATAGGTTGTATTGTCATATTCATTTGTTTCCAGAATTTTTTTGATTTATTTTTTATTTTTTCAGTGACACACTGTTCATTGAGGAGCATGTTGTTCAATATCCATGTGTTGGCATATGTTCTAGAGATTCTTGAGTTGTTGATTTACAGCTTCATTCCATTGTGGAGAGTGAAGATGTGTGGTATGATTTTGATTTTTTGAATTTTCTGAGTCTTGCTTTAAGGCCTAGTATGTGGTGTATCCTAGAGAATGATGCATGCACTGGTGAGAAGAATCTGTGTTCTTTGACAATAGGATCAGAAGTTCTATAGATATCTGTTAGGTCCATTTGGTCTATTGTGTCAATTAACTCTACTCTTTTTTTTCCTTCCTGATTTTCTGTCTGATTGATCTGTCAGTTGCTGAAATTGGGGTATTGAAGTCTCCGTTGAGAGTCTCCAATGGTATTGAATTACTATTGTATTGAGTCTATGTCCCCCTTTAGATCCATTAATATTTCTTTAAATAGCCAGGGGTCCTGAAATTAGGTGCATAAATGTTTATAATAGTCATATATTACTATAATGATGTAGATTGTCTTCTTAGGTTGTTGTCTCTTTGAAAAGTTTTTGTGTTAAAGTCTATTTTGTCTGATATTAGGATGGCTACACCAGCTCTTTTGGTTTCTGTTAGCATTGAATATCTTTTTCCATCCTTTCACTTTCAGTTTGCATGTACCTTTGTTAGTGAAAAGTATTTCTTGTAGGCAGCAAATATATGGGTTTTGTTTTTTTAATTCATTCAGTCTGTGTCTTTTTTTAAAGATTTATTTATTTATTTGAAAGTCAGAGTTAAACAGAGAGAGAAGGAAAGGCAGAGAGAAGGAGAGGGAGGGGGAGAAGGAAAGGGAGAGTCAGAGAGAGAGAGAGAGAGAGAGAGAGAGAGAGAGATATTCTATTCACTGGTTCACTCCCCAAATGGCCACAATGGCCAGAGCTGTCGGACCCGAAGCCAGGAGCCAGGATCTTCTGCATTTCCCACATGGGAACAGGGTCCAAAATATTTAGGTTATCTTGTGCTGTTTTCCAGATGCATTAGCAGGAAGCAGGTTTGTGAGGGGAGCAGCTGGGACTTGAACTGATGCCTATATGGGATGCCAGCACTGCAGGCGGTGGCTTTACCTATTACACCATAGCACTGGCTCTGATACTCAGTATCTTGTAGATTTTCTTAATTCTTGTGCTTATTTCAAATGTCTTGTACTCAAGGTCAGAAATTCTTTTCTCCACATGGTTTATTCTGCTTTAAATATCTCAATTATTATAATTTTGTTTAATAAATTAAAGGTTTCATCTATAAAGTTTCCATTTTTCTTCTTAATGATTTATATCTCCTTAGTGATATTTTCTATCATATCTCTCATTAATTTTGTCATTTCATTCATCTGTCTATCGATACTCTCTTATTTTTAATTCTATTTCTGGTACTTTAGAGATTTCCTTCAGGTCATGATCTAATTATGGAGAACTGTTATGTTCTTTTGGAGGTGTACTGTTACCTTACTACTTCCTGTGCTCTTATGTTGCTGTCTGTGCATCTGGTGTGATAGCCTCCTTTTTATGTAGTAAATTTCATTGTAAAAGAGTTTATATGATTTAGATAGGATACAGAGTTTTACTTGCTTGGCTTTCTTTGTAGGTGAGCTCAGAAATACAGTCCCTACGTGATTTCTTTTGCTTTAATCAATGTTAGCTGTGCGACAGAGTGCTCTTGTCTGCTACAGTACGTAGGAGTATAAGTGTGACTTTGAGATAAATGTGGGTTTCCTAGAATGTGCATCTTCAGTCCACAGAGAGTCCAGTGTCAATCATAGTGGTGAATGTGATAGCAATGGACTTGTTCTTGGTGCTGAGGGAGACAAAGGAGGTCGTCCCCTTGTCCCAGTGGCAAGCCTGAGTAATGCCTGGGTTTGTGGCCCCAATTTCTGTGACTATGGGACTGTGTGATGTAAGCAGACCCTTCCTCGGGTCCTGCACGCAGAGTGCAACTGGTGCTGCTTATGACACTAACAGCCCTGGAGGATGTGACCTGAAACCTGCTGCAGTCCCACCAGGTAAGCAGTAGGTTTTGTTTTGGCAGGTAAGCGACCACAGAGTTGGAATACAAGAAGGGTCTTCCCTAGGTCCACTAGGTAGATTCCATTAAGACTGAGGAAATTAACACTGATCATGACAGTCACGGTGTTGCAGAGTACAACTGGGTCATTACTCAATTTCCCAGGTTGGGAGAAGATTTATGGGCTGCTACCCCTGGTAGCCCCCAGAAGCTAAGAGAAACTCCACTGGATCCTTATGCCTAAAATCTCACAGTTGCAGAATGCAAGGACTTTGTCCTCTGTCCTCCAAGGTGCCCTGACTCTGACTTGTCATTTCTGGCAGCAGTGGTGCAGAATTCAGTTAAACAATCTCCACAGCTGATCCTGGTGCTCTGCAACAGTGAGATGGAATAGACACAGTGAGTGTAGTTTCCTTTTTCAGAGCCGAGCAGTTGCTCAGACCACAATCAGCTGGTCAGGGAGACTGTGGAATTCCTCCTCAGCTAACCCTGTGGATGGTGGGCACAGCAACTTTTTCCTACCTTGACTTGTCAAGATGGTGATTCCCAGTTGGTGGATGGCTGTGCTGTGGGGTCAGCCACAGCAGCATCTCTGTCCTCTTTACTCACTGTACCCAAGAGTTTTCATTCTGCTCTGTCACTTCTGTCAGTCAGAACTCTGGCAACGTAGTCCTTCCTTTGTTTATTTTTCTTATCCTAAGAAAGCTGTAGTCAGAGTGGCTCCACCCTGTTCAGCTACATTGGATTTCCTACATCTAAATTATTTATAATTTCTTTTCTTTTTAAAATTATATACATATATATTTCAAGAAATTTAATATATTATATTCTCAGGATCACAGTAAACTCTTGATAATTACTACAGTTCTCATGCTAATGTAACATTAATGCAAACACAACAGCTTCTATGTGCTTCATAGATACACTTATAAGAATATAATGATATTTCAATTATTCCCTCACTCTTTCCTCTCCCTCTTCCTACCTTCCTACCTTCCTTCCTTCCTTCCTTCCTTCCTTTCTCTCTCTCTCTCTCTCTCTCTCTCTCTCTCCTCCTTCCTTCCTTCTTTCCTTTCTTCCTTTCTCTTTTGAGTTTTGTCCTTTTGCATTATCTAAGTCATTCCACATAGGGGCAAGGCCCAAACATTTGGAACATCTTACACTGCTTTTCCAGGTGCATTAGCAAGTAGCTGGATTTGAAGTGGAGCAGCCAGGAATGGAACTGGCACCCATATCGATTGCCAGTGTTGCAGGTGGCAGCTTAACTTGCTATGTCACAGTGCCAGCCCCAACATAACTCTTTTCAAGAGCATCTTGTTCATTCTTTTTTACATTCCAGATTTCTAATCAACAGTCAAGGTGTCTGACACTGTCTCTGAGTGAGTTCATTTTCATAATGCAAGATGCTTCCATACTATACAAAGTGAAAAACAAATTTATTTCAGAGATTGGTCCACTAGCAGAAATTTCTTTCATTACTTACCTTTAAGACTATCCATTAATTAGGCTATGCTAGTCAGCTGTTCTTTTAAGGTTATTTCTAGTGTATTTTGGTTCCCTTTGTGTAAACCATGCCAGAATACTTTCTTTCTCTGTCAGTTGATAAAAGGATACTTCCTACAAGGCCAAACTTGATAGTTGAGAGGGAAGCATTAATTTAACAGAGGTGGGTGGTAGGAAACACAGATTCATTCATTTGAAGCATTCATCAAGTTACTCTTGCTTTCTTACCTATTCAGGTTCAACTCATATCAGTTCAAGCAGGTGCACCCCCTGTTCTAGGCTGTGGATATGAGCATGTATCAGGGAAACTACAAGAAGATGATGATGACAGTGAAAAACAGGAAAAGCTATTGACTTCACATAAATATTTGTATCTCATGCTATATCCTTCACTACCTAAGTGACTCAAAATACCTAGTTGATATTTTCAGATTGTCTATTTTTTGAAGACCCTAATCCTATAACCCAATTTAGGATTATATTAAATCCACAAAAAAAGAATAACAGATAGTCTTAAGTGTGTTCTATATAATTTGAGACCTTTAAGAAGGATTTAAAACCTTTATTCATCTTGTGTCATCTGAGATCAACTTCTTGCTCCACAGTCTCTTCATGGCATTTTTCACTTCTGCATTTCTCAGTGTATAAATCAGAGGATTGATCAATGGTGTTCCAATTGTATAAAACACAGCTATCATCTTATCCATAGGGAAAGTGGTGGCAGGGCGTGTGTATATGAATATGCAAGGACCAAAGAACAGGATGACCACAATGATGTGAGAGATGCAGGTAGAGAGGGCTTTTCTCCTCCCTTCAGCGCTGTGGTTCCTCAGAGAACGCAGGATGATCACATAAGAGAACATCAGCAAGACAAAACTCACTGTGCAAATGGCCCCACTATTGGATACCAGGAGTAGGTTGATCACATAGGTGTCTGCACAGGCAAGTTTCAACAACGGTTGCAAGTCACAGAAATAGTGATCAATCACATTAGGCCCACAGAAAGGTAAACTCAAGGCAAGGGAAATCTGTGCTGAAGAATGCACACAGGACCCCACCCAGGCCACAGCCACCAGCACACCACATACCCTGTGGCTCATGATGGTCATGTAGTGCAAGGGCTTACAGATGGCCACATAGCGGTCAGCAGCCATGAGGACAAGGATGAAGATCTCCAGGCAGCCAAACATATGGGCAGAAAAGACTTGGGTCATGCATTCACTGAAAGAAATAGTAGTATTCTTCAAAAGTGCATCCACAATCATTCTAGGAGCTATGGAAGTAGAGAGGCAAGTATCAGATAAGGATAAGTAGAAAAGAAAGAAGTACATTGGGCTCCCAAGAGCCTGACTGGTCTTGATGGTAACAAGAATCAGCAAGTTACCCAACAACGTGCCCAAGTAGATAAGCAAGAAAATGGCAAACACTATTTTCTTCCTAATAGGATCCTGTGTCATTCCAAGCAGAATGAATTCAGTCACATTATTATTTAGCTGCATGATGTCATGAATGAGAAGGGGCAAGTTTGCAGTTATTTATCTGCAAGAAACAAAGGCATCAATTTACCATCTGATGTAAATAATTATGAAATATTTTAAGTAAAATTATTCCCTTCAGAAATATTTTAATTGTTAAAATTCCTTTTTTGAAAGATTTTTAAATTATTTATTTGAAAAGCAGAGTTACAGAGAGAGAGAGAGAGAGAAAGAGACTGTTCTATCCACTGGTTCACTCCTCAAATGGCCAAACCATTAGGGCTTGTGCCAAGCTGAAGCCAGGAGCCAAGAGCTTCCTCTGGGTCTCTCACATGGGTTCAGGGACCCAAGAACTTGGACCACCCTCCATTGCTTTCCCAGGTGCATTAGTAGGGAGTTCGATTGGAAGTACCTCAGATGGAACTGAAGCTGGCACTCAAATGGGATGCCAGCACTTCAGGTGGTGGTTTAACCTGCAAGCCAGAGCATCAGCCCCTAAAACATTATTCTAATTATTAAAAACTCACTTCAACAATTTCCTCCTCAATTTTAATGGCTATTTTATAATGTCATTATGAGTCTCAATTAAGTTTATGAATGTGATAATTTCCTATTACATGGCGCAAATACAAAGTCTTGTTAACCTTGATGAGTTTCTAATTGATTTTGCCAATTCAATGAATGAAAAATTAAGATACAATTCTCTTACTTATTTCCTTTATTTTCTTTATATTTAGTAAATCTTGGGAACCTGTGCTTCAAATGGCATATCACTGAGGATTTAGTATATATGGTATCTGTACTTAGAGTTTCATGATATAGACATAAATTTATAAATCACTCTCATCCTAGAAAATTGTCTTAACTCTACATATATTAATTTATTATGTATTCATTATTATGTTGGAATAAGTATGTAATATTAATATGTATCATATATAATGTATAATGTCTATAATATATACAATGTATAATTAATAAATATAAATTAATAAATAAATGTTAATAAATATGGACTGCATATCTTCAGATATTCCAGCTTGAAAAGAGGAACAAGAGACAATTAAAGTCTCTAAATCAACTGGTGCTATCTTGATACTCTAAGATACTCAGTACGTGGAATATACTAATAGACATAAATGAATATTCTCTGATGGTTAATAATACTTCATTCTGAAAAGCACCCTTTAGCGTATTCATATTCTATTAGGTTATATTTAATTGAAGCAGAAATAGCGTTATTAAGTAGTTGTTCATGATTTCAGAATTCAAGTATTTAGCTTAAGCAATTTACCTGAGGTGGCTGTAGGGTTATCACAAGGCAGTTGGTATATGATCAGATTTTGGTTGCCATCTCCAGTAGAGTTCTTCATTATTCAGCTATCTGAAAACTCTACATTCTCAGAGAGGAGGAAGATAGATGTGGTTTAGGAAAAGGTGGGTAGTAGCTAATTTTTTCTTTCAAGTTCTTTTCTCTTCTGGCAAATGTAATTATTGCTAAACTTTGAAGTGTTGCTTCTTTTAATGAATATTTATTTTTCCAGTGAGAAAAAAATAGCATGAACTATACTTTCAAGAACAAAATCAGTGTTTTATTTTTTCTTACTATTTGTTGAATCTCTTATTTTGTGGAAGATTAATGATTATAAAATAAAATGAAACTATGTAAATGTAAAAAATTGAAAAATAATATTAAAGAAAGAGGGGAGAGGGATTGAGCTTGGACAGGAGGGAGGGTAGAGTGAGAAGTATCGCTATGCTCCTAAATATGTATATATGAACACATGAAATTTGTTCATCTCATACAAGTAAAAAAAAATTAAAAATATTTTTCTTTTTTTTTTTTTTTGGACAGGCAGAGTTAGTGAGAGAGAGAGACAGAGAGAAAGTTCTTCCTTTTTTTCTGTTGGGTCACCCCCCAATTGGCTGCCACTGCCGGCGCGCTGCGCTGATCCAAAACCAGGAGCCAGGTGCTTCCTCCTGGTTTCCTTCCCATGAGGGTGAAGCACCCAAGCACTTGGGCCATCTTCCACTGCCTTTCTGGGCCACAGCAGAGAGCTGGACTGGAAGAGGAGCCACAGGGACAGAACCAGCACCCCAGCCGGGATTAGAACCCGGTGTGCCAGCACCGCAGGTGGAGGATTGGCCAAGTGAGCTTCGGCACCAGCCAAAAATATTTTTCTAGGTGTTTCTTGTCTAGATGAGATCATCACAAAGGAATGTTAAATGCAATAAGAAGGTGAAATGTGATATATTTTAAAGCAGCCTTGAAGACTCACATTTCCAGTTGAAGTTTTTCCCAATCCCATTCCTACCTTCAGTACATTGTTTGGAGAGTTGTAGGTTGGGTTAAATACAAAATGTGATAGTTAAAATAGACAAAAAAATTTATATATATCAATATATGTCGACTTTCTGAAATTCCATATGTTTGTGTATATATTCTGAAATTCTAAAATCATGTATATATGTGTGTATGTGTGTCATCTTTCCCCTCTTCAACAGATTTGAAATATCCATTTTTCCCCTCAAACCAAAATTATACTTTTAGGAAAATGTCTAATGAGATATTCACTTTGGATTGCTAAGAATTTTAAAAAATTCCCTTTTAAATGTCTGGTATTTGTGAAGAATCTTAAACTTTAAGGGAACTGAGCTTCAGTTTAAGAATTACAATAAGATCACTCATCTTAATTCATTTGAACGAATGATCTCTCATTGGATGTTTATACTTGAAAACATGGCAGATTTTGGAGAGAAGATGCTGTGAAAGAATTGCTTTTTGCAACAGATTATGATTTCAGCCATTCATTTGCATACATAACTTTGGCTTTGTTTGCTATCAACCTCATTATACTGTCCATTTTTATAACAAACTTTTTATTTTTATTGTTTTTAAAATACTGTTTAGTTATATAAAAATAACATATTTTATGTATTTCATATATACAGTTTTAAAAACATAATATCTTTCAACTTTCTCTCTCTCTCTTGCTCCTATTCTCCTTCATCCTTCCTTTCTTTTTATTTCAATTTTTGTTTAATTTCAGTTTAGTTAAGCTTATTCTTTCAATAAATAAAGACTTCAATGAGTAGTAGTAGGAAAACTACTCTTCCTCAGGAGTATATGCAGGAGTTATAAACAATAATCAAATCTCAAGACATCAACTTCCTTCATATATGTTACATTTTTTAGTATTCTATGTATTAGTTACACAAATCAGAGAAAATATATTTTTTGGGGGGATAGCTTTTTTGTGTCACCAAGCATAATAATCTTCATTTGTATCCATTTTGCTGTGAAAGAAAAATGTTATTACTTTAATGGCTGAGTAGTATTCCATTATATAAAGATTTTACTTTATTCAGTCATCAAATGATGGACATCTGGATTGATTCCATATCTTAGATATTTATATATTTGGGCATTAGTTTTTAAGATAAATTGTGCTGTGATTCATTAGCTTGTTAGTCATTGCAGATCTTCATTAGTTAATGAATAATCAATTGTCCTTTTTCTTGGAATATCTTTCCATTTCCAACTTTCAACTCTTTCAAAACTTTGAGATCTAGCTGACAAATTACTTCTGGGTGGCAATCAAGGAATATCTTTTGATTTTGGAAATTCACTGCTCTGTAAATGCTTTTTTCACAATATTTTTTCTGAGAATTTTATATACTTTTGTTTATAAGAAATTAGTTGCGTACTTTCTTGACTTCCATACTGGAATTGGAATACTGGAAAACCATATAATGCTAAGGATGTTATTTCCCACAGATTCAAACTAAATGTATTGTACCATGTAAGAACTTATTAAATATTTTAAAACTGAGCACCTCATCACTTTCAATATATAACAGCATTTAAATGCTTATTTTTGTAATGTTTTGATCACAAAACACATTCATATCATTAATTTACTGTGGTCATTTATCTCTGATGAATGGAAGAGAGATAGTTTATAAATTCAGGAAAAACAAAAACAAAAGCAAAACTGAGGGTAACTTTAAATAATTTAATGAATCAGCTCTAAAACCTGGAGTAGAAATTATTATACTCTGCACAACAGCTAATGACTATGAAAGACACTGAAACTCTGACACACATGAAATTGTCTGAAGAGTTTCTTTAAAGAAAAAAAAAAATGCTTGGCCCTAAAGGAATAAAAGGAGAACCTGACATTTTTCAATCCTTTTCAAACTGATGTAGAGTTTCTTGGATTTCTATGTGTGTTATTCCATTCCCATTTTTTTTTGGGGGGGGGGTACAGGTTCTCAAAGGAAACCAACACAAAAGTATGTTGTAATGATTTTCAGACATAATAGCATATGTACTTATAGTACATTTTCTAGAACTACAAATAAAGTTTAGGGAAGTTTAAAATGCCTACAGTAGTTAAAACAGTAATATTGTGTTTGTATTGTAGTTAACAGAATGGTTGAAATAAAATTAATAAAGGAAAGGTGGAGAATAAAGGATTGGGCAATGCAGTGTTAGGTGGCTTCTTTTCTACTTCTATATTGCACTGCAGACACAAACAAGAGCAGGAGGAGTGGCTGCTCCTGTAGGATTCTTTTTCAAAAGGGCATTCCCTCTACATTCAGTTATGTTAGATTTCTCTCTCTGAAAGAAATCCACACCTTCTATTGTTTTGCTAAAGTCAGCATATTATGGGAACATTAACAGGTATTCCCAAACCTTTTATCCCTCAGAAGCTTAAATGAAAGAGGGATACAATTGACCCTCCTTGAGAACCTCACTGCATGATTCCAGCTATCTGATAAAGAGATGTTGGGGAAAATGGACTTGGCTGAGAATCAAAGGTTGTCATAAGATTCAGTATTGGGGCCGGCTCCATGGCTCACCTGGTTAATCCTCAGCCTGCAGCGCGGGCGTCCCATGTGGGTGCCTTTTCTAGTCCAGGTTGCTTCTCTTCCAGTCCAGCTCTCTGCTGTGGCCCAGGAGGGCAGTAGAGGATGGCTCAAATGCTTGGGCCCCAGCATCCCTGTGGGAGACCAAGAAGAAGCACCTGGCTCCAGGCTTCGGATCAGCGGCGCTCCAGCTGTTGTGGCGACTTGGGGAGTGAACCAATGAAAGGGAGACCTTTCTCTCCTTCTCTTTCTCTCTCACACTGTCTATAAATCTGTCAAATAAATAAATAAATAAATAAAATTCAGTTTTAGTTACATACATTTTCAGTATCTAACCGTTATTCAACCTCTCATGTCAATATTTAATTATTTTTCATTTTGAAAGAAACCATGAATGTTGTACAGGGGCCAATGTTGATAAACTGATAATTTAAATAAGATTTTGCAGGAATAAATATTGAGTAAATGAGAGTTTTTTACCCAAAATATTTCTAGCTACACCTCTGTCCAAACTGTCACCCTAATTATACAGTTTTACCCTACTCAATATCATGTTTGTTCTGAATTTTGTATGAAAATATAATTCCTCTCTTCTAACTGAATATCTGGTGTATGTTGAATGCAAAGCACATTATTAATTCTCTTTAGAATCCTGCAAGGAGGGCCAGCGCAGCGGCTCACTAGGCTAGTCCTCCGCCTTGCAGCGCCACCACAGCGGGTTCTAGTCCCGGTCGGGGCACCGGATTCTATCCTGGTTGGTCCTCTCCCAGGCCAGCTCTCTGCTATGGCCCAGGAGTGCAGTGGAGGATGGCCCAAGTACTTGGTCCCTGCTCCCCATGGGAGACCAGGATAAGTACCTGGCTCCTGCCATCGGATCAGCACGGTGCGTCGGCTGCAGCGCGCTGACTGCGGCGGCATTTGGAGGGTGAACCAACGGCAAAGGAAGACCTTTCTCTCTGTATCTCATTCTCACTGTCCACTCTGCCTGTCAAAAAATAAAATAAAAAAAAATAATAAAAAAAGAAACCTGCAAGGAGCAACAATGTCTACCTTGTGACACATAATGCATTGAAATATGTTCACTGAAAATGAAAATATGATATTTTCCAAAATCTTTGCCAAAGTCATCATTCTCTATTAATCTCTTTCCATAATTTTTCATCAGTCATGAACTCTTCTAAGTTTTGTTGCCTGTAGTTCTGGGTAAGCACTCATCCTGCGCAGCTTCCTTCTATATGGAAAGTCTTTGTGAATCTCTCTGTGGTCTACTACCTCTACAGAAACTGTGATAAACCACATGGCATGTAGTGCATCCTTCTCTACCCACATGGCAATAAGTGCTCATCACAGACCTGATGAGCATTCATATTTAAGACGAGAGATTGGACGGTGCCATGGCTAAATAGGCTAATCCTACACCTTGTGGCTCCGGCACACTGGGTTCTAGTCCCGGTCGGGGCACAGGATTCTGTCTCGGTTGCCCCTCTTCCAGTCCAGCTCTATGCTGTGGCCTGGGAGTGCAGAGGAGGATGGTCCAAGTGCTTGGGCCCTGCACCCGCATGGGAGACCAGGAGAAGCACCTGGCTCCTGGCTTCAGATCAGCGTGATGCACCAGCCACAGCACGCTGGCCACAGCAGCCATTGGAGGGTGAACCAACGGAAAAGAAAGACTTCTCTGTGTCTCTGTCTCTCTCACTGTCCACTCTGCCTGTCCAAAAAAAATGAGAGATTGTTTTATTCCAAAGATTATATTCCATTCTATTAGAATAACAGTAAATATTCAAAAACATCATTACTCATTTTCATGTTCATTTCTCAGGGAATGAGGAAACAATCACAAGACATATGGAAATATTCATATTAAAATTTATATTGGGTTATGCGGTAATGATAAATCTCTGAGCTCAAAAGTGGGAAATAATCTGCACTTACCTATTAGAAGACATTCAATTGGTGTCATATCTGTTCCCTTTTGAATGCAGCCTTCCTATAAATACTTAAAAAAAAAAAAAAACTTCTTTCTGTATTCCAGAGGGACTATTTTAGGACATAATGAGACAAGATGTTGGTACTCTAGGCATTTTTATTCTCTAAGGAATTTCTTCTTTCTTGCTGAGAAGCATCTCAGATTTTGTAATTTATTTAACTTTTAATTTACCTATTTAGCCTGGAAGGATGGCAACTTAGTCATACTCATGCTAATAAGATTTTGGGTGTTGGGTGCCTCAAGCAGGATAGCATCAAATCAAAGGAAGAACAATGAAATTGGACAGTGGGGGGAGTGATGCAGAACATATAGGGTGAGGCAACAGTTGTTGATAATGGAATTGATTCTCTAAGCCAGGTTTTTTCACACACAAGGCCTTAAGTCATCACTCTCTGGTTAGGAAACACATTTTCCAGCTCCTTTAATAGACTTGTAATTTCTTTTCTAAGATAACCCCAGGAAAGCAGTGTGTTGTTTTGCTGGATGGTCTGTTCTGTGTGCCATAAATGTCCTTCCCATTGAGCCTCAACTTTATAGCATGATTCTGAGAATGAATGTTTACAATGAACACTACCATGGCTGGTGCCATGTCTCACTAGTCTAGTGCTCTGCCTGCGGTGCTGGCACCCAGGATTCTAGTCCCGCTTGGGGGTCCGGATTCTGTCCCCGTTGCTCCTCTTCCAGTCTAGCTCTCTGCTGTGGCCCAGGAGTGCAGTGGAGGATGGTCCAGGTCCTTGAGCCCTGCACCCGCATTGGAGACCAGGAAGAAGTACTTGGCTCCTGGCTTCTCTTCAGCGTAGTGTGCCGGCCATAGTGGCCACTATGGGGGTGAACCAATGGAAGGAAGATTTTCTCTCTGTCTCTCTCTCTCTTACTGTCTGAACTCTGCCTGTCAAAAAACAAAATGAATGCTACCTCTCAGATTATAAAAAATTAATTTTTGGTCCATTCTCACAAATGCAATTATAGATTCAATGCGATACTAATCAAAATGCCAAAGACATTCTTCTCAGGTCTGGAAAAAATGATACTGAAATTCATATGGAGGCACAGGAGACTTTGAATAGCTAAAGCAATCTTGTACAACAAAAGCAAAGCTAGAGGCATCACAATACCAGATTTCTGGTCGTCATACAGGGTAGTTATCATCAAAACAGCATGGCACTGGTTCAGAAACAGATGGATAGACCAACAGTGCAGAATAGAAACACCAGAAATCAATCCAAACATCTACATCCAACTTGTATTTGATTAAGGATCTAAAACCAATTCCTGAGGCAAGGACAGTCTATTCAATAAAAGGTGCTGAAAAACTGGATTTCCATGTGCAGAAGCATGAAGCAAGACCCATACCTTATACTTTACACAAAAATCACTCAACATGGATTAAAGATCTAAATCTATGACCTGACACCATCAAATTATTAGAAAACATCAGAGAAACCCTGCAATATATAGGCCCAGGGATAGACTTCTTGGAAAAGACCTTGGAAGCAAAGGCAGTCAAAGCCAAATTGGGATTACAATTGGGATTACATCAAATTGAGAAGTTTCTGTGCTGCAAAAGAAACAGTCAGGAATGTGAAGAGGCAAGCAAGAGAACGGGAAAAATTTTTGCAAACTATGCTACCAATAAAGGATTAATAACCAGAATCTACAAAGAGATCAAGAAACTCTACAACAAAACAAACAACACACTTAAGAGATGGGCCAAGGATCTAAATCGACATTTTTCAAAAGAGGAAATCGAAATAGCCAGCAGACACATGACAAAAATGTTCAGGATCACCAGCAATCAGGGAAATGCAAATCAAAACCACAGTGAGGTTTCACCTCACCCCGGTTAGATTGGCTTACACACAGAAATCTACCAACAACAAATGATGGTGAGGATGTGGGGATATAAGGGACACTAACCCAATGTTGGTAGGAATGCTGACTGGTAAAGCCAATATGGAACTCAGTTTGAAGAGTCCTCAAAACCTGAATATAAACCTACCATTCAACCCAGCCATCCCACTCCTTGGAAATTACCCAAAGGAAATTTAATTGCCAAATAAAAGAGTTGTGTGCACCTTAATGTTTATTGCAACTCAATTCACAATAGCTAAGACCTGGAATAAACATAAATGCCCATAAACAGAAGACTGGATAAAGAAATTATGGGATATGTACTCTGTAGACTATTATACAGCAGTAAAAAATGAAATCCAGTCTTTGCAACAAAATAGAGGAATCTGGAAAGCATCATGCTGAGTGAATTAACCCAGTCCCAAAGGGACAAATATCATATGTTCTCCCTGATTGGTGACAACTAACTGTGCACCTAAAAGGAAACCTGTTGAAGTGAAAAAACACTATGAGAAATAATTTCTTGACCAGTCCTTATCCTGACTGTCGAGATATACGTTATTACTTTATTCCTTTTAGTAATTTTTTGTTCTACTTAATACCATAGGTTGAACTCTTTAATTAACACACATTTATTCTGAGCTCTTTAAATTTAACTGAAAAGTGATCCCTGTTGAATATAAGAGTGGGAGTAAAAGAGGGAGGAGATGTACAGTTCAGCACATGCTCACTCAGATTCACCCCTAATGGTAGAGTTAGAAACTTGCCATGGGATTCCAATACAATCCCATCAAGGTGGCATGGACCAATGCCATCTCACTAGTCAAATTGATCAGTGTCAGTTCATAATTGATCATAATGATAGGATTAGGTGTCAAAGGGATCATATAAACAAGAGTAGTGTCTGCTAATACTAAATGATAGAATTAGAAAGGAGAGAACAATCCTACATGGGAAGCAGGATACACAGCAGACCCATTAAATGGCTGATGTCCTGAACAGCATTCTGGCCTCAGAATCAGTGCCTAAGGCATTTGGATCTGGTTAAACAGCCCATGAGAGTATTTCAGGCATGGAAAGCAAAGACACGCTGGCAAAAACAAAAAACAAAAAAACAAAACAAAAAAATATGAACGATCTCTGCGAGTGAGATCCCAGCGGACAGAATAAGCCATCAAAGAAGGAGGTACCTTTCTCTGCTTGTAGGAGAAAACTTCCACTTTGATTATGGCCTTGTCTATGTAAGATGAGAGTTGGCAAACTCAAGAGGGTTCCATAGCCTTGGCAGCTCATGACTAGAATCTAGGGAATTTTCTGACGTCATAAATAGGAGTGTCAATTGTTAAATCAACAACAGGAGTCACTGTGCAATCACTCCCCATGTAGGATCTCTGTCCTTAATGTGTTGTACTATGTGAATTAATAGCATAACTAGTACTCAAACAGTACTTTCTACTTTATGTTTCTGTGTGGGTGCAAACTGTTGAAATATTTACTTAGTAAACATGAAATTGATCTTCTGTATATAAAGATAATTGAAAATGAATCTTGATGAAAATGGGATGGGCAAGGGAATGGGAGATGGGATGGTTCTGGGTGGTATGGTGGTTATGGAGGGGAAAAGCTGCTATAATCCAAAAGTTGTATTTGGAAATTTATATTTTTTAAATAAAAGTTAAAAAAAGAAAGAAAAAATTTACTACTTTGTTTTATTGACTCGTGTTAGCCAAAAGAGATGCTTCCTAATGGTTTTATTTTTATTGAAGTAATTTTACTGCCCCAAATATTTACTGAATACTCTTCATATACTAGGCTCTTTTTCAATTGATATGCTTACTGTCTTCTGTTTCATCACATGAGGGAGATATTGCAAATGACAATTCACTTGAGAGAAAAATCAATTTCATAGAAGATAATCTGCTGGAGACCAGCTCCAGCCAGTCCAGGGGCCCCAGGGTTTGAGAGCTGTTGGCGCTCAAAGAAATGAGAGACACTCACAGCAATGCTGATGGCATGGTTCTGGCTTTTGAGCACAGACCTTATTTTTATACCATGTCACATAATGATTCTTTCTTCTTACAATGAAAAGTCTGTTGTCCATTTTTTAAAAATTACAATTTCTTTGATTTTAAAGGGCGTATTTAGAACACGGGTTACAATCACAGACAGGTGCGAGATAACGGGCTGCCCACACAAGCCCAGGCCTGGAGTGCTGCTGAACTATGCAGAAATTGGCGAAACAAGCTAAAATAGTACCTTCCTAATGTTATCGTTACTAGAAGCCCCATGTTCAAAGCAGGCCCTTCTTAAATGTATCCCATCTTTGAAGTACTTTCTATAACTCTAATTTCTTTATTGTACTTATTTAAATGTTCACTAGATCTATTCCTCAGTTTTGACATCCTAGCCATTGTAGTATTTGTAGCGTATACAGAGTTAAAGTTTTATTAACATGTGTCTTTATTTTAGTGGGAAGTATATACCAGGGAACCTGTTGCCTTTTAATTCTTTTCCACAAGCAGTTCAACCTTGCATAAAGCATTAATCCATTCTCCTACACTAACATTCTGCTTGATTAAAATTATACAAAGCAGTGGACATTTTGGAGGTTAATGAGACTAAGTGTTCTTCCTTACACTTAGGAATACAGCAATCATTAGCAGGACCACCAGGAAGCTCTGGCTTTCTTACACCGAGTGTAGTTCTAAAGAAACCTAAAGCCATCCCTGAGGGATATCAGGTACCAAGTTCAAGGAATCATGATAAAATCACAAGACTGAGGAAACAGTGTTTTGGCATAGTGGGTTAAGCCACTGCCTACAGTGCTGGCATCCCATTTGGGCAATGGTTCGAATTTGGGTTGATCAACTTCTGATCCAGCTCCCTGCTAATGTGCTTGGGAATGCAGTGGAGGCTAGGACCCCTGCACCCACATGGGAGACCTGGAACAAGATCCTGGCTGTTGACTTGAACCTGGTCCATGCTGGTCATGCCTATCTTGTTCTCCACCATTGTTTTCATAGTAATAATTACAAATAATATATGCTATGCATTAAACAATGCTTAATTCAGTGAATTAATGAGTAAAATCAATGAAACCAAATTGGAAGAGGTACTGTATATTATGCTACAATTATCGTTTCTGAAAAATGATCTATGTAGTTATAATTACAAGTGAAGTAAATAAAGTATTTGTTCTAAACCATACTGAAGGCCCTTATTTATAAGAGCAGATATAAGCGAGGTCAAGTCTGTAAACATTGCACTACTCCTCTAAAAATCCCGTTCACTGATGTGACTTAGTGCTGACAGTCAACAGTACCAGGAAATGTTCAATGGGACACTGAAATTGTCTCTGCAGATTGCATTTAGGTGCCCCTCCTCTGCCCTAGGTAGATTTTTCTGGACCTTGGACCATCAGCTCCCCATGAATCCTAACCTTCTAATGTCCTTTGCTGGCTATCTATGAGTAATAAGCCTCTTGGCTTAGTTTATTTTGTGAATGTTTCTGTTAGTGGATTTGGGCTGCTGGTAGAAACTGCCAAGATTCAATGTAAATGGAATGGACACTACTTCTGGTGCTTGACAGTGACTTTTTTTTTTAAACTTTTATTTAATGAATATAAATTTCCAAAGTACAGGCTTATGGATTACAATGGCTTCCCCCCCATAACGTCCCTGCCACCCGCAACCCTCCCCTTTCCCACTCCCTCTCCCCTTCCATTCACATCAAGATTCATTTTCGATTCTCTTTATATACAGAAGATCAGTTTAGCATACATTAAGTAAAGATTTCAACTGTTTGCTCCCACACAGAAACATAAAGTGAAAAATACTGTTTGAGTACTAGTTATAGCATTAAATCTCAATGTACAGCACACTAAGGACAAAGATCCTACATGAGGAGTAAGTGCACAGTGACTCCTGTTGTTGACTTAACAAATTGACACTCTTGTTTATGGCATCAGTAATCACCCTAGGCTCTTGTTATAAGCTGCCAAGGCTATGGAAGCCCCCTGAGTTCACTGACTCTGATCATATTTAGACAAGGCCATGGTCAAAGTGGAAGTCGTCTCCTCCCATCAGAGAAAGGTACCTCCTTCTTTGATGACCCGTTCTTTCCACTGGGATCTCACTTGTGGAGATCTTTCGGGTTTTTTTTTTTTTTTTTTTTTTTTTTTTTTTTTTTTTTTTTTTTTTTTTTTTTTCCCCCCAGAGTGTCTTGGCTTTCCATGCCTGAAATACTCTCATGGGCTTTTCAGCCAGATCCGCATGCCTTAAGGTCTGATTCCGAGGCCAGAGTGTTGTTTAGGACATCTGCCATACTATGGGTCTGCTGTGTATCTCACTTCCCATGTTGGATCATTCTCTCCCTTTTTTTTCTATCAGCTAGTATTTGCAGACACTAGTCTTGTTTATGTGATCCCTTTGGTTCTTAGTCCTATCATTATGATCAATTGTGAACAGAAATTGATCCCTAGGACTAGTGAGATGGCATTGGTACATGCCACCTTGATGGGATTGACTTGGAATCCCCTGGTATGTTTCTAACTCTACCATTTGAGGTAAGTCAGCTTGAGCATGTCCCGAATTGCACATCTCTTCCCTCTCTTATTCCCACTCTTATATTTAACAGTGACGTTCTTTAGTTTTCAGTTGAATCTGACCTGAAATTGATATCCAAAGCACAGTGAATGTACTTCATGGATTTAACACAATTTTATAATTTTCAAACCAATATGAGGGAAGGTATGTGGCCTGGTGCTTAAGACTGCTGGTTAGGGACTGGCACCGTGGCTCACTTGGTTAATATTCCGCCAGTGGTGCCGGCATCCCATATGAGTGCTGGGTTCTAGCCCTGGTTGCTCCTCCTCCTGTCCAGCTCTCTGCTGTGGCTCAGGAGAGCAGGATGGCCCAGGTACTTGGGCCCCTGCAACTGCATGAGAGACCAGGAGGAAGCACCTGGCTCCTGGCTTCAGATCTGCGCAGCTCAGGCCATAGCGGCCATTTGGGGAGTGAACCAACAGAAGAAAGACCTTTCTCTCTGTCTCCCTCTCTCATTGTCTATAACTCTACACGTCAAATTAAAAATAAAAAAAGACTGCTGGTTAAAGGAGCAGATATTTGGCACAATGGCTGTATGGTATTCTCTCAACCCATATGAGTGCCTATGATTCCAGTTTCTTCACCTCTGATCCAGTTTCCTGTTAGTGCAGTGATGATTCAAGTTATTGCATTTCTGCCTCCCATGTGGGTACCTGAAATTGAGTTTCTGGCTCCTGGCTTCAGCAGAGGCCTAGCCTCAAGTTGTTGCAGGCATTTGGTGAGATAATCAGCAGGTGGGAATTCTCTCTCTCTCACTCTATCTGCCTCTCTCTCTCTTTTCTTCCTTGTACTTGCCTGACTCTCAAAATCAATAGATTTTTAGGAAACAAATAGAAGTTACATGGATATGCCAAGCATTTCTTTAGTGTACAATTTCTTGGATCCATAAACTGTACTAAAGTGATGACAATAATGAATTCTGGAGTTAATCCTACTTCTGGATTGCTTAGAATTCAGTCCCTGCCTCTGGCTCATGTAGAAGGTAAGAGAAAAGTGTATTTCCTAAGGTAGATGACCAGCTATGGTCAATGTCATCTTGCAGCATTGTCTCTTGGTTTCTGAGGCTGATGCAATACTTTCATTATAATATTTGCTGCCAAACTCTTTTCCCTACTAAGGGACTGTTAACAAATCCCCAGTGATAGCTTTCAGCAGAGGCTGAAAAGAGCTGGCAAGAGGCTTCAGAGCTGGAAGCTGCTACCGAGCTACCAAAGATTGCTCCCCTTGCAGTCCCAATTACCTCAAAGTCTTAGGTCATTACATCACCCAATAAGAATATTATGGAGACTCCTCTGTTCTCTTTTGCATGAGGCCATGCCAAGTGCCAGTCTTTTCACAGAGGATATTCTTGAGGTCTACCCTTCCTCTTTCCTTTCAGCCAGAGCAGAGGAAACGCTTCATTCTCATTAAGGCAAAACAGGCATGACTTGTGTGATGCCTTGCAGTTGCTGGTATTTAAATTTAAGGCACTCAAGAATATCATTATGATGTGTAGACAGTTGTTTCTCAACCTGGAGTTCCTTATGGAAGATTGATAGACAGAAGTGCTCTGTAGTTCAGCTTTCATCTTTAATTCACTCATTTGCTTATAGACTTAGACTTCAAAAGATAGAAACAGGAATACTTCCTAACTCGTTCTGGAAGGTCAGCTTTACCTTAACACAAAAACATACAATGAAAGTATTAAAAATTTAAAAAAGAAGATTATACATTAATATACTACTTGACATAAATATAAAAAAGCATCAACAAAATAACAAGAACTTCAATGTAATATTTAAAATAATTATAGACTGCAAAAAGTAGTATTTAGTTTAGCTAGGTGATACAGATTCAACCTTTGAAAATCAAGTAATGTAATAAATCCATCAACATGTTAAAAGTTCTCAAGAGTAGATCAATAGATGCAGAAAAATACATTTAATGAAATCTAACACCCACTCATGACACAAATTCTTAGTAAACTACAAAAAGGCTACTTCTTCAACATGATGAAGTATATCTACAAATATACAAATAACATCCTATTTTCAATTAAAACAGAACAAATCGGCCGGCGCCATGGCTCAATAGGCTAATCCTCCACCTTGCGGCACAGGCACACTGGGTTCTAGTTCCGGTCGGGGCATCGGATTCTGTCCCGGTTGCCCCTCTTCCAGGCCAGCTCTCTGCTGTGGCCAGGGAGTGCAGTGGAGGATGGCCCAAGTACTTGGGCCCTGCACCCCATGGGAGACCAGGAGAAGCACCTGGCCTCTGCCATCGGATCAGCACGGTGCGCCGCCCTGCAGCATGCTGGCCGTGGCGGCCATTGGTTGGTGAACCAACGGCAAAGGAACACCTTTCTCTCTGTCGCTCTCTCTCTCACTGTCCGCTCTGACTGTCAAAAGAAAAAAATTAAAAAAAAAAAAAGAATCAATCAATTATGTCCCTTCCTCCCACTTCTTCTCACCATCGAAGTCCTAGGTAATGCAATAAGACAATTAAAATAAAATAATATAAATATTATTTTCAGAGAGAGAATTAAAACTGCCTCTCTTCATAGATGTCAAGGTTGTCCATGCAGAAAATTCAAAACAATTCACCAAATCTCCTTTATGGAACTAACTACCAAGTATAACAAGGTTATAGGATACAAAGTTAACATAAAATAATCAATTGCTTTCTTCTATAGCAAGAAAGAGAAAGGATATAAAACTAAAAACCTAAGGATGCCCAAAATAGATCATTTGGGTAGAAACATAACAGCATATGCACAACATGTATATGAGGACAAATACAACTCTTTGTAAAAAGATTTCATTTATTTATTTGAGAGGTAGAGCTTTGGACAGAGAGAGGGACAGACAGAGACAAAGGTCTTCCACCCGCTGGTTCACTCCCCAAATGACTGCAATGGGCCATAGCTGAGTCAATGGGCAAGAGCCGAGCTTGTCTGAAGCCAGGTGCCAGGAGCTTCGTTTGGCTCTCCCACATGGGTGCAGAAGTCCAAGTGCTTGAACCATCCTACACTACTCTCCTAGGCCACAAGCAAGTAACTGTATTGGAAGAGGAGCAGCCGGGACACAAACCAGTGCCATATGGAATGCATGTAAGGTAGGCTGAGGTACAGCCCACTGTACCATAGCACTGGCCATGATAAATATAACTCTTGAAAAGCAAATCAAAGAAAATCTAAATACATGAAGAGATAGTCCACGTTCCTGGATAAGGAGTCTTAATATTTTCAGGATGTATGATCTTCCCGACTTTGCATAATTAGTCTACACAATCTCAGTAACAACCCTGGAAAATAATTTTGTGGTTAGTAATAAAGTGATTCACAGAAAGAAAAAAATTACTTTATTGAGAGAAATTAAACATTGTTTCCAAATGATTATTGTTTATAGACTCACATATTTTTCTGCTGAACTACAATCTTTTTTAAACTTTCTATTTGTTGGCCGGCGCCATGGCTCACTTGGCTAATCCTCTTCTTGCAGCACAGGCACCCTGGGTGCTAGTTCTGGGTGGGGCGTGAGGTACTAGTCCCGGTTGCTGCTCTTCCAGTCCAGCTCTCTGCTGTGGTCCTGGAGGGTAGCGGAGGATGGCCCAAGTGCTTGGGTCCCTGCACCCCCATTAGAGACCAGGAGGAAGTACCTGGCTCCTGGTTTCGGATCAGCACAGCGCCAGCTGTAGCGGCCATTAGAGTAGTGAAACAATGGAAGCAAGAACTTTCTCTATGTCTCTCTCTCACTGTCTATAACTCTGTCAAATTAAAAAAAAAAAAAAACAACAACTTTCTATTTGTTGAAATTTTTATTTAGTGAGGCTTGAAGCATCTGACTATAATGTAAGTTTAAATTACATTTTCTCAAAAATAATAAATAAAATGTTACATTTTTGAAAAGTTTAACTATAAGGGAAAACACCCTGCTTATCCACCTCAGCAATGAAGAAAATAGAATGTATACTTGTCAAAACACTAAAAATAAAATTATCACATAGGCCCTTTCTGAGTATTTATCCACAGGATTTGAAATGAATCTGTCAAAGAGGTATCCGTACTCCTATGTTCATTTCAAAATTATTTATAATTACCAAAATGAGGAAACAACCTAATGGAAGAATTAATCAAGCGAATGTCTATTATATCCTGCCATAGTGTAGAGCTTTGAAACAGAATCAGAATCTGTCATTAAAACAACAGAGATGAACCTTAATTTGAAGGAGAAAAGAATGTCATTGGAGTGGCACTCCCAAATTCTGATTTACATGAACTCTACAGTAATGAAGATAGAATGCTACTGGCAGGAGAATAGATAAATAGATTTGTGGAGAAGACTAGAGAGCTCCAATGTAAGTCCTCATAAACAAAGTCAACTTATGTTTGAAAGGGGAGCAAGGTAAGACAGTGAAGAAAGTCATTTACCCATGCCCTGGAACAAAGGGATATCTACATGTTAAACAATTAAAAAAAAAACTAAATAAAATTGCACCCATTACAAAATTTAACTGAAAATGTATGATAGAGGTAGATGTAAAAAAATTTTCCTGAGACAGCTCAAGGTAAGGAAAGCAAATGTGAAAGAGGTCTCAGTACAAATTCACAGGAAGTGCACACAAACATCAGGGGAAACCACACAGGCACCTGAAGTACCAGATGAAGGTGTCATAGTCTTTAAGGAATCTGCAGAGCAGAAACTGGACTCAGCAGCGAGTGTAACCGGTAGCAGGAGGCAGCCAAGAGCATCTAAGGAGAAGGCCCAACCCCTACAAGAGCAGGGTAGCTTCAAGGAACTATCACAAACACCAGGTCATGCTGGAGAGCTGGGAATTGATCTTGATACCCTTAAGGATATAGCAAAGTAAACACCTGATGGAGAAAAACCTCCTGAAATATTCAAAAGAGTTCTTAGGGCTCCTAAGACAAAACCCATAGAAGACGTAGTGGGTGGCAGAGAACCTGTAAAATTGCAAGGCAGAAGTAACCCTTCCCTGGCCCACATGAGGGAGTCCAGAGAAGATGAAAGCCTCACAGGAAACAAGAAGTTGTGCTCCGTGGCTAGCCCACAGGAACTTGTGGAGCAGAAGCCAGTCAACAAGAGGCAGAGAACTGTTCCCAGGAGAGATGCCAGTCACCAGAACCTATGACAGTGGTGAAACGTCTGAGAGCTTCTGCAAAAAAGGTCGAACCCGTGGAAAATCTGAACAGCGAAAACATGAAAGCTACAAGAAAAGGAACATGAAGAAGACTCGATCGCTGCACATAAGGGAATGTCCTTAACAATGCCAAAATAAAACGAATAAAACGAACAACAAAAGAAGGAATCTGACCTTTTCTCAACACATATTGAAGCATCCTCCTCACCTTTCAATTCTCATGTTAACTACTAGTATTTCTCCCAGTTTGGATAAATTCAATATTTGTACAAGCAATTGTCACTGGAAGATGGAAAGAGTGAGTCCATAGGCAAAATTAGGAATTCAATGAGTTGGAAGGAGAATGATTCTTAGGATAAATGAATGAAGTTTCAGAATTGGAATTTCACACATTATAGTGTAAAATTGGGTGCATTTGTTTGAAAAGGACACCAGGAATAATTTTGATTAAGGGACTCTCAGGGTTCTTTCTTTTTCCTTTTTTTAAAGATTTATTTATTTATTTTGAATGTCAGAGTTATACACAGAAAGAGAAGGAGAGTCAGAGAGAGAGAGAGGTCTTCCATCAGCTGGTTCACTCCCCAGTTGGCTGCAATGGCTGGAGCTGAACTGATCTGAAGACAGGAATCAGGTGCTTCTTCTGGGTCTCCAACATGGGTGCAGGAATCCAAGGACTTGGGCCCTCTTCCACTGCATTCCCAGACCATAGCAGAGAGCTGGATCAGAAGTGGAACAGCAGGAACTCGAAACAATGCCCATATGGGATGCCAGCACTGCAGATGGCAGCTTTCCCACTACGCCACAGAGCTGGCCCCAGGGTTCTTTCTTACATCAGTCCATAGATGAAATGATTCCTATAGCTATAGGTTTTTCTTTTGAGACCTCATCCTCTCAAGAATAATCAGGTTTACAGCTTATATTTCCTATTGAACTCATTGCTCTCAGCTTACTCTTTATAGGCAGGCTGTTCTTGAAACTCTGGTTTTAAGAAATTGAAAGAATTGAAAGCTGAGGCATCTAAAAGACTGACTTTGTGATCTAGCTCCTAAAGCATCCCATACGGGCTCCACTTTGTCCTTGATTCTTCACTTTCCAGTCAAACTCCCTGCTAATGGCCTAGGAGACCAGAGGAAGATGGCCCAAGTCACTGGGCTCTTGCACCTATGTGGGAGACCTGGACTAAGTGCCTAGATCCTGGCTTAAACCTCGTCCAGTCCTGGCCATTGAGGCTATCTGAGGAGTGAACCAGTGGATGGAAGAGCTCTCTCTCTCTTTCTCTTTCTGTTTCTCTCTCTCTTTTTGTGTTACTCTAATTTTCATATAAATAAATAAATCTTTAGGCTGGCGGTATGGCTCAGTAGGCTAATAATCCTCGACCTACAGCGTTGGTACTCCGAGTTCTAGTCCTGGTTGGGGCACGGGTTCTGTCACGGTTGCTCCTCTTCCAGTCCAGCTCTCTGCTGTGGCCCAGGAAGGTAGCGGAGGATGGCCTAAGAGCTTGGGCCCTTCACCCGCGCGGGAGACCAGGAGGCAGCACCTGGCTCCTGGCTTTGGATCAGTGCAGTGCGCATGCTGTAGTGGACATTTTGGGGGTGAACCAATGGAAGGAAGACCTTTTTCTGTGTATCTCTCTCTCTCTCACTAATTCTGCCTGTCAAAAAAAAATCTTCAAAGAAAACAAAAAAGACATCTAATAGACGGTGTTGTGGCTTAGTGCTTAAAGCCGATGCCTGCTTTGCTGGTCCAAGTTGAGCTGCTCTGCTTCTGATCCAGGTCCCTGCTAATGCATCTGAGAAAGCAGTTGAAGATGGCCCAGTCATTCATGTGGGAGATACAGATGCAGTTCATTGCTCTTGGCATCAGTCTGGCCCGGCCTTCGCCATGGTTGCCATTTGGGGGTGAACCAACAGATGGATGATTTTCTCTCCCCCAACCTGTCTATTTCTCTCTCTCTCCTATGGAGATAACCATATGGTTTTTCTTGTGCAGTCTGTTAAAGTGGTGTATCACATTGATTGTTTTGCGAACACTGAGCCATCCCTGCATACCAGGGATAAATCCCACTTGGTCAGTTTGGGAACTGAACCAGAGAATGGAGGGGCTCACTTTCTCTTTGTCGTTCTCCCTCCTCTCTCTCTCCCTGTGACTCTGACATGTAAATAGATAAATGTTTAAAAAAATGAAAAAGTCTTACAGTAGTTTGTTGGCTATTGGTCTATTTAACTGTTACCCTTTCTTGTTACTAAAATATTATGATCTGCTTTGCATTGCCACAGCCCTACAGATAAAGGCACCTCAATGCACATTGGATTTACTGTCATTATTACAACTGCATCCACCTTTTCTCTAACATTTATAACTTTCTGCTGCCTGCTATCTAGAATCTCATCATTCCTGTTGATTCCAGAGAGCAAAAATATATGTAAGTATCATCATTTACTGCTTTCACAAATCTTTTCACAACAAGTTTATGTCCCCCTTTCTGCAGGCTTTTACTGTATTAGAGAAGGCAGTATCTTTTGTGCCTTCAACAAAAACATAGTTCATGGGTTCTGGTCTTAAACATCAATGTTCTCATCACTTTGAGTTTCCTTTCCTGATACTATGTCAAGGTACCTGGGGATCTTATTTTCATTTGTTGAGTCTACTGTGATAGGCAGAATATTGATTCCAAATAAGTAACTGCTATCATCCCTGGAAGCCGCTGATACAATATTTTAAACGACAAAGAATTAAGTTATAAGTAAAAGTAGGTCCTTTAATCAGATGACATTTTTAAAGATTTATTAGTTTATTTGAAAGGCATAGTTATAGAGAGGCAGTGGCAGAGAGATAGATAGAGAGAGAGAGAGAGAGAGAGAGAGAGGTCTTCCATCTGCTGGTTCACTCCCCAACTGGCCACAACAGCCAGAGCTGTGCCATTCCGAAGCCAGGATCCAGGAGATTCTTCTGAGTCTCCCATGTAGGTACAGGTGCGCAAGGACTTGGGCCATCTTCTACTGCTTTCCCAGGCCATATCAGAGAACTGCATCAGAAGAAGAACAGCTGGGACTCAAACCAGTGTCCCTGTGGGATGCGGGCACTGCAGGCAGCAGCTTCACCCACTATGCCACAGTGTTGGCCCCTGATTTACTTTCTAGATCTTCCATAACATAGTACATTTGGTTTAGTGACTTAAACAGTTTGAATTAATTACCTCATTGTTCTGAAGCTTGAAAGGTTGAGATGAAGATATTAGCAGTTTGGCTTCTCCTGAGAGCTATGAGGAAAACATGTTCCATGCCTGAACGCTTGCTCTTGACAATTGACTGACAAATCATTGGCAGGATTTGCTTTGGTTAGGTTTATCACTGGGATTCTGCCTTCATTTTCATATGATATTCTCTTCGTGTGTGTGTGTATGTGTATGTGTGTCTCTAAGTCTAAATTATCCTTTTATTTTTTTACTTTATTTTTAAGATTTATTTATTTATTTGAAAGGCAGAATTATAGAGAGGCGGTAACAGGGAAAGAGAGAGACAGCTTCCATCTGGTGGGTCTCTCCCCGGATGGCCACAAAGGTTAGAGCAGCAATGATCTGAAGCTAGGAGCCCAGGGCTTCTTCCGGGTCTCCTATGTGGGTGCAGGGGCCCAAGGAACTGGGCCATCTTCCACTGCACTCCCAGGTCATAGCAGAGAGCTGGATTGCAGTGGAGAAGCCAGAACCAAACCAGCACCTATATGGAATCAGAACAGTGAAGGCACTACACCACAGCGCTGGCCACCTAAATTACCCTTTTAAAAAGACATTCATAGTATTAGATTACAGTCCACCATGTCTAGGTCTTTCATTGAAACTGGTTGACTGTAGGAAAACCCTATCTTGGCAGGTCAAATTCCAAGATACTGGGGATCAAGATTCTAACCATTTTCTTTACTTCACCTCTTAAAAATATCAAATCTCAATTTCAGAGTGAATGTCTCTTATCAAAAAATATTTAGTCCCTAGTTTCATGTTGCACTATGCTGTGTTAACACCTTCAGGATCCACTCCCACGGTGCACTATTCTCATGGTTTAGATCTATATGTAATTGCTAAGCCCCATAGTTTCCTCACGTATGTCATTTCCCCAACAACAAGATGGTCCTTTCCTGCTTAGGTTTGCTTGAGACTTGTCCCCCACTATCTGTTTGGATTCAATAAAGGGCACAAAATCTTGAAAGGAGAAGAAATACTGTATTGCATGTTCTTCCAAGAGCCTTGTATCAAGACAAGGGAAGGTGATTGCCATGTTTCCCTATCAGAACACAGGCTTCACCCAGATAAAAACCTGGTGGGGCTACACAGCCAGTCTTCTTTGCATCTTTATTATAAATTTCTGAACCTGGCTTTGAGCACAATGTATGTCTGCAGGATATCTGAGGACAGTACTAACAAGATTCTTAAGACATTTTGGCAAAGTTTGTCTAGGAAAGGAAAAACATTCAATATACACCGTTTTTCACAATCCCCTTGTTTTTTTTTTTTTTTTTTTTTTTTTGACAGGCAGAGTGGATAGTGAGAGAGAGAGACAGAGACAGGGAGAAAGGTCTTCCTTTGCCGTTGGTTCACCCTCCAATGGCCGCCACGGCCGGCGCACTGCAGCCGGTGCACTGCGCTGATCCGTTGCCAGGAGCCAAGTGCTTCTCCTGGTCTCCCATGGGGTGCAGGGACCAAGCACTTGGGCCATCCTCCACTGCATTCCCTGGCCACAGCAGAGCTGGCCTGAAAGAGGGCCAACCAGGACAGAATCCGGTGCCCCGACAGGAACTAGAACCCGGTGTGCCGGTGCCACAAGGCAGAGGATTAGTCTAGTGAGCCACACTGCCAGCCTTCACAATCCCCTTGTTTTGAGACAAATGAAGACACCATGTGAAACCCTGTCTATTGGAATCAACTGCTTTGCATATGTTACAACAGCTGAACTAAACTGTAATTGCTATAAAGTCATAGTGTTCTTGATGGTAATTTTACCCTGAAATATAAAAAATATGAAAAATGTAAACATGAAGCAATAATTGTTCTTGAAATGCAAAATATTCACTCCTAAACAATAATAGATGATCATTTTCTCAAGGTTAGGTAACTAATTTACTGGTACAATAAAATTATTATGACTTCATTTTTAAAACATTTATTTTTTATTTCAGAAGGGGGAGAGAGAGAGAGAGAGAGAATGAGAAAGAAGGGGCTAGGTAGAGAGTCTTCCTATAGACTAGTTCACTCCTCAAATGTTTGGAATCCTAGGACTCAATCCAGGCTTCAACATAACTGGCAGAGCACTTGAATTTACACCATCGTCTGCTGCCATTCAAGATTTGTATTACCAGGAAACTGGAATTGTGAGCAGACCCAGGAATCAAACGTGGGCACTCCAATATGGGGTGTGGTCATCCTAAGTGGTGTCTTAATGCAATATGTAATATGAAATTGTATTCCCAAATGAAAATACTCAGGATTAATTGTCTATATGGAAAACATACACACAAGAGAACTAACTGAAGTAAGTTGGAATGTTAGCATTCATATGAGGAGACACTGTAGTGCAACAGAGAGTGACAAAAGGTGGTATCTATCACAAGTGTAGAATTATAATTTTCATTTTTTATTTAGTAAATATAAATTTCCAAAGTAAGTTTATGGATTACAATGTCATTCCCAGCCCCATAATTTCTCTCCCATTCATACCCCTCCCATCTCCTGCTCCCTCTCCCATTCCATTCACATCAAGATTCATTTGCAATTCTCTTTATATACAGAAGATCAATTCAGTATATATTAAGTAAAGATTTCATCAGTTTGCACCCACACAGAAACACAAAGTGTAAAATACTGTTTCAGTACTAGTTATAGTATTACTTCACATTGGACAACACATTAAGGACAGATCCCACATGAGAAGTAAGTACACAGTGACTACTGTTGTTGACTTAACAATTTCACACTCTTGTTTATATCGTCAGTAATCTCCCTAGGCTCTAGTCATGAGTTGCCAAGGCTATGGAAGCCTTTTGAGTTTGCCGACTTCGATCTTATTCCTACAGGGTCATAGTCAAAGTGGAAGTTCTCTCCTCCCTTCAGAGAAAGGTACCTCCTTCTTTGATGACCCTGTTCTTTCTCTGGGATCTCACTTGCAGAGATCTTTTATTTAGGTATTTTTTTTTCCAGAGTGTCTTGGTTTTCCATGCCTAAAATACTCTCATGGGCTCTTCAGCCATATCTGAATGCCCTAAGGGCTGATTCTGAGGCCAGAGTGCTATTTAGGACATCTGCCATTCTTTGGGTCTGCTGTGTATCCTACTTCCCATGATGGATCATTCTCTCCCTTTTTTATTCTATCAGTTAGTATTAGCTGACACTAGACTTGTTTGTGTGATCCCTTTGACTCTTAGACCTATCAGTGTGATCAATTGTGAACTGAAATTAATCACTTGGACTAGTGAGATGGCATTGGTCCATGCCACCTTGATGGGATTGAATTGGAATCCCCTGGTATGTTTCTAACTCCACCATTTGGGGAAAGTCTGATTGACATTGTCCCAAACTGTACATCTCCTCCCTCTCTTATTCCCAGTCTTATATTTAACAGGGATCACTTTTCAGTTAAAATTTTAACACCCAAGAATAATTGTGTGTTCATTACAGAGTTCAACCAATAGTACTAGAACAAAAAAAATTCTAAAATGGATAAAGTATTACATTGTACATCAACAGTCAGGACAAGAGCTGATCAAGTCACTGTTTCTCATATGTGTCCATTTCACTTCAACAGGTTTCCCCTTTGGTGCTCAGTTAGTTGTCACCAATCAGGGAGAACATATGATATTTGTCCATTTGGGACTGGCTTAATTCACTCAGCATGATGCTTTCCAGATTCCTCCATCTTCTTGGAAATGATCGGATTTCATTGTTTTGACTGTTGTATAGTATTATATAGAGTACATGTCCCATAATTTCTTTATCCAGTCTACTGTTGATGGGCATTTGGGTTGGTTCCAGGTCTTAGCTATCGTGAATTGAGCTGCAATAAACATTAATGTGCAGACAGCTGTTTTTGTTTGCCAATTTAATTTCCTTTGGGTCAATTCCAAGGAGTGGGATGGCTGGGTTGTATGGTAGGGTTATATTCATGTTTCTAAGGGATCTCCAGACTGTCTTCCATAGTGTCTTAACCAGTTTGCATTCCCCCCAACAGTGGGTTACTGTCTCTTTTTCCCCACATCCACTCCAGCATCTATTGTTGGTAGATATCTGAATGTGAGCCATTTTCACCGGGGTGAGGTGAAACCTCATTGTGGTTTTGATTTGCATTTCCCTGATTGCTAGTGACCTTGAACATTTTTTCATGTCTCTGTTAGCCACTTGGGTTTCCTCTTTTGAAAAATGTCTATTGAGGTCCTTAGTCCATCTCTTAAGTGGGCTGTTTGTTTTAATGTTGTGGAGTTTCTTAATTTCTTTGTAGATTCTGGTTATCAACCCTTTATCTGTTGCATAGTTTGCAAATATATTTTCCCATTCTGTCAGTTGTGTCTTCACTTTCCTGACTGTTTCTTTTGCAGTACAGAAACTTCTCAATTTGATGCAATCCCAAATGTTAATTTTGGCTTTGACTGCCTGTGCTTCTGGGGTGTTTTCCAAGAAGTCTTTGCCAGTACCTATATCTTGCAGGGTTTCTCCAATGTTCTTTAATAATTTGATGGTGTCGGGTCATAGATTTAAGTCTTTAATCCATGTTGAGTGATTTTTTGTGTAAGGTGAAAGGTAGGGGTCTTGCTTCATGATTCTGCACGTGGAAATCCAATTTTTTCAGCACCATTTATTGAATAGAATGTCCTTACTCCAGGGATTGGTTTTGGATCCTTGATCAAATATAAATTGGCTGTAGATGTTTGGATTGATTGGTGTTTCAATTCTGTTCCATTGTTCTATCCATCTGTTTCTGTACCAATACCATGCTGTTTGGATAACAACTGCCCTGTAGTATATCCTGAAATCTGATATTGTGATGCCTCCAGCTTTGTTGTTGTTGTACAAGATTGCTTTAGCTATTCGAGGTCTCCTGTGTCTCCACATGAATTTCAAAATCTTTTTTTCCAGATCTGAGAAGAATGTCTTTGGAATTTTGATGTGTGTTGCATTGAATCTAAAACTTGCTTCTGGGAGAATGGACATTTTGATGATATTGATTCTTCCAATCCATGAGCATGGAAGATTTTTCCATTTTTTGTTATCCTCTTCTATTTTTTTCTTTAAGGTTTTGTAATTTTCATCGTAGAGATCTTTAACTTCCTTGGTTAAGTTTATTCCAAGGTATTTGATTGTTTTTGTAGCTATTGTGAATGGGATTGATCTTTGAAGTTCTTCCTCTGCCGTGGAATTGCCTGTGTATACAAAGGCTGTTGATTTTTGTGCATTGATTTTATATCCTGCTAGTTTGTCAAACTCTTCTATGGGTTCCAATAGTCTCTTAGTAGAGTTCTTTGGGTCCCCTAAATAAAGAATCATGTCATCTGCAAAGAGGGATACTTTGAGTTCTTCCTTCCCAATTTGTATCCCTTTAATTTCTTTTTCTTGCCTAGTAGCTCTGGCTAGAACTTCCAGAACTATATTGAATAGCAGTGGTGAGAGTGGGCATACCTGTCTGGTACCAGATCTCAGTGGAAATGCTTCCAACTTTTCCCCATTCAATAGGATGTTGGCCATGAGTTTTTCATAAATTGCTTTGATTGTATTGAGGAATGTTCCTTCTATACTCAGTTTGCTTAGAGTTTTCTTCATGAAAGGGTGTTGTATTTTATCAAATGCTTTCTCTGCGTCTGTTAAGATAATCATATATATTTTTTTTTTCTTCTGCAGTCTGTTAATGTGGTGTATCACATTGATTGATTTGTGAACATTGAACCATCCCTGCATACCAGGGATAAATCCCACTTGGTCTGGATGGATGATCTTTCTGACGTGTTGTTGCATTCTATTGGCCAGAATTTTATTGAGGATTTTTGCATCTATGTTCATCAGGGATATTGGTCTGTAATTCTCTTTCAATGCTGCTTCTTTTTCTGGCTTAGGAATTAAGGTGATGCTGGCTTCATAAAAAGAATTTGGGAGAATTCCCTCTTTTTTGATTGTTCTGAAAAGTTTGAGAAGAATTGGAGTTAGTTCTTTAAATTTCTGGTAGAATTCAGCAGTGAATCCATCTGGTCCTGGGCCTTTCTTTGTTCTTTTTTCTTTATTCTTTGTTTTGTTTTCTTTATTACTGTTTCAATTTCTGTCTCAGTTATGGGTCTGTTTAGGTTTTGTATGCCTTCCTGGGTCAATTTAGGTAGGTTGCATGTGTCCAGGAATCTATCCATTTCTGATAGAGTTTCCTGTTTGCTGGTATACAAGTAGTTGTAGTAATTTCTGAGAATTCTTTTTATTTCTGTGGTATCTGTTGTTACGTTTTTTTTTTTCATTTCTGATTTCATTGATTTTTCTCTTTTTCTTCTTTTAGTTAGTTGGGCCAATGGGGTGTCAATTTTGTTTATTTTTTCACAAAACCCAGCTCCTCATTTGGCTGATTTTTGTAATTTTTTTTTGGATTCAATGCTGTTGATATCTTCTCTGATTTTAATTATTTCTCTTCTCCTACTAGATTTGGGTCTGGTTTGCTGCAGATTTTCTAGATTCTTGAGATGAATTGAAAGTTCATTTATTTGGTGAATTTCCAATTTCTTGATGTAGGCACCTATTGCTATAAACTTTCCTCTTAACACTGCTTTTGCTGTATCCCATAAGTTTTGGTATGTTGTGCTGTTATCCTCATTTACTTCCAGGAAATTTTTGATTTTTCTTTTGATTTCTTCTATGATCCATTGTTCATTCAGAAGCATGTTGTTCAGTCTCCATGTGTTTGCATATGTTCTAGGGATTCCTGAGTTGCTAATTTCCAACTTCATTCCTTTATGATCTGAGAAGTTGCATTGTATTATTATGATTCTTTTGAATTGGCTGAGACTTGCTTTATGGCCTAGTATGTGGTCAATCCTAGGGAAGGTTCCATGCACTGCTGAGAAGAATGTAAATGCTTGATGTGTAGGATGAACAGTTCTGTAGATATCTGTTAGATCCATTTGTGCAATAGTGTTGTTTAAATCTACTGTCTCCTTGTTGATCTTCTTCCTGTTGATCTGTCTATTTCTGAGAGTGGAGTATTGAAGTCCCCCAGTACTATTGTATTGGAGTCTAAGTCTCCCTTTAAGTCCATTAACAAATCTTTTAAATAAACTGGTGCCCTGTAATCAGGTGCATATACATTGATAATCATTATATCTTCCTGTTGAATTGATCCCTTAATCATTATATAGTGCCCCTTTTTGTCTCTCAGTTTTCGTGTTAAAGTTTATGTTGTCTGATATTAAGATGGCTACGCCCACTCTTTTTTCATTTCTGTTGGCATGGTATATCTTTTTCCAGCCTTTCACTTTCAGTCTGCATGCATCTTTGTTGGAAAGATGTGTTTCTTGGAAGCAGCAAATAGATGGGTTTTGTTCCTTAACCCAATCATCCAATCTGTGTCTTTTAACTGGGCAGTTCAGGCTATTAATGTTCAATGTGACTATTGAGAAGTAGTAACTTTGCCCTGCCATTTGCCAAAGATATTTTCTAATATATGCTTTGAACTCCCTGTGATCTTTTGCTGTGAGGTTTCCTTCCTTTACCTTCTTTCATATTGATGACTGTGTTTCTATGTTTCTGTGTGTAACACATCTTTAAGCATCTTTTGCAGGGCTGGACGAGTGGCGACAACTTCTTTCAATTTGTTTGCTCTGAAAGGTCTTTATTTCACCTTCATTCAGAAATGAGAGCTTTTCAGGATATAATATTCTGGGCTGGCAGGTTTTCTCTCTTAGTCCTTGGGCTATGTCTTGCCATTCCCTCCTAGCTTGTAGGGTTTCTGATGAGAAGTCTTCTGTGAGTCTAATTAGAGATCCTCTGAGAGTAATCTGACATTTCTCTCTTGCACATTTTAGGATCTTTTCTTTACGTTTCACTGTGTTGAGTTTGATTCCAACGTGTCGTCGTGAGGATCTCTTTTGGTCATGTTTATTGGGGGTTCTATGAGCTTCCTGTACTAGGATGTCTCTGTCCTTCTCCAAACCCAGGAATTTCTCTGCAAGTATCTCACGAAAAAGGCCTTCTAATCCTTTCTCTCTCTCCATGCCTCCATGAACTCCTAGAACCCGAATGTTGGGTTGTTTTAATAGTATCCTGTAGATTCCCAACAATATTTTTTAGATTTCTAATTTCCTCTTCTTTTCTTTGGTTTGATTGTATACTTTCCTGTGCTCTGTCTTCTAAGTCCGATATTCTCTCTTCTGTTTCACTGACTCTATTTTTAAAGCTCTCTAATGTGTTTTTCATTTGATCAATTGAGTTCTTCATTTTGATTTCTCTTCACTATCACACTTTCCTGTTCTACTAGTTTCTGCGTTTCATTTTGATTCCTCCTTAAGATTTCATTTTCTCGAAGGATATTTTCTATCCTGTCCAGTAAGGAAATCTGTAGCTCAAGCATTTGTTTTTGAAAACTTCTAATTGTTTTTATCATAAATTTTTTGAAATCCGTATCTTTTTTTGCATGATATTTGTTTAGTATATTTAATTTTTTTTGCTTTCAAACTTCTATTTAATGAATATAAATTTCCAAAGTACAGCTTATGGATTACAATGGCTATCCCCATAACGTCCCTCCCACCCGCAACACTCCCCTTTCCCACTCCCTCTCCCCTTCCATTCACATCAAGATTCATTTTCAATTCTCTTTATATACGGAAGATCAGTTTAGCATACATTAAGTAAAGATTTCAACTGTTTGCTCCCACACAGAAACACAAAGTGAAAAATACTGTTTGAGTACTAGTTATAGCATTAAATCTCAATGTACAGCACACTAAGGACAAAGATCCTACATGAGGAGTAAGTGCACAGTGACTCCTGGTGTTGACTTAACAAATTGACACTCTTGTTTTTGGCCTCAGTAATCACCCTAGGCTCTTGATATGAGCTGCCAAGGTTATGGAAGCCCCCTGAGTTCACTGACTCTGATCATATTTAGACAAGGCCATGGTCAAAGTGGAAGTCCTCTCCTCCCTTCAGAGAAAGGTACCTCCTTCTTTGATGACCCATTTTTTGCACTGGGATCTTACTCTCAGAGATCTTTCATTTAGGTTTTTTTTTTTTTTTCCCCAGAGTGTCTTGGGTTTCCATGCCTGAAATACTCTCATGGGCTTTTCAGCCAGATCTGCATGCCTTAAGGCTGATTCTGAGGCTAGAGTGTTGTTTAGGACATCTGCCATTCTATGGGTCTGCTGTGTATCTCACTTCCCATGTTGGATCATTCTCTCCCTTTTTTTTCTATCAGCTAGTATTTGCAGACACTAGTTTTGTTTATGTGATCCCTTTGGTTCTTAGTCCTATCATTATGATCAATTGTGAACAGAAATTGATCACTGGGACTAGTGAGATGGCATTGGTACATGCCACCTTGATGGGATTGAATTGGAATCCCCTGGTATGTTTCTAACTCTACCATTTGGGGTAAGTCAGCTTGAGCATGTCCTGAATTGCACATCTCTTCCCTCTCTTATTCCCACTCTTACATTTAACAGCAATCACTTTTCAGTTAAGTTTCAGCACTTAAGAAGAATTGTGTATTGCTTGCAGTATTCAACCAAAGGTATTAAGTAGAACAAACAAACAAAATACTAAGAGGGATAACATATCAAGTTGCTCATCAACAGTCAGGGTGAGGGCTGATCAAGTCACCATTTCTCATAGTGTTTATTTCACTTTAACAGGTTTCCTTTTTGGTGCTCAGTTAGTTGTCACCTCTCAAGGAGAACAAGTGGTATTTGTCCCTTTGAGATTGGCTTATTACACTCAGCAAAATGTTGTCCAAATTCCTAACAGGGATCACTTTTCAGTTAAAATTTAAACACCTAAAAACAATTGTGTGTTAATTACAGAGTTCAACCAATGGTACTAGAACAAAAAAAATACTAAAATGGATAAAGTATTACATTGTTGATGTACAATGAAATCCATATCTTGCATTTCTTCCATCTCATCATCTTCAAAATCTTGGCTAGGGGTGTCTTGTTCAATTGGGGGTGTTGTAATGTCTTCCTTGTTCTTGTTTCCTTGGTTTCTTTGGTTTCTGCATTTGTTGCTTGGCATTGTGGAGATATTCTTTGGATTCTTCTTCCCTCGCTGTTGTGTTTTTTCTTGTTATACTATGACTGTATTAAGTGGACTGCCTGCTTTTGATGGAGCCTTAGAGGCTTGAGATGGGTGTGGCCTGAGAGCTCTGTTTGGTTCCTCAGGGTTAAGGGTGTGCCAAAGGTGACACTCCCAGGTTAGGCATGGTAAATCTCTTTTTCTTTCTTTCTTTCTTTCTTTCTTTCTTTCTTTCTTTCTTTCTTTCTTTCTTTCTTTCTTTCTTTCTTTTTTTTTTTTTTCAAAAGGGAAGTAATTCAGCACAGCTGAGCAGAATTGAAGGTAGTTAGCAGGCAAATGATATACCCACAGGAGCCAGAGATTGGAAGCTCTTTGCCAAGGACCACACAGGGAATCTGTGGTACCCTCAGTGTGTGCTCAAATTCTCCTGCAGTCTCCCACTGGGTTGACAAGGTTATGGATTGTAACATATCCGGGGAGTATTCACATGAATTCCGTGAGTTCTCCCACCCACCATCTCTTTTTTCACAGTCTCAGTTCATTAGCACCACACATTTGCTAGGTTCTAACCTCCTGTTATTTCACACACACACACACACACACCCCCCCCCCCCCCCCGAGTAAGGTTTTTCTGCTAGGCTGAGGGCCGGTGCAAATCTCAGGTCACCCCAGTTATGATGTATGTCCAAAATGGTGCCTGCCCTTTGTCTTGTTCACCTTTGAGAGGTGAGTGGAGAGAGAGAAACTCGTGTCCGTATCAGTCACATTTTTTTTCTCTCTATTCTAGTTAGCCTGGTGAACTTTTTCCCATGAGGTCTCAAGCCTCGTTCTGCCTAGCTTCCTCTTTCCGCTTGCCCACTGGTGTCTCAGGCTATTGAGGTTCGGCTCACCTCGCGTTCCAGCGCTGGTGTGTTGATTCTGCCTCTGATGTCCCGAACCATGGGCTCTCACACTCTCCACGCAGTTCCACTGTGAATCACTAGTTCAGAAAGAGTTTCCTCTGCTGTTTCTTCCCCTACTCTTCCTTGAACCTGCAGTATCTCCACTTTTATTAAACTGTCTCTTCCAGGACTATCAGTGTGCTCCCTTTCTATTCCTCCATTTTGCCGCTCTCCTAGAATTATAATTGTCATCCAAAGATTTTGAATTGTTTATCAAGTTAATCTTTTATATACTGAAATAAACTTCCATAATATAGTCTAAAAATATTCTTCTGTTTTTGCACATCTTTTTTAATCTGTTAAATATCTTCACATTTCCTTTTATCAACTGGTTGCACTATTTATTTCTAGCCCGTACAAATAATCTAAGTAAATTTGAGCTATACATGTTTCAGTGCCATAGCCTTAGAGCGTAAACAATTTTTCTGTCATACTTATGATTTAAGAGAAAACTTAATGCTCTCTGCAAAAATATAAGGAATAATAATTAACAGAACAAGAAAAATGTATTTATTTATTTATTTTTATTTAATAAATGTGAATTTACAAAGTGCAGTTTTTGCATTGTTGTGGCTCCCCCTCAACCTCCCTCCCTCCCGCAGCCTCCCGTCTCCCACTTCTTCTCCCATCCCACCCCTCATCAGGTTTCATTTTCAATTATCTTTATATACAGGAGATCAACTTAGTATATACTAAGCAAAGATTTCAACAGACTGTGCTCACACAACCACACAAGGTATAGAGTATTGTTCGACTAGTAGTGCTATCTTTAACTCTCATAGTAAAACACATGAAAGACAGAGATCCTATGTGGGGAACATTTGCTCAGTGACTCCCGTTGTTGATTTAACAATTGACACCTTTATTTATGATGTTAGTATTCAGATGATTCTCTTGCCATGAGCTGTCGAGGCTATGGAAGCCCCTTGAGTTCTCCAACTCTGAACTTGTTTAGTCAAGGCCATATCACAGTGGAGGTTCCTTCCTCCCTTCAGAGAAAGGTGCTTCCCTCCTTGATGGCCCATTCCTTCCACTGGGGTAAAAGACAAATTTTTAAAAAGATTGATTTCTGCTTATACACCAAAGTCAGAGCCTTCTTAAGATCAAGTCTCCTTCAGAGGAGTGAATATTTTTTTCTGCATTCCCCTACTCTTCTATAAAGAAGCTAAGTAAATGCATGATAATTTCAACATATACTCCAAAGAATTAGAATGGGGATTACCCTAGTGTATATAGGATATATTCAGTATATAGTAGAATATATATATATATATTTACATACACACACATTAATACACAGGTATGTATGTATAGAATTACTTACGACTTAAGTTTTTAAGATTATTTGAATTTGGTGGTTTCAGCTGAACTAGGGAAAGCAATTATGTAGCTGATCAGAAGTGACATAACCATAATATTTAAAATACTAATAGAGAAAACCATTTCAAAGTGGGAAAACCAAACATGATGAAAATATAAAAGTGGATATATACATGGGTAACTATTTGCAAAGAAATCTAGAAGTCAGCATAAAGAAGAGCAGGGAAACAGCTGGCTGAAGTCATAAGTGATGCTAGGCAGGCAAGAGATCCAGATACATAGCAGTGAACAACACGGCAAGCAAGGAGCTGGCACATTTCTTTTCACCTCATGCCAGCTCTCTACACAAAACAAATCAAACAGCAACTGGTGTATGTGTTCTCATTGTATCATTACAAGAGGGAACTTATCCCCATGCCTCAATATAGGCTTATATTAAATCCACAATGACAGATCATATCCCCAATTGAATCCAAACAATGAATTAGAATTTGAAGCCTCCATTCATCGTGTGTCATCTGAGACCAACTTCTTGCTCCACAATCTCCTCATGGCATTTTTCACCTCTGCATTTCTCAGTGTATAAATCAGAGGGTTCAGCAAAGGTGTTCCAAATGTATAAAACACTGCTATCATTTTGTCTATAGGGAAAGTGGTATTAGGGCGTGTGTATATGAATATGCAAGGAACAAAGAACAGGATGACCACAATGATGTGAGAGATGCAGGTAGAGAGGGCTTTTCTCCTCCCTTCAGCGCTGTGGTTCCTCAGAGAACGCAGGATGATCACATAGGAGAACATCAGCAAGACAAAACTCACTGTGCAAATGGCCCCACTATTGGACACCAGGAGTAGGTTGATCACATAGGTGTCTGCACAGGCGAGCTTCAACAAGGGCTGCAAGTCACAGAAATAGTGATCAATCACATTAGGCCCACAGAAAGGTAAACTCAAGGCAAGGGAAATCTGTGCTAGAGAATGCACACAGGACCCCACCCAGGCTAAGGCCACCAAGATGGTACAGACCTGGGGGCTCATGATGGTCGTGTAGTACAAGGGCTTACAGATGGCCACATAGCGGTCAGCAGCCATGAGGACAAGGATGAAGATCTCCAGGCAGCCAAAAAAATGTAACATAAAGACTTGGATAATGCATTCACTGAAAGAAATAGTGGCTTTCTCCAAAAGTGCATCTGCAATGGTTCTAGGGGCGATGGAGGTAGAGAAGCAGGTATCAGAAAAGGATAAGTGAAAAAGGAAGAAGTACATTGGACTCCCAAGTGCTCGGCTGGTCCTGATGGTGACAAGAATCAGCAAGTTACCCAATATTGTTCCCAAATAGAAAAACAAAAATGTGACAAACACCATTTTCCTCCTATGAGGATCCTCTGTCAACCCCAGTAGAATGAACTCAGTCACATTACTATGCAGCTTCATGGCTTCATGAATGAGCAGAAGGGACAAGTGTGAAATGGTTTACCTGCAAAAAACAAAGGGATACAGTTGTGGTGTGCTAAGTGATGTTTTGAAGTGTTTTCCTCAAACTTTAGTATTCCTCATCAGAGATATTCTGTCTGAGATTTCTTGCTGAGTCCCAACAACGGTTCTTTCTCAATGTGAGTGACACATTCATAAGGTTATTTTGAGGACCAAACATGCTTATGAATGTAATGCTCTCCTATAGCTTTCTTTGAATGCAAGACCTTGTCAGTTTGGGGAAGGTTCTGAGTGATTTTGCTAATTCAATTTATGCAAAATCAAGTTGTATACCTATTTTAGTATTAGCTTCGTTGTTACCATATCCAGTAAGCATCAGAGTGCATGTTTTAGATGGCGCATCACTCATCTTTTAGTTTGAATTTATTTGCTTTTGGAGAGATGTGATATAAAGTCACTCATTACTGCTCTTCTAATGAGAATTTATACATAAAATGTATAAATGCCCATTAGGGCATGTTTATACAAACATATCTTATTTGTACCAGATAATGTTGTCTGCTTCTCTGCAGAATTTCTCCCAAATATTCCATCTTCAAAAAAGGAAAGGAAATACTTACAGCCTCTAGAAAATCTGCCCACTTAGTTGCTAATATTTTAACTATTCCCTTTCTAATTTTCCTCTGCTTTATTAAAAGGAAAGCATAGAACACTCAGAATCCATGAGGATCATTTAAATCTAATGAAAGATGGGTATTTTTGCACTTTTTGTATGGTTTCACTATTTAGGATTTTAGATTTTGTGACTGGATCAAGGATTTTACAAGTGCGTAGTTTGAATGCATGTCATTGGTTTTAATATAGTTGAATATATTATCGTTTTTATCATTCAGGTATCCAAAACCCTATCCAAAACAAAAACAAAACTGAGGGTGATTTTAAATAATTTAATGATTCAGATCTAAAACCTGGAGTGGAAATAATTATACTCTGCACAACAGCTATTGACTGTGAAAGACCCTGGAACTCTGACACACATAAAATTGTCTGAGGAATTTCTTTATAAAAAAAATGCTTGGTCCTAAAGGAATACAAGGAGAACTGAAATTTTTCAATCCTTTTCAAACTGATGTAGAGTTCTTAGATGTTTATGAGTGTTCTTCTATGTCCATTTTTTTTTTTTTTGGTACAGGTTCTCCTAGGAAGCCAACACAAAAGTGTGTTCTAAAGATTTTCAGACATAATGGAATATGTACTTATAGTGTATTTTCTATACCTACTTCACTTATTTCAACTCTTCCATTAAAGATTAGGGAAGTTTAAAATGCCTACAGTAGTTAAAACCGTAATATCATGTTTCCATTATAGTTAACAGAATGGTTGAAATAAAATTAATAAAGGAAAGGTGGAGAATGAAGGATTGTGCAATGCAGTGTTAGGTGGCTTCATTTCTACTTCTGTATTGCATTGCAGACACAACAGCAGGAAGAGTGGCTGCTCTTGTAGGATTCTTTTTCAAAAGGCCCATCCCTCTACATTCAGTTATGTTAGATTTCTCTCTCTGAAAGAAATCCACACCTTCTATTGTTTTGCAGAAGTCACCATATAATGGGAGCATTAACAGTCCCAAACCCTTTATCCCTCAGAAGCTTAAGTGAAAAAGGGACACAATCTACCCTCCTTGAGATCACTGCATGATTCCCGCTATCTAATCCAGAGATGTTGGGGCAAAAGGACTTGGCTCAGAATCAAGGGTGGTCATGAAGTTCAGTATTAGCTCCATACATTTTTAGTATTAACCATGCCAACTCTCATGTCAATATTTAATTATTTTATTTTTGAAAGAAAGCATGAATGCTGTAGAGGGGCCAATGTTGATAAATTGAAAATTTAAATAAGATTTTACAGGGATAAATAATGAGTAAAATAAAATTTTTACCCAAAATATTACTAGCTACACCCCTGTCCAAGTTGTCACCCTAATTATACAGTTTTAGCCAACTCAATGCCATGTTTGTCCTGAATTTTGTATGAAAATATGATTCCTCTCTTCTCACTGAATATCTGGTGTATGTTGAATGCAAATCACATTATTAATTCTCTTTAGAAACCTGCAAGGGGCAACAATGTCTACCTTGTGACACATAATGCATTGAAATGTTTAATCAAGCCTGAACTCTTCTAAGTTTTGTTGCCTGTAATTCTGGGTGAGCGCTCATCCTGCAAGCTCCCTTCTATATGGAAAGCGTTTGTGAATCTCTCTAAGGTCTACTACCTCTACAGAAACTGTGGTAAACCACATGGCATGTAGTGCATCCTTCTCTACTCACATGGCAATAAGTGCTCATCACAGACCTGATGGGCATTCATATTTAAGATGAGAGGTTGTTTTATTCCAAAGATTATATTCCATTCTGTTAGAATCACAGTAAACATTCAAAATCATTGTTACTCATTTTCATGTTCATTTCTCAGGGAATGAGGAAACAATCACAAAACATATGGAAATATTCATATTAAATTTATATTGGGTTATGCGCTAATGATAAATCTCTGAGCTGAAAAGTGGGAAATAATCTGCACTTACCTATTAGAAGACATTCAATTGGTGTCAAATCTGTCTGTTCCCTTTTGAATGCAGCCTTCTTATAAATACTTAAAAAAAAAAAAAAACTCTTTCTGTATTCCAGAGGGATTTCTTTAGACATAATGAGACAAGATGTTAGTACTCTAGGCATTTTTATTCGCTAAGGTATTTCTTCTTTTCTTGCTCAAAAGCATCTCAGGTTTTGTAATTTATTTAACTTTTGATTTACCTATTTAGCCTGGAAGGATCACAACTTAATCATCCTCATGCTAATAAGATTTTGTGTGCTGGGTGCCTCAAGCAGGAGAGCATCAAATCAAAGGAAGAACAATGAAAATGGAGAGTGGGGGAGTGATGCAGAACACAATAGTGTGAGGTAACAGTTGTTGATGATGGAAGTGAGGCTCTAAGACAGAGGTTTCATTGCACACAAGACCCTAGTCACCCCTCTCTGGTTAGGAAACACATTTTCCAGCTCCTCTAATAGACTTATATTTCTTTTCTAAGATAACCCCAGGAAGGCAGTGTGTTGTTCTGCCAGAGGGTCTGTTCTGTGTGCCATAAATGTCTGTTCCCAATGAGCATCAACTTTATAGCACGATTCTGAGAAGGAATGTTTACAATGAACGCTACCACGGCTGGTACCTTGGCTCACTAGGCTAATCCTCCGACTGTGGCGCTGACACCCAGGGTTCTAGTCCCACTTGGGGGTCCGGGTTCTGTCTCTTCCAGTCTAGCTCTCTGCTGTGCCCCAGGAGTGCAGTGGACGATGGCCCAGTTCCTTGAGCCCTGCACCTTCATGGGAGACCAGGAAGAACTACCTGGCTCCTGCTTCGCATTGGCACAGTGCGTTCTCCATAGCAGGCACCTGGGGGTGAAGCAATGGAAAAATGAAGAACTTTGTCTCTCTCTCTCTTACTATCTGAACTCTGCGTGTCAAAATAACAATGAATGCTACCTCTCAGATTATAAAAATTTAATATTTTGGTCCATTCTCCCAAATGCAATTATAGATTCAATGTGATACCAATCAAAATGCCAAAGACATTCTTCTCAGATCAGGAAAAAAATGATACTGAAATTCATATGGAGGCACAGGAGACCTCGAATAGCTAAAGCAATCTTATATATCAAAAGCAATGCTGGAAGCATCACAATACCAGATTTCTGAGCATAGTACAGGTGGTTAAAATCAAAACTGCATGCACTGGTTCAGAAACAGATGGATAGACCAACAGTGCAGAATAGAAACACCAGAAAGCAATCCAAACTTCTACAGCCAACTTATTTTGATCTAAAACCAATACCTGAGGCAAGGACAGTCTATTCAATAAACGGCCCTGGGAAAACTGGACTTCCATCTGCAGAAGCATGAAGCAAGACCCAAACCTTATACTTTACACAAAAACCACTCAACAAGATTAAAGATCTAAATCTATGACCTGACACCGTCAAATAATTAGAGAACATCAGAGAAACTCTGCAATATATAGGCCCAGGCAAAGACTTCTTGGAAAAGACCCCAGAGGCACAGGCAGTCATAGCCAAATTGGGATTTTTTTTTTATTTTTTTATTTTTTGACAGGCAGCGTGGACAGTGAGAGAGAGAGACAGAGAGAAAGGTCTTCCTTTGCCCTTGGTTCACCCTCCAATGACCGCCGCGGCTGGCGCGCTGCCGCCAGCGCACCGCGCTGATCCGATGGCAGGAGCCAGGAGCCAGGTGCTTTTCCTGGTCTCCCATGGGGTGCAGGGCCCAAGCACCTGGGCCATCCTCCACTGCACTCCCTGGCCACAGCAGAGAGCTGGCCTGGAAGAGGGGCAACCGGGACAGAATCCGGCGCCCCGACCGGGACTAGAACCTGGTGTGCCAGCGCCGCTAGGCGGAGGATTAGCCTAGTGAGCCGCGGCGCCGGCCGCCAAATTGAGATTACAATTGGGATTACATGAAATTGAGAAGTTTCTGTACTGCAAAAGAAACAGTCAAGAGAGTGAAGAGACAACCGACAGAATGGGAAAAAATATTTGCAAACTATGCTACAGATAAAGGATTAATAACCAGGATCTACAAAGAGATCAAGAAACTCCACAACAGCAAAACAAACAACCCACTTAAGAGATGGGCCAAGGACCTCAATAGACATTTTTCAAAAGAGGAAATCCAAATGGCCAACAGAAACATGACAAAAGTGTTCAGGATCACTAGCAATCAAGGAAATGCAAATCAAAACCACAATACGATTCACCTCACCCAGGTGAGAATGGCTCACATACAGAAATCTACCAACAACAGATGCTGGCGAGGATGTGGGGATATAAGGGTTACTAACCCACTGTTGGTGGGAATGCAAACTGGTTAAGCCACTATGGAAGTCAGTCTGGAGATTCCTCAGAAACCTGAATATAACCCTACCATACAACCCCGCCATCCTCTCCTTGGAATTGACCCAATGAAATTAAATTGGCAAACAAAAAAGCGGTCTGCACCTTAATGTTTATTGCAGCTCAGTAAACAATAGCTAAGACCTGGAACAAACCCAAATGCCCATCAACAGTAGACTGGATAAAGAAAGTATGGGATATGTACTCTATAGAATACTATACAGCAGTCAAAAATGAAATCCAGTCTTTGCAACAAAATAGAGGAATCTGGAAAGCATCATGATGAGTGAATTAAGCCAGTCCCAAAGGTGCAAAAAGCATATGTTCTCCCTGATCAGTGACAACTAAATGTGCACTTAAAAGGAAACCTGTTGAAGTGAAAAACACTATGAGAAATAATGTCTTGATCAGCCCTTATCCTGACTGTCGAGATACACCTTTTTACTTTATTCCTTTTAGTAATTTTTTGTTCTACTTAATACCATTGGTAAAACTCTTTAATTAATACACAGTTATTCTGAGCTGTTTAAATTTAACTGAAAAGTGATCCCTGTTAAATATAAGAGTGGGAGTAAGAGAGGGAGGGGATGTACAGTTCAGCACATGCTCACACAATTCCCCCTAATGATAGAGTTAGAAACATGCCAGGGGATTCCAATTCAATACCATCGAGGAGGCATGGACCAATGCCATCTCACTAGTCAAAGTGATCAGTTTCAGTTCATAATTGATCATAAAAATAAGATTAAGTGTCAAAGGGATCATATAAACAAGAGTAGTGTCTGCTAATACCAATTGATAGAATTAGAAAGGAGAGAACAATCCAACATGTGAAGCAGGGTATACAGTAGATCCATAGAATGGCAGATGTCCTGAACAGCATGCTGGCCTCAGAATCAGCGCCTAAGGCATTTGGATCTGGCTAAACAGCCCATGAGAGTATTTCAGGCATGGAAAGCAAAGACACGCTGGCAAAACCAAAACAAAACAGAACAAAACAACAACAACAACAAAACATATGAACGTTCTCTGCGAGTTAAGATGCCAGCAGAAAGAACGAGCCATCAAAGAAGGAGGTACATTTCTCTGCTTGTAGGAGAGAACTTCCACTATGATTATGGCCTTGTCTATGTAAGATCAGAGTTGGGCGAACTCAAGAGGGTTCCATAGCCTGGGCAGCTCATGACTAGAGCCTAGAGATATTATTGACGTCATAAATACGAGTGTCAGTTGTTAAATCCTGTGACAACAGGAGTCACTGTGCACTTACTCCTCATGTATGATCTCTGTCCTTAATGTGTTGTACTATGTGAATTAGCAGCATAACTAGTACTCAAACAGTAATTTCTACTTTGTGTTTCTGTGTGGGTGCAAACTGTTGAAATCTGTACTTTGTATATACGAAATTGATCTTCTGTATATAAAGAGAATTTGAAATGAATACTGATGAAGAATGGGATAGGAGAGGAAGTGGGAGATGGGAAGGTCGCAGGTGGGAGGGTGGTTATGGGGGAAAAGCTGCTATACTCCAAAAGTTGTAATTTGAAATTTATATTTATTAAATAAAATTTAAAAAGGAAACAAAAAATTTACCATTTATTTTATTGACTCATGTTACCAGAATGAGACGCTTACCAATGGTTTCATTTTTATTGAAGTAATTTTACTGCCCCAAATATTTCCTGAATATTCTTCATATACTAGGCTCTTTTTCACTTGATGTGCATACTGTCTTCTGTTTCATCACATGAGGGAGATATTTCAAATGACAATTCACATGAGAGAAAAATTAATTTCATAGAAGGTAATCTGCTGGAGACCAGCTCCAGCCAGTCCAGGGGACCCAGGGTTTGAAGGTGTCGGCACTCGAAGCAATGAGAGACAAACTCACAGCAAGGCTGATGGCATGGCTCTGGCTTTCGAGCACAGATCTTATTTTTATACCATGTCACATAATGATTCTTTCTTCTTACAATGAAAAGTCTGTTGTCCATTTTTTAAAAATTACAATTTCTTTGATTTTAAAGGGCGTATTTAGAACACGGGTTACAATCACAGATGGGTGCGAGATAACGGGCTGCCCACACAAGCCAAGTCCTGGAGTGCTGCTGAACTATGCAGAAATTGGCTACACCAGCTAGAACAGTAAATTTCTAATGTAATCGTTACTTGAAGCCCCACGTTCAAAGCAGGCCCTTTTTAAATGTATCCCATCTTTGAAGTACTTTCTACAGCTCTAATTTCTTTATTGTACTTATTTAAATGTTCACTAGATCTATTCCACAGTTTTGACATCCTATCCATTGTAGTATTTGTAGCATATATAGAATTAAACTTTTTTTTGAGTTTTTTTTTAAATTTTTTTTAAACTTTTATTTAATGAATATAAATTTCCAAAGTACAGCTTATGGATTACAATAACTTCCCCCCAATAACTACCCTCCTACCCGCAACCCTCCCCTTTCCCTCTCCCTCCGCCTTTCCATTCACATGAAGATTCATTTTCAGTTCTCTTTATATACAGAAGATCATTTTAGCATATATTAAGTAAAGATTTCAACAGTTTGCACCCACATAGAAACACAAAGTGAAAAATACTGTTTGAGTACTAGTTATAGCATTAAATCACAATGTACAGCACATTAAGGACAGAGATCCTACATGAGGAGTAAGTGGACAGTGACTCCTGTTGTTGACTTAACAAATTGACACTCTTGTTTATGACCTCATTAATCACGCTAGACTCTTGTCATGAGTCGCCAAGGATATGGAAGCCTTTTGAGTTCACCAACTCTGATCATATTTAGACAAGGTCGTAGTCAGAGTGGAAGTTCTCTCCTCCCTTCAGAGAAAGGTACCTCCTTCTTTGATGACTTGTTTTTTCACTGGGATCTCACTCACAGAGATCTTTCATGTAGGGTTTTTTTCACAGCAAACCCATAGAATGGCAGATGTCCTAAAGAGCACTCTGGCCTCAGAATCAGCCCTTAAGGCACACGGATCTGGCTGAAAAGCCCATGAGAGTGTTACAGGCATGGAAAGCCAAAACACTCTGGCAAAAAAAAGAATTAAACTTTTGTTAACATGTGTCTTTATTCTAGTGAGAAGTATATACCAGGGAGCCTGTTGCCATTTAATTCTTTTCCACAAACAACTCAAGCTTGCATAAAGCATTAACCCTTGCTCCTACACTAACATTCTGCTTGAATAAAATTATACAAAGCAATAGACATTTTGGAGGTTAATGAGACTAAGTGTTCTTCCCTAAACTTAGGAATACAGCCATCATTAGCAGGGCCACCAGGAAGCTCTGGCTTTCTTACGCAGATTGTAGTTCTCAACAAACCTAAAACCACCAAGTGAATGCAGCTGTCCTTCTCACGCCTTGCTGAGACAGTCCTTCTGCTGTGACCTTGTCAGCAAGCCCAAGTTGCCCTGGCCTACTAATAATCTATTTGCTCAGGTTGCACATTAGTTGGTTCAGTACTGAGATCTGTAGTGCTGACTGCTTTATTTCATGGATTTTCCTTTTCAATGTGTTTTCCTTACATTAGCCTAAATTTAAAACCAGGGAGTGCTAGAAAGTGATGACAAGGAAAGGTTTTTTTTTAGATGGTTAATTAGTGGCATTTAAGACAAGAGAAGGTCTTAGAATCACTAGTAAAGCGATGAAGACAGGTTGAAATTCAGGCAGTCATGGTGTAGATGTGTACAAGTGAAAATGTTCGGGATTTTTTTAGAAGTATGAAGTTCAAGTTAGCAATGAAGAATTGCATTTTTTTTTTAAAAAGGTTTTTATTTATTTGAAAAGCACGTGTGTGTGTTAGAGATTTTTCATCTACTAGTTTTCTCCTTAATTGCCTACAATAGCCAAGGCTGGGCAAAGTCAAAGCCATGAGCCAGGAAGTCCATCTGTATCATCCACACAGGTGGCAGGAACCATCATTCTTGGGTCATCATCTTCTGCTTCCCAGGTATCTTAGCAGCGAGCTGGATCAGAAGCAGGGTAGGCAGGGCTTGAAGCAGAACTCCAATGTGGGACATGGGCATCTGCTGTGCCAGAGTGCCTGTTCCCCAGAATTAGATTTGAGAACCATTGCTTATAAATGATAGTTTAGGTTATGTTATATGAGGTTAGCCAAAGAAAACAAGTAGAGGGGCAGGAGAAGTGGAACTACAACAAGATGTAGATATACACCAACTTTTAAAAGAACCCCTGAGGGATATCAGGTACCAAGTTCAAGGAATCGTGATAAAATCACAAGACTGAGGTACCAGCGTGGTGGCATAGTGGGTTAAGCCACTGCCTGAAGTGTTAGCATCCCATTTTGGCAATGGTTTGAGTTTGGGTTGATTGACTTCTGATCCAGCCCTCTGCTAATGTGCTTGGGAATGCAGTGGAGGCTAGGACCCCTGCACCCACATGGGAGACCTGGAACAAGATCCTGGCTGTTGACTTGAACCTGGTCCATGCTGGTCATGCCTATCTTGTTCTCCACCATTGTTTTCATAGTAATAATTACAAATAATATATGCTATGCATTAAACAAAGGTTAATTCTGTGAATTAATGAGTAAAATCAATGAAACCAAATTGGAAGAGGTACTGTATATTATGCTACAATTATCGTTTCTGAAAAATGATCTATCTAGTTATAATTATAAGTGAAGTAAATAAAGTATTTGTTCTAAACTACACTGAAGGCCCTTATTTATAAGAGCAGATATAAGCGAGGTCAAGTCTGTAAACATTGCACTACTCCTCTAAAAATCCCGTTCACTGATGTGATTTAGTGCTAACAGTCAACAGTACTAGGAAATGTTCAATGGGACACTGAAATGTCTCTGCAAATTGCATTTAGGTGCCCCTCCTCTGCCCTAGGTAGATTTTTCTGGACCTTGGACCATCAGCTCCCCATGAATCCTAAGCTTCTAATGTCCCTTGTTGGCTATCTATGAGTAATAAGTTTCTTGGCTTGGTTAATTTTGTGAATGCTTGTGTTAGTGGATTTGGGCTGCTGGTAGAAACTGCCAAGATTCAAGGTAAATCGAATGCACACTACTTCTGGTGCTTGACAGTGATGTTCTTTCGTTTTCAGTTGAGTCTGACCTGGAACTGATAACCAAAGCACAGTGAATCTACTTCATGGATTTAACACAATTTTATAATTTTCAAACCAATATGAGGGAAGGTATGTGGCCTAGTGGTTAAGACTGCTGGTTAGGGACTGGCACCGTGGCTCACTTGGTTAATATTCCACCAGTGGTGCCGGCATCCCATATGGGTGCTGGGTTCTAGCCCTGGTTGCTCCTCCTCCTGTCCAGCTCTCTGCTGTGGCCCGGGGAGAACAGTGGAGGATGGCCTAGGTACTTGGGCCCCTGCACCCGCATGGGAGCCCAGGTGGAAGCACTTGGCTCCTGGCTTCGGTTCTGCACAGTACAACCTGTAGCAGCCATTTGGGGAGTGAACAAACGGAAGCAAGACCTTTCTCTCTGTCTCCCTCTCTCACTGTCTAGAACTCTACATGTCAAAATTAAAAATAAAAAGAGACTGCTGGTTAAAGGAGCAGATATTTGGCACAATGGCTGTATGGTATTCTCTCATCCCATATGAGTGCCTAGGAGTCCAGGTTCTTCACCTCTGATCCAGTTTCCTGTTAGTGCAGTGATGATTCAAGTTATTGCATTTCTGCCTCCCATGTGGGTACCTGAAATTGAGTTTCTGGCTCCTGGCTTCAGCAGAGGCCTAGCTTCAAGTTGTTTCAGGCATTTGGTGAGATAATCAGCAGGTGGGACTTCTCTCTCTCTCACTCTGTCTGCCTCTTTCTCTCTTTCCTTCCTTGTATCTGCCTGACTCTCAAAATCAACAGGTTTTTAGGGGACAAGCAGAAGTTACATGGCTATGCCAAGCATTTCTTTAGTGTACAATTTCTTGGATCCGTAAACTGTACTGAAGTGATGACAATGATGAATTCTGGAGTTAATCCTACTTCTGGATTGCTTAGAACACAGTCCCTGCCTCTGGCTCATGTAGAAGGTAAGAGAAAAGTGTATTTCCTAAGGTAGATGACCAGCTATGGTCAATGTCATCTTCCAGCATTGTCTCTTGGTTTCTGAGGCTGATGCAATACTTTCATTATAATATTTGCTGCCAAACTCTTTTCCATACTAAGGGACTGTTAAAAAATCCCCAGTGATAGCTTTCAGCAGTGAACAGATTCTTGGCAAGAGGCTTCAGAGCTGGAAGCTGCTACCGAGCTACCAAAGATTGCTCCCCCTAGCAGTCCCAATTACCTCAAAGTCTGAAGTCATTACATCACCCAATAAAGAATATTATGGAGACCTCCTCTGTTCTCTTTTGCATGAGGCCATGCCAAGTGCCAGTCTTTTCACAGAGGATATTCTTGAGGTCTACCCTTCCTCTTTCCTGTCAGCCAGAGCATAGGAAATGCTTCATTCTCATTAAGGCAAAACAGGCATGACTTGTGTGATGCCTTGCAGTTGCTGGTATTTAAATTTAAGGCACTCAAGAATATCATTATGATGTGTAGACAATTGTTTCTCAACCTGGAGTTCCTTATGGAAGATTGATAGACAGAAGTGCTCTGTAGTTCAGCTTTCATCTTTAATTCACTCGTTTGCTTATAGACTTAGACTTCAAAAGATAGAAACAGGAATACTTCCTAACTCGTTCTGGAAGGTCAGCTTTACCTTAACACAAAAACATACCATGAAAGTATTAAAAATTATAAAAAAGAAGATTATACATTAATATACTACATGACGTAAATATAAAAAAGCATCAACAAAATATCAAGAACTTCAATGTAATATTTAAAATAATTATAGACTGCAAAAAGTAGTATTTAGTTTAGCTAGGTGATACAGATTCAACCTTTGAAAATCAAGTAATGTAATAAATCCATCAACATGTTAAAAGTTCTCAAGAGTATATCAATAGATGCAGAAAAATACATTTAATGAAATCTAACACCCACTCATGACACAAATTCTTAGTAAACTACAAAAAGGTTACTTCTTCAACATGATGAAGTATATCTACAAATATACAAATAACATCCTATTTTCAATTAGAACAGAACCCATCGGCCGGCGCAGCGGCTCAGTAGGCTAATCCTACAGCTTGTGGAACAGGCTCACCGGGTTCAAGTCCCGGTAGGGGCACCTGATTCTGTCCCAGTTGCCCCTCTTCCAGGCCAGCTCTCTGCTGTAGCAAAGGAAGTGCAGTGGAGGATGGCCCAAGTGCTTGGGCCTGCACCCCATGGGAGACCAGGAGAAGCACCTGGTTCCTGCCATCGGATCAGCATGGTGCACCGGCCCGCAGTGCGCTGGCTATGGCAGCCATTGGAGGGTGAACCAACGGCAAAGTAAGACCTTTCTCTCTGTCTGTCTCTCACACTATCCACTTTGTCTGTCAAAAAAAAAAAAAATTAAAAAAAAAAAAAGAACCAATCAATAATGTCCCTTCCTCCCACTTCTTCTCACCATCAAAGTTCTAGTTAATGCAATAAGATAATTAAAATAAAATAATATAAATACTATTTTCAGAGAGAGAATTAAAACTGCCTCTCTTTATAGATGTCAGGGTTTTCCATGCAGAAAATTCAAAACAATTCACCAAATCTCCTTTCTGGAACTAACTACCAAGTATAACAAGGTTGTAGGATACAAAGTTAACATAAAATAATCAATCACTTTCTTCTTTAGCAAGAAAGAGAAAGGATATAAAACTAAAAACCTAAGGATGCCCAAAATAGAATATTTGGGTAGACACGTAACTACATATGCACAACATGTATATGAGGACAAATACAACTCTTTGTAAAAAGATTACATTTATTTATTTGAGAGGTAGAGCTTTGGACAGAGAGGGAGAGACAGAAAGATAGGTCTTCCACCTGCTGGTTCACTCTCCAAATGACTGCAATGGGCCAGAGCTGAGCCAATGGGCAAGAGCTGAGCACCACAGCACTGGTCAAGATAAATATAACTCTTGAAAAGCAAATCAAAGAAAATCTCAATACATGAAGAGATAGTCCACGTTCCTGGATAAGAAGCCTTAATATTTTCAGGATGTATGATCTTCCCAACTTAGCATAATTATTCCACACAATCTCAGTAACAACCCTGGAAAATAAATTTGTGGTTAGTAATAAAGTGGTTCACAGAAAGAAAAAAATTACTTTATTGAGTGAAATTAAACATTGTTTCCAAATGATTATTGTTTATAGACTCACATATTTTTCTGCTGAACTACAATCTTTTTTAAACTTTCTATTTCTTGGCCGGTGCCATGGCTCACTTGGCTAATCCTCTGCTTGTGGCACCGGCACCCTGGGTTCTAGTTCCGGTTGGGGCGTGAGGTACTAGTCCCGGTTGCTGCTCTTCCAGTCCAGCTCTCTGCTGTGGCCCCAGGGGGCAGTGGAGGATGGCCCAAGTGCTTGGGTCCCTGCACCCCCATTAGAGACCAGGAGGAAGTACCTGGCTCCTGGCTTCGGATCAGCATAGCGCCAGCTGTAGCGGCCATTAGAGTAGTGAACGAACAGAAGCAAGACCTTTTTCTCTGTCTTTCTCTCACTGTCTATAACTCTATCTGTCAAATAATAAAAAAAAAAACTTTCTATTTGTTGAAATTTTTATTTAGTGAGGCTTGAAGCATCTGACTATAATATAAGTTTAAATTACATTTTCTCAAAAATAATAAATAAAATGTTACATTTTAAAAAAGTTTAACTATAAGGGAAAAACACCCTGCTTATCCACCTCAGCAATGAAGAAAATAGAATATGTACTTGTCAAAACACTAAAAATAAAATTATCACATAGGCCCTTTCTGAGTATTTATCCACAGGATTTGAAATGAATCTGTCAAAGAGGTATCTGTACTCCTATGTTTATTTCAAAATTATTTATAATTACCAAAATGAGGAAACAACCTAATGGAAGAATTAATCAAGCGAATGTCTATTATATCCTGCCATAGTGTAGAGCTTTGAAACAGAATCAGAATCTGTCATTAGCAACAACATAGATGAACCTTAATTTGAAGGAGAAAAGAATGTCATTGGAGTGGCACTCCCAAATTCTGATTTACATGAACTCTACAGTAATGAAGATAGAATACTACTGGCCGGAGAATAGATAAATAGATTTGTGGAGAAGACTAGAGAGCTCCAATGTAAGTCCTCATAAACAAAGTCAACTTATGTTTGAAAGGGAAGCAAGGTAAGACAGTGAAGAAAGTCATTTACCCATGCCCTGGAATAAATGGATATCTATGTTAAACAATTTAAAAAAAAAAAACTAAATAAAATTGCACCCATTACAAAATTTAACTGAAAATGTATGATAGAGGTAGATGTAAAAAAATTTTCCTGAGACAGCTCAAGGTAAGGAAATAAATGTGAAAGAGGTCTCAGTACGGACACGCAGGAAGTGCACACAAACATCAGGGGAAACCACACAGGCACCTGAAGTACCAGATGAAGGTGTCAGAGTCTTTAAGGAATCTGCAGAGCAGAAACTGGACTCAGCAGCGAGTGTAACCGGTAGCAGGAGGCAGCCAAGAGCATCTAAGGAGAAGGCCCAACCCCTACAAGAGCAAGGTAGCTTCAAGGAACTATCACAAACACCAGGTCATGCTGGAGAGCTGGGAATTGATGTTGATACCCTTAAGGATATAGCAAAGCAAACACCTGATGGAGAAAAACCTCTTGAAATGTTCAAAAGCGTTCTTAGGGCTCCTAAGACAAAACCCATAGAAGACGTAGTGGGTGGCAGAGAACCTGGAAAATTGCAAGGCAGAAGTAACCCTTCCCTGGCCCACATGAGGGAGTCCACAGAAGATGAAAGCCTCACAGGAAACAAGAAGTTGTGCTCCGTGGCTAGCCCACAGGAACTTGTGGAGCAGAAGCCAGTCAACAAGAGGCAGAGAACTGTTCCCAGGAGAGATGCCAGTCACCAGAACCTGTGACGGTGGTGTAATGTTTGAGAGCTTCTGCAAAAAAGGTTGAACCCGTGGAAAATCTGAACAGGGATAACATGAAAGCTACAAGAAAAGGAACATGAAGAAGACTTGATCGCTCCACATAAGGGAATGTCCTTAATGATGCCAACATAAAACGAATGTGGAAGAAGGACGAAGACCTGCATTTCTAATACCAGAAGAAATTATTAAAACAAAGAAAATTGAGGTCTCTGAAAACCAGGAGCTACAAAAACCAAATGATGAAGCCAAGAAACTTACATCCAGGGGCAAAGTCAGTAAAAATAGAATGTGCTTGAGATCTGGCAGAGAGAATGCGTCCCCCATGCATAACACAACAGAAGTGAAAGTGAAGGGGAAAAGTGTAGAAGTCTCCATGAAGAATCTGAAAGGAGTAACTGAAAATACAGAGGTAATGAGTCTGCGATCCAGAAAGACCAATCTCAAGTCTGGTGCAGACTCTGTGGAGCGTAAATCTGAGCAGAGAGTAACATGAGGGATCAAGAGACAGGCAGAAGATCCAGAGAAAGATAAGGACATTGTGAGCACCAAGAAAATGAGAACCAGAAGGCATTGTGACGATGTTTAGCAGTGAAATATAAAGTTAGTTTAGTGAAAAATTTAGTATAACTTTTGCTATCTATGTAAAATGAATTCTGTAAGTAATGCTATTGATCTGTTTAAGAGAAATATGGGTATAATCTTCCAGTTCAATGATCTTCAAAAGATCATGAAGGGGATTGCTGGGTCTCCTAGAGTGATAAACATTTAAGAAGTGCAGGGTGGGAAGTGGGGTTGGGGCCATGGTGTGACCTCTGCATTACAAAATAAAGCCCTGGATATCCTCAAAAAATTCCTAGAAAATAACAGTAGAAAGATGCTGCGAATTTTCTCAAGCAGCACTGCAATAAGTCTCAGAGAGATAGAGAAATGATCAAAGGTGCAGAGCGATAACTCTGGGACTGCCTTCTTGAGATCAGCCAAACACTTTCTTTGTTCAAGCAAATTCCATCGAGCCTGGTATGTGAGGTTTTACAGGGAGGCTTTGTTTTCCCCAAAGCTGCAACATACATCAATAAGAACTATAAGCTGTGGGAGAGGAAACAGAGACATGAGATCATCCACAATATTGAGGAAAGAGGGTGATATGCATTTCTCACACCACCAACTTCCCTGTTCTACACAGAGGCCTAAAGAACCAGGACAGAGTTCACTGTGTTCAGTGTCCTCTTTACTTCCTTAAGGGTCTGTTGGCCATATGCAGGCACAGAGCCTTAAACTTGTCAATACTGCAGCTGTCTTGTCCACACAGAAAGCCTATATGGACTTTTATAATTGTTTACTTTTGTATTTATTGGAAAGGCAGTGAGACAGACATTTCCCATCTGCAGGATCATCTGAAAATTCCTTCAATACCTAGGGGCTGGTCAGGGCAAGGTCAAACCAGGAGCCAAGTCACAAATCAGTTGATCATGACCCGGTGACTTGAGCCATCACCTGATGCTTTCCAGGAATAGGTTAGCAGAAAGCAGGAATTGGGAACAGTGCCAGGACTCAAAAACAGCAATTCTGATACAGGATCCAGGCATCTTAATGTCTAGGCCAAATTACATTGCCTAGTAGACCTTGCTAGACTAGAGTATATGATTACCAAATAGATAAGGTTGACTTCATTGTTTTTACAGTGAAAAGCTCTGTGAAAGACAATGTCAAGAGAATGAGAAAGCAAGCTACAGACTGAGGGAAATATTTGCAAGAAACACATTTGTTAAGAGATTATTTACACGTCAGGATTAAGATAGTGAGCAGGGAGGGAGCTTGCTGCTCCAGTATAGGAGAAGATAGTTTTTAAAAAGTGGAAATAGTACAGTCACAGGGAAGGCACTTGGATCAGCTCCCGCTGGCATAGATCTGCAAGAGTGGGAAAAGATACATAAACAGGGATTCTTCACCAGGAAGGATTCTTCCCAAAGGGTCTGACTCCATCTAGTATCACACAGATAATAAATATCTTACTGGTCTGACTAGCACAGCCAGAGAACACATGGAACAAAATATCACAAGCTCCTAAAAATTAACACATTCTGGAGATTAGGATAATTTGGGAATGAAGACCCAAAACTTTTAGTTGGGTTGACTGCTCTAGGTCTTCTTCAGGGCTGACGCTGTGGCTCACTTTAATCCTCTGCCTGTGGTGCTGGCATCCCATATGGGCACCAGGTTCTAGTCCTGGTTGCTCCTCTTCCAGTCCATCTCTCTGCTGTTGTCCAGGAGAGCAGTTAGGATGGCCCAAGTGCTTGGGCCCCTCCACCCACATGGGAGACCAGGAAGAAGCACCTGGCTCCTGGATTTGGATCAGCACAGCACCGGCCATAGTGGCCATTGGGGGAGTGAAGCAACAGAAGGAAGACTGCCGCGAGCGTCTCGGGGAGTCTGGCCAGCAGACTCAACCCAGGGCCCGCAACGACAGTTGCTCGGGCAAGAAAAGAACGAACGACATTTATCTGTCTTCAGTAGACTTTTTATTAGAGAAAGTAAACGTGACAGAGGGAGGAGGAAAGGAGAGGAGAGAAAGAGAGCTTCCTCCTTACACCCGTGGCTTATATACAAAATGTGACCAATCAGGAGCAAGCTAGAGTCCATGCATGGGGCACACCAATCCGGTCTCTGTTCTCGTGAAAGGCACGCGTCGTTCTGTCAATCAGGTGAGGTGTCACGCAGCAGGCAGGCAGGCAGGCAGACTCACTGCGGGGGTCCTGCTGCCATCTTGTTGTTTACCAGGACCTCGAACCCTCTGCCTTGGGAGAGCCCCGCCCGTAGGAAAGCCCCCTGGTCAAAACCAAAAAAAAAAAAAAACAAACCTCCTCCTAGTGATACCGCCCCCTGACATCTCCCCCTACTTTATTTTAAATTGATGGCATGGAAACGTGTCTGTCTTAGGCGACCTGGAGCGCAATACCAGTGTACCTGTCATGGGGTCGGCGGGGAGCATGCCCCTCCGCCCTGTCTTAGGTTGCTCGGCATGCCTCCCAGAACTTACCCGTCTTTGACTACCGTTCCAACATGCTAAGCCACACTCCAGCTTGGGGGTTAGTCATGGGGTATTGTTTGTGCATCGCTAACATGGCTTGTTTCACCACCAGCTGCGTTTGCCTATGGCGGTGTATGATGGAGATCAGGAGGCAGAGTAACCCAGAACCAAACAAGAGTACCATAATAAACAGGGCCCAGATGGCCACCCATTCTTTAACCGTGTTCCAGGATTTGCCGAACCAGGACCCTAGGGTTGCAAAGGGCGACCATATAGTTGTACCAGAAGGAGAGGTTTCCCTTAACCATAATATATCACGTCGCAGCTTATTTAACAGCAGAGTGAAATTTCTATTCCATGTAGTATTTATCATTTTTCCTAAAGCTTTAGAGTCATTGGCTAAATGAGAACATTCTGCTGCTTTAAAGGGAGTAACACAAGTGGACATGGATTGAAGTAAGCACGGCATACCCGCAAGAGCCCCCAATAAGTCCAGCTCTTCCTGCATAACATCTACATGCTGATTTAGCATTCGGAGGCCGGTATAGAGGCGTAGGTCCATTTCTTGTTGATGTTCCAGCACCGCAGCCGTGTTCTTAGTAATGTTATCCAGTGTGGATAGGGTGGAAGCCTGAGAGACTGCCATACCGATGGCCGCCGCGCCGGCTGACAAGGCTACAATAATGGCTACAACGATGGCGGTGGCACCGAAGTCTCTCTGGTTGCGGAGGGCGACTGCAAAGTCCTGCTCGCGTACCAGTACCCGTACTGGGACCCAAGTTGGAATGCGAACCACGACAGCCATGTGGTTCCCATCCCAGCAGTTAGTCAGATTTCCTGAAAAACAAGTACCATTAATGTCTTGACAAACATACCAAAGAAAAGGCGTGCTCAGGCACACAGAATTGACCCTGCCTTCAGCTTTATGGGATGTGTTATAGTACTTTTTAGGTTAGCATGTTGGTAGTATGCCCAATGGAATCCTTTAAGGAAAAGTAAGGGTGTGATATCTGTACAAGCTCCAGCAGCATTACACATGACAAATGGGTCCCACACACTACCATCCTCATCGGTTTCAAACCTATTTTGCTTGGACCAAGCCTGTATGCTGTTACTGAGAGGCTGTATGTGGGTGTTATTGGAATGAGGGTTGGAACAGGTCACATTTGTAGTAGTAAAGCGGGTAATGACTGAATTATTGAGGGCTGTCCAGCTTCCAAATAATGCGTGGCGAGTGAGAAAGAATCCATGACCTAACTGCGGGCGAACCGTGCTAGATAAGCAAGATGAGAAAGCGGGGCGTACGGGGTTGACTGGGGATTTACAATGCTCGATGAGGTCTACAATAGGTAAAGGCTTGTTATAAGTGCACTGGAGACAACGCAGTGGAATGCTATTAGAGGAGAAAGAGGCCACATTGCCGGAATTATTCTGACATGAAGAGTTGGAGTGGGAAACATTCACAAAATCGCTGAGAACAAAAGGGAGTAAAACAATGCATGGTGAAGGGTGGGTGTGATTAAACCCACACTCATCCATACCGTCCTTGCTTATCTGAAAGCAAAGAGATCCGGCTAGAGATAAGGTGAGATTCAGGCTAGCGTAAGCAGAGTTAGGTGAAGCTACCGGGTCAGCAGCCGGAACGTTGTAGCGCTGACCAAGAGTAGCATTGGTTAAGTACATTAAGGGGAGGATCTTGGAAGAGTTGGATAAAGGGAGAGGAAAAGGGAGTGCCCAAAGGAGCCCCCAGTAGGGGTTGCCCTCATCAGAGCTGCTGGTTGCGGTGGTTAGGAGGATCTTCAGGAGGAGGTGGTGCGTCAGCGATCTCCTCGTCCTGTTCCAGATGATAAGCATCGTCCTTCGATGGCTTGTCTAATCTCCTTGTCCTTCTTTCCGAGGTCCACACTGGTCGTGTCGCATCCTGTGGGAGAAAACAGACTGCACCTCGCACCCGTCGTAATATCGGGAACGGGCCTTTCCATTGATTATCCTGTGGATCCTTCCACATCACCCATTCTTTACTTGGCTTCTCAGCAGTACGTGCATGCCGTTCAGCTGGAGTGGTGCCATCCGATTTCTGATTTAAAAAATTTATGGTATATAGGGCTGTGTTCAAGATATCTTTGGGTGAGGAGGATAATACTCCTACTCCCCCTTTTTGTTTATTAATGATAAGTTTTAGGTACTGATTGGTATATTCTACTATGCCTTGACCCTGTGGATTATAGGGAATTCCAGTTACATGTTGGATGCTGAATTGTATTAAGAAATCTCGAAATTTTGCAGAGGTGTAAATGGGCCATTGACTGTTTTAATGACTTGTGGGGTTCCCCAGGTGGCAAAACATTGTAAACAATGTTGAACGACGCAAGTGGTGGATTCTTTGGCCATGGCCGAAGCCATGACCACACCTGAGTATGTGTCCACAGTGACGTGAACACAATTAACTCTGCCAAATGAAGGTATGTGAGTGACGTCCATTTGCCAATTGTGACAGGGATACAATCCTCTGGGGTTAGCCCCTGTAGGTGCAGGCAGAGGAACATGTATCACACATCGCTCACAGGTACGGACAATGTCTTTGGCCTTGGCAAGTGGAATGTTAAACCTTTTGCTGAGGGTTAGGCTATTTACATGCCATTTTTGGTGAAACTCTTTTGCTAATTCTAGGGCTAAGCATGCAAGTTGGAAGCGAGAATATTGATTGGCTAAGTGATTGCCTAAGGCTAGGGGACCAGGTAGCTGAGAATGAGCTCTAATATGCCCTATAAATAGAGGAGTGACTTGGGTGTATATAGCCTGATGAACAGCATCTAGATAAGGGAAAACAGTGGAATGGCGGGATAATATAACAGGGGACAACATTAGTTTGACAGCATTAACTACATAGGCACTGTCGGATAGGACATTAATAGGTTGTGTGTAGAGAAGCAATATTTTTGATACTATGGCTAGTTCTGCATGCTGAGGGGATGGAGACATAGTAAGTACGAAATGACATTGAGCACCGACTACCGCGGATCCGGTGCCTCCTTTTGCACCATCAGTAAAGGCTATTGGGGCATTTGTAATAGGGTTGTTATACACCCTTTTGAAGTAATGTACAGGTACATTTTTACAGAATGAAATAAAGGGATGACTGGGGTAATGATTATCAATTTCTATATTTAAGTGTGCCATCATATGAGCCCATTGCCAAACTTCCTTGCCCCTTTCCCTAATTACTTGAGAGTCGAATAGTGTCACACATCGGTGTGGCACACGTTCCGAAAGTTCTAAAGCCTTGTTGGCAGCCTGTATAGCCAGGTTTCCCAATGCTTCTCCATATGGGAGTATTACTTGTGGTAAATGATCATGAGGATATATGAACAAGAGAGGCCCTCCTTGCCAGAGTAGGGCATATGGGTAGTGAAACTCTATGAAAATCAAAATTTGAATTTCTTGGGCAGGGTCACAATGCTGCATGGCAGTGGTTTTGAGTCTTTGTTCAAACATGAAGATCACCTCTTTTGCCTGAGGGGTCAATTGCCTGGGAGAATTAAGATTAGAATCCCCTTCTAGAAGTCGAAATAGAGGTTGCATCTCTTCAGTGGTTAATTTATAGTAAGGTCGTATCCAATTTAAGTGTCCACAGAGCCTTTGGAGATCATTGAGTGTTTTTACATCATGTGTTGAAATATTAAAATCAAGAGGCATGACCTTAGTGGGGGTTACTTTTAGGCCCAAGTATTGTACAACAGTTTGAGATTGAATTTTTTCTGGAGCTATTTGTAGACCATTATTAGTGAGTTGTTTTTGCAAGGCAGTAAATGCCACCAGCATGGTGTGGTTGTCCTGAGTGGCAAGGAGGATATCATCCATATAATGTAGCACTAGCGACTGAGAGCATTTGTCTGTTTTTTGTTCTAAGGGATTACCTGCTCTGTCCATTTTTGAGTAGCATTCATTGGCCCAGTGGTTTCCTTTTCCACATCTGGGGCATAGTCCTGGTTGCCGGCCCTGTGTCCTAGTTTCCCTGCAATCCTTTTTTAAGTGGCCCTCTTTGCTGCAGTTGAAACATTTACGGCTATTACCTCGTATAGTTTTTGCCATAGCCATGGCGGCATGGGCTCCGGATGCACTATCGTCCATCACATCCTGACATATTTTTATAAAAGTGGGAATGTCTTTATGCTGTCAGGATCTAAGCGCCGTACGGTTATGTTTTATTAGCTTGTTCATAGGCCAATCTCCTCAACAATGGGGCAGCTTCATCCACCGACTCAAACAAATTGCCTGTAGCCTCAAACAGTCTGTTAATCAAGTCTGCATATGGTTCACTGGGACCTTGGATTATTTTCGTAAGACTGTGTTTAACCTCTCCCCTTTTTGGGACCACTTTCCAAGCCCGAAGAGCTATATCCCTGACCTGCATCAGTACTTCATTTGGGCACCGCGCTTGCGCATCCTCGGTGTCAAATGCTCCTTCGCCAGTTAACATATCCTCGTTCCAAGCAGGTCGCCCGTTGGCCCTATTGGCCAGCGCCTGTTTTTTTGCTAGCTCCCCATAAGCTGTGGCCCATAGAAGATAGTCACCCCCTGACAAAACTGCCTTAACTATGTTTCTCCAATCTTCCACTATAAGGCCTCCTGATCCCATGCCTTCAAGGACTGCCTTAGTAAAATTTGCATGGGGCCCATAAAGTTGTACTGCTTGCTGCAATTCCTTAAGTAGTTTAAAGTCCACCGGTATCCAACCTCTATTGCCCTGTTGATCTATGAATACCGGGAATATCTGTTGTGGTTTATAGAATTGTGACCAATCCAGAATTGGCCCTCGGTGGGATTGGCTTCCCCTGCCAACAGGGCTGTCTTGCTCCTCCTCCTCTGGGTCAATGGGAGTCATGGCCCTTCCCTTTTCCTTCACTGCCATCCTCCCTGAACCGAGTACAACAGGGCGCCACTGTGGGGCACTGCTAGCAAGGCAGCAACCGTGGGGAGAGTCCTCAGGGTAAGGCAGGATGGAAGGCAGTGGAGGATAAAGTGGTGGGGAGATATCAGAGGGAGGGACGCTCTTCTTACTTGGCGTCCCTCCACCAGCACCACTTTCCTCCTCCAAATCTTTGCTGCTGCTATCCTTGGAATCCTTGCCTATTTTTTCTAAAATTTTTAAACCTTCATCTAGCAATTGCCCTATAATTTCTGAGTCTGTAGCCAAAGCGTTATCAACCAAGAACCACATCCGTAAGACCGTTTCTTCAACTTTAGCGGCTCGCAGTTCCCTTCCTACTGTGCACCAGTTTTCCCTTGATAAATTCCCTCCTTCTATGAACCATGGCAAAACTTTCACCACTGCTATGGTGAAACAGCAGACAGTTGCAGCTTTGACGGGCATCCCCGTTGCTCTCAACAATCGGTTGAGGAGCAGCTGCATTTTTGCAACTGAGGGTATATTTCCCATGATTGCAACCTGATTTGCTTACTCAAAACCACAGTGGTCCTAGGCTTTATCCCCTAGATTTCCGTATATGTACGTTTTAAGTTTTCTTACCTTCTTCCGCTGCTTGTCCCTCGTGGAGGAATCTGAGTCATGGCACCACTTGCCGCGAGCGTCTCAGGGAGTCTGGCCAGCAGACTCAACCCAGGGCCCACGCCGACGGTTTCTCGGGCGAGAAAAGAATGAACGACGTTTATCCATCTTCAGTAGACTTTTTATTAGAGAAAGTAAACGTGACAGAGGGAGGAGGAAAGGAGAGGAGAGAAAGAGAGCTTCCTCCTTACGCCCCGTGGCTTATATACAAAATGCAACCAATCAGGAGCAAGCTAGAGTCCATGCATGGGGCACACCAATCCGGTCTCTGTTCTCGTGAAAGGCACTCGTCGTTCAGTCAATCAGGTGAGGTGTCACGCAGCAGGCAGGCAGGCAGACTCACTGCGAGGGTCCTGCCGCCATCTTGTTGTTTAACGTGACCTCAAACCCTCCTCCTCAGGAGAGCCCCGCCCGTAGGAAAGCCCCTGGTCAAAACCGAAAGTAAAAACCTCCTCCTAGCGATACCTCCTCGAACTGTTCCCTGACAGAAGACATTTCTCTCTCTCTCTCTGTCTCTCTCTCTCACTATCTGCAACTCTACCGGTCAAATTTAAAAAAAAAAAAATCTTCCTCATTAAAAGCTAGTGAGCAAAGACTAGCAAATTGAACTAATTCAGAAGAGTAAAGTGAAGAAATACAAATCCAATCCCCTAATTCACACATTTATCCATGATTCTCACATCTTAACTTTTGTTAAATATAGCTATCAATCTCTTGCTGAAAATTTACTTAATTCTTCTGTATAATTCACCCAACTTATGTTGAAATGCCCATTTTGTTTGGAGATATAGTATAACCCAAATTTTTGGAGAAGTTCACCAAATTTTTGACACAGAAATTAAAACATAGGTTCACTTTTTTTTTGTTATAAATCCTGATTGTCCTATCTATACATGGGCACCAGGTATTTGAGACTTCTTGACCTCAGCAGGTACTCCTTGTAGCTTCATGTGTGTGAATTCATTGTCCCTCCTCCTATGGATCTCACCTTCTTGTAGTCAAGAGTTGGTGCAATGTTAAGAAGCTTGGTAATTATACACGTCTATTCTGAAATAATGCTGCTGTAACTGAGCATGCCATTTAATTTCATGCAGTTTTTGTTATCCTGTTTGTGAAATGACAGACATTTAACTTCACTAAACTCTGTCATATTAACAGTACTTAACACCATGAAATAAATTACTCTGTCAGCCTAGAAGAGCATGAGTTTCTGACAGTGATGCAGAGATAAAAGATAAAGCAATGAAGGAAATCTGCACAGACAAGGAAGTTCTGTGATTAGATAATAGAGGTAGTGAAATCTCAAATATTTTCTGCATCTTCAAATCCACATACTTGAGAAATACCCAAGATATGATTTGCCTAGGTGTTTCAACATTTGGCAACTGAAAAAAAAAAAAAAAAAAAAAAAAGAAGGAATCTGACCTTTTCTCAACACATAATGAAGCATCCTCCTCACCTTTCAATTCTCATGTTAACTCCTAGTATTTCTCCCAGCTTGGATAAATTCAATATTTGTACAAGCAATTGTCACTGGAAGATGGAAAGAGTGAGTCCATAGGCAACATGAGGAATTCAATGAGTTGGAAGGAGAATGATTCTTAGGATAAATGAATGATGTTTCAGAATTGGAATTTCACACATTATAGTGTAAAATTGGGTGCATTTGTTTGAAAAGGACACCAGGAATAATTCTGATTAAGGGACTCTCAGGCTTCTTTCTTTTTCCTTTTTTTAAAGATTTATTTATTTATTTTGAAAGTCAGAGTTATACACAGAAAGAGAAGGAGAGTCAGAGAGAGAGAGAGGTCTTCCATCAGCTGGTTCACTCCCCAGTTGGCTGCAATGGCTGGAGCTGCACTGATCCGAAGACAGGAATCAGGTGCTTCTTCTGGGTCTCCAACATGGGTGCAGGAATCCAAGGACTTGGGCCCTCTTCCACTGCATTCCCAGACCATAGCAGAGAGCTGGATCAGAAGTGGAACAGCAGGAACTCGAACCACTGCCCATATGGGATGCCAGCACTGCAGATGGCAGCTTTCCCACTACACCACAGAGCTGGCCCCAGGGTTCTTTCTTACATCAGTCCATAGATGAAATGATTCCTATAGCTATAGGTTTTTCTTTTTTGACCTCATCCTCTCAAGAATAATCAGGATTACGGCTTATTTTTCCTATTGAACTCATTGCTCTCAGCTTACTCTTTATAGGAAGGTTGTTCTTGGAACTTTAGTTTTAAGAAATTGAAAGAACTAGCCGGCGCCATGGCTCAATAGGCTAATCCTCCACCTTGCGGTGCCGGCACACCGGGTTCTAGTCCCGGTCGGGGCGCCGGATTCTGTCCCGGTTGCCCCTCTTCCAGGCCAGCTCTCTGCTATGGCCAGGGAGTGCAGTGGAGGATGGCCCGGGTGCTTGGGCCCTGCACCCCATGGGAGACCAGGAAAAGCACCTGGCTCCTGGCTCCTGCCATCGGATCAGCTCGGTGCGCCGGCTGCAGCGGCGGCCATTGGAGGGTGAACCAGCGGCAAAGGAAGACCTTTCTCTCTCTCTGTCTCTCTCACTGTCCACTCTGCCTGTCAAAAAAAAAAAAAAAAAAGAAAAAAAAAGAAATTGAAAGAACTGAAAGCTGAGGCATCTGAAAGACTGACTTTGTGATCTAGCTCGTAAAGCATCCCATACGGGCTCCACTTTGTCCTTGATTCTTCACTTTCCAATCAAACTCCCTGCTAATGGCCTAGAAGACCAGAGGAAGATGGCCCAAGTCACTGGGCTCTTGCACCTATGTGGGAGACCTGGACTAAGTGCCTAGACCCTGGCTTAAACCTCGTTCAGCCCTGGCCATTGAGGCTATCTGAGGAGTGAACCAGTGAATGGAAGAGCTCTCTCTCTCTTTCTCTTTCTGTTTCTCTCTCTCTTTTTGTGTTACTCTAATTTTCATATAAATAAATAAATCTTTAGGCTGGCGGCATGGCTCACTAGGCTAATAATCCTCGACCTACAGCATTGGTACTCCAGGTTCTAGTCCTGGTTGGCTCACCGGTTCTGTCACGGTTGCTCATCTTCCAGTCCAGCTCTCTGCTGTGGCCCAGGAAGGCAGCGGAGGATGGCCTAAGAGTTTGGGCCCTTCACCCACTTGGGAGACCAGGAGGCAGCACCTGGCTCCTGGCTTTGGATCAGTGCAGTGAGCATGCTGTAGAGGCCATTTGCGGGGTGAAACAATGGAAGGAAGACCTTTTTCTGTGTATCTCTCTCTCTCTCACTAACTCTGCTTGTCAAAAAAAAATCTTCAAAGAAAACAAAAAAGACATCTGATAGACGGTGTTGTGGCGTAGTGCTTGAAGCCAATGCCTGCTTTGCTGGTCCAAGTTCAGCTGCTCTGCTTCTGATCCAGGTCCCTGCTAATGCACCTGGGAAAGCAGTTGAAGATGGCCCAGTCATTCATGTGGGAGATACAGATGCAGTTCATGGCTCTTGGCATCGGACTGGCCCAGCCTTGGCCATGGTTGCCATTTGGGGGTGAACCAACAGATGGACGATTTTCTCTCCCCCCCCCCCGTCTATTTCTCTCTCTCTCCTATTGAGATGATCATATGGTTTTTCTTGTGCAGTCTGTTAAAGTGGTGAATCACATCGATTGTTTTGCGAACACTGAGCCATCCCTGCATACCAGGAATAAATCCCACTTGGTCAGTTTGGGAACTGAACCAGAGAATGGAGGGGCTCACTTTCTCTTTGTCTTTCTCCCTCCTCTCTCTCTCCCTGTGACTCTGACATGTAAATAGATAAATGTTTAAAAAAATGAAAAAGTCTTACAGTATTTTGTTGGCTATTGGTCTATCTATTTAACTGTTACCCTTTCTTGTTACTAAAATATTATGATCTGCTTTCCATTGCCACAGCCCTACAGATAAAGGCACCTCAATGCACATTGGATTTACTGTCATTATTACAACTGCATCCACCTTTTCTCTAACATTTATAACTTTCTGCTGCCTGCTATTCTAGAATCTCATCATTCCTGTTGATTCCAGAGAGCAAAAATATATGTAAGTATCATCATTTACTGCTTTCACAAATCTTTTCACAACAAGTTTATGTCCCCCTTTCTGCAGGCTTTTACTGTATTAGAGAAGGCAGTATCTTTTGTGCCTTCAACAAAAACATAGTTCATGGGTTCTGGTCTTAAACATCAATGTTCTCATCACTCTGAGTTTCCTTTCCTGATACTATGTCAAGGTACCTGGGGATCTTATTTTCATTTGTTGAGTCTACTGTGATAGGCAGAATATTGGTTCCAAATAAGTAACTGCTATCATCCCTGGAAGCTTCTGATACAATAGTTTACATGACAAAGAATTAAGTTATAAGTAAAGTAGATCCTTTAATCAAATGACCTTTTTAGGACTTATTAGTTTATTTGAAAGGCATAGTTATAGAGAGGCAGTAACAGATATATATATATATATATATATATATATATATATATATAGAGAGAGAGAGAGAGAGAGAGAGAGGTCTTCCATTTGCTGGTTCACTCCCCAACTGGCCGCAACAGCCAGAGCTGTGCCATTCCGAAGTCAGGATCCAGGAGATTCTTCTGAGTCTCCCGTGTGGCTACAGGTGCGCAGGACTTGGGCCATCTTCCACTGCTTTCCCAGACCATAGCAGAGAGCTGCATCAGAAGAAGAATAGATGGGACTCAAACCTGTGTCTCTGTGGGATGCGGGCACTGCAGGCAGCAGCTTCACCCACTATGCCACAGTGTTGGCTCCTGATTTTATTTTCTAGAACCTCCATAACATAGTACATTTGGTTTAGTGGCTTAAACAGTAGGAATTAATTACCTCATTGTTCTGAAGCTTGAAAGGTTGAGATCAAGATATTAGCAGTTTGGCTTCTCCTGAGAGCTATGAGGTAAACATGTCCATGCCTGAACGCTTGCTCTTGACAATTGACTGACAAATCATTGGCCGGATTTGCTTTGGTTAGGTTTATCACTGGGATTCTGCCTTCATTTTCATATGATATTCTCTTTGTGTGTGTGTGTGTGTGTGTGTATGTGTGTGTGTGTTTGTCTGTCTCTAAGTCTAAATTATTCTTTTATTTTTTTACTTTATTTTTAACATTCATTTATTTATTTGAAAGGCAGAATTATAGAGAGGCGGTAGCAGAGAAAGAGAGAGACAGCTTCCATCTGGTGGGTCTCTCCCTGGATGGCCACAAAGGTTAGAGCAGCAATGATCTGAAGCTAGGAGCCCAGGGCTTCTTCCGGGTCTCCTATGTGGGTGCAGGGGCCCAAGGAACTGGGCCATCTTCCACTGCACTCCCAGGTCATAGCAGAGAGCTGGATTGCAGTGGAGAAGCCAGAACCAAACCAGCACCTATATGGAATCAGAGCAGTGCAGGCACTACACCACAGCGCTGGCCACCTAAATTACCCTTTTAAAAAGACATTCATAGTATTAGATTACAGTCCACCATGTCTAGGTCTTTCATTGAAATTGGTTAACTGTAGGAAAACCCTATCTTGGCAGGTCAAATTCCAAGATACTGGGGATCAAGATTCTAACCATTTTCTTTACTTCACCTCTTAAAAACATCAAATCTCAATTTCAGAGTGAATGTCTCTTATCAAAAAATATTTAGTCTCTAGTTTCATGTTGCACTATGCTGTGTTAACACCTTCAGGATCCACTCCCGCAGTGCACTGTTCTCATGGTTTAGATCTATATGTAATTGCTAAGCCCCATAGTTTCCTCATGTATGTCATTTCCCCAACAACAAGATGGTCTTTCCTGCTTAGGTTTGCTTGAGACTTGTCCGCCACTATCTGTTTAGATTCAATAAAGGGCACAAAATCTTGAAAGGAGAAGAAATACTGTATTGCATGTTCTTCCAAGAGCCTTGTATCAAGACAAGGGAAGGTGATTCCCATGTTTCCCTATCAGAACACAGGCTTCACCCAGATAAAAACCTGGTGTGGCTACACTGCCAGTCTTCTTTGCATCTTTATTATAAATTTCTGAACCTGGCTTTGAGCACAATGTATGTCTGCAGGACATCTGATGACAGTACGAACAGGATTCTTAAGACATTTTGGCAAAGTTTGTCTAGGGAAGGAAAGACATTCAATATACACTGTTTTTCGCAATCCCCCCTTTTTTTTGACAGGCAGAGTGGACAGTGAGAGAGAGAGACAGAGAGTAAGGTCTTCCTTTGCTGTTGGTTCACCCTCCAATGGCTGCCGCGACTGGCACGCTGTGATCGGCGCACCATGCTGATCCGATGGCAGGAACCAGGTACTTATTCTGGTCTCCCATGGTGTGCAGGGCCCAAGTACGTGGGCCATCCTCCACTGCACTCCCTGGCCACAGCAGAGAGTTGGCCTGGAAGAGGGCCAATCAGGACAGAATCCAGTGCCCCGACCGGAACTAGAACCCGGTGTGCCGGTGCCACAAGGCGGAGCATTAGCCTAGTGATCCACACTGCCAGCCTTCACAATCCCCTTGTTTTGAGACAAATGAAGACACCATGTGAAACCCTGTCTATTGGAATCAACTGCTTTGCATATGTTGCAACAGCTGAACTAAACTGTAATTGCTATAAAGTCATAGTGTTCTTGATGGTAATTTTACCCTGAAATACAAAGAATATGAAAAATGTAAACATGAAGCAATAATTGTTCTTGAAATGCAAAATATTCACTCCTAAACAATAATAGATGATCATTTTCTCAAGGTCAAGTAACTAATTTACTGGTACAATAAAATTATTATGACTCCACTTTTAAAACATTTTTTTTATTTCAGAAGGGGGAGAGAGAGAGAGAGAATGAGAAAGAAGGGGCTAGCTAGAGAGTCTTCCTATAGACTACTTCACTCCTCAAATGTTTGGAAACCTAGGACTCAATCCAGGCTTCAACATAACTGGCAGAGCACTTGAATTTACACCATTGCCTGCTGCCATTAAAGATTTGTATTACCAGGAAACTGGAATTGTGAGCAGACCCAGGAAGCAAACGTAGGCACTCCAATATGGGGTGTGGTCATCCTAAGTGGTGTCTTAATAAAATCTGTAGTAAGAAATAGTATTCCCGCCGGCGCCGCGGCTCACTAGGCTAATCCTCCACCTAGCAGCGCCGGCTCACCGGGTTCTAGTCCCGGTTGGGGTGCCGGATTCTGTCCCTGTTGCCCCTCTTCCAGGCCAGCTCTCTGCTGTGGCCAGGGAGTGCAGTGGAGGATGGCCCAGGTACTTGGGCCGTGCACCCCATGGGAGACCAGGAAAAGCACCTGGATCCTGGCTCCTGCCATCGGATCAGCGCGGTGCGCCAGCCGCAGCGCGCCGGCCGCGGCGGCCATTGGAGGGTGAACCAACGGCAAAAGGAAGACCTTTCTCTCTGTCTCTCTCTCTCACTGTCCACTCTGCCTGTCAAAAAAAAAAAAAAAAAGAAATAGTATTCCCAAATAAAAATACTCAGGATTAATTGTCTATATGGAAACGATACACACAAGAGAACTAACTGAAGTAAGTTGGAATGTTAGCATTCATGTGAGGAGACACTGTAGTGCAACAGAGAGTGACGAAAGGAGGTATCTATCACCAGTGTAGAATTATAATTTTCTTTTTTATTTAGTAAATATAAATTTCCAAAGTAAGTTTATGGATTACAATGTCATTCCCAGCCCCATAATTTCCCTCCCATTCATACCCCTCCCATCTCCCGCTCCCTCTCCCATTCCATTCACATCAAGATTCATTTGCAATTATCTTTATATACAGAAGATCAATTCAGTATATATTAAGTAAAGATTTCATCAGTTTGCACCCACACAGAAACACAAAGTGTAAAATATTGTTTCAGTACGAGTTATAGTATTACTTCACATAGGGCAACATATTAAGGACAGATCCCACATGAGAAGTAAGTACACAGTGGCTCCTGTTGTTGAAATAACAATTTGACACACTTATTTATGGCGTCAGTAATATCCCTAGGCTCTAGTCATGAGTTGCCAAGGCTATGGAAGCCTTTTGAGTTTGCTGACTTCGATCATATTCCTACAGGGTCATAGTCAAAGGGGAAGTTCTCTCCTCCCTTCAGAGAAAGGTACCTCCTTCTTTGATGACCCTGTTCTTTCTCTGGGATCTCACTTGCAGAGATCTTTTATTTAGGTATTTTTTTTTCCAGAGTGTCTTGGTTTTCGATGCCTAAAATACTCTCATGGACTCTTCAGCCATATCTGAATGCCTTAAGGGCTGATTCTGAGGCCAGAGTGCTATTTAGGACATCTGCCATTCTTTGGGTCTGCTATGTATCCTACTTCCCATGATGGATCATTCTCTCCCTTTTTTATTCTATCAGTATTAGCTGACACTAGTCTTGTTTATGTGATCCCTTTGACTCTTAGACCTAACAGTGTGATCAACTGTAAACTGAAATTGATCACTTGGACTAGTGAGATGGCATTGGTCCATGCCACCTTGATGGGATTGAATTGGAATCCCCTGGCACTTTTCTAACTCCACCATTTGGGGCAAGTCCGATTGAGCATGTCCCAAATTCTACATCTCCTCTCTCCCTTATTCCCACTCTTACATTTAACAGGGAACACTTTTCAGTTAACATTTAAACACCTAAGAATAATTGTGTGTTAATTACAGAGTTCAACCAATAGTACTAGAACAAAAAAAAAAAACTAAAATGGATAAAGTATTACATTGTACATTAACCTTCAGGACAAGAGTTGATCAAGTCACTGTTTCTCATATGTGTCCATTTCACTTCAACAGGTTTCCCCTTTGGTGCTCAGTTACTTGTCACCAATCAGGGAGAACATATGATATTTGTCCCTTTGGGACTGGCTTAATTCACTCAGCATGATGCTTTCCAGATTCCTCCATCTTCTTGCAAATGACCGGGTTTCATTGTTTTGACTGCTGTATAGTATTCTATAGAGTACATGTCCCATAATTTCTTTATCCAGTCTACTGTTGATGGGCATTTGGGTTGGTTCCAGGTCTTAGCTATTGTGAATTGAGCTGCAATAAGCACTAATGTGCAGACAGCTTTTTTTGTTTGCCAATTTCATTTCCATTGGGTAAATTCCAAGGAGTGGGACGGCTGGGTTGTATGGTAGGGTTATATTCAGGTTTCTGAGGGTTCTCCAGACTGACTTCCATAGTGTCTTAACCAGTTTGCATTCCCCCCAACAGTGGGTTAGTGTCTCTTTTTCCCCACTTCCACTCCAGCATCTATTGTTGGTAGATATCTGAATGTGAGCCATTTTAACCTGGGTGAGGTGAAACCTCATTGTTGTTTTGATTTGCATTTCCCTGATTGCTAGTGATCTTGAACATTTTTTCATGTGTCTGTTAGCCATTTGGGTTTCCTCTTTTGAAAAATGTCTGTTGAGGTCCTTAGTCCATCTCTTAAGTGGGCTGTTTGTTTTGATGTTGTGGAGTTTCTTGATTTCTTTGTAGATTCTGGTTATCAACCCTTTATCTGTTGCATAGTTTGGAAATACTTTTTCCCATTCTTTCGGTTGTGTCTTCACTTTCCTGACTGTTTCTTTTGAAGTACAGAAACTTCTCAATTTGATGCAATCCCAAATGTTAATTTTGGTTTTGACTGCCTGTGCTTCTGGGGTGTTTTCCAAGAAGTCTTTGCCAGTACCTATATCTTGCAGGGTTTCTACAATGTTCTTTAGGAATTTGATGGTGCCGGGTCGTAGATTTAAGTCTTTAATCCATGTTGAGTGAATTTTTTTGTAAGGTGAAAGGTAGGGGTCTTGCTTCATGATTCTGCATGTGGAAATCCAGTTTTCCCAGCACCATTTATTGAATAGACTGTCCTTACTCCATGGATTGGTTTTGGATCCTTGATCAAATATAAGTTGGCTGTAGATGTTTGGATTGATTTCTGGTGTTTCAGTTCTGTTCCATTGTTCTATCCATCTGTTTCTGTACCAATACCATGCTGTTTGGATAACAACTGCACTGTAGTATATCCTGAAATTTGATATTGTGATGGCCCTGGCTTGGTTTTTGTTGTACAAGATTTCTTTAGCTATTCGAGGTCTCCTGTGTCTCCATATGAATTTCAACATCATTTTTTCCAGATCTGAGAAGAATGTCTTTGGAATTTTGATGGGTGTTGCATTGAATCTATAACTTGCTTTTGGGAGAATGGACATTTTGATGATATTTATTCTTCCAATCCATGAGCATGGAACATTTTTCCATTTCTTGGTATCCTCTTCTATTTCTTTCTTTAAGGTTTTGTAATTTTCATCGTAGAGACCTTTAACGTCCTTGGTTAAGTTTATTCCAAGGTATTTGATTGTTTTTGTAGCTATTGTGAATGGGATTGATCTTAGAAGTTCTTCCTCTGCAGTGGCATTGCCTGTGTATACAAAGGCTGTTGATTTTTGTGCATTGATTTTATATCCTGCTAGTTTGTCAAACTCTTCTATGGGTTCCAATAGTCTCTTAGTAGAGTTCTTTGGGTCCCCTAAATAAAGAATCATGTCATATGCAAAGAGGGAGAGTTTGATTCTTCCTTCCCAATTTGTATCCCTTTAATTTCTTTTTCTTGCCTAGCAGCTCTGGCTAAAACTTCCAGAACTATATTGAATAGCAGTGGTGAGAGTGGGCATCCCTGTCTGGTACCAGATCTCAGTGGAAATGCTTCCAACTTTTCCCCATTCAATAGGATGTTGGCCGTGAGTTTTACATAAATTGCTTTGATTGTATTGAGGAATGTCCTTCTATACCCAGTTTGCTTAGTGTTTTCATCATGAAAGGGTGTTGTGTTTTCTTAAATGCTTTTTCTGTGTCTGTTGAGATAATCATATGTTTTTTTTCTTCTGCAGTCTGTTAATGTGGTGTATCACATTGATTGATTTGTGAACATTGAACCATCCCTTCATACCAGGGATAAATCCCACTTGGTCTGGATGGATGATCTTTCTGATGTGTTGTTGCTTTCTATTGGCCAGAATTTTATTGAGGATTTTTGCATCTATGTTCATCAGGGATATTGGTCTGTAATATTCTTTCAATGCTGCATCTTTTTCTGGCTTAGGAATTAAGGTGATGCTGGCTTCATAGAAAGAATTTGGGAGGATTCCCTCTTTTTCAATTGTTCTGAAAAGTTTGAGAAGAATTGGAATTAGTTCTTTAAATGTCTGGTAGAATTCAGCAGTGAATCCATCTGGTCCTGGGTTTTCTTTGTTGGGAGGGCCTTTATTACTGTTTCAATTTCTGTCTCAGTTATGGGTCTTTCTAGGTTTTCAGTGTCTTTCTGGTTCAATTTAAGTAGGTTGCATGTGTCCAGGAATCTATCCATTTCTGATAGATTTTCCTGTTTGCTGGCATACAAGTCCTTGTAGTAATTTCTGAGGATTCTTTTTATTTCTGTGGTATCTGTTGTTACGTTTCCTTTTTCATTTCTGATTTTATTGATTTGGGTCTTTTCTCTTCTTTTAGTTAGTTGGGCCAATGGGGTGTCAATTTTGTTTATTTTTTCAAAAAACCCAGCTCCTCATTTGGCTGATTTTTGTAATTTTTTTGATTCTATCCTGTTGATTTCTTCTGATTTTAATTATTTTCTTCTCCTACTAGATTTGGGTCTGGTTTGCTGTAGGTTTTCTAGATCCTTGAAGTGAATTGAAAGCTCATCTATTTGGTGCCTTTCCAATTTCTTGATGTAGTCACCTATTGCTATAAACTTTCCTCTCAACACTGCTTTTGCTGTATCCCATAAGTTTTGGTATGTTGTGCTATTATCCTCATTTACTTCCAGAAAATTTTTGATTTCTCTTTTGATTTCTTCTATGACCCATTGTTCATTCAGAAGCATGTTGTTCAGCTTCCATGTGTTTGCATATGTTCTAGGGATTCCTGAGTTGCTAATTTCCAACTTCATTCCTTTATGATCTGAGAAGTTGCATTGTATGATTATAATTCTTTTGAATTTGCTGAGACTTGCTTTATGGCCTAGTATGTGGTCAATCCTAGAGAAGGTTCCATGTACTGCTGGGAAGAATGTAAAATCTTTAGCTGTAGGATTGAAAGTTCTGTAGATATCTGTTAGATCCATTTGGGCTATAGTGTCATTTAAATCTACTGTCTCCTTGTTGATCTTCTGTCCTGTTGATCTGTCTATTTCTGAGAGTGGAGTATTGAAGTCCCCCAGTACTATTGTATTGGAGTCTATGTCTCCCTTTAAGTCCCCTACCAATTTTTAAAATAAACTGGTGCCCTGTAATTAGGTGCATATACATTGATAATTGTTATATCTTCCTGTTGAATTGATTCCTTAATCATTATATAGTGCCCCCTTTTGTCTCTCAGTTTTCATGTTAAAGTTTATGTTGTCTGATATTAAGATGGCTACGCCCACTCTTTTTTCATTTCTGTTGGCATGGTGTATCTTTTTCCAGCCTTTCACTTTCAGTCTGTATGCATCTTTGTTGGAAAGATGTGTTTCTTGGGAGCAGCAAATAGATGGGTTTTGTTCCTTAACCCAATCATCCAATCTGTGTCTTTTAACTGGGCAGTTCAGGCTATTAATGTTCAATGTGACTATTGAACCTGCCATTTGCCAAAGATATTTTGCAATATATGCTTTGAACTCCCTGTGATCTTTTCCTGTGAGGTTTCCTTCCCTTCCTTTCTTTCATATTGATGACTGTGTTTCTATGTTTCTGTTTGTAACACATCTTTAAGCATCTTTTGCAGGGCTGGACGAGTGGCGACAACTTCTTTCAATTTCTGTTTGCTATGAAAGGTCTTTATTTCACCCTCATTCAGAAATGAGAGCTTTTCAGGATATAATATTCTGGGCTGGCAGGTTTTCTCTCTTAGTCCTTGGGCTATGTCTTGCCATTCCCTCCTAGCTTGTAGGGTTTCTGATGAGAAGTCTTCTGTGAGTCTAATTAGAGATCCTCTGAGAGTAATCTGACATTTCTCTCTTGCACATTTTAGGATCTTTTCTTTATGTTTCACTGTGTTGAGTTTGATTCCAACGGGTCATGGTGAGGATCTCTTTTGGTCATGTTTATTGGGGGTTCTATGAGCTTCCTGTACTAGATGTCTCTGTCCTTCTCCAAACCCAGGAAGTTCTCTGCAAGTATCTCACTAAAAAGGCCTTCTAATCCTTTCTCTCTCTCCATGCCTCCATGAACTCCTAGAACCCGAATGCTGGGTTTTTTAATAGTATCCTGTAGATTCCCAACAATATTTTTTAGATTTCTAATTTCCTCTTCTTTGGTTTGATTGTATACTTTCCTGTGCTCTGTCTTCTAAGTCCAATATTCTCTCTTCTGTTTCACTGACTCTATTTTTAAAGCTCTCTAATGTGTTTTTCATTTGATCTATTGAGTTCTTCATTTTGATTTCTCTTCACTATCACACTTTGCTGTTCTACTAGTTTCTGCGTTTCATTTTGATTCCTCCTTAAGATTTCATTTTCTCGAAGGATATTTTCTATCCTGTCCAGTAAGGAATTCTGTAGCTCAAGCATTTGTTTTTGAAAACTTCTAATTGTTCTTATCATAAATTTTTGAAATCCATATCTTGCATTTCTTCCATCTCATCATCTTCATAATCTTGGCTAGGGGTGTTTTGTTCATTTGGGGGTGTTGTAATGTCTTCCTTGTTCTTGTTTCCTTGGTTTCTGCACTTGTTGCATTGTGGAGATATTCTTTGGATTCTTCTTCCCTCACTGTGGTGTTTTTTCTTGTTATACTATGACTGTATTAAGTGGACTGCCTGCTTTTGATGGAAGCTTAGAGGCTTGAGATGGGTGTGGCCTGAGAGCTCTGTTTGGTTCCTCAGGGTTAAGGTTGTGCCAAAGGTGACTCTCCAAGTTTAGGCATGGTAAATCTCTCTTTTTTTTTTTTATTCAAAAGGGAAGTAATTCAGCACAGCTGAGCAGAATTGAAGGTAGTTAGCAGGCGAATGATATACCTACAGGAGCCAGAGATTGGAAGCTCTTTGCCAAGGACCACACAGGGAATCTGTGGTACCCTCAGTGTGTGCTCAAATTCTCCTGCAGTCTCCCACTGGGTTGACAAGGTTACGGAATTGTAACATATCTGGAGAGTACTCACGTGAATTCCGTGAGTTCCCCCACCCACCGTCTCTTTTTTCACAGTCTCAGTTCATTAGCACCACACATTTGCTAGGTCCTAATCTCCTGTTATTTCACACACACCCCCCGCCCCGAGTAAGGTTTTTCTGCTAGGCTGAGGGCCAGTGCAGATCTCAGGTCACCCCGCTTATGACGTATGTCCAAAATGGCACCTGCCCTTTGTCTTGTTCTCCTTTGAGAGGTGAGTGGAGAGAGAGAAACTCGTGTCCGTATCAGTCACATTTTTTTTCTCTCTATTCTAGTTAGCCTGGTGAAATTTTCCCCACAGAGTTTCAAGCCTCGTTCCCCCTAGCCTCCTCTTTCCGCTTGCCCGCTGGTGTCTCGGGCTATTGAGGTTCGGCTCACCTCGCGTTCCAGCGCTGGTGTGTTGATTCTGCAGCTGGTGTCCCGAACTGTGGGCTCTCACACTCTCCATGCAGTTCCACTGTGAATCACTAGTTCAGGAAGAGTTTCCTCTGCTGTTTCTTCCCCTACTCTTCCTTGAACCTGCAGCATCTCTACTTTTATTAAACTGTCTCTTCCAGGACTATCAGTGTGCTCCCTTCTGATTCCTCCATTTTGCCGCTCTCCTAGAATTATAGTTGTCATCTAAAGATTTTCAACTGGTTATCAAGTTAAACTTTTATGGACTGAAATAAACTTCTGTAATATAGTCTAAAAATATTCTTCTGTTTTCTCACATCTTTTTTAATCTGTTAAATATCTTCACATTTCCTTTTATCAACTGGTTGCACTATTTATTTCTAGCCCATACAAATAATTTAAGTAAATTTGAGCTATACATGTTTCAGTGCCATAGCCTTAGAGCGTAAATAATTTTCTGTCATACTTATGATTTAAGAGAAAACTTAATGCTCTCTGCAAAAATGTAAGGAATAATAATTAACAGAACAAGACAAATTTTATTTATTTATTTTTATTTAATAAATGTAAATTTACAAAGAGCAGCTTTTGCATTGTTGTGGCTTCCCCCCCAACCTCCCTCCCTCCCGCAGCCTCCCGTCTCCCACTTCTTCTCCCATCCCAACCCTCATCAGGTTTCATTTTCAATTATCTTCATATACAGGAGATCAACTTAGTATATACTAAGCAAAGATTTCAACAGACTGTGCTCACACAACCGCACAAGGTATAGAGTATTGTTCGACTAGTAGTTTTATCTTTAACTCCCATAGTAAAACACATGAAGGACAGAGATCCTATGTGGGGAACATTTGCTCAGTGACTCCCATTGTTGATTTAACAATTGACACCTTTATTTATGATGTTAGTAATCAGACGAGTCTCTTGCCATGAGCTGTCGAGGCTATGGAAGCCCCTTGAGTTCTCCAACTCTGAACTTGTTTAGTCAAGGCCATATCACAGTGGAGGTTCCTTCCTCCCTTCAGAGAAAGGCGCTTCCCTCCTTGACGGCCCGTTCCTTCCACTGGGGTAAAAGACAAATTTTTAAAAAGACTGATTTCTGCTTATACACCAAAGTCAGAGCCTTCTTAAGATCAAGTCTCCTTCAGAGGAGTGAATATTTTTTCTGTGTTCCCCTACTCTTCATAAATAACCTAAGTAAATGCATGATAATTTCAACATATACTCCAAAGAATTAGAATGGGGATTACCCTAGTGTATATAGGATATATTCAGTATATAGTAGAATATATATATATATTTATATATATATAAACATACACACACACATACATTCATACACAGGTATGTATGTATAGAATTATTTATGACTGAAGCTTTTAAGATTATTTGAATTTGGTAGTTTCAGCTGAACTAGAGAAAGCAATTATGTAGCTGATCAAAAACGACAGAACCATAATATTTATTTATTTTTTATTTTTTTTATTTTTATTTATTTATTATTTTTTTTTTTGACAGGCAGAGTGGACAGTGAGAGAGAGAGACAGAGAGAAAGGTTTTCCTTTTGCTGTTGGTTCACCCTCCAATGGCCGCTGTGGCTGGTGTCCTGCGGCCAAGCACCGCGCTGATCCGATGGCAGGAGCCAGGAACCAGGTGCTTTTCCTGGTCTCCCATGGGGTGCAGGGCCCAAACACCTGGGCCATCCTCCTCTGCACTCCCTGGCCACAGCAGAGGGCTGGCCTGGAAGAGGGGCAACCGGGACAGAATCCGGCGCCCCGACCGGGACTAGAACCTGGTGTGCCGGCGCCGTTAGGCTGTGGATTAGCCTATTGAGCCGCGGCACCGGCAGAACCATAATATTTAAAGTATTAATAGAGAAAACCATTTCAACGCGGGAAAACCAAACATGATGAAAATATAAAAGTGGATATATACATGGGTAACTCTTTGCAAAGAAATCTGGAAGTCAGCATAAAGAAGAGCAGGGAAACAGCTGGCTGAAGTCATAAGTGATGCTAGGAAGGCAAGAGATCTGGATACATAGCAGTGAGCAACCAGGCAAGCAAGGAGCTTGCACATTTTTTTCACCTCATGCCGGCTCTCTCTACACAAAACAAACCAAATAGCAACTGGTGTATGTGTTCTCATTGCCTCATTACAAGAGGGAACTTATCCCCATGCCTCAATATAGGCTTATATTAGATCCACAATGACAGATCATATCCTCTATTGAATCCAAACAATGAATTAGAGTTTGAAGCCTCCATTCATCGTGTGTCATCTGAGACCAACTTCTTGCTCCACAATCTCCTCATGGCATTTTTCACTTCTGCATTTCTCAGTGTATAAATCAGAGGGTTCAGCAAAGGTGTTCCAATTGTGTAAAACACTGCTATCATTTTGTCTATAGGGAAAGTGGTGTTAGGGCGTGTGTATATGAATATGCAAGGACCAAAGAACAGGATGACCACAATGATGTGAGAGATGCAGGTAGAGAGGGCTTTTCTCCTCCCTTCAGCGCTGTGGTTCCTCAGAGAACATAGGATGATCACATAGGAGAACATCAGCAAGACAAAACTCACTGTGCAAATGGCCCCACTATTGGACACCAGGAGTAGGTTGATCACATAGGTGTCTGCACAGGCGAGCTTCAACAAGGGCTGCAAGTCACAGAAATAGTGATCAATCACATTAGGCCCACAGAAAGGTAAACTCAAGGCAAGGGAAATCTGTGCTAGAGAATGCACACAGGACCCCACCCAGGCTAAGGCCACCAAGATGGTACAGACCTGGGGGCTCATGATGGTCGTGTAGTACAAGGGCTTACAGATGGCCACATAGCGGTCAGCAGCCATGAGGACAAGGATGAAGATCTCCAGGCAGCCAAAAAAATGTAACATAAAGACTTGGATAATGCATTCACTGAAAGAAATAGTGGCTTTCTCCAAAAGTGCATCTGCAATGGTTCTAGGAGCGATGGAGGTAGAGAAGCAGGTATCAGATAAGGATAAGTGAAAAAGGAAGAAGTACATTGGACTCCCAAGTGCTCGGCTGGTCCTGATGGTGACAAGAATCAGCAAGTTACCCAATATTGTTCCCAAATAGAAAAACAAAAATGTGACAAACACCATTTTCCTCCTATGAGGATCCTCTGTCAACCCCAGTAGAATGAACTCAGTCACATTAGTATGCAGCTTCATGGCTTCATGAATGAGGAGAAGGGACAAGTGTGAAATGGTTTACCTGCAAAAAACAAAGGGATACATTTGTGGTGTGCTAAGTGATGTTATGAAGTGTTTTTCTCAAACTTTAATATTCCTCATCAGAGAGATTCTGTCTGAGATTTCTTGCTGAGTCCCAAGAACGGTTCTTTCTCAATTTGAGTGACAAGTTCATAAGGTTATTTTGAGGACCAAACATGCTTATGAATGTAATGCTCTCCTATAGCCTTCGTTGAATGCAAGACCTTGTCAGTTTGGAAGGTCTGAGTGATTTTGCTAATTCAACTATGCAAAATCAAGTTGTATACCTATTTTAGTATTAGCTTCGTTGTTACCATATCCAGTAAGCATCAGGGTCCACATTTTAGATGGTGCATCACTCATCATTTAGGATGAATTTATCTGTCTTTGGAGAGTTGTGATATAAAGTCACTCATTACTGCTCTTCTAAAGAGAATTTATACCTATTTGGTACACTAAATGCCCTTTAGGCTTATTTATACAAATATATCTTATTTGTACTAGATAATGTTGTCAGCTTCTCTGCACAGTTTCTTCCAAACATTCCTTCTTAAAAAAGGAAAGGAAATATTTATAGCCTATAGATAATCTGTCCACTTAGTTGCTATTATTTTACCTATTCCCTGTCTGATTTTCCTCTGCTTTATTAAAAGGAAAGCATGGAGCACTCAGAATCCTTGAGGATTCATTTAAATCTAATGAAAGATGGGTATTATTGCACTTTTTGTATGGTTTCACTATTTAGGATTTTAGATTTTGTGACTGGATCAAGGATTTTACTAGTGTGTAGTTTGAATGCATATCATTGGTTTTAATATAGCTGAATATATTATAGTTTTCATCCTTCAGTTATCCTAAACCATATCCAAAACAAAAATAAAACTGAGGGTGATTTTAAATAATTTAATGAATCAGATCTAAAACCTGGAGTAGAAATTATTACACTCTGCACAACAGCTAGTGACTATGAAAGACACTGTAACTCTGACACACATAGAATTGTCTGAGGAATTTCTTTATAAAAAAAATATGCTTGGCCCTCAAGGAATACAAGGAGAACTGAAATTTTTCAATCCTTTTCAAACTGACGTAGAGTTTCTTAGATGTTTATGAGTGTTATTCTATGTTCCTTTTTTTTTTTTTTTTTTTTTTTGGTACAGGTTCTCCTAGGAAGCCAACACAAAAGTATCTTCTAAAGATTTTCAGACATATTAGCTTATGTACTGATAGTGCATTTTCTAGAACTACTGCACTTTTTTCAACTCTTCAATTAAAGATTAGAGAAGTTTAAAATGCCTACAATAGTTAAAACCATAATATTGTGTTTGTATTGTAGTTAACTGAATGGTTGAAATAAAATTAATAAAGGAAAGGTGGAGAATAAAGGATTGTGCAATGCAGTGTTAGGTGGCTTCTTTTCTACTTCTGTATTGCACTGCAGACACAAGAGCAGGAAGAGTGGCTGCTCCTGTAGGATTCTTTTTCAAAAGGACATTCCCTCTACATTCAGTTATGTTAGATTTCTCTCTCTGAAAGAAATCCACACCTTCTATTGTTTTGCAGAAGTCACCATATTATGGGAGCATTAACAGGTATTCCCAAACCCTTTATCCCTCAGAAGCTCAAGTGAAAGAGGGATACAATCTACCCTCCTTGAGAACCTCACTGCATGATTCCGGCTATCTAATCCAGAGATGTTGGGGAAAACGGACTTGACTCAGAATCAAGGGTGGTCATGAAGTTCAGTATTAGCTCCATACATTTTCAGTATTAACCATGCCAACTCTTATCTCAATTTTTAATTATTTTATTTTTGAAAGAAAGCATGAATGCTGTAGAGGGGCCAATGTTAATAAATTGAAAATTTAAATAAGATTTTGCAGGGATAAATAAGGAATAAAATACAATTTTTACCCAAAATATTTCTAGCTACACCCTTGTCCAAGTTGTCACCCTAATTATACAGTTTTAGCCAACTCAATGCCATGTTTGTTCTGAATTTTGTATGAAAGTGTGATTCCTCTCTTCTCACTGAATATCTGGTGTAAATTGAATGCATATCACATTATTAATTCTCTTTAGAAACCTGCAAGGGGCAACAATGTCTACCTTGTGACACATAATGCATTGAAATATGTTTATTGAATCTGAAAATATGACATTTTCCAAAATCTTTGCCAAAGTCATCATTCTCTAATAATCTCTTTCCACAATTTTTCTTCTGGCATGAACTCTTCTAAGTTTTGTTGCCTGTAATTCTGGGTGAGCGCTCATCCTGCACAGCTTCCTTCTATATGGAAAGTCTTTGTGAATCTCTCTAAGGTCTACTACCTCTACAGAAACTGTGATAAACCACATGGCATGTAGTGCATCCTTCTCTACTCACATGGCAATAAGTGCTCATCACAGACCTGATGGGCATTCATAAATAAGATGAGAGATTGTTTTATTCCAAAGATTATATTCCATTCTATTAGAATCACAGTAAACATTCAAAAACATTGTTACTCATTTTTATGTTCATTTCTCAGGGAATGAGGAAACAATCACAAAACATATGGAAATATTCATATTAAATTTATATTGGGTTATGCGGTAATGATAAATCTCTGAGCTCGAAAGTGGGAAATAATCTGCACTTACCTATCAAAAGACATTCAATTGGTGTCAAATCTGTCTGTTCCCTTTTGAATGCAGCCTTCTTATAAATACTTAAAAAAAAAAAAAAAAAACTCTTTCTGTATTCCAGAGGGATATCTTAAGACGTAATGAGGGCCGGCGCCGCGGCTCACTAGGCTAATCCTCTGCCTAGCGGCGCCGGCACACCGGGTTCTAGTCCCGGTCGGGGCGCCGGATTCTGTCCCGGTTGCCCCTCTTCCAGGCCAGCCCTCTGCTGTGGCCAGGGAGTGCAGTGGAGGATGGCCCAGGTGCTTGGGCCCTGCACCCCATGGGAGACCAGGAAAAAGCACCTGGCTCCTGGCTCCTGCCATCGGATCAGCGCGGTGCGCCGGCCGCTGCGCGCCGGCCGCGGCGGCCATTGGAGGGTGAACCAACGGCAAAGGAAGACCTTTCTGTCTGTCTCTCTCTCTCTCACTGTCCACTCTGCCTGTCAAAAAAAAAAAAAAAAAAAAAAAAAAAAAAAAAAAAAGACGTAATGAGACAAGATGTTGGTACTCTAGGCATTTTTATTCTCTAAGGTGTTTCTTCATTTCTTGCTCAGAAGCATCTCAGATTTTGTAATTTATTTAACTTTTGATTTACCTATTTAGCCTGGAAGGAAGGCAACTTAATCATCCTCATGCTAATAAGATTTTGTGTGTTGGGTGCCTCAAGCAGGATAGTATCAAATGAAAGGAAGTACAATGAAAATGGAGAGTGGGGGGAGTGATGCAGAACAAAATTGGGTGAGGTAACAGTTGTTGATAATGGAAGTGAGGCTCTAAGACAGAGGTTTCCTCACACACAAGGCCCTAGTCACCCCTCTCTGGTTATGAAACACATTTTCCAGCTCCTGTAATAGGCTTATATTTCTTTTCTAAGATAACCCTAGGAAGACAGTGTGTTGTTCTGTTGGTGGGTCTGTTCTGTGTGCCAAAAATGTCTCCTCCCAATGAGCCTCAACTTTATAGCATGATAATGAGAATGAATGTTTACAATGAATGCTACCACGGCCAGCGCCATGGCTCACTAGGCTAATCCCCTGCCTGAGGTGCCGGCATCATAGGTTCTAGACCCGCTTGGGACGCTGGATTCTTTCGCGATTGCTCCTCTTCCAGTCTTGCTCTCTGCTGTGGCCCAGGAGTGCAGTGTAGGATGGCCCAGGTCCTTGAGCCCTGCACCCGCATGGGAAACCAGGAGGAAGTACCTGGCTCCTGCTTCGCATTGGCGCACCGCGTTGGCCATAGCAGCCATTTGGAGTGAACCAACCGAAGGAAGACCTTCGTATCTGTCTCTCTCTCTCTTACTGTCTAAATTCTGCCTGTCAAAAAAAAAAAAAAAAAGCAAAACAAAACAAATAAAAACAAACAAAACAAAACCAATAAATCTACCTCTCAGATTATAAAAATTTAATATTTTGGTCCATTTTCCCAAATGCAATTATAGATTCAATGTGATACCAACCAAAATGCCAAAGACATTCTTCTCAGATCTGGAAAAACTGATTCTGAAATTCATATGGAGGCACAGGAGACTTGGAACAGCTAAAGCAATCTTGTACAACAAAAGCAAAGCTGGAGGCATCACAATACCAGATTTCTGGTCGTCATACAGGGTAGTTATCAAAATAGCATGGCACTGGTTCAGAAACAGATGGATAGACCAACAGAGCAGAATAGAAACACCAGAAATCAATCCAAACATCTACAGCCAATTTATATTTGATTAAGTATCTAAACCCAATTCCTGAGGCAAGGACAGTCTATTCAATATATGGAGCTGGGAAAACTGGATTTCCATGTGCAGAAGCATGAGCAAGACCCATACCTTATACTTTACACAAAAATCACTCAACAAGATTAAAGATCTAAATCTATGACCTGACACCATCAAATTATTAGGGAACATTAGAGAAACCCTGCAAATATATAGGCCCAGGCAAAGACTTCTTGGAAAGACCATGGAGGCACAGGTAGTGAAAGCCAAATTGGGATTACAATTGGGATTACATCAAATTGAGAAGTCTCTGTGCTTCAAAAGAAACAGTCAAGAGAGTGAAGAGGCAACTGACAGAATGGGAAAAATATTTGCAAACTATGCAACTGCAAAAGGATTAACAACCAGAATCTACAAACAATTAAGAAACTCTATAACAACAAAACAAACAACCCACTTAAGAGATGGGTCAAGGACCTCAATTGACATTTTTCAAAAGAGGAAATCCAAATGGCCAACAGAAACATGACAAAAATGTTCAGGATCACTAGCCATCAGGGAAATGCAAATCAAAACCACAATGAGGATTCACCTCACCCCAGTTAGATTGGCTCACATACAGAAATCTAACAACAACACATGCTGTTGAAGATGTGGGGAACAAGGGACTACTAACCCACTGTTGGTGGTAATGCAAACTGGTAAAGCCACTATGGAAGTGAATTTGGAGAGTCCTCAGAAACCTGAATATAACCCTACCATACAACCCAGCCATCCCACTCCTTGGAAATTACCCAAAGGATATTTAATTGGCAAATAAACGAGTTGTCTGCACCTCAATGTTTATTGCAGCTCAATTCATAATAGCTAAACCTGGAATCAACCTAAATGCCCATCAACAGAACTGGATAAAAAAATTATGGGTTATGTACTCTATAGAATACTATACAGCATTAAAAAATGAAATCCAGTCCTTGCAACAAAATAAAGGAATCTGGAAAACATCATGCTGAGTGATTTAAGCCAGTCCCTAAGGGACAAATATCATATGTTCTCCCTGATTGGTGACAACTAACCATGCACCTAAAAGGAAACTTGTTGAAGTGAAAAAACACTATGGGAAATAATGTCTTGATTAGCCATTTTCCTGACTGTCGAGATACACCTTACTTCTTTATTCCTTTTAGTAATTTTTTTGTTCTACTTATTGCCATTGGTAGAACTCTTTAATTAACACACAGTTATTCTGAGCTGTTTAAATTTAACTGAAAAGTGATCCCTGTTAAATATAAGAGTGGGAGTAAGAGAGAGAGGAGATGTACAGTTCTGCACATATTCACTCAGACTCATGCCTAATGGTAGTGTTAGAAACGTGCCAAGGGATTCCAATTCAATCCCATCAAGGTGGCATGGACCAATGCCATCTCACTAGTCAAATTGATCAGTTTCAGTTCATAATTGATCATAATGATAGGATTAATTGTCAAAAGGTTCATATAAACAAGAGTAGTGTCTGATAACACTAATTGATAGAATTACAAAGAGAGAATGATCAAACATGGCAAGCGGGATATACAGCAGACCCATAGAGTGGCAAATGTCCTAAATAGCATTTTTGCCTCAGAAGCAGCACCTAAGGCATTTGGATCTGGCTAAACAGCCCATGAGAGTATTTCAGGCATGGAAAGCCAAGATACTCTGGCCAAAAAAAAAAAAAAAAAAAAAAAAAAAAAAAAAGTGACCATATGAAGGATCTCTGCAAGTGAGATCCCAGTGGAAAGAATGGACCAACTAAGAAGGAGGTACCTTTCTCTGCTTGTAGGAGAGAACTTGCACTTTGATTATGGCCTTGTCTAAATAAGATCAGAGTTGGTGAACTCAAGTCTGTTCCATAGCCTTGACACTCATGACAAGAGCCATTAGGTGATTAGTGACGTCATAAATATGAGTGTCAATTGTTAAATTAACAATAGGAGTCACTGTGCACTTACTCCTCATGTAGGATCTCTGTCCTTAATGTGTTGTACTATGTGAATTAATGGCATAACTGGTCCTCAAACAGTACTTTCTACTTTGTGTTTCTGTGTGGGTGCAAACTGTTGAAATCTTTACTTAGTATATACGAAATTGATCTTCTGTATATAAAGAGAATTTAAAATGAATACTGATGAAGAATGGGATAGGAGAGGGAGTGGGAGATGGGATGGCTGGGGGTGGGAGGGTGGGAGGGTGGTTATAGGGGGAAAAAGCCGCTATAATCCAAAAGTTGTGCTTTAGAAATGTATATTTATTAAATATTTAATAATATTTAATATTTAATAATACATATATGAAATATTTATGAAATATTATTAAACATTATAAAATAAATGTTAAAAACAAAAATTTATTGGATATTTTTAAATATTATTAAAGATTAAATGAGTTAAAAAATATAAATAAATATTAAAAAAAGAAACAAAAAATTTACTATTTGTTTTTTTTGACTCATGTTAGCAGAGACGCTTACTAATGGTTTCATTTTTATAGGAATTTGTTTTTCAGAAATAAACGTTACAAAGAATAACAAAAAAATCACTGTTTTGTCTTATTGACTATTTTTAGCAAAAAGAAATGCTTAGTAATGGTTTCATTTTACTGAAGTAATTTTACTACCCAAATATTTACTGAATACTCTTCATATACTAGGCTCTTTTTCACATGATGTGCATGCTATTTTTTCTGTTTCATCACATGAGGGAGATATTTCAAATGACAATTCACATGAGAAAAAGATTAATTTCATAGAAGATAATCTGCCAGAGACTAGCTCCAGCCAGTCCAGGGGCCCCAGGGTTTGAAGGTGTCGGGGCTCAAAGAAATGAGAGACACACTCACAGCAAGGCTGATGGCATGGCTCTGGCTTTTGAGCACAGACCTTATTTTTACATCATGTCAAATAATGATTCTTTCTTTTTTTTTTAAATTTTTTTATTTTTATTATTTTTGAGAGGCAGAGTAGACAGTGTGAGAGAGAGACAGAGAGAAGGGTCTTCCTTTTTGCTGTTGGTTCACCCTCCAATGGCCGCCGCAGCCGGCGTACCGCGCTGATCCAATGGCAGGAGCCAGGTGCTTCTCCTGGTCTCCCATGGGGTGCAGGGCCCAAGTTCTTGGACCATCCTCCACTGCACCTCCGGGCCACAGCAGAGAGCTGGCCTGGAAGAGGGGCAACTGGGACAGAATCTGGTGCCCTGACCGGGAATAGAACCCGGTGTGCCGGCGCCGCAAGGTAGAGGATTAGCCTATTGAGCCGCGGCGCCGGCCCGATTCTTTCTACTTAGAAAGAAAAGTCTGTTGTCCATTTTTTTTAAATTAAAATTTCTTTGATTTTAAAAGGGGTATTTAGAACATGGGTTATAATCACATACAGGTGCGAGATAACGGGCTGGCCACACAAGCCAAGGCCTGGAGTGCTGCTGAACTATGCAGAAATTGGTTACACAAGCTAGAATAGTACCTTCCTATTGTAATCGTTACTTGAAGCTCCACGTTCAAACCTGGCCCTTTATAAATGTATCCCATCTTTGAAGTACTTTCTATAACTCTAATTTCTTTATTGTACTTATTTAAATGTTCATTAGATCTATTCCACAGTTTTGACATCCTAGCCATTGTAGTATTTGTAGCATATATAGACTTAAACTTTTATTAACATGTGTCTTTTTTTCTTTTTTATTTATTTATTATTTATTTATTTTTTGACAGGCAGAGTGCACAGTGAGAGAGAGAGACAGAGAGAAAGGTCTTCCTTTGCCGTTGGTTCACCCTCCAATGGCTGCTGTGGCTGGAGCTGCAGCCGGCGCACCACACTGCAGATGGCAGGAGCCAGGTACTTATCCTGGTCTCCCATGGGGTACAGGGCCCAAGGACTTGGGCCATCCTCCACTGCACTCCCTGGCCACAGCAGATAGCTGGCCTGGAAGAGGGCCAACCGGGACAGAATCCGGTGCCCCGACTGGGACTAGAGCTCGGTGTGCCTGCGCTGCAAGGCGGAGGATTAGCCTAGTGAGCCGCGGCACTGGCCAACATGTGTCTTTATTCTAGTGAGAAGTATATACCAGGGAGCCTGTTGCCTTTTAATTCTTTTCCACAAACAGCTCAACCTTGCATAAAGCATTAATTAACCCTTGCTCCTACACTAACATTCTGCTGGATTAAAATTCTACAAAGTAGTGGACATTTTGAAGGTTAATGAGACTAAGTGTTCTTCCCTACACTTAGGAATACAGTAATCATTAGCAGGACCACCAGGAAGCTCTGGCTTTCTTACGCAGAGTGTAGTTCTCAACAAACCTAAAACCACCAAGTGAATGTAGCTGTCCTTCTCATGCCTTGCTGAGACAGACCTTCTGCTGTGACCTTGTCAGCAAGCTGAAGCTGCCCTGGCCTCACAAATAATCTATTTGCTTATGTTGAACATTAGTTGTTCAGTACTGAGATCTGTAGTGCTGACTGCTTTATTTCATGGATTTTCCTTCTCAATGAGTTTTCCTTACATTTGCCTAAATTGAAAACCAGGGAGTGCTAGAAAGCAATGATGAGGAAAGATTTTATTTAGAAGGTTAAGCAGTGGCATTTGAAGATGAGAGATCTTAGAATCACTAGTAAAGCAATGAAGACAGGTTGAAATTCAGGCAGTCATGGTGTAGATGAGTACAAGTAAAAATGTATGTAGATTCCTAGGTTTTTTTTAGAAGTATGAAGTTCAGGTTAGCAATGAAGAATCACATTTTTTTTAAAAAAAGTGGTTTTTTTTTTTAATTTGAAAAGCACATGTGTGTGTTAGACATATTTCTTCTACTAGTTTACTCCTTATTTGCCTACAATAGCCAAGGCTGGGCAAGGCCAAAGCCATGAGCCAGGAAGTCCATCTGAATATCCACACAGATGGTAGGAACCATCATTCTCGGGCCATCATCTTCTGCTTCCCAGGTATATTAGCAGAGAACTGGATCAGAAGCAGCATAGGCAGGGCTTGAATAAGAACTCCAATGTGGGACATGGGCATCTGCTGTGCCAGAGTGCCTGTTCCCCAGAATTAGACTTGAGAACCATTGCTTATAAATGATAGTTTAGGTCATGAGGTTATATGAGATTATCCAGAGAAAACAAGTAGAGGGACAGGAGAAGTGGAACTGCAACAAGATGTAGATTTATGCCAAGTTATAAAAGAATCCCTGAAGGGCATCAGGTACCAAGTTCAAGGAAGCATGATAAAATCACTAGAGTGAGGGACCAGCATTGTGACATAGTGGGTTAAGCCACTGTCTGCAATGGTGGCATCCCATTTGGGCAATGGTTCGAGTTATGGATGATTCACTTCTGATCCAGCTCCCTGCTAATATGCTTGGGAATGCAGTGGAGGCTAGGACCCCTGCACCCACTTGGAGATCTGGAATAAGATCCTGGCTGTTGACTTTAACCTGGTCCATGCTGGTCATAGCTATCTTGTTCTCTACCATAGTTATCATAGTAAAAATGACAAATAATATAAGCTATGCATTAAGAATGGAAAATTCAGCGAATTAAAGACTAAAATAAATGAAACCACATTGGAAATAATATTGTATATTATGCTACAGTTATATTTGCTGAAATATCATCTATGCAATTATAATTGTAAGTGAAGTAAATAAAATATTTTTTCTAAACTACACTGAAGGCCCTTATTTATAAGAGCAGATATAAGGGAGGTCAAGTCCGTAAACTTTGTACTACTCCTCCAAAAATCCCTTTCACTGATGTGATTTAGTGCTAATGGTCAACAGTACTAGATGTTAAATGGGACATATAGATGTCACAGCAGATTGTGTTTAGGTGCCTCTCATCTGCCCTAGGTAGATTTTCTGGGCCTTGGGCCATCAGCTCTCCATGAATCCTATGCTTTTAATGTCCCTTGCTGGCTATCTACGAGTGAAAAAGTTTCTTGGCTTAGTTGATTTTGTGAATGTTTGTGTTAGTGGACTTGGCTACTGATAGAAACTGCCAAGATTCAATGTAAATCATATAGACCATATTCCTGGTCGTTGACATAGTGATGATCTGTAGTATTCAATTGGGAGTCCAACCTGGAATTGATAACCAAAGCACAGTGAATCTGCTTCATGGATTTAACACAGTTTTATAATTTCAAAACCAATATGAGGGAAGGTATGTGGCCTAGTGGTTAAGACTTCTGGTTAAAGAGGCTTATATTTGACACAATGGCTGTATGGTATTCTCTCATCCCATATGAGTGCCTAGGAGTCCAGTTTCTTCACCTCTGATCCAGTTTCCTGCTAGTTCAGTGACGATTCAAGTTATTGCATTTCTGCCTCCCATGTGGGTACCTGAAATTGAGTTTCTGGCTCCTGGCTTCAGCAGAGGCCAAGCCTCAAGTTGTCTTGGGCATTTGGGGAGATAATCAGCAGGTGGTAATTCTCTCTCTCCATCTGCCTCTCTGTCTCTTTCCTTCCTTGTATCTGCCTGACTCCAAAATCAACAGGTTTTTAGGGGACAAGTAGAAGTTACATGGATATGCCAAGCATTTCTCTAGGGTACAATTTCTTGGATCCATAAACTGTACTGAAGTGATAACAATAATGAATTCTGGAGTTAATCCTACTTCTGGATTGCTTAGAACTCAGTCCCTGCCTCTGGCTCATGTAGAAGGTAAGAGAAAAGTGTATTTCCTAAGGTAGATGACAAGCTATGGTCAATGTCATCTTCCAGCATTGTCTCTTGGTTCCTGAGGCTGATGACGTAAATATAAAAAGGCAACAACAAAATGTCAAGAACTTCAATGTAATATTTAAAATAATTATAGAGTGCAAAAAGTAGTATTTAGTTCAGCTAGATGATACAGATTCAGCATTTGAAAATCAACTAATGTAATTAATCACATCAACACGCTGAAAGATGTATATCAATAGATGCAGAAAAAATACGTTTAATGAAATGTAACACCCACTCATGACACAAATTCTTAGTAAACTACAAAAAGGGTTCTTCTTCAACATGATGAAGTATATCTACAAATATACAAATAACATCCCATTTTCAATTAGATTAGAACCAATCGATAATGTCCATTCTTCCCACTTCTTTCACCATCAAAGTGCTATGCAATAAGACATTAAAATAAAATAAACAAAACACTATGAGAAATGGTGACTTGATCAGCCCTCACCCTGACTGTTGATGAGCAACTTGATATGTTATCCGTCTTAGTATTTTTTTTTGGTTTGTTCTACTTAATACTTTTGGTTGAATACTGTAATCAATACACAATTATTCTGAAGTGCTGAAACTTAACTGAAAAGTGATCGCTGTTAAATATGAGTGGGAATAAGAGAGGGAAGAGATGTGCAATTTGGGACATGCTCAAGCTGACTTACCTCAAATGGTAGAGTTAGAAACATACCAGGGGATTCCAATTCAATCCCATCAAGGTGGCATGTACCAATGCCATCTCACTAGTCCCAGTGATCAATTTCTGTACACAATTGATCATAATGATAGGACTAAGAAGCAAAGGGATCACATAAACAAAAATAGTGTCTGGAAATACTAGCTGATAGAATAAAAAAGGGAGAGAATGATCCAACATGGGAAGTGAGATACACAGCAGACCCATAGAATGGCAGATGTCCTAAACACCACTCTGGCCTCAGAATCAGCCCTTAAGGCATGCGGATCCGGCTGAAATGCCCATGAGAATATTTCAGGCATGGAAAGCCAAGACACTCTGGAACAAAAAAAAAAAAAAAAAAAAAAAAAAAAAAAAAAAACTAAATGAAAGATCTCCATGAGTGAGATCCCAGTGGAAAGAACGGGTCATCAAAGAAGGAGGTACCTTTCTCTGAAGGGAGGAGAGAACTTCCACTTTGACCATGGCCTTGTCTAAATATGATCAGAATCACTGAACTCAGGGGGCTTCCATAGCCTTGGCAGCTCATGACAAGAGCCTAGGGTGATTACTGAGGCCATAAACAAGAGTGTCAATTTGTTAAGTCAACACCAGGAGTCACTGTGCACTTACTCCTCATGTAGGATCTTTGTCCTTAGTGTGCTGTACATTGAGATTTAATGCTATAACGAGTACTCAAACAGTATTTTTCACTTTATGTTTCTGTGTGGGAGCAAACTGTTGAAATCTTTACTTAATGTATGCTAAACTGATCTTCTGTATATAAAGAGAATCGAAAATGAATCTTGAAGTAAATGGAAGGGGAGAGGGAGTGGGAAAGGGGAGGGTTGTGGGTAGGAGGTTAGTTATTGGGGGGAAGCCATTGTAACCCATAAGCTGTACTTTGGAAATTTATATTCATTAAATAAAAGTTAAAAAAATACTATTTTCAAAGAGAGAATTAAAATTGCCTCTTTTCATAGATGCCAGGGTTGTCCATGAAGAAAATTCAAAACAATTCACCAAAATTCCCTTCTGGAACTAACTACCAAGTATAACAAGGTTGTAAGATACAAAGTTAACATAAAATAATCAATCACTTTCTTCTATAGCAAGAAAGAGAAAAGATATAAAACTAAAAACCTAAGGATGCCCAAAATAGAATATTTGGGTAGACATATAACAACATATGCACAACATGTATATGAGGACAAATACAACTCTTTGCAAAAAGATTTCATTTATTTATTTGAGAGTAGAGCTATGGACAGAGAGAGGGACAGACAGAGACAAAGGTCTCCCACCCGCTGGTTCACTCCGCAAATGACTGCAATGGGCCAGAGCTGAGCCAATGGGCAAGAGATGAGCTTGTCTGAAGCCAGGTGCCAGGGGCTTTGTTTGGTTCGCCCATATAGGTGCAGAAGTCCAAGTGCTCGAACCATCCTACACTTCTCTCCCAGGCCACAAAGAACTGATTTGGAAGAGGAGCAGCCAGGACACAAACCAGTGCCATATGGAATGCATGTAAGGCAGGCTGAGGCACAGCTCACTGCACCATAGCACTGGCCATGATAAATATAACTCTTGAAAAGTAAATCAAAATAAATCTAAATACATGGAGACATAGTCCATAGTCCACGTTCCTGGATAAGAAGTCTTAATATTTTCAGGATGTATGATCTTCCCGACTTGGCATAAAGATTCTGCACAATCTCAGTAACAACCCTGGAAAATATTTTTGTGGTTAGTAGTAAAGTGATTCACAGAAAGACAAAATTACTTTATATGAGCTAAATTAAACATTGTTTCCAAATGGTGATTTTTTATAGACTTACATATTTTCCTGCTAACCTACAATCTTTTTTTAAACATTCTTTTTCTGAAATTTTTATTTAGTGTGGCTTGAAGCATCTGACTATAATGTAAGTTTAAAATACATTATCTCAAAAATAATACATAAAATGTTACATTTTTAAAAGTTTAACTATAGGGGCGAAACTCCTTGCTTATCCACCTCAGCAATGAAGAAAACAGAATGTGTACTTGTCAAAACACTAAAATAAAATTATCACATAGGCCCTTCTGAGTATTTATCCATAGGATCTGAAATGAATCTGTCAAAGAGATATCTGTTCTCCTATGTTCATTTAAAAATTATTTATAATTACCAAAATGAGGAAACAACCTAATGGAAGAATTAATCAAGTGAAAGTGTATTATATACTGCCATAGTGCAGAGCTTTGAAACAGAATCAGAATCTGTCATTTGCAACAACATAGATGAACCTTAATTTGAAGGAGCAAAGAATGTCATCAGAGTGGCACTCCCAAATTCTGATTCACATGAACTCTACAGTAATGAAGATAGAATACTATTTTCAGAAGAACAGATAAATAGATTTATGGAGCAGACTAGAGAGCCCCAAAATATGTCCTCCTAAACAAAGCCAACTTATGTTTGATAGGGGAGCAAGTTAATACAGTGAAGATATCTATTTACCATCAACCCTGGAGCAACTGGATATCTACATGTAAGACAATTTTTTTTTTTTTTTGACAGGCAGAGTGGACAGTGAGAGAGAGACAGAGCGAAAGGTCTTCCTTTTGCCTTTGGTTCACCCTCCAATGGCTGCCGCGGCTCGTGCGCTGCAGCCGGCGCACCGCGCTGATCCGATGGCAGGAGCCAGGTACTTATCCTGGTCTCCTATGGGGTGCAGGGCCCAAGCACTTGGGCCATCCTCCACTGCACTCCCTGGCCACAGCAGAGAGCTGGCCTGGAAGAGGGCAACTGGGACAGAATCCGGCTCCCGGACTGGGACTAGAACCCGGTGTGCTGGCGCTGCAAGGCAGAGGATTAGCCTAGTGAGCCGCAGCGCCGGCCCATGTAAAACAATTTAAAAAAAAAATCGAAATAAAATTGCACTAGTTACAAAATTTAACTGAAAATGTATGATAGAGGTAGATGTGAAAAATTTTCCTGGAAAATAACAGAAGAAAGATGCTGATCATAGGATTACTTAGAAGTGATCAGAAGTAAATGCACAAATTATTGAAATCCATACAAGTTATGTAAGAAAATTTCTCCCATGGATTTGAGATCTTAAAGGCAAATCAAAAAGAAATATTGAAAGAGAAGAATTTAATAGAACAAATAAAACTACAGTGGAAATCCTTAAGAAAGGAATCAGTGAAGCATAAAAAGCGTATCAGACAAAGAAGGCAAAGCACAAAACATGGGAAAGTATACAGTCAGGACAAACATAAAAAGAAGAAATTAGAAAACTAAAAAACACTGTTGGGAATCTAGAGGATACTATTAATCACCCTGACATATAGGTTCTAGGAGCTCCTGAAGGTGTGGAAAGAGAGAAAGGATTAGAAGGCCTTTTTAGTGACATAATAACAGAAAATTTCCCCAATTTGGAGAAAGAAAGGAGCATCCCATATTGGAAGTACATAGAACTCCTAATAAACAAAACCAGAAAAGATCCTTACCACAACACATTGTAATCAAACTCTCCACAGTAAAAATTAAAGAAAAGATTCTAAAAATTGCACAAGAGAAATGACAGATTCTTTGCAGAAAATCCCCAATTAGATTCACGGTGGATTTCTCATCAGAAACCCTAAAGGATAGGAGAGAATGGGAAGATATATTCCAAATGCAAGATTTTAAGAGAAAATCCTTGATCAAATATAAGTTGGCTGTAGATGTTTGGGTTGATTTCTGGTGTTTCAATTCTGTTCCATTGGTCTATCCATCTGTTTCTGTACCAGTACCATGCTGTTTTGATTACAACTGCCCTGTAGTATGTCCTGAAATCTGGTATTGTGATGCCTCCGGCTTTGTTTTTGTTGTACAAGATTGCTTTAGCTATTCGAGGTCTCTTGTGCCTCCATATAAATTTCAGCACCATTTTTTCCAGATCTGAGAAGAAGGTCTTCGGTATCTTGATTGGTATTGCATTGAATCTATAACTTGCTTTTGGGAGAATGGACATTTTGATGATGTTGATTCTTCCAATCCATGAGCATGGAAGATTTTTCCATGTTTTGGTATCCTCTTCTATTTCTTTCTTTAAGGTTTTGTAATTTTCATCATAGAGATCTTTAACGTCCTTGGTTAAGTTTATTCCAAGGTATTTGATTGTTTTTGTAGCTATTGTGAATGGGATTGATCTTAGAAGTTCCTGGAACAAGGACAGTCTATTCAATAAATGGTGCTGGGAAAATTGGATTTCCACATGCAGAAGCATGAAGCAAGACCCCTACCTTGCACCTTACACAAAAATCCACTCAACATGGATTAAAGACCTAAATCTACGACCTGACACCATCAAGTTACTAGAGAACATTGGAGAAACCCTTCAAGATATTGGCACAGGCAAAGAATTTCTGGAAAAGACCCGGGAGGCACAGGCAGTCAAAGCCAAAATCAACTATTGGGATTGCATCAAATTGAGAAGTTTCTGTACTGCAAAAGAAACAGTCAGGAAAGTAAAGAGGCAACCAACAGAATGGGAAAATAAATTTGCAAACTATGCAACAGATAAAGGGCTAATAACCAGAATCTAAAAGAGATCAAGAAACTCCACAAAAACAAAACCAACAACCCACTTAAGAGATGGGCCAAGGACCTCAATAGACATTTTTCAAAAGAGGAAATACAAATGGCCAACAGGCACATGAAAAAATGTTCAAGGTCATTAGCAGTCAGGGAAATGCAAATCAAAACCACAATGAGGTTTCACCTCACCCCGGTTAGAATGGCTCACATACAGAAATCTACCAACAACAGATGCTGGCGAGGATGTGAGGAACAAGGGACTACTAACCCACTGTTGGTGGGAATGCAAACTGGTCAAGCCACTATGGAAGTCAGTCTGGAGATTCCTCAGAAACCTGAAGATAACCCTACCGTTCGACCCAGCCATCCCACTCCTTGGAATTTACCCAAAGGAATTTAAATTGGCAAACAAAAAAGCGGTCTGCACCCTAATGTTTATTGCAGCTCAATTCACAATAGCTAAGACCTGGTACCAACCTAAATGCCCATCAACGGTAGACTGGATAAAGAAATTATGGGATATGTACTCGTTAGAATACTATACCTCAGTAAGAAACAACGAAATCCAGTCATTTGCAACAAAATGGAGGAATCTGGAACACATCATGCTGAGTGAAATAAGCCAGTCCCAAAGGGACAAATACCATATGTTCTCCCTGATCGGTGACAACTGACTGAACATCAAAAAGGAAACCTGTTGAAGTGAAATGGACACTATGGGAAACGGTGACTTGATCAGCATAGCCCCTGACTGTTAATGAACATCTTAATACATTATCCCTCTTAGTAATTTTTTGTCTGTTCTACTTAATATGACTGGTTTAATTCTGTAATTAATACACAGTTATTCTTAAGTGTTGAAAATTAACTGAAATGTGATCCCTGTTAAACATAAGAGTGGGAATAAGAGAGGGAAGAGATATATAATTTGGGACATGCTCAAGCTGACTTGCCCCAAATGGTAGAGTTAGAAACATACCAGGGATTCCAATTCAATCCCATCAAGGTGGCATGTGCCAATGCCATCTCACTATTCCAAGTGATCAATTTCAGTTCACAATTGATCATAATGAAAGGACTAAGAGTCAAAGGGAGCACATAAACAAGTCTAGTATCTGCTAACACTAACCGATAGAATAAATAAAGGGGAGAGTGATCCAACATGGGAAGTGAGATACTTAGCAGACTCATAGAATGGCAGATGTCCTAAATAGCACTCTGGCCTCAGAATCAGCCCTAAAGGCATTTGGATCTGGCTGAAAAGCCCATGAGAGTATTTCAGGCATGGAAAGCCAAGACACTCTGGCAAAAGATCTCTGCGAGTGAGATCCCAGTGGAAAGAACAGGTCTTCAAAGAAGGAGGTACCTTTCTCTGAAGGGAGGAGAGAACCTCCACTTTGACTATGACCTTGTCTAAACAAGATCAGAGTCGGAGAACTCACAGGGCTTCCATAGCCTTGGAAACTCATGACTGGAGCATAGGGAGATTACTGATGCCATAGACAGGAGTGTCAATTGGTAAAGTCAACAACAGGAGTCACTGCGCACTTACTCCTCATGTAGGATCTCTGTCCTTAATGTGCTGTGCATTGAAATTTAATGCTATAACAAGTACTCAAACAATATATTTCACTTTGTATTTCTATGGGGGTGCAAACTGTTGAAATCTTTACTTAATGCATACTAAACTGATCTTCTGTAAAAAAAAAAAAAAAAGAAATTATCAATTCCCAACTTGACTCTCACTGGGATTAAACATGACAATAGGTCTGATCTGATTTCATCATCATTTAAAAAAAATCATCTATTATTTTTCACTTTATGTTTCTGTGTGGGAGCAAACTGTTGAAATCCTTACTTAATGTATACTAAGCTGATCTTCTGTATATTAAGATAATCGAAAATGAATCTTGATGTGAATGGAAGGGGAGAGGGAGTGGGAAAGGGGAGGGTTGTGGGTGGGAGGTTAGTTATTGGGGGGAAGCCATTGTAATCCATACGTAGTACTTTGGAAATTTATATTCATTAAATAAAAGTTAAAAAAAAAAAAACTTAAACCAAAAAAAAAAAAAGATTTTAAGAGAAAAAAAAAAAACTCTCAACCCAGAATACTACCCTGCAGAGCTCACGTTTATGAACGAAGGTCAAATAAAGACCTGCCATGACAAACAGAAACTGAAAGATCACCACCTGTCCAGTCTGCAGAAGATGCTTTAGGATAGGCTGCAAACAGAATCACAAAAATTTGGTCATCACTATGGAAGAAGGTAAAGGAAAGAAAATCTCACAGTAAAACTACAAAGAAAATTTTAAGTAAAATAGGAATATTTATGGAAAAATGGCAGAGCAAAGTCATTACATATCAAAAGTCACCTGGAATGTAAATTGCGTTAAGTCTCCAGTTAAAAGACATGACCTAGCTGAATGGACTAAAAGATAAAACCGATTTATTTTCTACCTACAATCAGCATCTCTCACTAACAAAAATGCATGCAGACTGAAAGCAAAAGGATGGAAAAAGATATCCCATGCTAACAGAAACGGAAAAAGGGCTGGTGTACCATCCTGATATCAGACAAAATAGACTTTAACACAAAAAAATGTCAAAGAGACAAAGCAAGACACTATGTAATGATTAAGGGATCAATTCATCAGGAAGATGTGACTATTATAAATGTATGTGCACCTAATATTAGGCACCTGTCTATTTAAGAGAAATGTTAAGGTATGTAAAAGGAGACATGGACTCAAATACAATTGTAATGGGGGATTTCAATACCCACTTCCCTCAAAGGACAGATCAACCAGACAGAAAATCAACAAGGAAACAGCCAAGTTATTAACACTATATACCAATTGGATCTTACAGATATCTACAAAACATTTTATCCTGCAGTAAAGAAAATACATTCTTCTCACCTGTACATGGAACTTTCTCTAGGATTGACCATATACTAGGCCATAAAGCAAGTCCCAGCAAATTCAAAAAAATCGAATTATACCATGCATCATCTCAGACCACAAGGCAATGAAGCTGGAAAGCAACAGCTCAGGAATCTCCAGGACATATGCAACCACATAGAGACTAAACAACATGCTCCTGAATGAACAGTGTGTCATAGAATAAATCTAAAGAGAAATCAAAAACTTTCTGGATATAAATGCAGATGACAATACAACACATCAAACTTATGAGATATAGCAAAGCAGTGTTAAGAGGACAATTTATACCAATTGGGGCATACATCATGAAACTGGAAAGGAAGCAAATAAATGAACACTCAATGCATCTCAAGGATCTAGAAAAATGCAGCAAACCAAACCCAAAACTAGTAATTGAAAATAATACTCAAAAGTAGTGAAGAAATCAAAGTCATTCTAATTGGGAAATTGGAAGTCAAACAATCCTGATTAGCAGATGACGTGATTCTCTATATAGGGAATCCAACAGACTCTACCAAAGGACTCTTTGAATTCACAGGAGAGTTTGGTAATTTAGCAGGATATTAAATCAATACACAAAATCAATAGCATTTGTATGCACAGACAATGCTATGGCCGAGAAAGAGTTCTAAGATCAAACCCAATCACAATAGCTACAAAAAAAAATCAAGTACCTTAGCATACATTAACCAAGGATGTCAAAGAGCTCTGTGATTAGAAGTAAAAAAACATTACAGAAAGCAATAGAAGATACCAAAAAATGGAAAAATCTTCCATGTTCATGGATTGGAAGAATGAATATCATCAAAATTTCCATTCTTCCAAAAGCAATTTAGACATTTGATGTGATATCAATCAAAATACCAAATACATCTCCTCAGATCTAATGAAAATGATGCTGAAATTCATATGGAAACACAGGAGACCTTGAAGAGCTAAAGAAATCTTATACATCAAAAACAAAGCCGGAGGCATCACAATACCAGCTTTCAAGACATACTACAAGGCAGTTATAATCAAAACAGCCTTATACTTGTACTCAAACAGATGGATAGACCAATGGAATAGAATATACATGCCAGAAATCAATCCAAGCACCTACAACCAGCTTTTATTTGACCAAGGAGCTGAAACATCCCTGGACTAAGGACAGTCTCTTCAACAAATGGCACTGGAAAAACTGAATTTCCACATGTGAAAGTGTGAAGCAGGATCCGTACCTTACACTTTACACAAAAATCCATTCAAAAAGGATTATAGACCTAAATCTATGACCTGATATCATAAATATATTAGAAAACATTGGGAAACCATGCAAGACATTGGTATAGGCAAAGAGTTCCTGGACAGACCTCAGAGACACAGACATCAAAGCCAAAATCAACAAAAGGAATAATTTCAAATTGAGAAACTTCTGTACTGCAAAAGAAGCATTCAGGAAAGTGAAGAGCAACTGACAGAATGGGAGAAATTATTTGCAAACAATGCAATTGATAAAGATTAATAACCAAAATACATAAAGAGATCAAGAACCTCCACAACAACAGAGCAAACAACCCAGTGAAGAAATGGGCCAAGGAATTAGATAGACATTTTTGAAAAGAGAGAATCCAATGGGCAACAGACACATGAAATAATGTTTTGGATCTCTAGCCATCCGGGAAATGCAAATCAAAACCACAGTGAGATTTTACGTCACTCCTGTTAGAATGGATTTCATACAGAAATCAACAAAAAAATGCTGGTGAGGATATAGGGAAGAAGGTACCTTAGTTCACTGTTGGTGAGAATGTGAACTTAACACTATGGAAGTCAGTTCCAAGAATCAAAGGAAGATGGCCCAATTCACTGGGCTCCTGCACCTATGTGGGAGACCTGGACTAAGTGCCTGGATCCTGGCTTAAACCTGGTCCAGCCCTGGCCATTGAGGCTATCTGAGGAGTGAACCAGTGAATGGAAGATCTTTCTCTCTTTCTCTCTCTCTGCTTCTCTCTCTCTTTTTGTGAAACTCTAATTTTCATACAAATAAATAAATTTTTTTAGGCTGGCGCCATGGCTCACTAGGCTAATAATCCTGCACCTACGGACCGGTACTCCAGGTTCTAGTCCCGGTTGGGGCACTGGTTCTGTCCTGGTTGCTCCTCTTCCAGTCCAGTTCTCTGCTGTGGCCCAGGAAGGCAGCGGAGGATGGCCCAAGTTCTTGGGCCCTGCTACTGGCGTCGGATCAGTGCAGCACGCTGGCCACAGCGGCCATTTGGGGGTGAACCAATGGAAGGAAGACCTTTTTCTCTGTCTCTCTCTCACTAACTCTGCCTGTCAAAAAAAATCTTCAAAAAAATAAAAAGACATCTGGTGGACGGTGTTGTGGTGTAGTGGGTAAAGCCGATGCCTGCTGTGCTGGTCCAAGTTCAGCTGCTCTGCTTCTGATCCAGGTCCCTGCTAATGCACCTCAGAAAGCAGATGAAGATGGCTCAATCACTCATGTGAGAGATACAGATGCATTTGATGGCTATTGGCATCGGACTGGCCCAAACTTGGTCATTGCGGCCATTTGGGGAGTGAACCAGCAGATGGATGATTCTCTGTCTCTGTCTCTGTCTCTGTCTCTCTCTCTGTCTCTCTCTATCTCTCTCTCTCTAACTCTGCCTTTCAAATAAATGATTTTTTTTAAAAAAAAGAGAGACATCTGACAATGAATATTTCCTGTGCATTATTTACTTATATGGCAGTGGCATTAATATCAGAAATACCTTAGAGGGTGAAAGATGACTTCTGATTTGCTCTTCTTTCTAGGATTTAAAGAATGCTACAGAAGTTTCCATTTGATCCTTTATATCTGATACACACTATAGCACAAGACAAGAAACCCTGAGAAATATGTCAGCTTCTAAGTACATGCAGAGGCTGGGAAACCAACTTGAGTTACATTCAAACTAAACCAATAAACTAAAGAACACATTAATCAGAAAGAAGGGGTCACTTGAGCCAAGCCTCTGTAGCCTGGCTTTCATATTCTTATACTCTAACCAAAGAGAACCGTGGACACTATTTTGAATGTCTTGTATCATCGTCAGCTCTGAACACAAAATTAACTATCTTTGAAATGTCTTGGTATTCTCTACTCACTATCATAAACTATAGTGGCACAACGATTCTTTTAAGGTAAGTATGTAAAGGACATTTGTATAGTTTCAATGACATGATTAGTGGGACCCAAGGTACCATTCAATCACTGGTATATGGATCTGAAATTTTATTGAATTCTGGAACAGCGTCAGATACTACAATTTTCTACTGCAGTTATTATCAGTATTGTCCGCATCAGCTAGTAACATTGACAATACTACTATTTAGATATCCTGCTGGGGATGCCATTGCGGCACAGTGGATTAATTAGCTGCCTGGGATGCAGGCATCCCAAAGGAGCACTGGATTGAGCACCACCTGCTCTGCTTCTGAGCCAGGTCCCTGCTATTGTGCTGGGAAATAGCAGAAGATGGCCCAACTGCTTGGGCCCCTATTGCTCATATGGGATCCAAGATGGAGACCCCAGTGCCTGGCTTTGGCATGGCCCACCTCTGGCCATTATTGAAGTTGGGAACTGAACCAGAGAATGGAGGGGCTCACTTTGTCTTTGTCTTTCTCCCTCCTCTCTCTCTCCCTGTAACTCTGACATGTAAATAGATAGATAAATGTTTAAAAAAATGAAAAGTCTTACAGTATGTTAGTTGGCTACTGGTCTATCTATTTAACTGTTACCCTTTCTTGTTACTAAAATATTATGATCTGCTTTCCATTGCCACAGCCCTACAGATAAAGGCACTTCAATGCACATTGGATTTACTGTCATTATTACAACTGCATCCACCTTTTCTCTAACATTTATAACTTTCTGCTGCCTGCTATCTAGAATCTCATCATTCCTGTTGATTCCAGAGAGCAAAAATATATGTAAGTATCATCATTTCCTGTAGGCTTTTACTGTATTAGAAAAGGCAGTATCTTTTGTGCCTTCAACAAAAACATAGTTCATGGGTTCTGGTCTTAAACATCAATGTTCTCATCACTCTGAGTTTCCTTTCCTGATACTATGTCAAGGTACCTGGGGATCTTATTTTGCTTTGTTGAGTCTACTGTGATAAGCAGAATATTGGTTCCAAATAAGTAACTGCTATCATCCCTGGAAGCTTCTGATACAATAGTTTACATGACAAAGACGAATAAGTTATAAGTAGAATTAGGTCCTTTAATCAGATGACCTTTTTTAAGATTTATTAATGTATTTGAAAGGCATAGTTATAGAGAGGCAGCGGCAGAGAGATAGAGATAAAGATAGAGAGAGAGAGAGAGAGATGTCTTCCATCCCCTAGTTCACTCTCCAACTGGCTGCAACAGCCAGAGCTGGTCAATCCGAAGCTAGGAGCCAGGAGATTCTTCTGAGTCTCGCACCTCACACGTGGGTACAAGAGCTCAAGGCCTTTGGGCCATCTTCTACTGCTTTCTCAGGCCATAGCAGAGAGCTGAATCAGAAGAAGAACAGCCAGGACTTGATCCAGTGTCCCTATGAGATGCGGGCACTGCAGGCAGCAGCTTCACCCACTATGCCACAGTGTTGGCCCCTGATTCTGTTTTCTAGAACTTCCATAACATAGTACAATTGGTTTAGTGGATCAAACAGTGGGAATTAATTACCTCATTGTTCTGAAGTTTGGAAGCTTGAGATCAAGATACTAGTAGTTTGGCCTCTCCTGAGAGCTATGAGGAAAACATGTTCCATGCCTGCATCCTCGCTCTTGACAATTGAATGACAATCATTGGCAGGATTTGCTTTAGTTAGGTTTATCACTGAAATTCTGCCTTCATTTTCATATGGGATTCTGTGTGTGTGTGTCTGCCTATCTCTAAGTCTAAATTACCCTTTTATTTTTTCAGATTTATTTACTTATTTGAAAGGCAGAATTACTGTAATTGCTATAAATTTAGAGTGTTATTGATGGAAATTTTACCCTGAAATACAAAGTATATGAAAAATGTAAACACAAAACTATAATTGTTCTTTAAATGTAAAATATTTGTTCTTAAACAATAATAGATAATCATTTCTCAAAGTTAGGAAATGAATTTACTGGTACAATAAAATTATTATGATTTCATTTTTAAAACATTTTTATTTCATAAAGAGGAAAAAGTGAGAGAGAGAGAGAGAGAGAGAGAGAGAGGCTAGAGAGTCTTCCTATATGCTAGTTCACTCCTCAAATGTTTGGAAACCTAGGACTCGATCCAGACCTCAACATAAGTGGCAGAGCACATGAATTTACACCATCAACTGCTGCCATCAAAGATTCATATTAGCAGGAAATTGGGGACTCAAACCTAGGCACTCCAAAATGGGGTGTGGGTATCCCAAGTGGTGTCTTAATGCTTGCTTTAAACTTAATAATTATTACATAATTTAGCAATTTTTAAATTGAAATTTTATTCCCAAATAAAAATACTCAAGATTAATTTACTATATGAAAAGCATACACACAAGAGAACTAACTGAAGTAAGTTGGAATGTTAGCATCCATATGAGGAGACACTGTAGTCCAACGGAGGGTGACAAAACATGGTATCTATCACCAGTGTAGAATTACAATTTTCATCCAAAGATTTTGAATTGGTTATCAATTTAATCTTTTGTGGATTGAAATAATCTTCTGTTATAAAGTCTAAAAATGTTCCTCTGTGCTCTCACATTCTTTTTTCATCTGTTAAATATCTTCACATTTCCTTTTATCAACAGGTTGCACTATTTATTTCTAGCCCACACAAATACCTCTAAGTTAATTTGAGCTATACATGTTTCAGTTACCATAGCCTTATATCATAAACAATTTTCTGTCATTGTTATGATTTAAGAGGAAACTTAATGCTCTCTGCAAAAATATAAGGAATAATAATTAACAGAAAAAGATTGTTAAAAAGATTGATTGTATGCTTATACAGCAAATATCAGAGCCTTCTTAAGATCGAGTCTCCTTTAGAAGAGAGAATATTTTTTGCTCTGTTCCCCTACTCTTCTATAAAGAATCTAAAGATTCATCAAAAGCAGACAGTCTACTTAATCTAATGTCAAAGTATAAAAAGAAAAGCCACCACAGTGAGGAAAAAAAAAGAAGAAACCAAAGAATATCTCTACAATGCCAAGCAACAAACACAGAAACTGAGGAAACAAGAACAAGGAAGACACTATGACGCCCACAAATGAGAATGGCACTCCAATTCAAGATTATGAGATGATGAGATAGAAGAAATGCACCTCATGCCGGCTCTCTCTACACAAAACAAACCAAACAGCAACTGGTGTATGTGTTCTCATTGCCTCATTACAAGAGGGAACTTATCCCCATGCCTCAATATAGGCTTATATTAGATCCATAATGACAGATCATATCCTCTGTTGAATCCAACAATGAATTAGAATTTGAAGCCTCCATTCATCGTGTGTCATCTGAGATCAACTTCTTGCTCCACAATCTCTTCATGGCATTTTTCACCTCTGCATTTCTCAGTGTATAAATCAGAGGGTTCAGCAAAGGTGTTCCAATTGTGTAAAACACTGTTATCATTTTGTCTATAGGGAAAGTGGTGTTAGGGCGTGTGTATATGAATATGCAAGGACCAAAGAACAGGATGACCACAATGATGTGAGAGATGCAGGTAGAGAGGGCTTTTCTCCTCCCTTCAGCGCTGTGGTTCCTCAGAGAACATAGGATGATCACATAGGAGAACATCAGCAAGACAAAACTCACTGTGCAAATGGCCCCACTATTGGACACCAGGAGTAGGTTGATCACATAGGTGTCTGCACAGGCGAGCTTCAACAAGGGCTGCAAGTCACAGAAATAGTGATCAATCACATTAGGCCCACAGAAAGGTAAACTCAAGACAAGGGAAATCTGAGCTGAAGAATGCACACAGGACCCCACCCAGGCTAAGGCCACCAAGATGGTACAGACCTGGGGGCTCATGATGGTCGTGTAGTACAAGGGCTTACAGATGGCCACATAGCGGTCAGCAGCCATGAGGACAAGGATGAAGATCTCCAGGCAGCCAAAAAAATGGGACATAAAAACTTGGATAATGCATTCACTGAAAGAAATAGTGGCTTTCTCCAAAAGTGCATCTGCAATGGTTCTAGGGGCAATGGAGGTAGAGAAGCAGGTATCAGAAAAGGATAAGTGAAAAAGGAAGAAGTACATTGGACTCCCAAGTGCTCGGCTGGTCCTGATGGTGACAAGAATCAGCAAGTTACCCAATATTGTTCCCAAATAGAAAAACAAAAATGTGACAAACACCATTTTCCTCCTATGAGGATCCTCTGTCAACCCCAGTAGAATGAACTCAGTCACATTAGTATGCAGCTTCATGGCTTCATGAATGAGAAGAAGGGACAAGTGTGAAATGGTTTACCTGCAAAAACCAAAGGGATACATTTGTGGTGTGCTAAGTGATGGTATGAAGTGTTTTCCTCAAACTTTAATATTCCTCATCAGAGAGATTCTGGCTGAGATTTCTTGCTGAGTCCCAAGAACGGTTCTTTCTCAATTTGAATGACAAGTTCATAAGGTTATTTTGAGGACCAAACATGCTTATGAATGTAATGCTCTCCTATAGCCTTCGTTGAATGCAAGACCTTGTCAGTTTGGAAGGTCTGAGTGATTTTGCTAATTCAACTATGCAAAATCAAGTTGTATACCTATTTTAGTATTAGCTTCGTTGTTACCATATCCAGTAAGCATCAGGGTCCACATTTTAGATGGTGCATCACTCATCATTTAGGATGAATTTATCTGTCTTTGGAGAGTTGTGATATAAAGTCACTCATTACTGCTCTTCTAAAGAGAATTTATACATATTTGGTACACTAAATATGTAGGTATGTTTATACAAACATATCTTATTTGTACCAGATAATGTTGTCTGCTTCTCTGCAGAATTTCTCCCAAACATTCCACCTTGAAAAAAGGAAAGGAAATGCTTATAGCCTCTAGATAATCTGCCCACTTAGTTGCTAATATTTTACCTATTCCCTGTCTGATTTTCCTCTGCTTTATTAAAAGGAAAGCATGGAACACTCAGAACCCTTGAGGATTCATTTAAATCTAATGAAAGATGGGTATTATTGCACTTTTTGTATGGTTTCACTATTTAGGATTTTAGATTTTGAGACTGGATCAAGGATTTTACTAGTGCGTAGTTTGAATGCATATCATTGGTTTTAATATAGCTGAATATATTATAGTTTTCATCCTTCAGTTATCCAAAACCATATCCAAAACAAAAATAAAACTGAGGGTGATTTTAAATAATTTAATGAATCAGATCTAAAACCTGGAGTAGAAATTATTACACTCTGCACAACAGCTAATGACTATGAAAGACACTGTAACTCTGACACACATAGAATTGTCTGAGGAATTTCTTTATAAAAAAAATATGCTTGGCCCTCAAGGAATACAAGGAGAACTGAAATTTTTCAATCCTTTTCAAACTGACATAGAGTTTCTTAGATGTTTATGAGTGTTATTCTATGTTCCTTTTTTTTTTTTTTTTTTTTTTTTTTTTGGTACAGGTTCTCCTAGGAAGCCAACACAAAAGTATCTTCTAAAGATTTTCAGACATATTAGCTTATGTACTGATAGTGCATTTTCTAGAACTACTGCACTTTTTTCAACTCTTCAATTAAAGATTAGAGAAGTTTAAAATGCCTACAATAGTTAAAACCATAATATTGTGTTTGTATTGTAGTTAACTGAATGGTTGAAATAAAATTAATAAAGGAAAGGTGGAGAATGAAGGATTGTGCAATGCAGTGTTAGGTGGCTTCTTTTCTACTTCTGTATTGCACTGCAGACACAAGAGCAGGAAGAGTGGCTGCTCCTGTTGGATTCTTTTTCAAAAGGGCATTCCCTCTACATTCAGTTATGTTAGATTTCTCTCTCTGAAAGAAATCCACACCTTCTATTGTTTTGCAGAAGTCACCATATAATGGGAGCATTAACAGGTATTCCCAAACCCTTTATCCCTCAGAAGCTTAAGTGAAAGAGGGATACAATCTACCCTCCTTGAGAACCTCACTGCATGATTCCCGCTATCTAATCCAGAGATGTTGGGGAAAACAGACTTAGCTCAGAATCAAGGGTGGTCATGAACTTCAGTATTAGCTCCATACATTTTCAGTATTAACCATGCCAACTCTCATGTCAATTTTTAATTATTTTATTTTTGAAAGAAAGCATGAATGCTGTAGAGGGGCCAATGTTGATAAACTGAAAATTTAAATCAGATTTTGCAGGGATAAATGATGAGTAAAATACGATTTTTACCCAAAATATTACTAGCTACACCCCTGTCCAAGTTGTCACCCTAATTATACAGTTTTAGCCAACTCAATGCCATGTTTGTTCTGAATTTTGTATGAAAATATGATTCCTCTCTTCTCACTGAATATCTGGTGTATGTTGAATGCAAATCACATTGTTAATTCTCTTTAGAAACCTGCAAGGGGCAACAATGTCTACCTTGTGACATATAATGCATTGAAATATGTTTATTGAATCTGAAAATATGACATTTTCCAAAATCTTTGCCAAAGTCATCGTTCTCTATTAATCTCTTTCCACAATTTTTCATCTGGCAGGAACTCTTCTAAGTTTTGTTGCCTGTAATTCTGGGTGAGCGCTCATCCTGCACAGCTTCCTTCTATATGGAAAGTCTTTGTGAATCTCTCTAAGGTCTACTACCTCTACAGAAACTGTGATAAACCACATGGCATGTAGTGCATCCTTCTCTACCCACATGGCAATAAGGGCTCATCACAGACCTGATGGGCATTCATATTTAAGATGAGAGATTGTTTTATTCCAAAGATTATATTCCATTCTATTAGAATCACAGTAAATATTCAAAAACATTGTTACTCATTTTCATGTTCATTTCTCAGGGAATGAGGAAACAATCACAAAACATATGGAAATATTCAAATTAAATTTATATTGGGTTATGCGCTAATGATAAATCTCTGAGCTCAAAAGTGGGAAATAATCTGCCACTCACCTATCAGAAGACATTCAATTGGTGTCAAATCTGTCTGTTCCCTTTTGAATGCAGCCTTCTTATAAATACTTAAAAAAAAAACAAAAACAACTCTTTCTGTATTCCAGAGGGATTATCTTAAGATATAATGAGACAAGATGTTAGTACTCTAGGCATTTTTATTCTCTAAGGTGTTTCTTCTTTTCTTGCTCAGAAGCATCTCAGATTTTGTAATTTATTTAACTTTTGATTTACCTATTTAGCCTGGAAGGATGGCAACTTAATCATCCTCATGCTAATAAGATTTTGTGTGTTGGGTGCCTCAAGCAGGAGAGCATCAAATCAAAGGAAGAACAATGAAAATGGAGAGTGGGGGGAGTGATGCAGAACAAAATTGTGTGAGGTAACAGTTGTTGATAATGGAAGTGAGGCTCTAAGACAGAGGTTTCCTCACACACAAGGCCCTAGTCACCCCTCTCTGGTTAGGAAACACATTTTCCAGCTCCTGTAATAGGCTTGTAATTTCTTTTCTAAGATAACCCTAGGAAGGCAGTGTGTTGTTCTGCCAGAGGGTCTGTTCTGTGTGCCATAAATATCTGTTCCCAATGAGCATCAACTTTATAGCATGATTCTGAGAAGGAATGTTTACAATGAACGCTACCACGGCTGGTACCTTGGCTCACTAGGCTAATCCTCCACCTGCGGTGCTGGCACCCAGGGTTCTAGTCCAGCTTGGGGGTCTGGATTCTGTCCTGGTTGCTCCTCTTCCAGTCTAGCTCTCTGCTGTGACCCAGGAGTGCAGTGGAGGATGGCCCAGGTCCTTGAGCCTTGAACCTTCATGGGAAACCAGGGGGAAGTACCTGGCTCCTGCTTGCATAGGTGCAGCGCGCTGGCCATAGCAGCCACTTGGGGGTGAACCAAAGGAAGGAAGACCTTCATCTCTGTCTCTCTCTCTCTTACTGTCTAAACTCTTCCTGTCAAAAAGAAAACAAAACAAATCAAAAAAAAAAAAAAAAACCAGAAAAAAATAACAATGAACGCTACCTCTCAGTTTATAAAAATTTTATATTTTGGTCCATTCTCCCAAATGCAATTATAGATTCAATGTGATACCAACCAAAATGCCAAAGACATTCTTCTCAGATCTGGAAAAACTGATTCTGAAATTCATATGGAGGCACAGGAGACTTGGAATAGCTAAAGCAATCTTGTACAACAAAAGCAAAGCTGGAGGCATCACAATACCAGATTTCTGGGGATAGTACAGGGTAGTTAAAATCAAAATAGCATGGCACTGGTTCAGAAACAGATGGATAGACCAACAGAGCAGAATAGAAACACCAGAAATCAATCCAAACATCTACAGCCAATTTATATTTGATTAAGTATCTAAAACCAATTCCTGAGGCAAGGACAGTCTATTCAATATATGGTGCTGGGAAAACTGGATTTCCATGTGCAGAAGCATGAGCAAGACCCATACCTTATACTTTACACAGAAATCACTCAACAAGATTAAAGATCTAAATCTATGACCTGACACCATCAAATTATTATGGAACATCAGAGAAACCCTGCAAATATATAAGCCCAGGCAAAGACTTCTTGGAAAGACCCTGTAGGCACAGGCAGTCAAAACCAAATTGGGATTACAATTGGGATTACATCAAATTGAGAAGTCTCTATGCTGCAAAAGAAACAGTCAGGAAAGTGAAGAGGCAACTGACAGAGTGGTAAAAAATATTTGCAAATTATGCAACTGCAAAAGGATTAACAACCAGAATCTACAAACAATTAAGAAACTCTATAACAACAAAACAAACAACCCACTTAAGAGATGGGCCAAGGACCTCTAATACTGTTTCAATTTCTGCGTCAGTTATGGGTCTGTTTAGGTTTTCGATGTCTTCCTGGTTCAATTTAGGTAGGTTGCATGTGTCCAGGAATCTATCCATTTCTGATAGGTTTCCATGTTTGCTGGCATACAAGTCCTTGTAGTAATTTCTGACGATTCTTTTTTATTTCTGTGGTGTCTGTTGTTACGTTTCCTTTTTCATCTCTGATTTTATTGATTTGGGTCTTTTCTCTTCTTTTTTTAGTTAGTTGGGCCAATGGGGTGTCAATTTTGTTTATTTTTTCAAAAAACCAGCTCCTCGTTTGGCTGATTTTTTAAATTATTTTTTGGATTCAATCCTGTTAATTTCTTCTCTGATTTTAATTATTTCTCTTCTCCTACTAGATTTGGTTCTGGTTTGCTGTAGGTTTTCTAGATCCTTGAGGTGAATTGAAAGCTCATCTATTTGGTGCCTTTCCAATTTCTTGATGTAGGCACCTATTGATATGAACTTTCCTCTTAACACTGCTTTTGCTGCGTCCCATAAGTTTTGGTATGTTGTACTGTTATCCTCATTTACTTCCAGAAAATTTTTGATTTCTCTTTTATTTCTTCTATGACCCATTGTTCATTCAGGAGCATGTTGTTCAATCTCCATGTGTTTGCATATGCTCTAGGGATTCCTGAGTTGCTAATTTCCAACTTCATTCCTTTATGGTCTGAGAAGCTGCATGGTATGATTCTAATTCTTTTGAATTTGCTGAGACTTGCTTTATGGCCTAGTATGTGGTCAATCCTAGAGAAGGTTCCATGTACTGCTGAGAAGAATGTAAAATCTTTAGCTGTAGGATTGAAATTTCTGTAGATATCTGTTAGATCCATTTGGGCTATAGTGTCGTTTAAATCTACTGTCTCCTTGTTGATCTTCTGTCCTGTTGATCTGTCTATTTCTGAGAGTGGAGTATTGAAGTCCCCCAGTACTATTGTATTGGGGTCTAAGTCTCCCTTTAAGTCCCATAACAAATCTTTTAGATAAACCGGTGCCCTGTAGTTAGGTGCATATACATTGATAATTGTTATATCTTCTTGTTGTATTGATTATATAGTGTCCCTCTTTGTCTCTCTTAATAGTTTTTGTGGTAAAGTTTATGTTGTCTGATATTAAGATGGCTACGCCTGCTCTTTTTTCATTTCTGTTGGCATGGTATATCTTTTTTCAGCCTTTCACTTTCAGTCTGTATGCATCTTTGTTGGAAAGATGTGTTTCTTGTAAGCAGCAAATAGAAGGACCTCAACAGACATTTTTCAAAAGAGGAAATCCAAATAGCCAACAGAAACTTGACAAAAATGTTCAGGATCACTAGCCATCAGGGAAATGCAAATCAAAACCACAGTGAGGATTCACCTCACCCCGGTTAGATTGGCTCACATACAGAAATCTAACAACAACACATGCTGTTGAAGATGTGGGGAACAAGGGACACTAACTGACTGTTGGTGATAATGCAAACTGGTAAAGCCACTATGGAAGTCAATTTGGAGAGAACTCAGAAACCTGAATATAACCCAACAATACAATCCAGCCATCCCACTCCTTGGAAATTACCCAAAGGAAATTTAATTGGCAAATAAAAGAGTTGTCTGGACCTCCATGTTTATTGCAGCTCAATTCACAATAGCTAAACCTGGAATCAACCTAAATGCCCATCAACAGAACTGGATAAAAAAATTATGGGTTATGTACTCTATAGAATACTATACAGCATTAAAAAATGAAATCCAGTCCTTGCAACAAAATAAAGGAATCTGGAAAACATCATGCTGAGTGATTTAAGCCAGTCCCTAAGGGACAAATATCATATGTTCTCCCTGATTGGTGACAACTAACAATGCACCTAAAAGGAAACTTGTTGAAGTGAAAAAACACTATGGGAAATAATGTCTTGATTAGCCATTTTCCTGACTGTCGAGATACACCTTACTTCTTTATTCCTTTTAGTAATTTTTTTGTTCTACTTAATACCATTGGTAGAACTCTTTAATTAACACACAATTATTCTGAGCTGTTTAAATTTAACTGAAAAGTGATCCCTGTTAAATATAAGAGTGGGAGTAAGAGAGAGAGGAGATGTACAGTTCTGCACATATTCACTCAGACTCATGCCTAATGGTAGTGTTAGAAACGTGCCAAGGGATTCCAATTCAATCCCATCAAGGTGGCATGGACCAATGCCATCTCACTAGTCAAATTGATCAGTTTCAGTTCATAATTGATCATAATGATAGGATTAAGTGTCAAAGGGTTCATATAAACAAGAGTAGTGTCTGATAACACTAATTGATAGAATTACAAAGAGAGAATGATCAAACATGGCAAGCGGGATATACAGCAGACCCATAGAGTGGCAAATGTCCTAAATAGCATTCTTGCCTCAGAAGCAGCACCTAAGGCATTTGGATCTGGCTAAACAGCCCATGAGAGTATTTCAGGCATGGAAAGCCAAGATACTCTGGCCAAAAAAAAAAAAAAAAAGTGACCATATGAAGGATCTCTGCAAGTGAGATCCCAGTGGAAAGAATGGGCATCTAAGAAGGAGGTACCTTTCTCTGCTTGTAGGAGAGAACTTGCACTTTGATTATGGCCTTGTCTAAATAAGATCAGAGTTGGCAAACTCAAGTCTGTTCCATAGCCTTGACACTCATGACAAGAGCCTCAGGTGATTAGTGACATCATAAATACGAGTGTCAATTGTTAAATTAACAATAGGAGACATTGTGCACTTACTCCTCATGTAGGATCTCTGTCTTTAATGTGTTGTACTATGTGAATTAATGGCATAACTGGTCCTCAAACAGTACTTTCTACTTTGTGTCTTTGTGTGGGTGCAAACTGTTGAAATCTTTACTTAGTATATACAAAATTCATCTTCTGTATATAAAGAGAATTTAAAATGAATATTGATGAAGAATGGGATAGGAGAGGGAGTGGGAGATGGGATGTTTGGGAGAAGGAGGGTAGTTATGGGGGGAAAAGCCACTATAATCCAAAAGTTGTGCTTGGGAAATGTATATTTATTAAATATTTAAATACTTAAATATTTAAAACGTTTAATAATATTTAATATTTAATAATACATTTATTAAATATTCATGAAATATTATTAAATATTTCAAATAAATGTCAAAAACAAAAATTTATTGGATATTTTAAAATATTATTAAAGATTAAATAAATGTTAAACAAATATAAATAAATATAAAAATGAAACAATTTCTTTGATTTTCAAGGGTATATTTAGAACACGGGTTATAATCACAGATGGGTGTGAGATAACGGGCTGGCCACACAAGCCAAGGCCTGGAGTGCTGCTGAACTATGCAGAAATTGGTTACACAAGCTAGAATAGTACCTTCCTAATGTAATCGTTACTAGAAGCCCCACGTTCAAAGCAGGCCCTTTATAAATGTATCCCATTTTTGAAGTACTTTCTATAACTCTAATTTCTTTATTGTACTTATTTAAATGTTCACTAGATCTATTCCACAGTTTTGACATCCTAACCATTGTAGTATTTGTAGCATATATAGACTTAAACTTTTATTAACATGTGTCTTTATTCTAGTGAGAAGTATATACCAGGGAGCCTGTTGCCTTTTAATTCTTTTCCACAAACAGCTCAACCTTGCATAAAGCATTAACCCTTGCTCCTACACTAACATTCTGCTGGATTAAAATTATACAAAGCAGTGGACATTTTGGAGGTTAATGAGACTAAGTGTTCTTCCCTACACTTAGGAATACAGCAATCATTAGCAGGACCACCAGGAAGCTCTGGCTTTGTTACGCAGAGTGTAGTTCTCAACAAACCTAAAACCACCAAGTGAATGCAGCTGTCCTTCTCATGCCTTGCTGAGACAGACCTTCTGCTGTGACCTTGTCAGCAAGCCCAAGTTGCCCTGGCCTCACAAATAATCTATTTGCTCAGGTTGCACATTAGTTGGTTCAGTACTGAGATCTGTAGTGCTGACTGCTTTATTTCATGGATTTTCCTTTTCAATGCGTTTTCCTTACATTAGCCTAAATTGAAAACCAGGGAGTGCTAGAAAGCGATGATGAGGAAAGATTTTTTTTTAGATGGTTAAGTAATGGCATTTGAAGATGAGAGATCTTAGAATCATTAGTAAAGTAATGAAGACAGGTTGAAATTCAGGCAGTCATGGTAGTCAAGTGAAAATGTATATAGATTTCTGGGATATTTTTTAGAAGTATGAAGTTCAAGTTAGCAATGAAGAATCACATTTTTTTAAAAAGTGGGTTTATTTATTTGAAAAGCACATGTGTGTGTTAGAGATTTTTCATCTACTAGTTTTCTCCTTAATTGCCTACAATAGCCAAGGCTGGGCAAGGCCAAATCCATGAGCCAGGAAGTCCAACGGTATATCCACACAGGTGGTAGGAACCATCATTCTTGGGCCATCATCTTCTACTTCCCAGGTATATTAGCTGTGAACTGGATCAGAAGCAGCATAGGCAGGGCTTGAATAAGAACTCCAATGTGGGACATGGGCATCTGCTGTGCCAGAATGTCTGTTCCCCAGAATTAGACTTGAGAACCATTGCTTATAAATGATAGTTTAGGTCATGAGGTTATATGAGATTATCCAGAGAAAACAAGCAGAGGGACAGGAGAAGTGGAACTGCAACAAGATGTAGATTTATGCCAAGTTATAAAAGAATCCCTGAAGGGCATCAGGTACCAAGTTCAAGGAAGCATGATAAAATCACTAGAGTGAGGGACCAGCATTGTGACATAGTGCGTTAAGCCACTGTCTGCAATGGTGGCATCCCATTTGGGCAATGGTTCGAGTTATGGATGATTCACTTCTGATCCAGCTCCCTGCTAATATGCTTGGGAATGCAGTGGAGGCTAGGACCCCTGCAACCACTTGGAGATCTGGAATAAGATCCTGGCTGTTGACTTTAACCTGGTCCATGCTGGTCATAGCTATCTTGTTCTCTACCATAGTTATCATAGTAAAATGACAAATAATATAAGCTATGCATTAAGAATGGAAAATTCAGCAAATTAAAGACTAAAATAAATGAAACCACATTGGAAATAATATTGTATATTATGCTACAGTTATATTTGCTGAAATATCATCTATGCAATTATAATTGTAAGTGAAGTAAATAAAATATTTTTTCTAAACTACACTGAAGGCCCTTATTTATAAGAGCAGATATAAAAGTCTGTCAACTTTGCACTACTCCTCCAAAAATCCCTTTCACTGATGTGATTTAGTGCTAATGGTCAACAGTACTAGATGTTAAATGGGACATATAGATGTCACAGCAGATTGTGTTTAGGTGCCTCTCATCTGCCCTAGGTAGATTTTCTGGAACTTAGGCCATCAGCTCTCCATGAATCCTATGCTTCTAATGTCCCTTGCTGGCTATCTATGAGTGAAAAAGTCTCTTGGCTTCATGTATTTTGTGAATGTTTGTGTTAGTGGACTTGGGCTACTGGTAGAAACTGCCAAGATTCGATGTAAATCGTATAGACCCTATTCCTGGTGGTTGATATAGTGATGATCTGTAGTATTCAATTGGGAGTCCAACCTGGAATTGATAACCAAAGCACAGTGAATCTGCTTCATGGAATTAAAAAAATTTTATAATTTCAAAACCAATATGAGGGAAGGTATGTGGCCTAGTGGTTAAGACTTCTGGTTAAAGAGGCAGATATTTGGCACAATGGCTGTATGGTATTCTGTCATCCCATATGAGTGCCTAGGAGTCCAGTTTCTCCACTTCTGATCCAGTTTCCTGCTAGTTCAGTGACGATTCAAGTTATTGCATTTCTGCCTCCCATGTGGGTACCTGAAATTGAGTTTCTGGCTCCTGGCTTCAGCAGAGGCCAAGCCTCAAGTTGTCTTGGGCATTTGGGGAGATAATCAGCAGGTGGTAATTCTCTCTCTCTCTCTCTCTCTCTCTCCATCTGCCTCTCTGTCTCTTTCCTTCCTTGTATCTGCCTGACTCTCAAAATCAGTCGGTTTTTAGGGGACAAATAGAAGTTACATGGATATGCCAAGCATTTCTCTAGGGTAAAATTTCTTGGATCCATAAACTGTACTGAAGTGATGACAATAATGAATTCTGGAGTTAATCCTACTTCTGGATTGCTTAGAACTCAGTCCCTGCCTCTGGCTCATGTAGACGGGAAGAGAAAAGTGTATTTCCTAAGGTAGATGACCAGCTATGGTCAGTGTCATCTTCCAGCATTGTCTCGTGGTTTCTGAGGCTGATGCAATACTTTAATTATTTATAATAATTGCTACTGAACAAATTCCATTGCTAACTTCTGGCAATGAATAGATTCTTGGAAAGAGGTTTCAGAGCTGGAAGCTGCTACCGAGCTACCAAAAATTGGTCACCTTAGCAATCCCAATAAAACTCTTTTGTCATTACATCAACCAATAAAGAATATTATGAAGATCTCCTCTGTTCTCCTTTGCAGGAAGCCATGCCAAGTCTCTGTCTTTTCAGAGAGGAGTTTCTTGCGATCTATGCTTCCTCTTCCTATCAGCCAGTGCATAGGAAAAGCTTCATTCTTATTCAAGGCAAAACAGGCATGACTTGTGTGATGCCTTGCAGTTGCTGGTATTTAAATTTACAGCACCCAAGGATATCATATGATGTGTAGACAGTTGTTTCTCAAATTTGTGTTCCTTATGGAAAGTTTATATACAGAAATGCTCTGTAGTTCAGCTGTCACCTTTAATTCACTCGTTTACTATTCCACTTAGACTTCAAAAAATAGAAACAGGAATACTTCCTAACTCATTCTGGAAGGTCAGCATTACCTTCACACAAAAACATGCAATGAAAGTATTAAAAATTATAAACAAAGAAGATTATACATTAATATACTACATGACGTAAATATAAAAAGGCATCAACAAATATCAAGAACTTCAATGTAATATTTAAAATGATTATAGACTGCAAAAAGTAGTATTTAGTTTAGCTAGGTGACACAGATTCAACATTTGAAAATCAACTAATGTAATTAATCACAACAACATGCTGAAAGATGTCATGAGTATATAAATAGATGCAGAAAAAATATGTTTAATGAAATGTAACACCCACTCATGACACAAATTCTTAGTAAACTACAAAAAGAGTTCTTCTTCAACATGATGAAGTATAGCTACAAATATACAAATAACATCCCATTTTCAGTTAGATCAGAACCAATCGATAATGTCCCTTCCTCCCACTTCTTTCACCATCAAAGTCCTAGGTAATGCAATAAGACAATTAAAATAAAATAAACAAAATAAATACTATTTTCAAAGAGAGAATTAAAATTGCCTCTTTTCACAGATGCCAGGGTTGTCCATGCAGAAAATTCAAAACAATTCACCAAAATTCCCTTCTGGAACTAACTACCAAGTATAACAAGGTTGTAAGATACAAAGTTAACATAAAATAATCAATCGCTTTCTTCTATAGCAAGAAAGAGAAAAGATATAAAACTAAAAACCTAAGGATGCCCAAAATAGAATATTTGGGTAGACATATAACAACATATGCACAACATGTATATGAGGACAAATACAACTCTTTGCAAAAAGATTTCATTTATTTATTTGAGAGTAGAGCTATGGACAGAGAGAGGGACAGACAGAGAGAAAGGTCTTCCACCCGCTGGTTCACTCCCCAAATGACTGCAATGGGCCAGAGCTGAGCCAATGGGCAAGAGCCGAGCTTGTCTGAAGCCAGGTGCCAGGAGCTTCGTTTGGCTCTCCCACATGGGTGCAGAAGTCCAAGTTCTCGAGCCATCCTACACTGCTCTCCTAGGCCACAAGCAAGTAACTGTATTGGAAGAGGAGCAGCTGGGACACAAACCAGTGCTGTATGGAAAGCCGGTACTGCAGGCTGAGGCACAGCCCACTGCACCACAGCGCTGGTCAAGATAAATATAACTCTTGAAAAGTAAATCAAAATAAATCTAAATACATGGAGACATAGTCCACGTTCCTGGATAGGAAGTCTTAATATTTTCAGGATGTATGATCTTCCCGACTTGGCATAATTAGTCTACACAATCTCAGTAACAACCCTGGAAAATAATTTTGTGGTTAGTAATAAAGTGATTCATAGAAAGAAAAAATTACTTTATTGAGTGAAATTAAACATTGTTTCCAAATGATTATTGTTTATAGACTTACATATTTTTCTGCTGAACTACAATCTTTTTTTAAACATTCTTTTTGCTGAAATTTTTATTTAGTGTGGCTTGAAGCATCTGACTATAATGTAAGTTTATGTGGGGAGCAACTCGGACTAGACTGTTACTGGAATTAAGACTTATTCTATGCATCTGCTCTCCCACAATATGGCGCTGAGAAGGGAGTAACAACTTCTACGCAGCTGCCTCTCGCCAACTTGAGTGACGACCTGCAGGAGCTGATCCTGCTCCTGATTGGAGGAGACCAGCGTACTCGGCCTGTGGGTAGCAGAGGTAGGATTGTCAGAAGAGGACTATAAAGGAGGAGAGAGACAACATGCACCAGGAACATCTATCTGAAGGAACACCTGTGCAGCCCCCGAGAGAGCCGGCTGGCGGTATGCCGCTCCCCCGCGGAAGTGGGGAAAGTGGCAGGGGGAACCGCCCTTCCACGGAGGTGGAAGGGACGGTAGCCAACCCGGGAAGAACCAGCAGCAAACCCGGGGAGGGCCGAGCAGATAAAAGAGCAGCGCAGCGTCCTGTGTCGTTCCTCCACGAAGAGGGGGAGCGACAAGTTTAAAATACGTTATCTCAAAAATAATAAATAAAATGTTACATTTTTTAAAAGTTTAACTATAGGGGCGAAACTCCTTGCTTATCCACCTCAGCAATGAAGAAAACAGAATGTGTACTTGTCAAAACACTAAAAGTAAAATTATCACATAGGCCCTTTCTGAGTATTTATCCATAGGATTTGAAATGAATCTGTCAAAGAGATAGCTGTCGTCGTATGTTCATTTCAAAATTATTTATAATTACCAAAATGAGGAAACAACCTAATGGAAGAATTTATCAAGTGAAAGTGTATTATATCCTGCCATAGTGTAGAGCTTTGAAACAGAATCAGAATCTGTCATTTGCAATAACATAGATGAACCTTAATTTGAAGGAGCAAAGAATGTCATCAGAGTGGCACTCCCAAATTCTGATTCACATGAACTCTACAGTAATGAAGATAGAATACTATTTTCAGAAATACAGATAAATAGATTTATGGAGCAGACTAGAGAGCCCCAAAATATGTCCTCATAAACAAAGCCAACTTATGTTTGATAGGGGAGCAAGGTAATACAGTGAAGATATCTATTTACACATCAACCCTGGAGCAACTGGATATCTACATGTAAGACAATTTTAAAAAACACCTAAATAAAATTGCACTCATTACAAAATTTAACTGAAAATGTATGATAGAGGTAGATGTGAAAAATTTTCCTGCAACATGACGGAAAAAAGATGCTGATCATAGGATTACTTAGAAGTAATCAGAAGTAAATGCACGAATTATTGAAATCCATACAAGTTATGAAAGAAAATTTCTCCCATGGATTTGAGATCTTAAAGGGAAATCAAAAAGAAATATTGAAAGAGAAGAATTTAATAGAACAAATAAAACTACAGTGGAAATCCTTAATAACAGATAGGTGAAGCAGAAAAAGAATATCAGACAAAGAAGGCAAAGCACAAAACATGGGAAATTATACTGTCAGGACAAACACAAAAAGAGGAAATTAGAAAACTAAAAAACACTGTTGGGAATCTAGAGGATACTATTAATCATCCTGACATATGTTCTAGGAGCTCCTGAAGGTGTGGAAAGAGAGAAAGGATTAGAAGGCCTTTTTAGTGAAATAATAACAGAAAATTTCCCCAATTTGGAGAAAGAAAGGAGCATCCCATATTGGAAGTACATAGAACTCCTAATAGACAAGACCAGAAAAGATCCTTACCACAACACATTGTAATCAAACTCTCCACAGTAAAACATAAAGAAAAGATTCTAAAAATTGCACAAGAGAAATGCCAGATTCTTTGCAGAAAATCCCCAATTAGACTCACCATGGACTTCTCATCAGAAACCCTAAAGGATACGAGAGAATGGGAAGATATATTCCAAATGCAAGATTTTAAGAGAAAAAAAAAAAACCTGTCAACCCAGAATACTACCCTGCAGAGCTCACGTTTATGAACAAAGGTCAAATAAAGACCTGCCATGACAAACAGAAACTGAAAGATCACCACCTGTCCAGTCTGCAGAAGATGCTTTAGGATAGGATGCAAACAGAATCACAAAAATTTGGTCATCATATGGAAGAAGGTAAAGGAAAGAAAATCTCCCAGTAAAACTACAAAGAAAATTTTAAGTAAAATAGGAATATTTATGGAAAAATGGCAGAGCAAAGTCATTACTTATCAAAAGTCACCTGGAATGTAAATTGCGTTAACTCTCCAGTTAAATGACATGACCTAGCTGAATGGACTAAAAGATAGAACCGATTTATTTTCTACCTACAAGCAGCATCTCTCACTAACAAAAATGCATGCAGACTGAAAGCAAAAGGATGGAAAAAGATATCCCATGCTAACAGAAACAAAAAAGGGCTGGTGTACCATCCTGATATCAGACAAAATAGACTTTAACACAAAAAATGTCAAAGAGACAAAGCAAGACACTATGTAATGATTTAGGGATCAATCAACAGGAAGATGTGACTATTATAAACGTATGTGCACCTGATATCAGGCACCTGGCTATTTAAGAGAAATGTTAAGGTATGTAAAAGGAGACATGGACTCCAATACAATTGTAATGGGGGATTTCAATACCCACTTCCCGCAAGGGACAGTTCAACCTGCCAGAAAATCAACAAGGAAACAGTAGAGTTATTAACACTATATACCAATTGGACCTAACAGATATCTACGATACTTTTCATCCAAAAGTTGCAGAATACACATTCTTCTCACCTGTGCATGCAACTTTCTCTAGGATTGACCACATATTAGGGCATAAAGCAAGTCTCAGCAAATTCAAAAAAATCGAATTATACCATGCATCATCTCAGACCACAAGGCAATGAAGCTGGAAAGCAACAGCTCAGGAATCTCCAGGACATATGCAACCACATAGAGACTAAACAACATGCTCCTGAATGAACAGTGTGTCATAGAATAAGTCAAAAGAGAAATCAAAAACTTTCTGGAAACAAATGCAGATGACAATACAACACATCAAAACTTAGGAGATATAGCAAAGCAGTGTTAAGAGGACAGTTTATGCCAATTGGGGCATATATCATGAAACTGGAAAGGGAGCAAATAAATAAACAATCAATGCATCTCAAGGATCTAGAAAAACTGCAGCAAACCAAACGCAAAACTAGTGAGAGTTGATTCTAGTGTGATAAGTAGAATATTGGTTCCAGATAACTGCTATCATCTGTGGAAGCTGATGATACAATAGGTTACATGACAAAGAAGAATTAAATTATAATTATTAATATACTGATTAATTATTATATTATATAATGCATTATATAATATATAATTAATATATTAATATTATTAAATAATTATTAATATATTATTAATTAAATAATTAATATATTAATTACAATAATTATATAATTATGATTAAATTGTAAATTATGATTATGATCTTTTGATCAGGTGACCTTTTTAAGATTTATTAATTTATTTGAAAGGCAGGGATATAGAGAGGCAGCGGCAGAGAGAGAAAGAGAGAGGGAGACAGAGGTCTTCCATCCGCTGGTTCACTCCCCAACTGGCCGCAACTGCCAGAGCAGTACCAATCCAAAGCCAGGATCCAGAAGATTCTTCTGGGTCTCCCACATGGGTACAGGGGCGCAAGGACTTGGGCCATCTTCTACTGCTTTCCCAGGCCATACCAGAGAGCTGGATCTGAAGAAGAACCGCTGGGACTTGAACCGGTGTGCCTTTGGGATGCGGGCACTGCAGGCAGCAGCTTCACCCACTATGCCACAGTGTTGGCCCCTGATTTTATTTTCTAGAACTTCCATAACATAGTACAATTGGTTTAGTGACTTAAACAGTAGGAATTAATTACCTCATTGTTCTGAAGCTTGCAACTTTGAGATCAAGATATTAGCAGTTTGGCTTCTCCTGAGAACTATGAGGAAAACATGTTCCATGCCTGCACCCTTGCTATTGACAATTGACTGACAATCATTGGCAGGATTTGCTTTGGTTAGGTTTATCACTGGGATTCTGCCTTCATTTTCATATGGATTCTGTGTGTGTGTGTGTGTGTGTGTGTATGCCTGTCTCTAAGTCTAAATTACCCTTTTATTTTTTATTTATTAAGAATTATTTATTTATTTGAAAGGCAGAATTACAGAGAGGCAGAAGTAGAGAAAGAGAGAGTTCTTCCATCAGCTGGCTCACTCCCCATATGACCACACAGGCCAGAGCAGCACTGAGCTGAAGCCAGGTGCCAGGGGCTTCTTCCAGGTCTCCCACGTAGATGCAGGGACCCATGAACCTGGGCCATCTTTAACTGCTCTCCCAGGTCATAGCAGAGAGCTGGATTGAAAGTGGAGTAGCCGGGACTCAAACCAACACCTATATGGAATCCCAGCACTGCAGGCACTACACCACAGCGCCGGCCACCTAAATTACCCTTTTAAAAAGACATTCATAGTATTCGATTACAGTCCACAATGTCTAAGTCTTTCATTGAAATTGGTTAACTGTAGAAAATCCCTATCTCGACAGGTCAAATTCCAAGATACTGGGGATCAAGATTTTAACCATTTTCTTTTCTTCACATCATAACAATGTCAAATCTCAATTTCTGAGTGAATGTCTCTTGTCAAAAAATATTTAGTCTCTAGTTGCATGTTGCACTATGCTGTGTTAACACCTTCAGGATCCACTCCCGCAGTGCACTGTTCTCATGGTTTAGATCTGTATGTAATTGCTAAGCCCCATAGTTTCCTCACGTATGTGATTTCCCCAACAACAAGATGGTCTTTCCTGCTTAGGTTTGCTTGAGACTTGTCCCCCACTATCTGTTTAGATTCATTAAAGGGCACAAAATCTTGAAAGGAGAAGAAATACTGTATTGCATGTTCTTCCAAGAGCCTTGTATCAAGACAAGGGAAGGTGATTCCCATGTTTCCCTATCAGAACACAGGCTTCACCCAGATAAAAACCTGGTGTGGCTGCACAGCCAGTCTTCTTTGCATCTTTATTATAAATTTCTGAACCTGGCTTTGAGCACAATGTATGTCTGCAGGACATCTGATGACAGTACTAACAGCAATCTTAAGACATTTTGGCAATTTGTCTAGGGAGGAAAAGACATTCAATATACACCATTTTTCAGAATCCCCTTGTTTTGAGACAAATGAAGACACCATGTGAAACCCTGTCAATTGGAATCAACTGCTTTGCATATGTTGCAACAGCTGAACTAAACTGTAATTGCTATAAAGTCATAGTGTTCTTGATGGTAATTTTACCCTGAAATACAAAGAATATGAAAAATGTAAACATGAAGCTATAATTGTTCTTGAAATGCAAAATTTTCATTCCTAAACAATAATAGATGATAATTTTCTCAAGGTTAGGTAACTAATTTACTGGTACAATAAAATTATTATGACTTCATTTTTAAAACATTTATTTTTTATTTCAAAAGGGGGAAAGGAAAGAGAGAAAGAAAGAGAGACAGAAGGAACTAGAGAGCCTTGCTCTATGCTAGTTCACTCCTCAAATGTTTGGAAAACTAGGACTCGATCCAGGCCTCAACATAAGTGGCAGAGCACATGAATTTACACCATCAACTGCTGCCATTAAAGATTCATATAAGAGGAAACTGGAATTGTGAGCAGACTCAGTAATCAAACGTGGGCACTCCAATATGGGGTGTGGTCATCCCAAGTGATATCTTAATGCTTGTCTTAAATTTAATAATTATCACATAATTTTGCAATTTGTAAATTGTAATTGTATTCCTAAATAAAAATACTCAAGTTTAATTGTCTATATGGAAAGAATACATGCAAGAGAACTAACTGAAGTAAGTTGGACTATTAGCATCCATATGAGGAGACACTGTAGTGCAACAGAGGGTTATAAAAGGTGGTACCTATAACAGGTGTGGAATTGTAATTTTCATCCAAAGAGTTTCAATTGGTTAACAAGTTAATCTTTAATGGATTAAATAAACTTCTGTTATAAAGTCTAAACATGTTCCTCTGTGCTCTCACATTCTTTTTTAATCTGTTAAATATCTTCTCATTTCCTTTTATCAATTGGTTACACTATTTATTTCTAGCACATACAAATACCTCTAAGTTAATTTGAGCTATGCATATTTCAGTTACCATAGCCTTACATTGTAGACAATTTTCTGTCATTGTTATGATTTAAGAGGAAACAATGCTCTCTGCAAAATTATAAGGAATAATAAATAACAGAAAAAGATAGATTGTTAAAAAGGTTGATTGTATGCTTATAACACCAAATGTCAGAGCCTTCTAAAGATCGGATCTCCTTCAGAAGAGAGAATATTATTTTCTGTGTTCCCATACTCTTCCATAAGAACCTAAGTAAATGCATGACAATTTCAATATATACTCCAAAGAACTGGAGTGGAGATTACCCTCGTGTATAGAGGATATATTCATTATATAGTAGAATACATATATATATATTTATATATATACACACATACATACATACACAGATATGTATGTTTAGAATTACTTACTCTCTGAAGTTTTTAAGATTATTTGACTCTGGTAGTTTCAGCTGAACTAGGAAAAGCAATTAAGTAGATGATCAGAAATGACAGAACCATAATATTTAAATTACTAATAGACAAAACCATTAGAGAGGGAAAACTTGCCATGATGAGAATATAAATGTGGGTACATAGATGAGTAACTATTTGCAGAGAGATCTAGAAGGCAGCATAAAGAAAGGCAGGGAAAACAGCTGGCTGAAGTCATAAGTGATGCTAGGAAGGCAAGAGATCCTGATACATAGCAGTGAACAACACGGCAAGCAAGGAGCTTGCACATTTCTTTTCACCTCATGCCGGCTCTCTCTACACAAAACAAACCAAACAGCAACTGGTGTATGTGTTCTCATTGCCTCATTACAAGAGGGAACTTATCCCCACGCCTCAATATAGCCTTATATTAGATCCATAATGACAGATCATATCCTCTATTGAATCCAAACAATGAATTAGAATTTGAGGCCTCCATTCATCTTGTGGCATCTGAGATCAAATTCTTGCTCCACAATCTCCTCATGGCATTTTTCACTTCTGCATTTCTCAGTGTATAAATCAGAGGGTTCAGAAAAGGTGTTCCAATTGTAAAAAACACTGTTATCATTTTGTCTATAGGGAAAGTGGTGTTAGGACGTGTGTATATGAATATGCAAGGAACAAAGAACAGGATGACCACAATGATGTGAGAGATGCAGGTAGAGAGGGCTTTTCTCCTCCCTTCAGCGCTGTGGTTCCTCAGAGAATGTAGGATGATCACATAGGAGAACATCAGCATGAAAAAGCTCACTGTGCAAATGGCCCCACCATTGGACACCAGGAGTAGGTTGATCACATAGGTGTCTGCACAGGCGAGCTTCAACAAGGGCTGCAAGTCACAGAAATAGTGATCAATCACATTAGGCCCACAGAAAGGTAAACTCAAGACAAGGGAAATTTGAGCTGAAGAATGCACACAGGACCCCACCCAGGCTAAGGCCACCAAGATGGTACAGACCTGGGGGCTCATGATGGTCGTGTAGTACAAGGGCTTACAGATGGCCACATAGCGGTCAGCAGCCATAAGGACAAGGATGAAGATCTCCAGGCAGCCAAAAAAATGGCACGTAAAAACTTGGATAAAGCATTCACTGAAAGAAATAGTGGCTTTCTCCAAAAGTGCATCTGCAATGGTTCTAGGGGCTACGGCGGTAGAGAAGCAGGTATCAGATAAGGATAAGTGAAAAAGGAAGAAGTACATTGGACTCCCAAGTGCTCGGCTGGTCCTGATGGTGACAAGAATTAGCAAGTTACCCAATATTGTTCCCAAATAGAAAAACAAAAATGTGACAAACACCATTTTCCTCCTATGAGGATCCTCTGTCAACCCCAGTAGAATGAACTCAGTCACATTAGTATGCAGCTTCATGGCTTCATGAATGAGGAGAAGGGACAAGTGTGAAATGGTTTACCTGCAAAAAACAAAGGGATACATTTGTGGTGTGCTAAGTGATGTTATGAAATGTTTTCCTCAAACTTTAATATTCCTCATCAGAGAGATTCTGTCTGAGATTTCTTACTGAGTCCAAGAACGGTTCTTTCTCAATTTGAGTGACAAGTTCATAAGGTTATTTTGAGGGCCAAACATGCTTATGAATGTAATGTTCTCCTATTATAGCCTTCTTTGAATACAAGACCTTGTCAGTTTGGGGAAGGTTCTGAGTGATTTTGCTAACTCAATGTATGTAACATCAAGTTGTATACCTATTTTAGCATTAGCTTCATTGTTACTATACCCAGTAAGCATCAGGGTCCACATTTTAGATGGTGCATCACTCATCATTTAGGATGAATTTATTTGCTTTTGGAGAGTTGTGATATAAAGTCACTCATTACTGCTCTTCTAAAGAGAATTTATACATAAAATGTATAAATGCCCATTAAGGCATATCTTATTTGTACCAGATAATGTTGTCTGCTTCTCTGCAGAATTTCTCCCAAACATTCCACCTTGAAAAAAGAAAAGGAAATGCTTATAGCCTCTAGATAATCTGTCCACTTAGTTGCTAATATTTTACCTATTCCCTGTCTGATTTTCCTCTGCTTTATTAAAAGGAAATCATAGAATACTCAGAATCCTTGAGGATTCATTTAAATCAAAATAAAGATGGGTATGATTGTGCAATTTTTCACAGTTTTGCTATTCAGGTTTTTAGATTTTGTGACTGGATCAAGGATTTTACAAGTGCGTAGTTTGAATGAGTATTGCTGGTTTTAATATAGTTGAATATAGTATAGTTTTCATCATTCAGGTATCCAAGACCATCCTCCTCTGTCCACCAATCTTAGAACATAGAGATTCAGAAGCAGTAGTTAGGAGTGGTTTTACAGAAGAGTGATAGTAAATAATCAGTATCTGATTTGTCATTCATTTTGTTTTCTATCTTGGAAAATACAGTGATTATTCAACTTTGATTTTTTATAGTTTTATTTACTTATTTGAAAGAGTTTCAGAGAGTTTTTTTAATTTACCTTTTCAATTTTGATTTAATTTTTAAAACATTTTGCCATAATCACTTCAAATGCAGATACCATATAGATGTGTGTGTGTGTGTGTACAGAGATATAATATTTTTATTGAAAACAGGGAGGCAAAATATATATGCAGGTATAAACATAAACTTAGGTATAATCTGTTTAAGTATAACCTGGAAGGCACATGTAGCCTGTGTTTTCCTTTTTTAATACTATATACCAGGGGATTCCAATTCAATCCCATCAAGGTGGCATGTACCAATGCCATCTCACTAGACACAGTGATCAATTTCTGTTCACAATTGATCATAATGATAGGACTAAGAACCAAAGGGATCACATAAACAAGACTAGTGTCTGCAAATACTAGCTGATAGAATAAAAAAGGGACAGAACGATCCAACATGGGAAGTGAGATACACAGCAGACTCATAGAATGGCAGATGTCCTAAACAGCACTCTGGCCTCAGAATCAGCCCTTAAGGCATGTGGATCTGGCTGAAATGCCCATGAGAGTATTTCAGGCATGGAAAGCCAAGACACTCTGGGGAAAAAAAAAAAAAAAAAAAACCTAAATGAAAGATCTCCACGAGTGAGATCCCAGTGGAAAGAACGGGTCATCAAAGAAGGAGGCACCTTTCTCTGAAGGGAGGAGAGAACTTCCACTTTGACCATGGATGGCCTTGTCTAAATATGATCAGAGTCGGTGAACTCAGGGGGCTTCCTTAGCCTTGGCAGCTCATGACAAGAGCCTAGGGTGATTACTGAGGTCATAAACAAGAGTGTCAATTTGTTAAGTCAACACCAGGAGTCACTGTGCACTTACTCCTCATGTAGGATCTTTGTACTTAGTGTGCTATACATTGAGATTTAATGCTATAACGAGTACTCAAACAGTATTTTTCACTTTATGTTTCTGTGTGGGAGCAAACTGTTGAAATCTTTACTTAATGTATGCTAAACTGATCTTCTGTATATAAAGAGAATCGAAAATGAATCTTGATGTGAACTGGAATTGGAGAGGGAGTGGGAAAGAGGAGGGTTGCGGGTGGGAGGGACATTAGAGGGGGGGGGAAGCCATTGTAACCCAAAAGCTGTACTTTGGAAATTTATATTCATTAAATAAAAGTTAAAAAAAAAAAACTACATGTACTGTTCATGCTTTGTGTTTTAAGGAGTGGTTGGTCAAAGCACGGAACATGCTAGGCAAATTACATACACATTCCCTAAAATCATTTGCACCTCTCCTTTTATTTATTTTATTTTCTTCAATAGACTTGATATATGGTCTATCAGTAAATTCTCTTGGGAAAATATATGATGAGGTTAACATTTGGGGGTTTCCAAGAAATAAAAATAAACAGTTCTGGACTCTGTTATCATTGGCAAGGATTTTTTCCCATAAGGGAACAGGGATTGAATCTTAATCATTAAAATAGGCTCACTTTTTAATTTGTTCATTAAAAGGAGTGATCATAGAAACCTCTAAGAGACTTTTGCTGCTCTGTAAGGACTTTCCTGTATCCTTCCTTATAACATTGCATATAATTTCTTATGTGAAAAAATGTGTGTATTCTTTCAACTTCTTTTCTGAAATAATAAATATGTGATTTCTTCTTTATATATAGTTTAATTTTGATTAATATAAGGAGAATAGATTTTATGTATTTCATAGGTACAATTCTTAGACAGTAACCATACTTCCCTGCTTCTTTTTCCCTCCCTCAATCCCCCTCATTCATTATTTTCTTTAATTTTTGAAAAGACATAATTTCAATCAACTCTCTATTCATAGGCTTAAAGCACTACTAGTCATGATATTCAAAAAAAAGAAAAAAAGTAGAAATACCACAGTTCCTCAAGGGATAAAAACAGCAATCAAATCTCAAGCTATTCAGTTCATTCTTTTACTTTTTTATTGTATGTTAACTACTACATATCAGAGAAAACACATGACATTTGTCTTTTGGGGACTAAGTGTATTGTTTTTCAGTTACCTCCATTTTGTTGCAAAATAAATTTTTTTCTAAATATAACAGCCTTTGGAGGCAAGATATTGTGGAAGTCTTTTTAATCTCCAAGTGTGTGACTTTGGTCATACCTCTGAGTGTATAACTTTTCATTTCTATATTAACAATCTGATTATACTATCAATTACTGACACCGGCATTTACTTTATACATCTGGATGTTGATTTTTGAGGTAACTGAAAACCTTACATAGACATAACCAAATTAACCTGGTTCTCCTTTCAGGTTCTCATCAAATATTAATGAGTTGTTTAATCCATAGTCAATAACCATCTTGGAATTCCTATCCATTTTCATCTACTTCACCCACTTCAAAACTTCATGACCAACTCTAGAGACCTCTAAGAGACCCTATAAGGGCTTTCCTGATTTGCTTTCTTATAGTATTTCATATAATTGCTTAAATTCAATTATGTGTGCATTTTTTACTTCTTCCCTGAAATAAGAATATTGGAAATCTGCATTCTCAGAAAACTATTCTGTATTGTGTGTATAGATGAAGATTAGATATAGTTAGTGTTTTTAAATTGAATATTTTCTCTTATGTTATGATATAATAATAATCTAATATTTTAGTACCATTCTTTGTGCAAACCAAAATCATATTATTTCTATTACTATTATTGTTATTACTGGGGCTTCCCATATATTGTGCATGATAAAGAAATATGATCCTGATTTGAAAATCTAAAATAAAATCTTATGTTGGATTTGAAATAGCTTATTGAATAAATATTGTAAGGTGGAGTAGAAGGTGTTGTACTTTGCAGAACACCCATTGTCATGAATGACACTGGAACTCTGATACCCATAAACATGGGTATCTTAATAACTTGTTGTTGGAGCCAGCATTGTGGCATAATGGATTAAGCCATTGCCTGCAATCCCAGCATCCCATATTGATGCCAGTTCAAGTCTTGGCTACTCCCTATCCAGTAACTTGCTAATGCAGCAGTGGAAGCTGGCCCATGTCCTTGGGCCCCTGCACCTACACGGAAGTCCTGGATAAAGCTTCTGGTTCCTGGCTTCAATCTGGCCCAGCTCTGGTCATGTGGCCAATTGGGGAGTGGATGAGTGGATGGAAGATCTTTCTATATCCATCTCTCCCTCTCTTTCTGTAACTCTGCCTTTCAAGTAAACAAAATATTTTTAAAAAATAATTAGTGGCTGCTTTACATCCTTGGCCCTTCAGAAATTCATAAAGAGCGTTAACATTTTTCATTTCCTTCTGATACTTGTGCATGTTTTTGTGGATGTCTATATGTAAGATTCTATGTCCCAGAAGAGAGTTAAAACCTTTCAATTGAAACACAAAATAAAGTACAAAAATAGTTTACAATTATCTAGAGACAAAATAGCACTTGTGAATATAACATATCCTCTAATAACTACTATACTTACCTCAACTCTTCCAACATGATTAGCCAATTTAGAATGACTCCATTGGTCAAAACAGTGTGTTGATGTCAGTGGCCAGGAAGAAGAGCTGTAAGAAAAGCAATCAAGGAAAGATGGAGACTAGTTGAGGCTGCACTGCAGAGAGTCAAGTGGCACCTTCTGTGTTCACATATTGTGTTGCAGAGACCATGAGAAGCGTTGCTTCTCCATCGTTATTCCCTCTCACATCATCCACCTCTCCCTAATTCAGTTACATTAGACTTATATCTTTGGAAAAGCCCCATACACTCACTGTATTTCTAAGAAGAATTTGCCATTTTGTGTGGAAAGGAAAACAGGTTTTTTGAGTATTTTATCCTTCAAAAGCTGAAATCAAAGAGTGGTATAATCTATCCACATTGAGCTCTTCATTCTATGTGACTCCATCTTTTGTTTCTGCTACCTGATCAAGAGATGCTCTGGGAGCCAGTGCTGTGGCATAGCAGGTCAAGCCACTGCCTGCGAGGTTGCAATGCCATATGGGCACTAGTTCAAGTCCTAGCTGTTCCACTTGCCATCCAGATCCCTGCTTGTGCCTCTGGGAAACCAATAAAGGATATCCCAAGTACTTGGGCCTCTGCACCCATGTGGGAGATCTGGAAGACAATCATGGCTCCTGGCTTTGGACAGGTCCAGCTCCAGCTGTTGTTGCCATTTGGGGAATGGACCATCGGAGGGAAGATCTCTCTCTCTATTTCTCTGTAACTCTGATTTTCAAATAAATAATTAATCTTAATAATTAAGAGAAATGCTTTGGAAAGCAACCTGGTCTGAGGTTCAAAATATCTTCATAAAAGTCCATATCCATTATCTATGGTTCCTATATTTGTCCCAAATACTATGAAATTAACATTTAATTATACCTTGACTCAAATATTATTAAACAGTAGGGACATTTTGTAGGACTAAAGATAGATTAATGATACATTAAATGATACATTAAAGAAGATTAAGCAGTGGCAAATATTGATAAAAAAGGGAACATTTTTACCTGGATTATGTTATGCAATGCCTTTCCCACACATATGACATTATCTTCCAACTTCAATACGTAATGGTTGGTCTCCTCCTTTAAATGTTTACATGGAACACTCTGAGATGTAATTATTCAACTTTTCAAACTAAATCTTAGCATGTATATCAATTGTAAGTTATTTTCTTATGACACCATTCAAGAAATGGAAAGAGAAATAATTCTTTGCTCTAGTACACAATACTCTACCCAGAACTGTTTCTTGGGTGTGGAAAACTTGGCATTCTCCAGTAGTGTCATGAAGGTCACTATTAGCTGTTTCTCTATTAAAATAACCTCTTCTAAGTTTCTAATACCCACACTTTTAGAGAGTACTTATTTGGCTCAGTTGCCTTACATTAAAAACAATCATGAACTTTTTTGCACTCAGACATCTCAAGAAACCATAAAAAGCCTTTAGAGATGGAATACATTGTCCTTCTCACCACATACAATGACAGATTTTCACATCCCTGATGTTCATGAAACATTTGTTGAACTCAATGTATCATTTTATCCCTCAACTGATATTTCATTGCATTTATTTGCTATATTACGAGTGAATCATGAAAAACATTGTTGCAGTAAGATTAAATTATACTCCTCCATCAGAATGCCTCTCTGAAACTGAAAGTTGACTGTGTTCTGTCCCTTACCTGGCAGAAGAGTCTCTAGATACTGCAAGTACCTTCATCTCCTTTGAACACAGCCTTCTTAATGAATAGTGGAAAAATTGTTCCTTTCTGGATTCCAGGGGGAATATTTAACATATAACAATGTAAAACAGTTTCATCTTAGAGAGTATTATTCCCTAAAGTTATTTTTCGTTAATTAGAAGTATCTCAAATGTAATAAATGTAACTTTTGTTTGTTTTTTTTTTTTCTATTTAGCCCATAAGAGCAACAAGTTAGCCCTCTGCATAGTCAATAACAAGATAGAAAAGTTTGGGAGTGTTGGGTGCCTGAGATACACCTAACACACAAAGGAAAACGAGGAAAAATACAAATGAGTGATGAATAGAAATTTAGAAAATAAGGAGAAAAACAGTAGTGTCATTGGTATAAAAGTAGATCAAGAAAAAACTCATCAGAGTCCTTAGGTTGGTATTCTCTGTGACAGGAACAAATTTCTCTAGCGTTGTAATGCACTTGTAATTTATTTGAAAGTACAATCCAGGGAAGGCAATGTGATGTCAAAAGCAGAGTATCTATTCTGTGGGCTATAGGCCGTTCTCACCAGAGACCCACAGATTCATAGCAAGTGATCTGCTGATTCATATGCATAGTGAGAATTGAATCTCAGAAGTTTTCGGATTTATTCTTATCTATTTTTACTAACTCAAACTGGCAAAAAAGCTATTTTTAGGAATAAATTTTATTAAAATAATTTTTATTTAACCAAATATTTAGTGAGTACAACTTAGATAATAGGGTCCATATTTATCACTGAACATAAGTTACATCATTCAATTTAAGTAAGTGTTCTATGAGGTTGTTGCTAGCAGTCCACAAAGTAGAAACTTAAAATTCGCAGAAAATTAGCAGCTTTCCCAGGCTGCATATTTAGTAAATGTAGTGAAGGAGTCCATAACAAATGGCTGTCTTATTTTGTGTTTTTTACTCTCCCCAAATATTTGCTTTTCAATAACAAAAAATGAAAAACAGGCAGTACTAAGAAGTGATGATATTGAAATAACTTTTGACTAGTCAGTGTTCTATCTCAGGTTGAGGAGCTTAGAATTGTTTATAAGACAATGAAGAGGTTGAAATTCATGTAGCCAGAGGATGAACACTTGCAAATGCTAAGTAGATGGTTTTTTTTTTTTTTTTTAAGATTTATTGATGATTTTTTTTGACAGCAGAGTGGACAGTCAGAGAGAGAGAGAGAGAGAGAAAGGTCTTCCTTTTTGCTGTTGGTTCACCCTCCAATTGCCGCCGCGGCTGGTGTGCTGCGGCCAGCGCATCGCGCTGATCTGAAACCAGGAGCCAGGTGCTTCTCCTGGTCTCCCATGCGGGTGCAGGGCCCAAGGACTTGGGCCATACTCCACTGCACTCCCGGGCCATAGCAGAGAGATGGCCTGGAAGAGGGGCAACTGGGAAAGAATCCGGCGCCCCGACTGGGACTAGAACCTGGTGTGCCGGCGCCGCAAGGCAGAGGATTAGCCTATTGAGCCACAGCGCCGGCCTATGATTTATTGATTATTTATTTGAAATGCAGAATTACAGAGAGGCAGAGACAGAGAGAGAGAGAGAGAGAGAGAAAGAGATCTTCCCTTCACTGGTTCACTCCCCAAATGGCCACAACTGCCAGAACTGGGCCAATCTAAAGCCAGGATCCGGGAGCTTCTTCTGGGCCTCCCACAGGGGCACAGGGGTCAAAGCACTTGGGCAATCTTCTACTGCTTTCCCAGGCCATTGCTGAGAGCTGAATTGGAAGTGGAGCAGCCGGGTGTGGAACCGGCACCCATATGGAATGCCGGCATTGCAGGCAGTGGCTTTACCTGCTCTGTCATAGCACTGGCCCCAGTTGTTTTTTAAAAGTATGACTTTCCAGTCAGTATTACAAAACTCTATTTGGAAATTGTCACATGCAACTTTAAATCATGAGATTGGGTAAGATCATCCAACACAAATACTTAGAGAGATAAATGATCCAGCAAGGAAATGTAGTTACACAAACATTTGAAAGATTCTCTGAACGATCTTGTGAAACATGCTCAAAGAATCAGACAAAATCATGAAAGAATAGACACATGTAGTCTAAAGGACTAGACTTTTAGGAGCAGTGTGTGAATATTCTGCATGAGAAGACCCCATGAACACTAGTGTCTGAAGCTTCCAGAGATAACAAGTCCTGATTGAAGCGGTCAATGGCCACAGAACTTTGAAGTAGAAGAACGTGCATACAGGCAGAAACCAGGAGAAAATTCATATTTTGTTCCTCAAAATTTAATAGATTCTGTAAATGGAACACCTACGGAGGATAGAAATCATGACTATTTTATTGTGAGCTACTAGCATACATATATGCACACACATATGAGGGAACTTTAAAAGATTTATGGAAATGAAATTAAAAGACAATAGGCATTATTTGTGACATTTAGAAGACTATGCATGTATACTCACATATAATCATAGTATTTATAATTATATAGTATATGACCAAATCAATCATTTAGTAAGTGAATGAATAAAACAAAAGAATTCAAATTGAAAAATAAATTGACTAAATGCATAATTACCCTTTGTGCGAAAGTAGCTCTGTGATGGAACATGAAACAGCAATCTCTTTTCATTCTTTCTAAAGAACTCTAAGATCACTAATATAGAAGGCAGCATAAAGAAGTAACATCTAAATCTTGGAAAAACCAATTATTCCTCTAGGGACCCATTCTAAAAATGTGACCCTGTAGCACACTCAACAGCACTGGGAGGCACCGAATAGGGTACTGAAAATTGTTAGTTTGTCTTCATAAGATTGTGTGTGATAATTTTCATGATGAAGAATCAAATGTTTTATGAGTAAATGGATGCATTCACATTTAGTGGGACTTGTGTGATTTTGCTGAGAGGGTCAAAATGTCTGCAGGCACTTACAGCCTGCTTCACAACAACAGATAAAGATGAGTTCTAAGAGCGGCCACCTGGAATAAGAGAGGGAGGAGATGGACAGTTCGGCACATGCTCACTTGGACTTACTCCTAATGGTAGAGCTAGAAACGTGCCATGGGATTCCAAAACCCAATAAGATGGCATATACTGATGCCATCTTACTAGTCAAAGTGTGATCAGTTTAACTTCATAATTGATCATAATGATAGGATTAAGTGTCAAAAAGATCACATAAACAAGACCAGTGTCTGCTAATACTAACTGATAGAATTAAAAAGGAGAGTACAATCCAACATGGGAAGTGGGATACACAGCACACTCATAGGGTGGTAGATGTCCTAAACAGCACTCTGGCCTCAGGATCAGCACTTAAGGCATTCGGATCTGGCTAAAAAGCCCACAAGAGTTTTCAGGCACGGAAAGCCAAGACATTGTGGGAAAAAAAATGACATAAATGAAAGAACTCTGTGAGTGAGATCCCAGTGGAAAGAATGGGCCATCTAAGAAGGAGGTGCCTTTCTCTGAAGGGAGTAGAGAACTTCCACTTTGACTATGGCCTTATCTAAATAAGGTTGGAATTTGTGAACCCAAGAGGATTCCATAGCCTTGGCAGCTCATGATAAGAGCCTCAGGTGATTAGTGACATCATAAATACGAGTGTCAATTGTTAAATCAACAACGGGAGTCACTGTGCACTTTCTCCCCACGTAGGATCTCTGTCCTTAATGTTTTGTGCTATGAGAATTAACGGTAAAACTAGTATTCAAACAGTACTTTATAGTTGTATGTCTGTGTGGGTGCAAACTGTTGGAATCTTTACTTAGTATATACTAAATATATACTAAGTTGATCTTATGTATTACACACACACACACTCACACACACACAGACACAAAATAAAACAAGCGAACGAAACATTTTCACCTAAGACTATAGCTATCAGGTCAAAAATCAAGTAGCTCCTGTCAGGTCAAAAATGAAGTAGCTAATAAGATACACATGTGTTTTGTGTGAATCATTGAGAAATTGGTATTCTATGAAAGAGTTTTTGATGCACATAATGACTTTCCCTTATTTGTTAGATATTATTAAAACATGTGATTTAGAAAGTTACATTTGAGGTATATGATTATGCTTGCATTTTAATAAGCATGTTATAAAAATATTTCCATTTGCCTACATACAAGCATTAAAGATGACTTGAAGAGCCTAGCAATGGGATAATAATGAAAAGAATTTCCATCTGTTGTATGAGTTTGATATCTTGGAGTTCTTTTTTTTATTCCTAAAATACAGCCTGGATCCAAAACACTAGCCTTGTAGGATAACATCTCTTGTTTGGAAAATGATAATGAGGTATAGTTTTTGGCTCTTTTATCTGTTCACAGATTTGTTATAACAAATAAATAGATTTTTGAAATCTTTAATCTTTATCAGATTCCATTCAGTGACAGGTTCTGTCTGCTGGTACTTTGACCTGTAAGAAATTTCTTAAATTGAAAAATTCAAAAAGATCACCTAGTCAAAACTGGATTTTTTAAACCTTATTTCATATATTCAAAAAATATTTGAGAGGTAGAATTACAGACAGAGAGAGGGAGAAACAAAGAGAGGTCTTCCACCCACTGGTTCACTCTCTAAATAGCTGCAAAGGCCGAGATTGTGCTGATCTGAAGCCAGGAGCTAGAAGCTTCATCCTGGTGTCCCACGGCCCATTGAGTTGGGCCATCTTCTACTGCTTTCCCAGGCCATAGCAGAGAGCTGGATCGGAAGAGGAGCAGCTGGGATATGAACTGGCACCCTTATTGGATGCCAGCACTTTATCCATGGGAGAGTGTGGACGCTCTGGCACCCACAGATATCTTCAAAATGTTCTCTCTGGATTACTTCCCAACAGAGCATACTACAATGGAAACTGGTCTAGAGTTTCCAGCAACCGAAGTGCTAATAGTTCCCAAGATGTCTAATTTTGCTATCTAGCATCACAGGTTGGTAACACACCTCTGAATGTAGGAAGATCATCTTAAGCAGTGGGTGTCTAGGTTAGCCTGTGATTATATCTGGAACCAGCTCTGCAGGTACATGGTGTAGGGTTCCTGCACTCCTAGAAGTGTGCATCAGAGATTATCCTATAAGGTCATAGGAAACTGTAATGAAATGCATTGTCAGATTGGAGTAACCTTGGATGGAGTCTTCTGCTCCCATCTCAGCTCTCTCCTAGAACAAAATACCAACAGGTTTTCTGGATATTAGCTCCATCAATAATTTTAAGATAACTTATTTTTGAGTACTTCCCCTTTGTATTATTTGTATTATTTATTATGCCTGAATTTCTTTAAAAATACAAGTTACCATGTATACTGTTTTATGTCAATTTAGGAAATTTGCTGCTGATATTTTGAGACAGCAACGTAGATTTTCTGATTGTAGTCATTATTCCACTAACCACTGCAAAGAAGTCACAGAGACTGCCTTTTTATTGAAGGGCCCCTGCACTAAGAGAATTACACATTTAAAGTGAAATAGAATTGTTAAGGATTCTTTTTATTACTATTATAAACTTAAAGATAAACCTTGGGGCCAGCGCTGTGGCACAGTGGGTTAAAGCCCCAGGCTGAAGCACCGACATCCCATATGGCGCTGCTTTGAGACCTGGCAGCTCCACTTCCGATCCAGCTCTCTGCTGTGGCCTGGAAAAGCAGTAGAATGTGGCCCAAGTCCTTGGCCCCTGCATCAGCATGGGGGACCTGGAAGAAACTCTTGGCTCCTGGCTCCTGGCTCCGATCAGCTCAGCTTTGGCTGTTGCAGTCATTTGGGGAGTGAACCAGCGGAATGGAAGACCTCTCTCTCTCTCTCTCTCTCTCTCTCTCTCTCTCTGGCTCTACCTCTCTCTGTAACTCTGCCTTTAAAATAAATAAAATAATTCTTTAAAAAAAGGTAAACCTTACTATAAATAATACAATTTTGACCTATGCAAGCCACTATTAGTATCCTTGATTTGAAATTATTTAAAATTAGACTTCTTGGCTCAAAAAGCCTAGATAATGTTCTTCCCAAAATTTTATGCAGGCAATATGTTCTCTAAAGCTACTTTCTATTTATGTAATTACTTGAGCAATTTTAGCTTTCTCTGAAATATTTAAAGAAGCTTTAATGATCCTTGTTAATACTGGAATATTTTACTATGGTAAGATTCAGTACATAGACATCTCACCTTCCTAATGGTACACCTGGGAAAGCAGTGGAAAATGGCTCAAGTCCCTGGGCCCCTGCACCCACGTGGGAGGCCTGGATGAATCTCCTGGCTCCTGGCTTCAGCCTGACCCAGCCCTGGCTGTTGAGGCCATCTGGGGAGTGAACCAACGGATAAAAGGTCTCTCTTTCTCTCTTCTCCCTTTATCTCTGTAATTCTGATTTTCAAATAAATGAATAAATCTTTATAAAAACAAAAAAGTTATTTTGAAAAAAAAGTGATAGCAACAATGGATCTGGCAGACGTGCAGAAATTAATATAGAGACATAAGAGATACAAACAATGAGGTGATATGACAACATTAGAATGCTTTATTAGCAGGGCACAAATAAAGGAAATTGATAAAACGCTTAATGGTGATTGAAAAGAATGGTTGTAAGGATGCTCAGAGAGACATAAGAGAATATCAATATACAGCTAACCCAAATTAGGAAATCAATGTATGGCGTTCACAAAAAATTAGCAAAAAGAAAGAAATTTTGAAAAAGAACCAAATGGAAATCTTAGAGTTGAAAAAATCAGTCAAATAAAAAATACAATTGAAAGTCAGCCATAAAAAAAAGTGAAATACTGTTTTCCACAACAAAATGGATGTACTTGGAGACCATTATGCTTAGTGAAATAAGCCAGTTCCAAAAGGACAAATATCATATGGTTTCCCTGATTTGTGATAACTAATTTACAGAGTATAAAAAATGTAATATACGTGAATGAGACTGACATTTTGAAATTTGATTATTGCTTATAGCCCTTGTCTAAACATCTGAGAAGTAGTTTTTGTTTTTCTACTTATTACTTGTTGAATTATTTATTTGGTGGAGGGTTAAGCTTGTGACTAACAAAGTAAATTGAGGGGCCTGCTTTGTGGCATAGTGGGCAAAACCCCCACCTGCAGTGCTGGCATCCCATGTGGGTACCAGTTCGAGTTCCAGCTGCTCCACTTCTGATCAAGTTCTCTGTTATGGCCTGGGAAAGCAGTGGAAGATGACCCAGGTGTTTGGGACCCTGCACCCACAAGGGAAACCTGGAAGACACTCCTGGCTCCTGGCTTTGGATCAGCTCAGCTCCTGCCATTGTGGCCAACTGGGGAATGAACCAGTGGATGGAAGACCTCTCTCTCTCTCTCTGGTTCTCATTCTCTCTCTGTGTAACTAAGACTTTCAAATAAATAAATAAATCTTTAAAAATAAATTGAAAATATGTCATTGCAAGAATTAAAAGAAAAAATAAGAAAGGAAGGAACAGGGCAGGTGGGAGTGAGTGAGGGAGAGAGGTTATGGTAGGAAGTATCATTATTTTCTTGAAACTATATGCGTAAAATGAATGAAATTTGTTTCCTTCATATACAAACTTTTATAAAAAGAAATTCCCAATGACAGACAAGATGAAGCAGAAGGCGTATCTGAATCTTAAAGACAGGTCTTTAGTTATATCTCAGATAAAATAGTGATAAAAATAATACAGTGTTTGTAATCTTTGGGGCACAATGAACAGAAATAATATTCACATAATGGAAATTATTGAAGGAGCGAATATAAAAGGCAGATGAAATCCATTCAATGACATGATAGCTGAAAACTCCTCCACTGCAGAGAAAGATATGGATGTTTAAGTACAGGAGGCAAAAGAACCCAACAGAGATGACCAGAGAAGATCCTGACAATGACACAGCATAGTCAATTTTTCTTCTTTTTTTCATTATTTGTAATGTGTTGGAAAGGCAGAGAGAGAGAGAGAGAGAGAGAGAGAGAGAGAAGCATATAGAGAGATCCCCTTCACTGCTTCAATCCCACAAAATAAAATATATATTTACAAGTAAGAAAATACAACAATTGAGAGGGAAAAATCAGATAGCAGGTTAACAGAAACTAGACACTGCAGAAGCTGGTTTTTGCAGATGAGATTAGAGAACTTGAAGATACAGCACTAATAACTATGCAAGTTGAAAAATAAGGAAAAAAGACTAAATAACAATGAACAGTGCTTCAGTGGGCTTTAGGTAAACTTCAACATTATAAAGAATTGGATGAGAGGAAGTATAGGAAGATATTTAAAGAAGTAATGAACAAAACGTTTAAAATTCGAGGGAACCTATTCACCTATAGATTGTTTTGTTTTGTTTTGTTTTGTTTTTTTGACAGGCAGAGCGGACAGTGAGAGAGAGAGAGAGACAGAGAGAAAGGTCTTCCTTTGCCCTTGGTTCACCCTGTGGGGCTCCATGGGATGCGCAGCCATGGAGCCCCCACGTCAAGGTCGGTCTGATAGCTGTTGCTGTGTTTTTATCACAAGGTGGATGTTGCTAGTTTCGGTTAGGGCAATGCTTTCCCACGGTCGGGACTTTCCAGAGGCACTGAGCCTGTCTCATAAACAACAAGATGGCGCTGAGGACTATGCGGTGAGCCTGCCTGCTCACTCTCCTCCCTTCATTCTTTCTCTGTCACTGTTATTTTCTCATTAAAAGTCTACTGAAGACCGATAAGCTGAGAACAGTGTCGTTCCTTTGCGGGCAAGGGAGCGGCATACCCTCCAATGGCCGCCACGGCTGGTGTGCAGGGCCGGCGCACCGCGCTGTTCCGAAGCCAGGAGCCAGGTGCTTTTCCTGGTCTCCCATGAGGGTGCAGGGCCCAAGCACTTGGCCATCCTCCACTGCACTCCCTGGTCACAGCAGAGAGCTGGCCTGGAAGAGGGGCAACCAGACAGAATCCGGTGCCCCGACTGGAACTAGAACCCGATGTGCCGGTGACGCAGGCGGAGGATTAGCCTATTGAGCCATGGCGCCGGCCAACCTATAGATTAAAATGAAAGAAATCCGAAATACAAAAAGCATGAAGAAAACTATGCGAAAAGATACAGCAAAATAAATTAATCAAAAGCAGTGATAGAGAAAATCTTGGAGCCTACACTGTATAGCGGGTAAAGCCGCCTCCTCCAGCACCAGCATCCCATGTGGGCACCGGTTCAAGTCCCGGCTGCTCCACTTTGATCCAGCTCTCTGCTGTGGCCTGGAAAAGCAGTAGAAGATGGCCCAAGTCCTTGGACCCTGCCCCCGAGTGGGAGACCCAGAGGAAGCTCCAGGCTCCTGGCTTTGGATCCGCACAGCTCCAGCCATTGCAGCCTTCTGGAGAGTGAACCATCAGATGGAAGATTGACTCTCTCTCTCTCTCTTTCTTCCTATGCCTCTCTGTAAATCTGCCTTTCAAATAAATAAATAAATAAATAAATCTTTTTAAAAAAGAGATAGTGAAAATAAAAAAAAAGAGAAAAAAAGCAAACAACAACCAACCAAACAAAAAACCCAAGAGTACAGAGGAATTAAGGCAAGAATTAGGAGAGAATAGGGAGATGTAGGTCAAAGGAAGCAAAGTTGCATACACGTAAGATACACAGGGTGAGCAAATCTAGAAATATAATGTGCAACACAGGATCTATAGTTAATGATATAGTATTATAGTATATGTATATAGTATATTTATAGTAAATTTTAGGTGTTATCAAAATAGGGAGTAAACAACTATGTAAGATGATGTATTTGTTAATTTGATTGGCCCTAGCAATGATTTTTCTATGCATAATTTTATCAAAACATGATGTAGTATATTTTAAATATAAGTTACTTCAAAAGTCATAAAATGGAATTAAACTAATTTTATTTTGTGCAAATTTTTATATCCCTAAATACTTATATATATATATATAATACAAGTTTACAAATAAAGTACTCAAATGAAATTGTCAACCTAGAATCAATACTTGCAAAAATATGTTTAAAATACGTGAAGTGATGACTAACATTTCTGAGAATCAAATCAAGTATTAGCATCAGACTTCACTGAAAAAAGGTGGGCAATTTCCATGGTCAAAAGAAAAATAATTACAGATGTAAATACAAATCTACTGAAAGGTACAGAGGTGAACAGGAGTGGTAAATATATGTGTAAAAACATATAATGTGATTTCTATTCCAGGAAAAGTCAACATCGACTCATTTCTCTAAATGTAAAATGTAAGTTTAATCTCACCTAAGAATATTTCCATCTTAAAGCTTTGTAATCCATAAAACAGTTACTAAATACCGGAGTTTAAATGTCTACATGATATAGTCACACAACAGTCCCTTGAAAGTGGGCTGACCTATATGGAACAGCCTCCAGTTAGGCTTAAAACTGAATTTATTGTAAATTTTAAAGCCTCGTGGACTATGAGAAATAGCTGAAATTTGTCAAAATGTTCTAGTCGCGGCAGCCAGTATTATGGTATAGCAAGTTGGGCCGCTTGCTGCCTGGAATGCCAGCATCCTATGTAGGCATAGGTTCAATTCTTGGATGCTCCACTCCCTATCCTGCCCCCTACTAGTGTGCCCTGGAGGGCAGAGGGGTATGGCCCAAGAACCTGGACCCTGAGCCCATGTGAGAGATCCATATGAACCTCTTGACACATGCTTTGGTCTGGCCCAGCCCTGGCTGTTGATACTTTTTGGGGGGTTAGCCAGAGGATAGATCTCTCTGTGTGTGTCTCTCTCCATTTTCTTGCGGTGGCTCTGACTTTCACGCAAATAAATAAATCTTGGGGCTGGTGCTGTGGATTAGTGGGTAAAGCCACAGCCTGTGAGGCTGGCATTCCATATGGGCTCTGGTTCAAATACTGACGGCTCCGCTTCTGATCCAGCTCTCTGCTAATGTGCCTGGGAAAACAGCCGAAGTTGGCTAAGTGCTTGGGCCCCTGCACCCACATGGGAGACCTGGAAGAAGCTCCTGGCTCTTGGCTTCAGATTGGCCCAGCACAGGCCATTGTGGCCATCTGGGGAGTGAACCAGTGGATGGAAAATCTCTTTCTCTCTCCTACTCTCACTGCCTCTCTAACTCTTTCAAATAAATTAATAAAACTTTAAAGAAAAATCCTTTAAAAATATGTTCTTATCATATTTGACAAATACCAGTTTGTCAAATCTATGGATAAATAAGCTAAGACAGTGCTATGATGAATGTTTAGGTAAAGACAAATTCTCAGGACCATTTATGGTTTAAAACAATTGCAAAGCCAAACGACCATAATAATTTCTGTTGGGGCTAGGACAGCCTGATTAATGATGTCCACATATGTGTTGAAATACAGCCCTGTGATTCTTAAAAATGAACACATTTCACATGTAAATCAAAAATTACAAAAATATAATTTAAAGAATTTCTGTAGCTCTACCCTTTGAATGACTTGTTTTTATGCAACTTCCCACAAGGTGGCGCAAAAGTCAAATAGTAAGTTAAGTTGTGGCTTTCTCTTTATAATTATTTTATTAAACAAAAATGATTAACATGCAACATTTGCATGCTTTACTGAGTACCATGTAAATAGTAACAAAAATACACAGCATAAACTAGGCAAATCACCTTTCCATTTCTTTATCTTTTCTGTGTATTGGGAGTTCACCAGCACCTTTCCTCCAATCCTGCACATTGTAGAATTTATTATCTTGAACGGCATCCAGTGCTGTGGATCACTAAAACTTATGTTTTTTCAGTCTGACTGTGTTTTAGGGCTCCTCAGCCCTTTGGCTAAGATCAAGTGCAATCTGTGTTTAGGTACTAACTCTGCAACCTCTTGTTATTCTCCAGGCCATCCTAACCTCTTGTAATCCTGACCTCTTATAAGGTCAGATTGACTACTTTTTAAATTTATTGATATGGGGGAGTTTTTCTGTATATGTTTAGTTTTCCTTGACGTAGTTATGTCCAGTCCCCTCAATTCTTTTTTTTTTTTTCAACTGTCGGGATTTCCTTCTTTTCTTATGGCTACAGAATATTCCATTGTGTGTGTATACCATATACCATATTCTTTATTCATTCAGCCTCAATTGGACTACTAGGCTTATTCCATATACAAGGATATCGTGGTTAGTGCTTCAATGAAACCAGGAATGTTGGTGGTAAATTTCATAGGTTGATGTCATTTCCTCAGGTACATACCCAGAAGGGGATGCCTGGGTCATATGGTAGATCTATTTTTAGGTTTTTAAGGAACCTTCATACTCTTCTATGTAACTTAATAAAACCAATCAAGGTCATTTTAAAAATATTTATTTATTTATTCATTAAACGCAAACTGACTGAAACAGAGGCAAAGATAGAGAGGGAGAGATCTTTCCATGTGCTGGTTCCTAAATGGCTATAAAAGCCAAGCCTGGGCCACACTGAAGCCAGGAGCCAAGAACTCCATCCATGAGTTGCAGGGACCCAAACACTTGGCTAATCTTCTGCTGCCTTCCTTGGAACATTAGCTGGAAGCTAAATCAGAGCAGAACAGCCAAGTCTTGAACCAGAACTCCAATATGGGATGCCTAACCCACTGGGCCTCAGCACTAGCCTCTCAAGCTTCGTTTAACATAATCTTTGAGGATTTGCTCATGTCTTCAAAGAACATCAATTTATCAGGCGGATTATAGATCAAGTTTCATCCTCTGGGTGGTACTTTGTGCTTACACTAAAAACTGTCACCTTACGTTCATGACTCTGGATCTCAAGTGAGCTCTTGAGGTGCCGGAGCATCACTCTGTAGGTCCACAGTCCTTTTATTTCTACAGTGTCCTAAAGGACTATTTCACATTTTCCCCACTGTTTAAAAACTCAACATCTTCCTCTACTTTCTCAGCCTCTACCTTCTCATGAAACAATGAGAGAAGACTGTAAATTAAGTCACCTTATCTCCTCAACCTCCCTGCCCATTATTCCAGGGACTGCTGCTCCTTGTGAACTATCTTTTTCCTATCTAAAACCAAAACCTCCCCTTGTGCACCAAATCACACTTCCTGCTATCTGCCTAAGAACAATGGTCTGAGCTTTCTCCTCTCTCTCCTTGGCAGTCTTGGCTCTGTACAGGATCATTTCCCTTATCACAAAAATATCCCATTACTACCAATCATTTAGGGAAACAGTATAGAGGTTTCTCACAAAAGCAAAAATAGAATTACAATATAATACATCAATCCAACTTTTGAGCATGCATCCAAAGGAATTACAAGGCATTTGTCAGTTATCTGTTTCCTGTGTTTATTTCTGCATTATTTATAACAACCAAACTATGGAAACACTGTAAGCGTCCATCAGCAGATCGATTAATAGAGAATGTGATTTTTACACACAATGCCACACTGTGCAGCTATGAAATGGAAAGAACAGAATGGAAATTTGTCATTTGCAGCAACATGAATGAAGTTAAAGTTCATTATGCTGAGGGAACAGGATTTGTAAGAGAGAAAACAGGTGCACATGAGATTTACTGACTTTCTAAGTATGTAGGCAGTATCTGTCTTCTTTCTACCATGCTATATTGATCCTTTACATGATTCTGAAATTTCATAATACAGGCATGATCCTAAGCCGGGTTAAAAAGTAGTGTTTGGTGCCTTCCTCTATCATATCTGAGTGATTTTCTTCCTATTTAATTTTCAGTTGACTCTCAGCTTTGCAGACACCTTATCCTTACTTATCAAAATGAAAAGTGAACAACTGGTTTTATTTCCATTGAAAAATCCCCTGCCTTAACTTATTTAACCTTTAAAAATGATTCAGTTGATAACAAATATGTTAAGCTCAACAACAACAAAAATGCCTAATAGAATATTAGATGAGCTGGCCCTTAGGTCAACAGGAAATTTTTGAAGATTCCAGTCACACAAAAGTTTGCCTAAGTGTATGCTATTTCTGAAAGGAGAGGGCTGTCATTGGGAGTAAATATAAAATATTAATTGTTTGGGGTAACTTCTTCCAATTTGTGTAAGAAAACTTGGATACTAATAATGTTATTAAAGAAAATGACGGCCGGCACCGCGGCTCACTAGGCTAATCCTCTGCCTTGCAGCGCTGGCACACCGGGTTCTAGTCCCGGTCGGGGCGCCAGATTCTGTCCCGGTTGCCCCTCTTCCAGGCCAGCTCTCTGCTGTGGCCTGGGAGTGCAATAGAGGATGGCCCAAGTCCTTGGGCCCTGCATCCCATGGGAGACCAGGAGAAGCACCTGGCTCCTGCCTTCAGATCAGCGCGGTGCGTCGGCTGCAGCGCGCCAGCCGTGGTGGCCATTGGAGGGTGAACCAAGGGCAAAGGAAGACCTTTCTCTCTGTCTCTCTCTCTCTCACTGTCCACTCTGCATGTCAAAAAAAAAAAAATGACATGAACAAATTAATTTGTATTACTGAATATTTATTTTTATTTTTCCTTTCTATTAATATGAAAAGAAGAGATTTCATGAAGATATAGTTCTAAGCATTCTGATTCTGAAACCGGATTCTAAAACATTCTTTTACTGAATTCCAGTAAATGGATTTACTGATTCCAAACAGATTCTTTTCCATTCTTCCTTCCTTCCTTTTTTCTTTTAATTTTTACAAGAGCAAACTTTTGTAGAGTTTAACTATTTACTTATTTTTTTTTTATTTCTATGAAGGGCAGAGTTATACAAAGAGAGAGAGAAAGACAGAGCTAGAGAGAGAGAGAGAGAGAGAGAGAGAGACCATCCATCCACTGGTTCACTCTCTAGAAGGCTGCAACAGCCAATGCTGGCCCAGACTGAAGCCAGGAGCCAGGACCTTTTCCCAGGAATCTCATGTGGGTGCAAGGGCCCAAAAACTTGGTCCATTTTCCACTGCTTTCCCAGGCATGTTAGAAGAGAGCTGGTTCAGAACTGGAGCAGCCAAGCATGCCAGTGTTGCAGGCAAGGCTTTACCTACTATGCCACAATGTCAGTCCCCACACACTTTCAATTTATTTTATAACCACAGGCTTAATGAAACACTAAGTAAAGAGTTCAACAAGTAAAAATAGAAAGACCACTCTTTCACAGGAATACAGATAAGGAAACAAATTTTCATCCTCTACATACTAATGGAAGCACTAACACTTAAGTGGTGAAAAACGCACAAAGAATGATGTTCTTGTAGTTATTATATTCTATTGAAAGACATGTACATATTTACACATTTAAGCCAATGGAAAAGTGTAACTTGAAATACTGGTCAATACAAAGGAAATAACAAACTGGTGCTCTAGACAAATATTGGATATGTGGCTTAGTCATTATAATAACAGCTAGAAGAAGTCTACAGCAGTACATTTCCCTCCACTATGAGTAGACAATGGCTTCAATATCTTCAGATGCAATTAGACTTACCACAAAAATGATCCTAGAACACACACACCTGTGTGCAATCTGCAATGATTCTGTTCTGAAGACTGGAATGGTCATCTTAATTCTTAATAACCTTATAGAATGTTGAACATAGAAGAGTCAATGTGGGTGAAATCATCTGACAGAGTAGATAGATATTTTGATATTTTTCTGATTTTGTGTTTTGATGTTATTCTTCAGAGTGACCAAAGCTCTAGCACAGCCCTGATAAAGAATTGAGGGATCAGTTTAATGGATATTTAAATTTAATTTAATATTAACATTAACTTTTTAAATTTAAATTTTATTTGTATTTAAATTTAATCTAATATTAACATTCAATTTAATGGATATTTGCAGTGTGCCTTTCATGGATACCTCTTTATTCTGACTGGCAGTCTGATGCCTGACCATGACCAGGACTCCCTCTCATAGGAAACATGATTGTGCTGACAGGCACCCTTGTGGCTTTGTCTGAGCCATGTCCAGTTGATTTCTGCCAAGTTGAGCATTCTTTGGGAAAAGCCTACCCAGAGAGAAGGGCAGGTTCCAGCATGTGTCAGGTGAGACATAAGAGAAAACTAAAAACAAAATTCATGAAACAGAAGGACTTTATCACTCACATGTCCAGAGAGGGTAAGGGTGCCCATAGGGTGCTTGCAAGAAGTCTGAAGCCAGAATATAGCAGGGAGCAAGAAACAGAGGTGCTATGGGACTGTGTCTTTTGCTAAGTCCATGGGCTTTACCCTTTAGGTTTTCCTGGAGGGGTTATGAAATCATTATTTTATAGAAAAAAATCTTTATAGTAAGAGGAGTACTAAGTTAAATGTTGCCATTTTTGACAACAGTTTTAACATGGTCAGCAGCTGTGGGTATATTGACTTGTGGATCTGTGAGATGAGGAAGAAGCATGCTATGCCAATGCTGATACAGGAAGTCCAGGTTTTAAACCCATGTCAAACCTAAAACTGGATGCAGAGAGTACATTGTTATTAAATAAAATATATAACAAAAAGGAATGGATGCTATTACCTATTCTTTCAGACATTGTCAATTATTTCTGTAAAGTGACATTTCTGTAGAAATTAGAAATAATTTAATTGAATTTTTCTGCCTAGATAAGTTTCTGATCACAATGACAGCTTACTGGATCACTGGTGACTACTCTGTGGGGAATATAATCCAGAGATGAGATTTAACTCACACTCTTTCCAGTTTATTAGTAGAAGTTACTGGAAGCCTGGGCATTCTGTAATTGAGGTACAGATTATAATGCAGGAACAAGTGATTAAATTGTTGATATGCAGGTCTAGATTTCTGCTTCTGGTACAATGTGTTGGTCTACTGCTGGGGGTTTTCTTGCTATTATTAAAGCAAGTGGATGTGAATTCACTAGACTAGGTATTGACACCTCCATCCTTGGAGACACCCCCCCAAGGGATGTGTCTAGAATGAAACAAGTCTGAGACATGACACGCTGCCTATGTGGTCACTCTAGTCTTTTATAGCACAGGTCAATCACCCTGAACACATGCATTCATGATATATCTCCTAACAAGTTGAATGAATACACGTTCACCTAAAAATATGGTCAACTAAAAATAAAAAGGGACATTAAATTAATTGGTAAGTTCCCTACTTGGCTATCTCTTTAGCAATTGTTTTAATTGGAAGGAGTACAAATCCCGTTGTGACTCAGAAAGAGTATTTCTTTATTCGGCTCACAGAGTCTTAATGATTCTGTGTTAAATCTTTCTTTGATAGCAGTAGATGCCCTAGTCCTAAATATTTGACCAATATTTATAATTGGGTGATTTCCCCCATTTATATCCTGAGCAGCATGCTTACACAATTTGAAACATTGAGAAATTTCATGCAATTCTTGAACTCTGAAGAATTTAACACATATGAATGAACTTTGGGTATGATAAGAAGATCTTATATTATTCCTTGATTTAACTTAGAATCTTGTTAAAAATTTCCATTTTTGAAAGGCTGTAAGAATTTTGTATTATTTGGTTAACTATTTACTATGCATTTTTACTTATGAAGAGAATCACAATATATAAATGACTTTCAAAATATAAAAGCTTTAATTAATTTCATTGAGTAAATATATACACACCTATTACTCTTAACCTATTTCATTAATCCACATTCAATTGCTGTTTGCTTTATCTGTAAGTGACGTTTATTCTCAGAGTAAAGAATCTGAGTTTTTAGTTGAGTTTGATCTAGGTATTCTGCTTGTTATAAACATTTATGCACTTGTGAGAACATTGTTTTAGAATTAGTGAAACCATGACTAAGAAATAAAATTGGACAAATAGGTGTTGCTCTAAAAAGTACTCACAGGCAGCAAGAAAAGAGACAGATGATAAATGCGGAATTGGTTATTAAGTGGCTCTGATGTCTTCTGTCTTTCCAATTTCACTTTAATATTTCCCACTTGTTTTCCTCCTTTCCTTCTTACTCCCCTTCTTTCTACAACACTGTTTTCTTTACCTCTCTTTTTCCTTTTGCTTTGGATATCCCTGTCTTTCACCCCCTCATCTCTGTGTTAACTTTCCCCACCTTCTGGCCTTAGCATATCTGTTCTACCTGTTGGGAATAACTCCTATTATTCTTTCCTATTTGGCACAATTTATTTTTTTCATTCTTCAGTACAAAATTATTTCTCTTATGATTATTTTGAAATTACTAGCCCTGCCCCTTATTGAATGACACTTGATCTTATCCAAAATGCCGAGAAGCAATAACCCCTTATTTAATGCAATGGGATGTATCTGACAGATTTCTAAATAGTTGCTGTCTACTCAAATAGTTAGGGAGAATTAAGGAAGTGGACTGTTATAGAAAAACAAAATCATTAATTATATTTTCCCTGTATTCACTATAAGAACCTTTTATGAAATAATTCTTCATTGATTCACTGAGAAAAGAAGTATCAAGAAGCGCTGGTGGTGTAATCCAATACTTAACTGGAAGTTCAAGGTACTGTTTAATTCTGGGTTTTGGCTGAATCATGTCCAGGAATATAAATAGTGAAAGATCAGCAAACAAAGAGGCTCACTGTGTCTATTTGACAGAAATGGCAGCCACTCTTAGATTTGGTTTCAAACCTGTGGGTTATCTGGCACCAGCAATACCTCCACTCCACAAATCATTTCCATTTCCATCACACTGGTGAAAGGTTTGTGCCCATGCATCCTTATTAATCTTTTACGAACTTTGGGAAATGTAAAAGGAGTAACAATCCTTAAACATGTCTCTGTGGAAACAAAAGAAGTATAAATAATAAACATTAAATAAAAGCACACAAGAAATAGTTGTATGAGTGGGTAGAATACTTATTCAGGTTGGTGAAAGAGGAGGCAGACATTATAGATGAAGCGTTTGCTGATGGAGGGCATGAGGGAGGCAGTCAGCGAGCCTGGAGTTTAGAGGCATAGCAATAGGACCAGGAGGCGGAGAAACACAACATGTGAATACTGACATTTGACACTTCATGTGCATTATCTACTTTAACATACGCAGCAGATCTGTGAACCAGTAGGTTAAAGTATTGTGGGGGACTGTGAACACAACAGTTTGTAGCCCAGGCTTTGCAGTTAATCATACACTTACCAAAAACTTGTGAGGAGCTTACACAATTTTCTAAGTGTAACTTGATGTTTTGGAAAATCCAGTCATCATTCTTCATGTGGCTGTGTGTGATCACTAAATGATAGAGTCCATTGAACATTTCCCACAACTGAGAAGCAACACTGACCTGATAGATATGCTTTCTCTTTTGCTAATTGTGCTGCTACAGAAGTTGAGGCTTGGGGAAGTTGAGATTACAAAGCCAGTACTTAGCCTGGCTCGTACTTAGAGTGTGTTAACTGGGTTTGGATCCAACAACATTCACTGTACACCAAAAAAATAGTGTGGAAAGAAATAGTTCTGAGTATGGCAGGTGGCAAATCAAATTGACAGTGGAATAAATGGAGTGAGGATCATGGGGAAATGACTTCAAATAGTAAGGACAAAAGGAGATGTGACAGCAGTTGAGTGTCATATGAGTACTGAGTGTTGATCAGCTGTGTCAATTCTGTTCTGTGTCACTAGGGAGGGGCTCGAAGTTCAAAGTGTTAAAGGGAAGGCATAGATACAATGTACAACAGTGTTTTCACGGTTTTTAGGACATGGAATGAATCATCTCTCTAAGGAAATCTTACCCAGAGGCATAAACAATTAATGTGAATAAGAATGGATTGTTTGTACTTGAACAGGACAGAGCCACTCTTGTTGCTACTAGTGAATCATTTTCATATGCCAAATAAGGAAATTGAGGCTCTAAACATGCCAGCTACTCATAACAAAGTTGGTGACGAGCCTGGCATAAAACCCACTTCTCTTAACATATTACGTAACATAATGTCAAGTGAAAAAGTCAGAGTTGGAAAAGCATTACGGCATAATTTCTCTCATATGTGGAAGCTGAACAACAACAACAAACAAACCCAAACTTATGTGAACACAGAATAGTAGTTTTCAGAGGTTGCGAAAGGTACTAGGGTAAGAAAAGTATGAAAAGTAGTGGGGGAGAGAGGAATGCTGGGTAACAGATGTCAAACCAGAGTGAGATAGAAGGAATAAGTTTCCAGTGTTACACAGCACAGTAGGGTGAATATATTTATAATAACATATATTTCATGAGCAACTAGAAGAAAGGAGACCCAAGGCTCCAATCAGTGGTAATACCAAAGAGGAGAGATGTCACACGGTAGTCCATAAATATGAACAATTGTTGCTAATGCAAGTTTTTGGAAATATGTAAATGAAAATATTAATGGAAAAAAATCAACAGGTCACAAATGCAGAGCGTTCATCTAGACTATATTATGTCTCATTGGTCTGTTCTTTTATCTTTGTGTCACTATCATGCTATTTTGATTGCTGCAGCTTTGCAGTAGGCTTTGAGAGTGGGAAGTGTGAATCCTCTAAGTTTATTCCTCATTTGCAGGATTGTTTTGCTGATTCGGGTTCCTTGGATATAGCATTTGAAATTTAGGATTAGTTTTTCTATTTTTGCAAAAAAAAATCCTTTGAATTTCGATTCGTATTGTGTTGGAATAAATGGCACTTCCATAGACCCCTTTGTTTGCATTATGATTTTTATAAGAGGTGAGTATTGCATGGGTTACTGATCACCAAGAATGATCTCTCTGCATTCACAGAGTGATACAACTATGTTTCGATGAGGAGCTATGCTCTTTGCAAAATTCTTAAAATGGGCCATCTAACCTCTGTCACAAAGTCCCTGCTTTATAGCTTTTACTGTTTGTTGCAAGAGTCTCTCTCCTGAAACATCACATAATCTATTGTATTTTTTGGTAGTAGAACATGGCAGGTAAGAATTCAAGCTGTATGATCAAACATGATCTACAACAAGATTTTTTATAATTCCATGCAATAGATTTAACCTTCCAAGCTTTCAGTTCCTTTTTACAATGGAGATAGTAATAATATTTACCTCAAGTGGTACAGAGACCAACAACAAAGTTCGTGAAATCAAGTCTACTTTTTAGCTATTGTCACTGTTACGCTTGACAATCCTTTGCTTTGTCTATGGCACAGAGGAAACAGAAACAATCAAATTGGGTTGAATCAGGATCAAGTCAGTTATATTGTGGATCTGTATCCTTGGTGGACCACCACAGTTAGTAATTGCAATCATGGAACAGTATATTAGCCATGGATTACACAATCATTAGTTTTAGGTGTATGTTGATCATTTAAAATTTAGAACCACCAAATTGCAAGTATTAATATTATCCTGGTACTTAGAATGAGGCAAGGTGCTCAAAAAGTTCGCTATTAAAAGTAAAAGTCATAATGCTAGTAGAAGGAGAAAGAGAAACTTATTTCACATGGAAGGACTATTAAAAAAGAGAAGAAATAAGTCATGGGAAAATGCTCATTAGTGAAGTATCCATATTTAAATTATTTATTTAAAATATTTTAAAGAATTAAATGCTTGGTGGTGACATTTAAAAATTTGGACATCTAAAAAGCTTGTGGAAAATAGGTATTATGAAAAACTATGCATGGCTTTCAAACCTATATGCACCCAAATGAACTTACATAGTAATTCCATTTTTATAAGTGTTTTAAAATAATTTTATTTATTTTACTTATTTGAAAGGCAGAGAGGGAGACATAGAGATAGAGAGAATATCCCAATCATTGGTTCCCTCCCCAAATGCACTCAAAAGCCAGCCAAAGCCAAGATACAGGACTAATTCAATTGGTGTCTTCCACATGAGTGGCAGGGACTCAACTACTTGAGCCAGCACTGCTTGCTCTAAGGGTGTGCATTAAAATGAAAATGGGAGCAGAGCTGAGATATGATGCACACAGACATTCCAAAATGGGATGTGGACTCCCAAGTGGTGCCTAGAACACCATGCCAAATGCCTGTCCTTTCACAAACTTCATGAACTACCCTTATATGTTGCCCTAATGTCCCTGGAGTACAGGAAGATAATAACCACTACTGATCAATAATGTCTTTTCAGGTTTCTCAAAACCTCAGCAGGAACTCATATTAACATCAAATAAATGGAAAACCAAAACAATGTGACAGAATTCATCCTTTTGGGACTTACAGAGAACATGCAGCTGCGGAAAATGTGTTCTGCTGTGTTTCTGGTCATGTATGTGGCCACAGTGCTAGGAAATGTACTCATTGTGGTAACTATCATCTCAAGTCAAAGCCTGAGGTCACCTATGTATTTTTTCCTTACTTTCTTATCCCTCATGGACGTCACCTACTCTTCTGTCATCGCCCCCAAGATGATTGTGGACTCTTTCTCTGAGAGCACCACCATCTCCCTTGAAGGCTGCATGACCCAGCTCTTCGCAGAGCATTTCTTCGGTGGTGTGGGGATCATCCTTCTCACGGTGATGGCCTACGACCGCTATGTGGCCATCTGTAAGCCCCTGCACTACACCGCCATCATGAGTTCTTGAGTGTGCTGCCTGATGGTCGGAGGCGCTTGGGTGGGAGGATCCATACACGCCACAATACAACTTCTCTTCATGTACCAAATCCCTTTCTGTGGTCCCAATATCATAGACCACTTTATATGTGATTTGTTTCAGTTACTGACACTTGCCTGCGTGGACACTCACACTCTGGGGCTCTTAGTTATCTTCAACAGTGGAGTGATGTGTACAGCCATCTTCCTTATCCTTACTGCCTCCTACATGGTCATTCTCTGCTCCCTGAACTCTTACAGCTCTGAAGGGCAGCGCAAAGCCCTCTCCACCTGTTGTTCCCACCTCACAGTGGTCGTGTTGTTCTTTGTCCCTTGTATTTTCTTATACATGAGGCCTGTGGCTGTTTATCCCATAGACAAGGCAATGGCTGTGTCTGATTCAATCATCACACCCATGTTAAACCCCTTGATCTACACACTGAGAAATGCAGAGGTGAAAAATGCCATGAGGAAATTTTGCAGGAAACGAAAGATTTTAGTTGGTGAGTGGCTGTTATTCTGAGAAAATCCTGTCTTTCCTGTAAGAGGAAATCATCCTTTCAGAGATATTTGAGAACTTAATCTGTTTTCTGCTGGCAGCCAGAGAGCTCTTTGAAAAATAAAAATTTGGATTGTGACTTGGAATGCTTACAATTTAGAGATCCACTTTATATCCTTCCGTGGTTTCCCACTGCCCTAGAATCTCCTTGATTAGTACTACAATCCATCTAATCATTTTGCTACTGCCTCCACCTCTCCCAATGCACGGTGAGCCCCTCACTACACATCAGCTATGTTGAGTAATTTTCAACCACATTTAGTACTGGTAGAGCCTTTTCTCTTCTTGTTGCATTTATTTATCTCTCTCTGAAAACAAACTTTCATCCTCCTCGCTGATTCTCCATAACATCTGATCCCAGATTAAGAAGATAAGAGTTGGGGGCCAGAGCAGTGGCTCACTTGGTTAATTCTCAGCCTGTGGTTCTGGCATCCCATATGGGTGCTGGTTCTAGTCCCAGTTGCTCCTCTTCCAGTCCAGCTCTCTGCTGTGGCCTGGGAGGGCCCAAGCACCCCTGCACCCACATGGGAGACCAGGAAGAAGCACCTGGCTCCTGGCTTCAGATCAGCGTATCTGGGGCCGTAGTGGCCACTTGGGGGGTGAACCAACAGAAAAGGAAGACCTTTGTCTCTGTCTCTCTCTCTCTCTCTCTCACTAACTGTCAAATAAATAAATTTTAAAAAAAGAAGATAAGAGTCATATCTTCAAGAGTCCATTTAAGGATTTTCCCATTACTATCATTATTCTCAATCACAGCATCTTCACTTTCTTAATAACAATGCTCAAATATATCAATGTTTCATATAATTACCAGTAGCCTTTCATCACTTTTCTCCTCCCTTTCATTACCATCTATCTCACATGTGTGTGGGAGAAGAACTTTTGCATCATATATGCCTGATATCTATCATATTTTTAACAAGCACATGTTGAATGATTATGGAACATAAGATAATTTTCTTTCAGATGGTTAGGGAAGAAAATGAGATAATCAATAAGTAATTTAAAAATTAACAAAAACTCAGAAAGTGAACATTGAAACAGAGTTCTTGGATGTGAAGAGCTTGAATGATTTCTTGGAAAATGCTTCATATTGGCTAATTGAAAAAAGATTCTATTAGTAGGCTACTTCTCAGTTCATTTTTAGTTCTCTGAGATTTCATTTGTAAACGTGATTGAGGATTTTGTAGCTACCTTTTAGCTGTTCTTTAAATTTCAATCACATAACAAACTTTAAAGTAGTTTCTTAGAATATTTCAAGGCAAAGTATTTACTTTAATATTGCTTTATTTTTCCACTTACCAACACAGAAAAAACTTCTATGAAATGTAATTTATTGAATATTTGTAAAACTTTCTGGATCATATTCATTTTATTATAATCAAATAATATAAGTATCAGGAAGAAACTTAAGAGTGAGGTCCTAGGCCGGCGCCATGGCTCAATAGGCTAATCCTCCGCCTAGCAGTGCCGGCACACTGGGTTCTAGTCCCGGTTGGAGCACCGGATTCTGTCCCGGTTGCCCCTCTTCCAGGCCAGCTCTCTGCTGTGGCCCGGGAGTGCAGTGGAGGATGGCCCAAGTGCTTGGGCCCTGCATCCCATGGGAGACCAGGAGAAGCACCTGGCTCCTGCCTTCGGATAGGCACAGTGCGCTGGCGGCAGCGCGCCGGCCGTGGCGGCCATTGGAGGGTGAACCAACGACAAAAAAAGGAAGACCTTTCTCTCTCTCTCTCTCTTTCTGTCCACTCTGCCTTTAAAAAAAAAAAAAAAAGAGTGAGGTCCTTAACTTTTATATTTGTGTAATATGGGAAGATTAATATCTTAAAGTCAATCAAAGAACTTTAATGTTAGCCTTAGTTTTATGCTTCTTATTGTGTAGCAGAGAGTTTATCCTATTATGTCACTCTTTAATTTAGGGTCATGGCCCATGTGCTCACTCATTTTCTATAAACAAAATCAGTTCTCATTAAATGGCAGTGTTTTACATATTTAGCTTTCTGATATGACCTTTTCTTCACTCATTTCTGCTACTAATAAAATAATGTTTTCAGTAAAGATTGTATCCAAGACTGCAAATGAGATTTTGTAAAACTTAATCTGGGAGGCTGACACTGTGGCTCACTTGGCTAATCCTCAGCCTGCAGCGCCGGCATCCCGGGTTCTAGTCCCAGTTGGGGCGCCAGATTCTGTCCCAGTTGCTCCTCTTCCGTCCAGCTCTCTGCTGTGGCCCAGGAAGGCAGTGGAGGATGGCCCAAGTCCTTGGGTCCTGCACCCACATGGGAGTCCAGGAGGAAGCACCTGTCTCCTGGCTTCCTATCAGCGCAGCACGCCGGCCGTAACGGCCATTTGGGGGGTGAACCAACAGAAAAGGAAGACCTTTCTCTCTGTCTCTCTGTCTCACTGTCTGGCTCTGCCTGTCAAAAAAAAAAAAAAAAGTAATCTGGGATATAATTAGAATGAAGTGAACAAAATGTAAAATTGCAATATTTTAACTTGGGAAAAGGATATATTCCAGAAACATAAAGAAAACATCATGATTAACTGTAAAAAAGATTGAGTAAATTCAAGAAGATAAAGCCACTTTTATACTCTTGATTTTCACACAAGTCACTAAGAGTCTTAATGCAGAATTGTGACTCATCTATATACAGAAACAAGAAGATAAATGAGTAAATTCAACATGTATGGACACATGTGCAAACACTTGCTTCCTTTGACATAGGAACAAATCAAATGACCTTCATGTACGTAGAGTTCTCGGGATTTCACTTTCGAAAGTCTTGCTTCTGGCATGTGGCTTCTGGCTGACTGGGTGGAGAAGTAGTCCCATGGAACTCTGTGACTGGCTGTCATCCTCCTGGGTCTACAGACCCATTGCCACCCAATAATTTGAAATGGTGAGTGCCAAACCACTTTCCCATTCACCACCTGTGTATTCTGTGATTTTCCTTTCATGAATCATTGCTCAATTTGTGCTGAGTTTTTTTTTTTTTTTTTCTGTTGACACATGAAGTTTCAGGGTATAACTTCTGACTCTAAAACTTATCTCTAATATGAGAGCAAAGAAATGTGTCTGACATTTAATTAATTGAAGCTACCTTTCTAAATGAAAGTAAACTTTATCAAATTCCAGTGTTGATACATGTTGTTGATTAACTAACACTTATTGTCCAATAAGATGTTGAATTTGAAATTTTGTCTGCCACGATAAGTGTGAAATTACAAAATCTGTCCAAATAACTGTGTATTTCCATACCAAAGGAAATGATAAAGGTAGAACTCCTTGAAACAAGATAAAATATATAAAAAATGATTAATGAGTAAGTGAAAAAGTGTCCAAGTATTGTCTTGGAGAAATCCTTGTAGAGATGTGCCTGTCCCTTACTTCAAACTGGATGTGTGTGTGTGTGTGTGTGTGTGTGTGAGTGTGTGAGAGTGTGAGTATTTCTACAAGATGTGCCTACAGAGTATGCAGAGTACTATTCTGAGGACTGGGTATAGGTCCCTTCTCATTTGTTTGTCCAGGGGACTGAGATCAGAAAATCAAGACAAGAGAACACATTGGCTGACTCTTTGGGGAGTCAGAAGAGAGCTGCTCATTGACATCAGTGTGCAGGAGATGATATTCCTCAGAATCAGAGAGGCATGCAAGTTTCCACATGGACAGCTGAGAGAAGCCATAGAGAGGACCAGCAGAGACCAATCCGGTAGGGTCATTTAGAAATGCAGAGTATCTTGAAGGTAACCACAGGCTAACGAAGGAGTTACAGAGATCATAAAGGATAGATATTTTCTTCCTATATCAAGGATGCTACAAATAGAGAGGCAATGAAAGAATCTTTGAGAGTCCTACAAAAAAATAAATCTCAAAAAGAAGTTAGATAACAGGCTTTCAACATTTTCCAGGTCCAAAACAGTAAACCGGCTGGCTAAGACTCCAGCTTAGGTGAGACTTGATTGTCCCTCCCACGCCTTAAAGATTCTTCTGCCAGTTATTCCTGTTTTAGGCTCTGAGGTTTAAGCTGAATATGGGGAAGGGGGTACTAATGACTTTCTCTCTCTCTCTCTCTCTCTCTCTCTCTCTCTCTCTTTCTCTTTCTTTCTTCCTTCCTTCCTTCCTTCCTTCCTTCCTTCCTTCCTTCCTTCCTTCCTTCCTTCCTTCCTTTCTCTTTCTTTCTTTCTTTCTCTTTCTTTTTAGGACATACTTATTTTAAAGACGGAGAAGAGAGACAGAGACAAAGAGACACAGAGAGACAGAGATATCCACCATCCACTGGTTCACTCCCTAATTGGCCATAATGGCTAGAGCTTGGCCAATCTGAACCCAGGAACCAGGAGCTTCTTCTGGGTCTCACATGTAGTTGCAGGGCCCCAAAGACTTGGGCCATCTTTTCCTGCTTTCCCAGGCACAACAGCGAGGAGATGGATCAGAAGTGGAGCAGCGGGGCTCAAAGCAGCACACATATGGGATTACAGCACTGCAGGTACCTGCTTTACCACTGCGCCAGTCACCATGATACTTTCCTTATTATCACACATTAATCATATTAATTTCTTTTTTTTTCTTTTGACAGGCGGAGTTAGACAGTGCGAGAGAGAGACAGAGAGAAACATCTTCCTTCCGTTGGTTCACCCCCCCCCCCAAATGGCCATCAATGCCGGCGCGCTGTGCCAATCCGAAGCCAGGAGCCAGGTGCTTCTCCTGGTCTCCCATGCAGGTGCAAGGCCCAAGCACTTGGGCCATCCTCCACTGCCTTCCCGGGCCACAGCAGAGAGCTGGACTGGAAGAGGAGCAACCGGGATAGAACTAGTACCCCAACCGTTACTAGAACCCGGGGTGCCGGCACCGCAGGCGGAAGATTAGCCTAGTGAGCCAAGGCGCCGGCCAATCACATTAATTTCTAATTGAGATCTAATGTGAAAGTGAGAGAAAATTTATGAAGTCTCTGAGTTTTCATTCATCACAGATTAAAAACTTTTTCCCTTTGTGTTAAGTTTAAGGAACTAACACAAAACAAGAATTACAGTTTCATTTTTAAATGTCTAACATAAATGGCAATTGCACTTAAATATAATTTTCATAGAACAAGATTCATATGATTTAAAGATACCATTATAAGACATAAAATAAAAAAATCATAATTATTCATTGAGAGGGGGTATAAAACAAATTTTCCACTTGTGAATGTGATATTGAGAGATCTGATAGCTGTCTTTGGAATGTCGACATTTACCTGGCCACCACCTGACTACATGAGAATCACTGGGACTCTTTGGAGCAACATGATGACATTCTGTGCTTGGTTGATGGAAGTGCTCATATACATGCACGGTATACCATTTTTATTAACCTATATCAATTAAAGAAGTACTTATCAGTGATCAATATGATTAAAATCATAAATCCAGGGAACTAAAATAGCATGGCAATAACTGATTGCAATATTATGACGATGATAGTGCTGAGTGTGTATTATATGAGGGTACTTCAAAAAGTTTGTGTAAAGTGGAATTAAGAAATAAGTCTGGTCTGTGGACCTGTCGTTATGGCATAGCAGGTAGAAAGAACCATACCCGGTGACACCAGCATCCCATTTGTGCCAGTTTGTGTCCTGGCTGCTCCACTTACAGTAAGCTTCCTGCGTATGGTTTAGGGAGAGTAGCAGAAGATGGCCCAAATATCTAGGTGCCTACCACTCTCATGGGAGACCCAGATGGCTTCAGCCTGGCCAGGTTTCAGCCCTTGCAGCCATTTGGGGAGTGAATTAGCATATGGAAAAGTTTCTCTCTCTTTATCTCTCCCTCTCTGTAACATTGATTTTCAAATAAATAATTTTTTGGTGAAGAAAAGTAACATCTACTTTGATTCAACAATCTTTTGAAAACTATGCAAACATGAAAGCTTCAAAAAGTTCATGGCAAAGGTGCATTTTGATAAATTATGGATGGAGTTCAAATTTGTTTTTTGCATCAAACCAAATTTACCTTTAATTTAATTTTTCCATGAATGTTTTGAAGTTACTTTGTTATATAAATTAGATTATCTTCAAAATGAAAATAACAATTTAAAACATAATCATATAAAACTAAAAATACAAAGTTGAGAAGCACTAGATTTGACTAAATAATTTTTATTTATTTCTAAGGACGCTGAATTTTGAGTTAAATGCAAAAAAAAAATGCTTCTTTCGTCATCTTGGTATCCAGACAAACATGAAGGCTGAAGAAGGTGAGCTACACTGCCACTGATATAGAATTATTATGGGACCTCACTTCAAAATATAAGATAAGGCTCTTTCATTCAACCTTTATCTCTCCCATCATCACATATTGGTTACCATTCTCCTTCTGTTTTTTTGAATTGCCAAACTCTGTATTGGCTCTCTCCTTGTTTGTGGAGAGTAATGTAAAAAATCCAGAAAGCAGTTGGCTGGATGATACTACCCATCATGTCCATCCAGAGAATTTCAGACCTTTTCCAGTGATGGGCTGATTTTCATTGAAATTATCAGAGTTTACTGGAGTTTGGGGTCATCACAGTAGATGTCCCTAGTAAGGGAGCTGAGGCATAAGATTTTAGAGTATTGTTTTCTCATCCCCAGTCCTCAGGTTGGCAATTCAACAGCTTTGGATCTGTGAGTATCCAGTTCTTAAGGTTTACTTTTAATGCCAAATTGATAAGGGAAAATAAATGGTGTACACACATATCCATATACATTCTGTTACTAGTCAATTTCTTTCTGGGAAAGCATTGTATATGATGGAAAATTTCCATATTAATTTGCAAAAAAAGGAAACTTGCCTTGTGAATACAACCAGAGGTAGACAAAAATCAAGTAAGCGCTCTCTAGGTTGGTCAACATAATTATGAGTTTCAAGCTATCATAGTCTTTGCAGTACTTTCAGAATGCTTTCAGTGTGTGTCTACACAAATTTATACAGATGCCTTGATTGTTTTCTGAAAAGAACATTTTATCTTTATAGTTCATGCAGCAAACATTCAACTATTAAGGAAATATGCATTAGAATCATCATAGAACATTAATTAATGGAAGCCATACTTAGCTACGCAATAATTTTTTCATGGCAGTTTTCACTTCTGCATTCCTAAGTGTGTAGATCAGAGGGTTGAGTAAGGGTGTCCCAATTGTATAAAACACAGCCACCATCTTGTCTATAGGAAAGGTGGTTGGTGGACGTGTATAAATAAATATACATGGACCAAAAAATATAACAACCACAATAAAGTGGGAGGTGCACGTGGAAAGGGCTTTTCGCTTTCCTTCTGCACTGTGGTTTCTCAGAGAATGTAAGATGACAGCATAGGAGATAAGCAGGATCATGAAACTTACCATGCATATGGCCCCACTATTGGATACAACTAGCAAGTTTATCACATATGTGTCCATACAGGCAAGTTTCAACAAAGGCTGCAAATCACAGAAATAGTGATCAATTACATTTGGGCCACAGAAAGGCAATTGCAAAGCTAGGAAAATCTGTGCTGAGGAATGGATGCAAGACCCCAGCCAGGCCAGAATCACCAGCACACCACAGACCTGTCGATTCATGATGACTGTGTATCTCAGAGGCTTACAGATGGCTATATAGCGATCAAAGGCCATGAGGATGAGGACAAAAATCTCCATGCATCCGAAGAAATGAGCTGCAAAGACCTGAGTCATGCACTCATTGTAGGAAATGGTCTTCTTCTGAGATAGGGCATCCACAATCAATCTGGGGGCTGTGGTTGTAGAAAAGCAAGCATCAGCAAATGAAAGATAGAATAGAAAAAAATACATGGGACTTCCCAGGGCCTGGCTGGTTTTAATAGTCACCACAATCAGAAAGTTCCCCAACAATGTTGCAAGGTAAAGAATCAAGAAGATTCCAAATATTGCCTTCTGCTTTCCAGCATCCTGAGTCAATCCAAACAGAATGAATTCAGTTACACTGCCATTCATTACTAGATTAGTGTCTTCAAATATTATCCTGTTGACAAAGGTTTAACCTGCAGGAAGAAAGGAAGTGAAACCTTAGGAATGTCAGTGGGCTGACTCCTGAATTCCTTGGTCTGGCCTATGCTCTGTAACCGCCAGTTCCACTTTCTGGAGACAAAATACCCTATGCATAAATTTGCAGATTCTCAGGATTCTTTAAGATTTATCTGTTGATTCAGAAACAGACAAGTTGGACCAAACCTTTTATATTTTGGAAATATAATAATAAATACTCTTTAAATATTTTTCTTATTCCCACCCTGAATGAGAAATGGGGAGCTTTTCTTGGGCGAGTTACTTAACCACTTTGAAATTCAGTCTTCATGTATAAAAAATAGAGTATAAATTCTTACCTTAACTTATTTTTAAATTATAAAATTAAAAATTATTTACATGTATACACACATTTCATGCATTATAATTTTTTTTTTATTGACAGGCAGAGTGGATAGTGAGAGAGAGAGAGACAGAGAGAAAGGTCTTCCTTTTGCTGTTGGTTCACCCTCCAATGGCCGCTGCGGCCAGCGCGCTGCGGCCGGTGCACCGCGCTGATCCGAAGGCAGGAGCCAGGTGCTTCTCCTGGTCTCCCATGTGGGTGCAGGGCCCAAGGACTTGAGCCATCCTCCACTGCACTCCCTGGCCATAGCAGAGAGTTGGCCTGGAAGAGGGGCAACCAGGACAGAATCCGGTGCTCCGACAGGGACTAACTGAGCACCAAAAAGGAAACCTGTTAAAGTGAAATGAACACTATGAGAAATGGCGACTTGATCAGCCCCTCACCCTGACTGTTGATGAGCAGCTTAATATGTTATCCCTCTTAGTATTTTTTTGTTTGTACTACTTAATACTTTTGGTTGAATACTGTAATCAATACACAATACTTCTTAAGTGCTGAAACTTAACTGAAAAGTGATCGCTGTTAAATATAAGAGTGGGAATAAGAGAGGGAAGAGATGTGCAATTCGGGACATGCTCAAGCTGACTTGCTTCAAACGGTGGAGTTAGAAACATGCCAGGGGATTCCAATTCAATCCCATCAAGGTGGCATGTACCAATGCCATCTCACTAGTCCCAGTGATCAATTTCTGTTCACAATTGATCGTAATGATAGGACTAAGAACCAAAGGGATCACATAAACAAGACTAGTGTCTGCAAATACTAGCTGATAGAATCAAAAAGGGAGAGAATGATCCAACATGGGAAGTGAGATACACAGCAGACCCATAGAATAGCAAATGTCCTAACAGCACTCTGGCCTCATAATCAACCCTTAAGGCATGCGGATCCGGCTGAAATGCCCATGAGAGTATTTCATGCATGGAAAGCTGAGACACTCTGGGGGGGAAAAAAAAAAAAAAAAAAAAAAACCTAAATGAAAGATCTCCACGGGTGAAATCCCAGTGGAAAGAACGGGTCATCAAAGAAGGAGGTACCTTTCTCTGAAGGGAGGAGAGAACTTCCACTTTGACCATGGCCTTGTCTAAAAATTATCAGAGTCAGTGAACTCAGGGGGCTTCCATAGCCTTGGCAGCTCATGACAAGAATCTAGGGTGATTACTGATGCCATAAACAAGAGTGTCAATTTGTTAAGTCAACAACAGGAGTCACTGTGCACTTACTCCTCATGTAGGATCTTTGTCCTTAGTGTGCCGTACATTGAGATTTAATGCTATAACTAGTACTCAAACAGTATTTTTCACTTTATGTTTCTGTGTGGGAGCAAACTGTTGAAATCTTTACTTAATGTATGCTAAACTGATCTTCTGTATATAAAGAGAATCGAAAATGAATCTTGATGTGAATGGAAGGGGAGAGGGAGTGGATAAGGGGAAGGTTGTGGGTTGGAGGGACGTTATGGGGGGGAAGCCATTGTAATCCATATTCTGTACTTTGGAAATTTATATTCATTAAATAAAAGTTAAAAAAATGTAAAAAAAAAAAAAGGGGAGGGATGCGGGTTGGAGGGACGTTATAGGGGGGAAGCCATTCTAATCCATATTCTGTACTTTGGAAATTTATATTCATTAAATAAAAGTTAAAAAAAAAAGAACCCCGTGTGCCAGCGCCACAAGGCAGAGGATTAGCCTATTGAGCCATGGCGCCGGCCATGCGTTATAATCTTATATTTGTGCCTTACAATGCAAAAAAATCATTTGAATATAAATTAAAGACTAATATTCCTGGAGAATCAGTCCTGAAAATAAATCTCAATTCAGTTCACTCATTTTTGTGTCCAGTATCCTAGACAACTTTAGTATCTATTTGACAATTTCTGCTTGTACCTTTTGGTTCAAAATATCAGGCTAATAATGTTTGTGATATACAGACATCTGAATAATACTTTGAAGCTGATGTAAAGGAGGCAAGCTACACTTTATCCTCCATGCTGTACACTTAAAGTTATCCAGTTAGAATATTGAGCTTATCTGTCTTTGGATCCAAATTGGTACAAAATTTCTATTACACCTGTAATCTAAGAAAGTGATTTTTAAACAATCATATAGGTCCCTACAGTCCTATATGCTCTAGAATTTATTTTTAAAAGTGTTATTTGAAAATAATTCCACAATCTTAGCATACAATTTTGTATTTATTCTATTTTGGGTTCTTGTTCTAGTATATAGAGCATGTATGACTGAAATAATCAAAAATGCCACATTGTTTTATGATTTTTGCATAGGACTGTTGTAACAACTATTACACTGCTTTAGCAGTTTAATTATCAATTTAATGGTGTGATAATCTATACCTTGTTATTGGAAGTATTTATGTGACCTTTTGTTTATTGAGACATTTATATTGCTGAAAAATAACAATTACGTAAAAGACTTTAGAATAATTTCTGAACTGTGTTATTGTTACCCAAATGCTAGAGATGATCATGGTTATTGATGTGTTAAAATTATATTTAATATTTTATCCCCTTGTTAATTATTTATTAGAATTTTTCATGAAAATGGTGAAATATTCAAAGTAAGCAGAGGAATTCAAGAAGAAAATTTGAAATGCCTCTAAATTATTTGAATCCACAACTTACATATCAGAAATAACTACTTTTAGTTTTTCATATGAAATTCCAGAAACATAAGGATATGTGCATATGTGTATATCTCCCTCGTTCTTTTTAGTGTACAAATATGGGCAATATGTGTTGATTTTTCAGAAAATAGAGCCTCTACCAAAAGAGTTATTTTGTTATGCTATCATTTTATTTTACAAAGTTAATAAGAAAAATGTTTATCAGCAACATTTTTCCCCATGCATTTCAGATTAAACTTTTTCAGCTCATCTTTTACCATCTTGATACTTTACTGGAATAGATATTAACCTAGCACAATCATATTTCTTAGCTGAGAAATGAAATTTTTATTTTTCTTTGTCAGTTATTATTTCTCAGTTTCTATGATTTTTTGTATAATTCCATCTGTCAATTTTTTCTTTTTAATGAACTATATTGTTATAAAATATTTTAAATGGTCATATTCATTCTCCCATGATTGAATAAAATATAGGAAATATATTCATTTGTAATTTATTTATAAGTATTGTTTATGAAATATATTTATATAAGTATAATACATTATATATTATTCATTGAATAAAATTTTTATAAAATATAAAACTGAAATATGTAATATAATGTATATTATCTAGAATGTATAAATATATGTATAAATATAACAATATTAAGCATTAAATTATAAATAATATGATAAACTACCTTTCTGGGATTCCATGAAATATAATTCAGTATGTGTAAAAATATGGAAGATATGGCTATGTATTATGTACAATTGGATTGATTGCTTTCATTCTGATTATTGGTATTGTCTTTATTTTTATTTACATATAATGCGACTGCACAACTGATGTTAAGCATTAACTTCCTTTACAAAGTAACAGAAATTATAATGGTATTTTGAAATATACTAGGTTTTGCACAGTTGTCAGAGTAGGAATCAGTCAGAAAAAGTTTAAAATACAAAAAATAAGATGAATAAAAAGTGCACAATACCTAAAATATATATGAGAAAAATGGAGTCAAGTTTGAATGAAAATGAGAAGGAAAATGACTCTTCAGGAAAATAAATCAATATGAGACCAGACTTCAAAGTCATAGAGAAAATCTTGGCAAAGTAATTTGTCCTCCTAGCTGAAGGCCCTGAAATCAAGGTTATGAAGCTTGGAAACCCATTCATTTAAAAGTATAAAATTTGGAGCCATAAAAATATGATAGCAGCTATTATTTGGATTCATTTTTCACCTGAAAATATAAATTGCTTATAACTATCTAATGAAATGCAGTCCTTTTTAATCACCTTTTATACAGTTGCACTTTGAGCTTTCTGTAGTGAGGAGAAAATTTCCTTGAAGATGCCTCCTACTGAAGACGTCCCTCCCTGTACCTAGAAGCTAAGTGAAAAACACACAAATGGACTCGCAAAATGAAGCCATGACCTCAGGCATCTCAAGTGTGACTCCTCAGTGGTTTCAGACTCACCACTTTTTTCCCTAGAAAAAGATCACTAGTGTTCTTTGTGAGGGATAGAAAAATAAAACAGGTTCCCTCAGTCCCAACAGGATCATTTTTGTAAGCACAGAACATAATTCTTCCTGAACAATATTTACTACTCACCAGATTCCACATAAAATGCCTCACACAATTTTGTGGAAGAAAAGTATTTCAATTTGGTTGCAATACATGGAGTTAGTAGCTCAGACACAACCAGAAATTCAGACTGAGATTTTGTAAATACCAATACAATAGTGGACAATACTAGAATGCTGTAATTGGCTCATCCTAGGGTTTTATTGAAACACCTAGTCCATGTCAGTAAGTAGGAGGGAAAGGCTCCTAATCAAATGTTACCTCTTCTCACTTTTTTTCCATCCTCTCCCTCTTCTTGTCTCATTCCTATAGGAGGGAATGAGCAAGTGGGTACTTTCAGGATATGATGTATTCATAAAGAAAGAGATTGCATTGGTTTCCAAGGCGATGATAGAGATGCTCACCATGGCCCCTAATCCTCCTCTACGACCCTGCTTTCCCCTTGTTCTCACGGTGCTTCTGCTCACCTATGCTCCAGCCACCTAGACAGCTCATTCCCTGTTTTCCATGTCTCACAGTGGCTAATGATCTTCCCCTTGGCTCTAACCACCACCCTCCATTTCTATCTCTGGAAAGAATACCCAGCTGAAATATGTTCTCTTCAGCAAAATTTTCCCAGGTGCTAATCATCCATTTAGTGCCAAGAAAAATCTCCAAATTATATGCAAGTAAAGAAGGAAACCACTGTCATATTCAGGACATATGATGACAAGGAGATTCTCTCTTCAGGGTAGCTTATAGAAACCAGAGATTTACATGCATGTTTGAAAAATAATAATGAAGAGAAGCTAGAGTTTCATGTCAGTAATAAAACCCAGAGAGGAAAGAGAATAAAGATAAGATACTGCAAAACCTATAGGGCAGAGGGAGACAGGAACTTTAGAGAGGATACGGCATCTTCTTCCAAGACTTCATTGTAGAGTTTTGCTTCTGTCTCCTTAACTTCTCAAATGTTTCTTACCCAAACCCCACAGTGAGGATGTGTAGTAACCAGGGATGACAATCCATCCTCAAAAGCCAACACTGGTATCAGGGTGTTCAGTATCATTACTGTTAATGCAGACTATGGTATTCAGTATGCATCTCTACCCATGTCCTGATCTTAGCTGCAAATTAGAAATGTGCAGGTATTAGAAACCACATTATCCCCTTTCATTGTGTTTCATTGTTTATCAGAATTGGACCCAAGATACTGGTGCATAAAGCAGAGGCCAGTATAGTCTGGAGATCCTGAAGGAATGAATCTTTCCATCCATGGAGGGAGAAGTTGTCCCTGGAACTTCAGCTTTCCATTGAGAAAGCTAGTTGATAGCAACTGCCTTAAAACTAGGTCCTACATGAGAGACAAAGAGAAATAATGCAGTTGGCTTGAAAACTTACCTTTTTTCTCATCAAAAAGTGGTGACATCATTTGATCCCTCATGGTTCTCTTTTTAAACTCTGACTCTGAAGATGAATCGGGGGATTGCATCTGCACCATGTGAATTGTGCTTCATCCCCTCCCCTTCTGGCTCTCTCATGCAGAAGCTATACAAACAGAGATGTTCCAAGACAGACAAGCCTTCCTAGAAGGCCTGAGTTAGATTCTACAAAAGGATCTAAAATACCAGCAGAATGAGTCTTTGGTTTCTAGAATATCCTAGAAGAAAAAGAAAATATGGAAATTCTTCTGTGTAGAAACACCTTTAAAAATCAGCTCCATTACACCAAAGTATTTTCTGATACAACACATGAATTGAAGTTATTATTCCTCACTGTACATATTTATAGAGGGTATTTTATATAGGATAACAATGACCACAGTCCTTCCCACTCAACCCTGAAGGATTTGCGCAATGAGCTATTTAGTGCATGTAATCCAGGTACATGGCAAACCACAGGGCCGATTAATGCCAGACAATTATGCCAACAGGCAGACTCTGTACTCAGAGCTGTCCTCTTCTCTTTGCCTGTCCTATGGGATACCTGCCTTTTCAGTTACTAAGTACTCCACTCCAATATTGGAATGTTTTGAGGGTCACTCAGAAGTGTAGATTAATAGTCAGCAAAATCTTTCTCAAGGTCAAGATTCAAATAGACATGATTTGACTTCTTGTCCCATCACTGATGTGTGATTAGACAAATCTGTTAACTTCTCCATGTTTCATATTGTGAAAAAGTTACCATTGAATATAATAATTCAATGATAATTATTATTAATTCCTATGATATTGATAAAATGCATTATAATATAATTACATTGTACATACTAATTAAAATTTTTGTAATTTTGAAAACACTTTGAATTTAGTAAATAAATAGAGAAATAAAGAGAAAGAATGCTTAGAAGAAATATTTTCAACCTTTTGATTTGAAGTCAACTTATTTAGGTATAATTTATATACTATAAAGTGCACCATCTTTAAGTGTACAATAGATGAGTCTTGACAAGTGTATAAACCCTGCAATTACCACCAGAATGGTCTTTATCAATTTTATTCATGTATTCAAAGAGCAAGGTATTAGCTTTGTAATCTCATCTTAATATTTTATTTATTTTCCTTCTGCTCTTTTTTGGTTATTGTCACATAGTTCCTTCTAGGACCGAGAAAGTCAACTCCATGCATATCTCCTCGGTTTAATGGTTTCCTGGCAATATTTGGAGTTCTTTGGCTTGCAGAGATATCATCCCAATTTTCTACCTTTTTTTTTTAAAAGATTTATCTATTTATTTGAAAGAGCCACACAGAGAGAGGGAGGCAGAGAGAGAGAGAGAGAGAGAGAGCAGTCTCCCATCCGCTGGTTCACTCCTCAGTTGGCCACACAGCATGAGCTGCCCCGATTCGAAGCCGGGAGCCAGAAGCTTCTTCCAGGTCTCCCACGCAGATGCAGGGGCCCAAGGACGTGGGCCATCATCTACTGCTTCCCCAGGCCACAGCTGAGAACTGGATCAGAAGTGGAGCAACTGGGTCTCAAACAGGTGCTCATACGGGATGCCGGTGCTTCAGGCCAGGGCAGTAACCCTCTGTGCCGTAGCGCCGGCCCCCAATTTTCTTCCTTAATCTTCATGTGGTGTTCTCCCTGTGGGCATGTCTGTCTCTGTGTCAATATGTCCCATTTATATACTATGTTTGTTTTCAATTGCAATTTACCCTTATGACATCTTCTTCAACTGAATATTTGCAAAAGACATTATGTCCAAATAAGGTCACATTCAAGGCACTGATGGCGGGGGAGTGTGGTGGTGGGTTATTTAAGATCTCAGTCTCTTTTGGAACAAAGAAATTTTTAAAAAAATATTTATTTCATTTATTTGAAATAGTTATTAGGGAGAGGTAGAGACAGAGAGAGAGGTCTTCCATCCGCTGGCTCACTCCCCAGATGGCCACAATGGCGGAGCTGTGCTGATCTGAAGCCAGGAGCCAGGTGCCCCTTCTGGGTCTCTCACATGGGTGCAAGGGCCCAAGGACATAGGCCATCTTCCACTGCCTTCCCAGGCCACAGTAGAGAGCTGGATCAGAAGTGGAGCAGCCAGGACCAGAACCGGTGCCCATATGGGATGCCAAAACTTCAGGTCAGGGCTCCAACCTGCTGCTCCACAGCACTGGCCCCAGAACAAAGCAATTTAACCATAGGACACTATGTAAATTCCCTAGAACTAGGGAAATGTTTAGAGGGAAGAAGCCTCCATGACCATGTTTCCAAATTTCCTCCCAGCTCTGCTGGTGTCTCTGCCCCCACCCTCCCTCTTTGCAGCAGTGACTGCATCAGTGCAAAGTCCAGGTTGTCAAATTCCCTGTCTCTGCCCAGAATCAATTAATATCCCACGGTAAAAGCAGCCAAAACATTCAATTCACTTTATGGAGGATCTGATCACTTTGTAATTTTAGCCTTCTCAGTTTTGGTTATTTAACAGGCCTTCAGTCCCTAATACAGGTGACTTTGCTGTTAAATCTGGCTTTTGTGGTCATTTATTTTGGCTAAAATTGTTACATTCCATCCTGGAGCAGAAACCTATTTTATTATCATTCATTTATTAATTCAGTTAGTCTTTATTGACCATCTAATGTCAATATGGAAACTCTATTCTAGGCACTATGGATTTAACAGTATTTTTTTTTGTTCATTGTTGTTGTTGTTGTTTTGATCCAGAAATCTCAGCCCTATTATATAGTTTAAATTCTAGTGTATATACAATAAAAATAAATAAATAATCTTTATGGAATGTTACATGACAATAAATGTTACATGGAAAAATTCAACAGTAATGGAGGAATAGAAATCACAAAGTGTTAGTGCAGGAGATTTGCAATTTCATTGACAAACCATGATTTAGCAGCCAATGAAAGGAAGTCAGATGGTAATTCATGTCATTAACTAGGGGGAAAGAATAATTAAGAAACAGAGGGCAATCTTCCACATTTCCTTACCCAGGATCATGGCTACAGTCATACTAATGTTGCCAGCAATAATGATATTTATGTCATGATGGGGACAAAGAATTGTTGGCATTGGGTACAGTGCAAGGAAGCAGATTTTATGGAGAAGTTGTGGAAAATTTGTGAAGGTGAAATTGAGACGGCAGAGGTTTTAACTGATGGAAATGGTAAGTCTAGGGAGGGCATAGCCATTTGGTTGAGCAGCAGAGATCGACTTAAGGACATGATTGCTAGAAGTAAGTGGGTCTATTTATTCACCAATATTTTTGAAGGAGTATATGTTAAGTATATGTTAAGACTACAAGAGGTAAACCAGCATCATGTTGAGTGACTAAGCAAGGAGACAACTCCACTGAGAATACAATGGAATGACCCTAGAAGAGGTAGGTGGGTCTGTTTAAGAGGGAATGGAGACTGGCACAATAAAATTGAGATGAAAAACCAGGAATAATATCATATACTGGGGAAGAGTGCATGCATGAAAACTGGAAATAATGGTGAGAAGCAATCAAAACCAAATCTCATCCCCAGGCTTTTGCATGAGAACAGAAGAAGAGAAAACATCCTCGTTTCAGCTGAGGCTGCCGGAAGGCCAGAGATCAAAGATATGTTCACCTTAGAGTTGAAACCTTAACCAAGTCTCTTTATTACTGGTCTGAGGGTAAAGGGATCTAGTGAAGAGCCATGGTTTGAAGGGAGAAGAATCATGAAGAAAAAGGTCCAGCAGGCACAACCTGAAAACAACTTCTCTAAAAAGTCTGACAGTCCTTAGAAATATCTCCAAATAGTCTCTTCATGAATCCTTTTCCATCATGGAAACTCCCAAAGCTCCTATATGTATTGTTGGACTTTTAATTTTTTTAAAAGATTTATTTTATATTTTTGAAAGGCAGAGTTACAGAGAAAGAGAGAGAGGGAGAGAGGGAGGGAGAGAGGGAGGGAGAGAGAGAGAGAGAGAGAGAGAGACTTTATCTACTTGTACACTTCCCAAATGTCCTAAATTTTTGTGTCATGCCAAAGCCAGGAGCCAGGCAGTTTCTCCAAGTCTCCCACCTTGGTGCAGGGGCCCAAGTAGTTGGGCCATCTTACACCATTTTCCCAGGCACATTAGCATAGAGCTGGATCAGAAGTAGAAAAGCTGATACTCAAACCAGCATCCCTATGGGATGTCAGGGTATGGGATGCTGATGTTGCAGGCAGCAGCTTTACAGGCTATGCCACAGTACTGACCCATGTTAGACTTTTGTCTAACATTTGAAAGTATATGTGAAACATTTGAAAGTGTATGTGAGAGAGAGCGAGTAATTCACTTTGTGAGTTCATTTCCCAAATGCCCTCAGCAGCCAGGGTGGGCAAGTAGGAAGCCAGGAGCCAGAATGCCACATGAGCTTGAGCTGGGACTCAACTACTTAAGCTGTCCATAAAACACATTAGCAGAAAGCGGAAGTTGGAAGTGCAGCTTCCAACTCAAACTCAGTTACTCACATGCAGGTTGCAGCCATCCCAAGCAATATTGTAAGTACTACACCACACATTTGCCCCACACTTAAACTTTTAGAAAATCTAATCCACTAGAATACAGAATATTAGCTATGAGGTTAGAAGTTTTGTTTTTCACTATTACCCAGAATAGTACTTGCCAGTAATAGGGACTTACTAAATATTTTCTGAATTGTATTTAATTTTCATTGAAAAATGATTCTGTGGATGTTTCTGGTGTCAGGTGTCTGTGACAGAGGATCCTGGTACTTGTCTTCAAGGCTGCCTAGGCAAAGCCTACAATTCTGAATTCACTTTGCATCTTGATGTAACTCAGTGAGTAAGTTTTTATCTATCGGATGTAAGCACAAAGGTTATGCATGGTTTCCATGCTGAAATCTAAATGCTAGATGTGTGCTCCTCAGGTTTATGCCCCATGATTGATATCTGATACCAGGCTGCCTGGTCACAATGCAGGTGGAAGTTCTCTCTGGCAATGCTTTTCAAAGTGTCAAGTCCCCATGAAGCATCCAAGTTTAAATTCAAATTGTGATTCATTAAGAGTACAGTGGAACCTATGATTCTGCATTTCTAATAACCTCCCAAGACATTCCAATGATTCCACAGAGTCGTTCACACTTTTAATGCAAAGGCTCTAAGGGATAACTAGTATAACCACTAGTACAACAAGGAAGGTGCTTACATCAATGGATAAAGAAGAGGAGACTCCCCATCTCACTGAATAATTTACCTGTGACTTTACTCCAGAAAGAATAAACTTCCTGTAACTTAAGACACTTTGGTCTCTGTTTTTCATATTTTGGAATATAAACTTGCTCTAAGTATTTACAGAATTCAAAATATGCATGAGAGAACTCTTTATAATTCTGTATTCCTGAGAGGGTAACTAGATTTCCAAGTTTGTATGTTCTATGAAAAGATGAAGTTCCTTCTCCCCAAATTTCAGCTTTTTCATACTATTTGACTATAAAAACACAGAATCGCAAAGTTTGAAACTCATTAAAGCATATGCAGTGTTAGAAGAGCTAAGAAGTTGCCCCTTAGAGTTGCATTTCCTTGTTGTTCCACTCTGGGGAAATACAGAATTATTTTAATACCAGGAATTGGGGAATATTCATGAACTGGCACTTTTTAAAAATTTTCACTAACAATAATTGTGTAGCTTTACATATTATGCCATCATGGTGGGCCCCATTTTGATTTTTTATTCTCAATTTAAAGCTTTTAAAACATTTAATGTTTTATTTTAAAATTATATTTATTTATTTTGACTTACTATTTGAAAGAAAGAATGACAGACAGGGAGAGACAGAGTTCTGGTGTTCAGGTTCTCTCCCCAATTGCCTGCAATAGCTACAGCTGGGTTAGCCCAAAGACTGGAGCCTCAAACTCAATCTGAATGCCCCATGTGTGCTGTAGACACCAAGGAACCTGAGCCATGAACTGGAGTGTGCATGAGCAGGAAGCTGGATCAGAAGGAGAGGAGCTCTGACTCAAACCAGCCACTACCAGGAGGGATGCAGGTGTTTCAAGTAACAGTTTGACTACTTTTCCAAACACCCATTCCAAATTTTAATTTTTATTAGAAACCAACACCAACTGTTTCCACAATTTCTTCATGGCATTTTTCATGTCTTTATTCCTGAAAGTGTAAATCAAAGGATTGAGCAAGGGAGTTAGAACAGTGCAAAATATTGCCACTACCTTATCAGAGGCGAAAGCAGATGGAGGTCTTACGTACATAAAAATGCAAGGGGCAAAGAACAAAATCACAACAGTAATGTGAGACCCACAGGTAGAGAGAGCTTTTCCCCGCCCTTCAGCACTATGTGTTCTCAGAGAGAGTAAGATAACACTGTAGGAGACAAGCAACAAAGAGAAGATGACAATACAGATCAGCCCACTGTTTGCAGTCACCACAATTCTAAAGATGTGAGTATCAGTGCAGGCCAGCTTCAGCAATGGGTACAAGTCACACATGATGTGATCAATGACATTAGGGCCACAAAAGGGAAGCTGGAAAGTAAAAAGCATTTGGATGACGGAATGCAAGAAACCACCTGTCCAAGCCACCCCCACCAGGATCCCACAGAGCCTCCAGTTCATGATAGAAGAGTAGTGCAGAGGCTTGCAAATGGCCACATAGCGGTCATAGGCCATGACCGTGAGGACGATCACTTCTGCACCAGCCAGGAAATGTTCAGCAAAGATCTGGGTCATGCAGCCTTCAAAAGAGATGGTTTTCTTCTCATTGAGGGAATCCACAATCATCTTCGGCGTGATGACGGAGGAGAAGCAGGCATCCAGGAAAGACAGGAAAGCCAAGAAGAAGTACATGGGGGAGCCCAGCAGGGCAGGGCTACAGAGGATGGTCACTAGAATTAGCAAGTTGCTCCCAACAGCTGCTAGGTATACAAATAAGAATACAACAAATGCTATTTTCTGAACTTTGGGATTCTGTGAAAGCCCCAGGAGGACAAATTCAGTTACAAAGCTTTGGTTCTGCATGTTTTACAAGGAAAATGTGAAAGCTACAATAGGGGATATTTATAATTCTCAATTACAAGAAAAATTTGCTCCATGCCAGCTTATAGTGGTAAGGTCATGAACCATGTGGGGCACCCATTGTCTAAGAACAAAATTAGTTTAAGAACTTAAATTTCACTGAGAACACAAAATTAGAAATGTGTTGAAGGTCATGATGAGAGGTCTGCAAGAACTGAGTTGGAGCAACACTCTAATTCTAAGAAGGAGTTTCAGGATGGGTGAAAGGGAGCATCCACGTGTGGTAGAGATGGGCGGCAAGTGTCAGCTTTATGATCATTTATTAGTGTTGTCCTGTAGTGAATCACTGAGAAGCAATCTCAATCTGTATCCAGGTTTTAAGGAAAGGAGGAGTACAGTTGAATTTCATTCATGCATTTGTCATGGAATAGGAATAGGGCGACTCACAAGCCTTCTCTAATCAGCACGCTGCCTCCCTGATCTAGAAATAGAGTCAGTGGCACACTGTTAAGATACACTTGAGAACCATGTCTATTTCTCAAATATTTCTGTCTCATTCCTGATAAAGCGAAGGATCTATGGACAAATTGTGTGATTATATACTTAACATATAAGAAGAATGTACCATGTGTTAGTTTTTTAACCATCATTTTTTACAAGAGAACAGGAGTTTATAAAAATCAACCCATTTGAAAATGTTGTATGATAACTAAACAAAATAATTCAAGGAAAGCAATTATTCCTTACCTGTGATGAATTAAAACAGCCTGTGTTAGATATTATCTGCATTTCATTGCTGAAAAAATGTGCTTACAGAGTTTTAGCAAACAGATGCTTAATATGAGATTTTCTTACAAATGTTTTTAAATTCTATATTCTAATAGTTTTTAGAGATATTTGAGAGACAGATAATGACAGAGCATGGTGCTCACATCTTCTGTTTCCACCCCTACTGCAAACCCTGTAAATGCCCAACAGCCAGAGTCAGGCCAGTTTGTAGCTGGAAGTTGGGAAACTGGGAAATCAATCCAGGTCTGCTCTGGATAGCAGGTACCACAACCACTTGAGCCATTATTGGTGCATGTAAGATCTGCATTAGTGTGAAGACAGAATTGGGAAACTGAGCCAGGAAGTCTGATATGAAATGTAGCATTCTAACCAGTATCTTAACTGTCAGGCCAAATGCCTGCTGGATTGATCTGGGAAATAAACACAGAACACCTGCCGCAAAATCCAAGCCCTTACACTGCATCACCAGGGTAAGAAGTTTTATTTTTCAAAAAAGACATTTCAGAGCTGGGGTAGCTATTCTACAGTTTCCAACTGATTCCTCTCCATGTTTGGATGGGGCACATTGATGAAGAAAACAAATCAAATGATGCAAACTCATAAAGCTGTTTGTCAAAATGATATTAAGGGGCCAACGCTGTGATGCTGTGGGTAAAGCCGCCTCCTGTAGTGACAGCATCCCATATAGGTTCCAGTTCAAGTCCCAGCTGCTGCACTTCTGGTCCAGTTCTCTGCTATGGCCTGGGAAAGCAGTAGAGGATAGCCCAAGTCCCTGCACATGTGGGAGACCTGGAAGAAGCTCCTGGCTCCTGGCTTTGGCTCAGCTCAGCTCCAACTGTTGTGGACTTTTGGGAGTGAACTAGCAAGTAGTAGACAACTCTCCCCCTCCCTCTCTCTTTCTCTGCCTCTGCCTCTCTGTAACTCTACCTTTTGAATAAATAAATAAATATTTTAAAAACTTATATTAAGACTTATAACAACCAACTGGCTAAGAAACACAGAATGTGTGGAGTCCATGTCAAAAATTTGAAATTTTATTATTATTTGTAATTAATTATACACTGTGGCCCAATCTGATCAAATAGGCTCCCAAACACACACACACACACACACACTTCAAATTTTTATGATTTTGTTCTAAAGCAGAGATATTTGTATATAATTTAACTACTTTTGTCCTGTTATTTTGTTTGGGATCAAATTTGAGAATGTTGCTTTTGATCAAGCATTATTATCAATTATGTTTACTGTTCTCTCAAATAAGAAAAATAAAAAGATCACCTTACCCAAAGAAAACTTTTCCAGGTGTTATCCATACAGTTACTTCTAATTTTGACTCAGTTTTTCATAAGTAAGCTCACCTTCCTTGATTAAAGCCTCACTGTTTTGTAGTCATGTGCCATTTAGCAAACCGGTATGTCTCAGCCTTTTCTCTTTTAAAAGAGAGAACAGCACTTCTTTAAGTTGCTTGAGTGATTAATTTCGAAATACAGAGTTGATATGAATTTTTTGCAAAGGAAAATTAGAAGAAAGCTTTGAAATACAGATGATAATTTTAATTCTGAGCAGTGTATACAAACACAAATTAGCTGAAAAACTGAATCAGTCCTTAGAATAAAATATTTTTAAAATCATATTATTATTTACTGTATGCATTCTAACATTGCAATGAACTTGCATTCTTCATGTAATTATTCTGGAAAATGTTTTAATAAATATATTCAGAACTGCAAATACATTTGCATTTTTATACTAGATAATCTTATTACTAAAAATGTATCCTAAAAGTAAAATGAAGTGGAGAAATTTTACAATGGAAATGAGTGATGATGTCATTTATAACAGTGAAAACTGAGTAATACCTGAATAGGAATAGGAATATATTTATGTAAATCAATCTATCATAAATTAATAGTACACGATGCTATGAATTAAATCCTAATTAACAATATTAGGAGAAAAATTGTATTTTTACATGATGTTAAATGAGAAAATAAAAACAAAAATTCTTCTTGTTCAGATGTTAGAAATAAATTCTTAATCTACCAGATAAAAAGTAAACTAAAAGATAAAATATACAAGGATTCATTCTTTTTATGGCAGAATAATAACCTCATTTTCCGTATCCATTCATCCAACAACCCACACCCCGTTTGATTCTACATCTCGGTTTCTGTGAACAGGGCGGTAATGAACATGGGGGCTCTGGATCTCTTAAATTTGCTGGTGTTATTTCCTTTGGATACGTCCCAAGAATTGGGAAAGCTGAGTGACATAATGGTTGTGCTTTAGTTTTTTGAGGAGCTTTCATAGTATCCTCCATAACTGCGTTAATTTGTAGCAAAAATGGATGAAACCGGAGATCATAGATAAAATAAACCAGAAGTTAAAATAGTCAATCTAATGTTAAAACGGTGAACACTAGAAACTGGGAAAAGCATGGAAGGGAGACAGATTGTATAATGGGTAGCAAATACAATTAGATAGATTTAGGATGACTGTAGTTCTCAAAAATGTATTCTGTACTGGATGATCGAGTAGAGGGGAGGACGTTGTAGGCTCCAGATCTGAAGGAGACAGGAAGGTATAGGACACTTTCCCATCATCTAAACCATTCCCAACAAAGGAGACTGGGTTTGGAAATAATTTTATTGCCTATACAATGTAACTAATTTTCATAAGTAGAAGTAATACACTAACATATCACATAATCTGATTTTTTTTTTTTTTGGACAGAACAGAGTTAGACAGTGCATGAGAGAGAGAGAGAGAGAGAGAGAGAGAGAGAAAGGTCTTCCTTCTGTTGGTTCATCCCCCAAATGGCCAGGTGCTTAGTCCTGGTCTCTGATGCCGGTGCAGGGCCCAAGCACTTGGGCCATCCTCCACTGCCTTCCCGTGCCTCAGTAAAGAGCTGGACTGGAAGAGGAGCAACCGGGACAGAATCTGGTGCCCCAACCGGGACTAGAACCTTAGGTATCGGCGCTGCAGGTGGAGGATTAGCCTAGTGAGCCGCAGCGCCGGCCATAATCTGATCTTAAAACTGTTAAACTAACTCATGCCTTCCAATAATAACCACACGATGGAGTCAGTTCTTTCCACTCTCTGCACATACTTGATACCAATCTTACATTCACATTCTGCAAATGCTGAAATTTATTCTGTCCATCTTTTTCTTAGCATGTTTATGGTCTCTCCTTTCTATAAATACACTCACTGAAAACATGAGAGCAGCCCCGGAGATTGCTCAGGGCCCCCTTGCACCAGGGATTCTAGGCACTGGACTAGCTCCAGGGGCAGTGACCTTGTAAACAAAAGTTCCCACTTTTGTCCTTCTTGGTGGACACCTCAATTTCTTTATTTTTTTTCTGACAGCTTAGTGATTTATCCCATTTAAATGAGACAAAGTCAATAGAACTAACACAAAACCAATTCATAATGGTGTATATTTAAATTTGCCTTAACAGTTCTGAAGAATCTAATGCTATTTATCATGACAAATACACATAGAGAAATTTAATGTTATACATAACATTAGGAAACTCCACTCTGTGATTCTTGTCTCTGTTTCTTATATTAGTGTGCTTCTCTTGCCTTTTACTAGTAGATTGCCAAAGAAATAATAAATACTAACTCTATATCAAGGGCCATTTTAATGATATGGTAGAATTCGAATTTACCATTTGTCTACACTAGTGTGCTTCACACAGCTTCAAAAAATCTTGTTTTTTAGGCTGAAACACTGGGCTTGGAGGAGTGTTAAAGGCTGAATGGTAAATGAGAATATTTAAGAGAATAAATAAATTCCTATTGTTGTGCTATGCCAAAAATGTGCATTTGCTACATTTCCAAGTGATTAGGTTTTAAATGAAGAGAAAGAGCTGAACATACTTCTAATGTAATTACAGTTGAAGGAATAGGCACTCTAACCAAAGAGAATAAAAGTGGATTGCATTTGAACACCTGCTGTTTCTTTAGTACTTACTATGAGTCAAGTGATCTCCATAAGGTTCTGCATGAATTATTCCTTTACACATGTATTATTCTGCATATGTTATTATCACACATATTATTTCATTCTGCTCAGTTGTGTGTCCCAATTAAAGATAAGGAGTCTGAGAAACAGAAAGGTTATGTGACTAACCCAAGAAGATAGTTAATATTGATAGAGCTAAGCGTTTATAAGCTTGCCTGTACATGACACCTCCATGGTTAAGCACCACCTCATAATTTGAAATCTGCTCTGAAATTATAAATGTGTATATTACAAATCTTACCACTGACCAATTCCTTGAAGTTTCTGGGGATGGCAGTTTCCCATCATCTATAGAGAAAAGTCCATTCAGTGGCTGGTCAAAATGTCATGGTTTTTCCAACTCTACTGCTACATTTAAGCAATCAGTGAAGAGCATCCTTGGCAGTCCAGAGAGACTGTTCCCCACTGTATCTCAGTACAACTGCCAATATTGTCTCATGAGAGAGGAAAGAAGGAGGCAAGAGCAAACTTCTTGATTTACAACTAGAATTTGAAGAGGTTCCTCTGAACAGCCACAGACCTGTAGAATTGCCACCCAATTACCCTGAGGAATGGAAATTTCCCATCAGTAGGACTTTCCAGCAGGGTTTTATATGGTTTGATTTTTCTCAAGTGTGGGCACAACTTTTATGTCCCTGAACAAGTTGACATATTATTTGTTACTTTGTCTTCCTTGTAAAATGACTTCTGGGTTAACGATGTTCCAAGTTCCCTTCCACTTCAGGAATATAACTCTGTATACACAAGGAAGATATAAGGTATCTCATTGCAGAATTAGGACACAATACCTATTTGGTTACTGAATGTACAAACTGAGTTCTGGGATATAGCCTCTTCAATCTATAACAACACGTAATATTTTGGTTCTAGAGTATCAAGGAGGGGTTATTTATTTATTTATTTTTTATTTTTATTTTTTGACAGGCAGAGTGGACAGTGAGAGAGAGAGACAGAGAGAAAGGTCTTCCTTTGCCGTTGGTTCACCCTCCAATGGCCGCCGCGGCCGGCGCGCCGCGGCGGGCGCACCGCGCTGATCCGATGGCAGGAGCCAGGAGCCAGGTGCTTTTCCTGGTCTCCCATGGGGTGCAGGGCCCAAGCACCTGGGCCATAAGGAGGGGTTATTTAAAAATGCCATAATTTATGTATAAATACACAAATATTTATAGAGTAAATAAAATTGCTATTTTTTCTATCTGATCTTGATATTTCATGACTTTAAAACAAAAAATTTTAAAAAAACTTCATAGAAATTAAAGAATTTTTCTTCTTTCATTTGATTAGGAAAGTATGTATGCAAGGATTTTTTTCAGTATTATGAAACAGTGCATTGACTGTGAAGCTTAGAAGGCAACCTAGTCATGGCTAACTGGATCCCTTCAAAGAGAAATCACACCGAGAAGCCTGCTGAATTTCTAGTCTTTGAACATTTCATTTCAACTATATTTATGGTAACTCGTACACTGGAGAAATAAATAATACAGAGTTGAAACGATTCATCAGAAAAACTGAGGCACACAGCACTGTCACTAATCATCAGTGGAATTAAGGGAAAAAATATTTGCTTTTCATAGATATTTTAGATGGCAATAAAGAGCATATGTAGACTATACCCTGAAAGGAGGTGGTATTTTAAAAATAGGAGACAACAGCAAGGCTTCAGCAACTGGAAACTCTGGTTTCCAATTTTTGCCCACCTGCCCACTGCTTGAAAGCTTCCAATCCTATCAAGAAAACAGCAAGGAAGTGGCAATTCCTACTGAGCTCCCAGTTCATTGTAAAGTAAATTAAATATCCTACCTTTCTGGTGGCTCTTTGTTTTATCATGAACAAGCCAGACAGGATAAAGGATTACAAATCAGGTCTTTTTTTTTAAAGATTTATTTATTTATTTGAAGGTCAGAGTTACACAGAGAGAGGAGAGGCAGAGAGAGAGAGAGAGAGAGAGAGAGGTCTTCCATCCACTGGTTCACTCCCCAATTGGCCTCAAAGGCCAGAGCTGTGCTGATCTGAAGCCAGGAGCCAGGATCTTTTGGGACTCCCATGTGGGTGCAGGGGCCTAAGGACTTGGGCCACCTTCTACTGCTTTCCAGGCCATAAGAAAGCTGGATTGGAAGTAGAGCAGCTGGGACTTGAACCAGTGCCCATATGGGATGCAGGCACTTCAGGCCAGGGCTTTAACCCACTGTGCCACAGCTGGCCCCCAACTCAGGTCTTTTGATGGGTTGTATCCCCTCCTTGTAACTGAGTGTCAATCTGATTGTCAATTTTTTTCCCTCCAAATTGTGCCTAAAACTCCACTGCCACCATATACTTCCAGGTTTTTCCTCAATAGGTGCCCCCCTCCATGCTGCTCGACTGGAGGTGTTTGACTCTAAAAAAAAATTGCTTTTAAATCTAAAACAAACAAACAAAAATTATTTATCATTAAGCCAGAGTTACAGAGAGGAAAGACAGAGATAAAGATAGAGATAGAGATAGAGATAGAGATGAGAGAGAGAGAGAGAGAGGAAAAAAAATACAAACTTCTATCCAGCGTTTCATTCCCCAGATGGCTGCAAAGGACAGGGCAGAGCTAGGCTGAAGTCAGCAGCCAGGGGCTTCATCCAGGTCCTCCATATGGGTCACAGGGGCCAAACTCTTGCAGCACTTCTGCAGCTTCTCCCTGGCTATCATCAGGGAGCAAGATCGGAAATGGACATGCGTAACAGTTGTGCACAGCAACCAGCTGAGAGGAAACCAAGTCTACTTGGAGGATTGACAGGGGGCTGGGCACGCATGTAGGACTGTGAGGTGACAAAGCCTCCAAACATATCAGTGACTCTGGGACTCAAACTGCACCCAATTACAGGGCACCTGGCTATGTAAAAGCAATGTTAATGGATCTAAAGGGATACATAGACTCCAATACAATAACAATGGGGGATTTCAACACCCCACTTTCAGCAATGGATAGATCAAACTCCAAAAATCAATACATGCTTCTACATCCAACTTATCTTTGACAAAGTAGCTAAAATCAATCCCTGGAGCAAGGACAGTCTCTTCAACAAATGCTGCTGGGAAAACTGGACCTTCACATGCAGAAGTATGAAGCAAGACCCCACCTTACACCTTGCACAAAGATCCACTCAAAATGGATTAAAGACCCAAATCGATGACCCAATACCAACAAATTACTAGTGATCATTGGGGAACCCTGCAAGATATTGGCATAGGCAAAGTGTTCTCAGAATATTTCCCAGAAGCATAGACAATCAAAGCCAAAATTGATAATTGGGATTACATCAACTTCAGAAGCTTCTGGACTACAAAAGAAACAGTTAGCAAAGTGAAATGGCAACTAACTGAATGGGAGAAAATATTTTCAATTTATGCAACTGATAAAAGATTAATATCCAGAATCTATAAAAACCTCAAGAAACTAATCAACAGCACAACAAACAAGCTAGTTAAGAAATGGGTAAAAGACTTGAACAGGCATTTTTCAAGAGAGGAAATTCAAATATCCAACAGACATATGAAAAAATGCTCAGAATCAAAATCCATCATGGAAATGCAAATTGAAACCGCAATATGGTTTCACCTCATCCCATTTAGAATGACTTTCATAAAGAAATCAAAAAACAAATGCTGATGAGAATATGGGGGAACAGGTACCCTATCCCACTGTTGGTGGGAATGTAAACTGGTTTAGCTACTATGGAGGACAGTGTGGAGATACATCTGAAATCTGAAATTACTTCTACCATATGACCCAGCCATCCGACTCCTGGGAATTTACCCAAAGGAAATAAAAATCAGTATGCGAAAGAGTTATCTGTACCCTCATGCTTATTGCAGCTCAATTCACAATAGCTAAGATGTGGAATCAACCCAGATATCCATCAGCTGAAGACTGAATAAAGAAATTATGGTATATGTGCACTATGGAATACTACACAGTGGTAAAAATTGAAATCTGTCCTTTGCAACCAAATGGATGAAACTGGGACCATTATATTTAGTGAAATAAGCCAGTCCCAAAAAGGCAAATCCCATATGTTCTCCTTGATGTGTGGTAACTAATAGAGTACCTAAAATGTAGTCTGTGGAACTGAAATTGATGCTTTTAGATGAGGTGATCCTGAATAGCCCTTGTCTTAACTGGTGAGAACCACTTTTTTTTTTTCATACTATTTGTTGAACTCTTTACTTAATGTAGGGTTAATCTTTCAGGAGTATAAGGTTACCTGGAAACCTGATATTGTGTAATAATTTAAAAGCAAAAAATGGGTACAGCAAAATTTGTCCTTTTATAGTACTATAATTTACAGTGATCTCAGTTGCCAATTATGAGATGAGAATTGTAGTTTTCATTGCTTCATCGATAGATGTTTCCTTCCTTATTGGAGATAAGTAAACAGAAATTAGGTGATCTACGGTTTAACTTAGAGAGGAGTGGACTGTGGACATGGGAGGGAAAGACAGAGAGAGGGAGAGAGAGAGAGAGAGAGAGAAAGAGAGAGAGAGAGAGAGAAACAGACATCTATTGGTATGACTCCGAAAGCCTACATCTGAGCAGAAACTGGGAGCAGAAGTTCGATTACTTGAGCCATCACTGCTCTCTCTCAGGGTCTATATTAGCAGGAAACTGGAATCTGGAGACAGAACTGGTGAACCCATGTGCCCAGATGCAGGATGCAGCAGATGTTTTAACTGCTAGGCTGAAAGGCTGAATGCTTAACCTGTGTAATCTACTTTTTCACCTTTATAAAGGAAAGACATTTATTTTGGCTCATGACTCTGGAGGTAAACAGTTAGGCAGGCTCTGTTTTGGCCTCTGGTGATGTTCTTGCTAGCAGAGTTCTGAGTGGTACAGTGCATCATACGCAGGAGACAGGGACTACACATCTGGCTATATCTTTCTGTCTGTGGTTCTTCTCACTTTGCTTATAAAGTCACCAGGATCCAATCAAGGGTTCTCCACCCCAGCTCCTTTATCTAATCCAATCACTTCCCAATGGCTCCACTTCTATGCACCATGATTGAGTGAAGTTATGAAGTTTCTTTTTTTTTTTTTGTAAAGATTTACTTTTATTTATTGAAAGAGTTACAGAGAAAGGTAAAGACAGAGGGAGAGAGAGAGAGAGGTCTTGCATCCGGTGGTTCACTCCCCAGATGGCTGCAAAGGCCAGAGCTGAGTGCATCTGAAGCCAGGAACCAGAAGTTTCTTTTGGGTCTCCCACATTAGGTGTATGGGCCCAAGGATTAGAACCATACTCTGCATATTAGCAGGCAGCTGGATCGGAAGTGGAGTAGCCAGAATTCTTAAACTCCAAAGCTTACAACACTATGATCAGGTAAGTTTAATCAGTCTCTCTTAATTGATTCTTTGTGTACAGAAAAGAATTATAGTTGCAGTAGAAGGGCATTTTGTTTAGTGTCATTTTAATAAGCAAATTTGGTTATTATCAAAAATTTCAAAATACATTCAGTTTTTATGAACATTTATATAAGCACATTCATGCAGAATATGATTTTCTGAGACATACTTACCAAGAGGATCAGAAAAGTTTTAAAGAATTACTTTTATTTATCTCCAACATAGATTCCTGGTTTTTTATTATTATTATTTTTTATTTTTGACAGGCAGAGTGGACAGTGAGAGAGAGAGACAGAGAGGAAGGTCATCCTTTGCCGTTGGTTCACCCTCCAATGGCCACCGTGGCCTGCACTGATCCGAAGCCAGGAGCCAGGTGCTTCTCCTGGTCTCCAATGTGGGTGCAGAGCCCAAGCACCTGGGCCATCCTCCACTGCACTCCCAGGCCACAGCAGAGAGCTGGCCTGGAAGAGGGGCAACTGGGACAGAATCTGGTGCCCTGACCGGGACTAGAACTCTGAGTGCCAGTGCCGCAGGCGGAGGATTAGCCTAATGAGCTGAGGCGCCAGCCGCCTGTTTTTATAACATTATATGTATAATATACTTGCCTCATAAGAGTACACTCTCAGCTTGCGCTTCCTTGCTTCAAGTATTATTGCCATGTATTTTATTTCAAAATGTTATTAACAGAAACTACAGTGTCACAAATTTCAAACAAAATCTGCAATGTTGAGCAAATTCTGCAGTGTCTAGAAAAAATATGTTCCACCTAATTCATGTGGAAAATAATCCCATTAAAATTTCTTAAAATATTTCAGTCATAATGGACTTAAAATTTTAAAACAGTTACTGGCATGTAGTAAATTTCCTGAAAACAATCTCATAACAAGGCACTGGTTTGTGTCCTGGCTGCTCCTCTTCAGATCCAGCTCTCTGCTGATGGCCCGGGAAAGTAGTGCTTGGGCCCCTGAATCCATGTGGGGGACCTAGAAGATCCTGGCTTCAGATCATCCCAGCTCTAGCCGCAGGGGCCAGCTGGGCAATAAACCAGTGGATGGAAGACTTTTCTCCCTGTCTCTCCCTCTCTCTGTAACTCTACCTCTCAAATAGACAAAATCTTTTAAAAAAATCTCATAACTAGTATGATGATTTCTTTTTACTAAGTGAATTGACTTGATTTAGAAACATTGTTATAAAATATTGACTTTGTGAAATCTCACATGAGTGTTGTGATGTACAGAGTTTTGCTCACGAGAAAGAAGTCCAGCTGAGTTTCAGTGAAGATGATTCTGAGTCTGTGTACTGCATGGTAATGGAAGTACTCAAGGAAAATTGCCTTTTTTAAAACTGTTTTTTCAACAAAAATGCAAGCCTTGTCCTAACCTGCTGATCACAGTGTAGCGTTTTCTGTGTATTGTTTGGTTTATCCCCTGTATTCCTTTGTGTCTCACACCCCAAACCTCCATGGCAGGAGTTCAGGTCACTGTGGGTGTGGCTGCTGGTCAGGGGGCGGGTAGTGGAACACAGCATGGAATTACTGACTTTCGTGATCTGTATTAATTTTGTCAATGGCTTCTGTTGGGATTATATAAGGGCCTCTGTCTCTGATTTTTTTCTTTCTTTTTCCTCTTCAGAAATAGAGGGCTCTATACAAAATCCAATGCTCCCTGGGTGTGTCCAAGTTTTCCTCATGATTTTTAGAGGAGGAAGTTGGCTAGAACTCATGGAATTTCCTGTGGTTCTCTGAGTGAATAAAAGTACCAGTCCCTGGAGACACAGTGCACAGGGAACGAATAACGCAGAAAGTAGAAAGTCGATTTACAATCCCAAAATTCCCTAGGTAATTAAGGAATAATACCTTGGACAATCAGTGTTATTTCATGAAAATCTTTCAAGATATGCTTCTGGGAAAACAATTCTCAAACTTTGAAAAAAATTCTTATGATCTCTCTTTCTTTAGTTGGCTCTTGCAGCACACATTTCCTGCAGGTGTAGGCATAAGACATGATACATGCTGCTTTAGCACATCTTTCAAAATGTTCATGTTTACTTTTCTGTATAAGCAGGAGTCAAGAAGTTGTATCATCAACTAAAATCCTCAGTCATGCCCTTGCAGAATGAATAGATACTTCAGGGTGAGTCCAAGGTATTTTTCACTCTGCTGGCAAAGCAATGGTCTTTTCCTCACAGATAAGTGAGTAGAGCAATCTTGAAGCCATCTTTAGAGTTATGGCTTAGATTTGAATCACTGGTTTATAATCTTACCTTTTATTTCAGGTGTAAACACTAAGGAACTATGTAACTCAAGGAAATAAATGTATGAACTAAATAATTTCCTGAGTAACATAAAGCTAACTTCAACACCATCCACAATCGATGTGCAGGTAATAATATTATAATACTTGTTGGGTAATAAATAAGTTTTTTTAGCATTTATATATTTTAGGGTATGCATATTGATGTGCTCTATAACAATTTGAATGATAGTAAATTATTTTCACAATGTTTAGCTTTCCATTACCGAGTTTAAATTTTGGGATATACATTTAAAATTAGATGATGTTGAGATTTTCAGTGACTTTCTGTTCTGCAATCACACTAGATAATCTCACAACTCAAAGGACAATTCAACTAATATTGTCTATATTCACTGAAATTGGATAAAGTAAGTTTATGGTAAGATGCATGCTGATGACACCAATAGAATTATGTTCTGTTATATATAGAGAGAGCCTTGTTAAAGTATAGAAGGAGCAATTTTACAGCACTGAGAGTTCTTCAAAAAGGGAGAGCAGAGCTATTTAACAATACCATAAATTATTAAAATAAAATCTATAATTTTGATAGGTTGGAAATAGACACACTTAAATTTAATATTAAGAAATTCTCTAGTTTAAAACAATTATAACTTCATGTTGATTTTATTTTTGCCACCCAAACTTTAACTACATTCAAATTAGTTCTTGTTTTAAATCTAATACCTTTATTTTAGTTTTCATTTTATTTAAAAATATTTACAGAGTCTATATCTGTTTCAGGACAATTTACCTCATTTTTACTCCCTCAATTTAAAGAAGGATATAGAAAATACAAGTGAGTTTTTAGGTACGTACCTTTGATTCATATCATAATCTCATATATTCCTCATTGTTCCCCTTATTGTTGTATTTATTTTGGTTAACAGAAGGTGAAACTCAGGGAAGCTAAGTTTCTTGTGAAATAGGTTTTGTGACTTGAGAATTGGTCTTATGAATTCAGAAATTAAAAATAATCCTAATTTTTTTGCTAAAATTCATCATGAATAGTAATAGAAAACAAGATCTATAAAATGAATGTTGGGAGTAATGTATGGAGATTATCTAACTCCACATAGGATGTCTTGTCTCTTCTGCTTAACTGCCGGCTTCTGCATAAGCCTCAACATCAAAGACTGCAACAAACCAGACAGTAGCCACGCTCCAGTTCACATTATTTCACCTCGTGTCACATATATGAATCCTGGAACCCTCGAGGTGATTGGCATTCCCTAGCATAGTATCTAAAGTTAGCTGTCTTAGAGACTATGCTTTAATTCATGAAAGTAAATTTTTGCACAGATTTTACTCTCTGCATTATTTGCAACTCATGCTGTATTGATTCCCTAGAAGCCATTTATACTTTTACTTCAAAATGTTTTCTTCATTTACTTGTGTGATGACTTAAACATTCCAAGAAAATGTCATTTCTTTCCCTGACTGAATGCAATTCTTCTTGCCTGAAGTTTTTCACATTGCTATTGTGCCAGTGCCTCTAACAGGCATAATAATTGATTTCCCTCAGCCAACAGATTGGAATATTATCAGTCAGGTTGATGAAACTGAAAACCTGATATGGTAATGATTTTAAAGCAATAATGGAGCAGTGCAAATTTGTTCTTATAACTATTGTGATGTATTTTACAGTGATCATGGTCACCAATTATGAAATAAGAACTGTGGTAGTTCCTCCCACTGCTTTCCTCTCTGACACATGTTCCCTTCCTTGTAGCAAAGAGCTACATAAGAAATGGGTGAGCTACTTTTTTTAGATATTTTAATTATTTATTTGAGAGGCAGAGATACAGACAGACAGAGCCCATGATCCCATCCACTAGTTAACTCCCCAAATGCCCACAATGGCCAGGACCAGGCTTATGCCAAAGCCAGGAGCCAGGAATTCAATATAGGTTACCCATGAGGGTGGCAGGAATCTAACTATTTGATTTTTTTCCTGCTTATTTTGGAGTTCTTTTAGAAGAGAGTAGGCTCTGGGTGAGGGAGAAGGAGAAGAAGAGAGGGAAAGGGAGACAGAAATGTTCATTTATTGATTTGCACCCCAAATGCTGTCACTGAAGCAGAATCTGGGAGGAGGACCTCAGTTGAGTCATCACTGCTCTCTCTCTCTTATGATTTGTGTTAGCAGGAAAGTGGAATCAGGAGCCAGGTCTGGGAATTGAACCCATACATTCAGATGTGGGCTGTAGCAGGTGTTTTAGCTGCTAGGTAGAATTCTCAGCCCTTGTAAACTACTTTTAAACTCTACAGTATATTCATTCTCTGTGCTGGAAAGTTCACTCAGTTTCTCTTTATTGATTCCTTCTTTATAGAAAAGAACTTCTCTTGTAATTTTTATAAACAGATTTGGTTATTATTTATAATTTATTTTTAAGATACATTTAGTTGCCTCATGTACTTTTATATAAGGGCATGCATGCAGTCATTTATTTTCTTAAGTGAAGTGTCTTTTACACTGCGATTTTCACAAAATATTGTTAAAAATAAGAAAAATGATTAAGTATTGTGCTGGTACTATAACTTGTATACACATGTTAGGAAATGATCTGTTTCTGTTTGTACTGAAAAGGGAGACTGGAATGTCTTCAGGAGAGATTTAATATGGATAGAACTCAGAATTGCACATGCTGGCTGGCACCGTGGCTCAATAGGCTAATCCTCCTCCTTGTGGCGCTGGCACACCCGGTTCTAGTCCTGGTCGGGGCGCCAGATTCTGTCCCAGTTGCCCCTCTTCCAGACCAGCTCTCTGCTATGGCTCGGGAGTGCAGTGGAGGATGGCCCAAGTGCTTGGGCCCTGTACCCACATGGGAGACCAGGAAAAGCACCTGGCTCCTGGCTTCGGATCAGCGCGATGCGCCGGCCGCAGCACACTGACCGCGGCAGCCATTGGAGGGTGAACCAACGACAAAAAAAGGAAGACCTTTCTCTGTCTCTCTCTCTCACTGTCCACTCTGCCTGTCAAAAAAAAAAAAAAAAAAAAAAAGAATTGCATATGCTGCCTGGAGTGCACCTTTACATTTCTTTGTGTAATTTCTATTGTGATAATGCAGAAAATAATAAATGCAAATCCACAAATAAATCATGTTAACAGATAAAAGCTGAATACTTCTTGATCAAAAAGCTTTTATTACATTTGCATCTTGTACCATCATCTTTTATTGACTTAGAATGCCTCTCATTTATTTTGATAGAACACACAAATCGTTAATTCAAATTAACTCTGAATTTCAAATAGCTTCTTTGTGTTTTTGCACCATTAGTATTTATGACTGAATTTTACTTTAAAACTTCCATTTATTACTGAAATTTAAATAGGAGATAGAAATTAAATCTCTAATTACTTGTCAAAATGTGTGATACTAACCAAAAATCCTACTTTTCTCCCCAGGTATTTAATTATTTGGACATAACAAACATTACATGGAAAGTCAGAACATATCTGAATTCATCCTCATGGGTCTTTCTTCTGACCAGAACATACAAGTATTTTGCTTTATGTTCTTCTTACTCTGTTATCTTGCCATCTTGGTAGGGAACCTTCTGATCCTCATCTCTGTTCGTTGCAGTTCTCTTTTTCACCAACCAATGCACTATTTCCTCAGTCACTTGTCTTCTATGGACATTTGCTATACCTCCTGTGTGACACCTAAACTGATTGGTGATCTCCTAGTGGAAAGAAAAACCATCTCTTATGGTAACTGCTTGTTACAGGTGGTTGCCATGCACTTCTTCGGAATGATTGAAATCATTATCCTTACAATTATGGCCTTTGATCGCAATGTGGCCATCTGCAAACCTCTCCACTACACGATCATCATGAACAGAACTAGGTGCAATCTCCTTATCATGGTTGCTTGGGCTGGTGGGGCTGCTCATTCCTTTTCCCAGTTTTCTATGATAATTGGGTTGCCTTTCTGTGGCCCTAGTGAAATTGATCACTACTATTGTGATATATTCCCTTTGCTGAAAGTTGCCTGTACTGATACTCACCTCATTGGCATCCTTGTGGTTGCAAATTCGGGACTGGTTGCCTTGGTAACCTTTGTTCTCCTGTTTGGATCTTACATCATCATATTAATCACCTTAAGAAATCTCTCAGCTGAGGGAAGACGCAAGGCCCTCTCTACCTGTGGATCTCATGTCACTGTAGTCGTTTTGTTTTTTGGACCATCAATCTTTGCCTACCTTAGACCTCCTACCACTTTCCCTGAGGACAAAATATTCGCTCTATTTTACACTATCATTGCTCCTATGTTCAATCCATTAATCTACACCCTGAGAAATACAGAAATGAAAAAGGCCATCAGGAAGGTGTTTTATCAAAAGCTATTTTCGGCAGAAAAATGTAACTGATTTATGTTACTCAATATGCTAAACATCATTGTGCTTTAGTGAAAGTGGACTTATCAACAGGGAGAACCACTGGATTTCAAATTACTCAAGATAAATTGTTCGATTAAACTTGTCACAAAGGTGATGAACTGAAGAAACATGAGTACAATAACATTTTCACTAGTGGTGCTGAGATTGAGTGTGGATAATATTCTGGGTAAAAGGAATGGTGGCTATATCATGTAGAGTCATGTTATGATGTTGAAGTTGAATTTTAATGTTTGTTTTCAAATAGGATTTACACATGAACACTGGATAACTTTTTCAGAATTTTGTAGAAATGGAGCAGATTAAAATATGCTTCAGGAATTAAAAAATTATGAACTTTATTTCATTATACTATATTCAAATAATTTATGGTGACATTATAAAATAAATTTTGTTATTCAAATGTTCTAAGAGAAAATTTTATTTGACATGTTAAGAAAAAGGAGTGGTGATACCAGACCTCTGGGAACTGTAGATACCACTACTCCCATATACAGACAAGGATGGAGTTATTATTAAACTGCTAGAGGGAATTGGTGTTTCCTTTACTTCTTTCATCATAAAACATCAGAATGTGGAAAAATAGCTTGAGTACTTTATAACTCTACTCTCTTTTCAGTAAACTATGTTTAGGTCCGTGGTTCTGACTGTACACTTGGAAGAGAGAGCAACTGCCAGCTGTTGGTATATAGACAAGAAGCATCGAGTTGGAGAGAGTATAGTGCCAGAGACAATTAGTTCAAAATAAATTTTCATTGATCATCATTATTTTGTATATATTTTATTATTTTCTTTATGACTGAAGTACAACAAAAACAGATAAGTGTGAATTTTTTTAAACGGCAGTATTTGCATGAAGAAAACATTGTTTTCGTGAAAAGTAGGTTTCTGAGACATATTTCCAGTAGAATATTTGTGAAAAATACTCATGTTATCAATTTAATGCAAATAAAAGAACAATCATAAAGGGCAAGTGTTGTGGCACTGCAGGTTAAAGCCAGGGCCTGAAGCACCAGCATCCCATGTGGACATCTGTCCAGGTCCTGGGCTGGTTCACTTCTGATCCCTTCCCCTCCTTATGTGCTTGGGAAGACAGTGGAGGATGGCCCAAGTCCTTAGGGCACTGCACCTTCATGGGAGTCCAGGAGGAGACTTCTTTCTCCTGTCTTTGGCCTGGCCCAGTCCAGTCATTAAAGACATTTGGGGAGTAAGCCAGTGGATGGATTCTCTCTCTCTCTCTCTCTCTCTCTCTCTGCCTCTGCCTCTCTGTAACTGCCTTTCAAATAAATAAAATATTTTTTTTTCAAAAAGAAGACAATGTAGCAATGACCACATGTTTCAGAGGAAGACTGAGAATGGTAAATGTTATTCCCACTTATCTTGTATTAATGATATTGACTACCTGCATTTTCTTTTTAATCAAATTTTCTAAAATATTTTTCTTGTTGTTTAACTATTTCACAAAAGATGAGTCAATATAACATCTTAGGAGAAATGGAACATAAATAATTGATCTATTTTGTATCTCTCTTCAAAAGTCACCTCTAAAAGCATTTGTGGAAAGAGAAAATGAACAAAGAATCAAGTTATTAATCTTGATTTAAATGCTGGTCTACCATTTATTTACTGCATGACTCTTGTCAAATCAATAAACTTGTGGGCATCTTATGGATTTTGTTTTCATTTACAGTATACAACTGAGATAAAACATCAATATCACTTAAAATGAAATGATAAATTGAATTTGCATGTGAAATATAATAGATGGGTGGTTAAGATAAATGGACTTATTATTTCTTAGGGCATTAAACATGTACAATGGAAGTTTTACAACAACTTTCATTATTCTGAATGTGATGTTTACTGCTGCTGTTGCCTTCTTCACTATCTTCTTTAAAAAGGCATCCAAGGAGAATATATTGTTCAATGAAACATGATTAAGAGTAGATCCTCCCAAACTACTAAAGTTGAGGTTTGTGACAGGGATATGAATGAGAGCACGCTTAACACCTTCAGAGTCACCCAGAGTCTCTCCTATTCTGCCTGTGAAAAATGTGTTCCATGAGTGACTTCCGGTAGATATTTTTGGACTGCATCAAATCACCCTTTACAGAATAGGTGCCTGTCACTCTGGCATCTTTTGCTGTGCTATGTCTGATTAGTTATCATTAACTCGTTTGGGTTCACAGTCATGCAGATTTTACTGAAGTTATTACAAATTTGTAATGAAACCACTACCAGAGCAGCTTTTGATTCCAGCTTTGACTGATGCTGTGAGCAAGGGAAGTGAATACTTATTTGTCATTTTCTTGATGCCAATATATATTGGAACAGAAATTGTTTAAAACTTTTGCATTATATCACAAAGATAGTGATTTTCTTTGGTAATGTATTTTCCTTTAAGTATTTAATACCCAAGAAGAAATATTAGAACAGTATTTATATATACATATATATATGAATATATATACTTTCATAGTGCTTGTATCTTGCTGGAAGGATAACATAATTATACATGAGGAAATTTCAAAGCCTTCTGGGAAAATAGGACTGAAGATGATTATTTTGTGTTAAAATTTTGAAATGTGTGCATATCAAGGATCATCAAAATTTATGTTTAATGTGTATTATGGAAAAAACACTTTGATATGAAAATTGGTGGGACATATATTTATCTTTAAATTCTCTTTTAACATAAACATTTGGAAGTATCCTAATAGATATTAAAATTTATAATTTTGAGGATGACCTTTCTCTCTGTCTCTCTCTCTCACTGTCCACTCTGCCTGTCAAAAAAAATTTAATTTTGAAAAATGCAAAATCGAAAGGGAAGTTTGACTATCTTCTATTTGGAGGAAAAATAATGTGGGAGAGCAAATGTTTCTCCTGGATCAGGAAGGAAGTCTGAAGTGCTTCCGGGTCAGAGGCCCCAACGCAGCGCCTCCTACAGAGCCAGTAAAGGAAAAGCTCTGAGAGGCTTCCATGGAAGATTTTCTTCTGTGTTAAAAAGAGCAATAATTGTAGAAACATCACCCGGGTTGGAGGAGGCTTCTATCAGAAAAGTGTTATAATGTGTTAAAATAGACTTCCTCTTGGGTACAGGAAATTGAATACACCCACACAAAATCCCTAGTATATATTTCTAATTAATTTTTGGGAGCAAGTAAATCTCACATACTGCTCAGGGTAGGTTCATTGTGCTGGAGGTGGTTTATGACTGATGTATATTTTTCATACCTTCAAATCACTAAATATATTACATAAAGAAATTTGAAAAAAATGTAAGAGAAAATTGCAATGGAAATAGTTCTGCAGCCCCCATTTGTATCAGAGCTAGAGCACTGCTGCGATCCCCAACAACCCTCTGTCTGTTTCAGGCCTCACTCCCCAGAACTAGCCATTCTTCTGATGTTAAGTGGTAACTTCCTACTTTCTGGCAGGCTGAGGCTATCCTATTTCTTATAGGATTTTCTCATGAGTAAGATAAGGACACTCAGTGCCCATTTCACTGGATCACTAGATTACACAAGAACGTTTAGTACATTCACCACAGTCAGTGTTCAGTGTGCATTTGCTGTAGTTTATTCTAGTCACACAGTACAATGCCAACTAATTCTAACTTTGATAGAGATATGAAAGAAGAAAAAGAAAACAGGACCACAACTGGAAGTGGCATGTGGACTTGTGAAAAAATTAAAATGCGTTAAGTATACCTTTATGTTTAAATTATATAATCAAAATGTATTTACCTGTGCAAAATAATACTAAAGTGTATTCAGTTATTGTCTTCTGAAATTCTACTATAAAAATACTTGTAAATAAACCCAAATCCATTCTAATTCTCTCAAAGTACACAGTAATACAGTTTGGAGGAAAGATGAACACCATTATCTACCACAAGGGCTAGAGATGTCCTCTTGTCAAGTTAATAGAGAATGTGGAAAGGATATGTCCTTCCAAACGAATTCTTCCAACATGTTCTAATTGCAAAATGCTTTATGCAAAGTGCAGGGGAATTGAGTCATTGGGGCCCAGGAGAATTGTAATAACTGAATCACAGAGTTAACTCTGGCTTGCGAACTCTTTATAATCCAGATTCTTTCCTAGCCATGGCAGATCTACTAACTAGAATCTAAGGGAAATGAACCTGGTGAGAGGAGCATTTAAAAGGTAATTCAAACAACCCAAAAGGAGTGCTCAGCATTCCTGGCAAAACAAAATGCAGTTTTAGGATTTCTACTTTATTATTTAGTGTATCCTGAGTCTGGAAACTTAGAAATAGAAGTATGTATGATGCAAATAGAAATCACTATTTGACTTATTTAATATTCACATTATCCTACTTGCCTTCAAACTATTGCTCTGTGCGTATAACTTCCATTATTTATGTCAGCACTGTATGAATGATAGGTGTCACTTGTCTCTAAAATGATATACAAAGTTTGTTCTATGGATGGTTAGTGGATAATGCCAAAGGAAATATGATTTTAGGAAGATGAAACAATCTGAACAATAAGAGAATGACAAGAATTTCAATGAAGAGAGAAAACAGTGGAAAGAACGAAAACAGAACTGAATCACAACTGAAGCAGAATATTTGGTAGATTGTTTTTCCTTCCATGACCCTGCCTGAAAGTATGTTATTTGCTGAATATATATTTGTCACCTTACGTAGAAACATAGTCTGTCACTTAAAGTAAATGACAGGCATCATCTCTGAATTCAATAGACTATTTATTATTTTTTTTTTTTAGATCGGGGGAATTAAATCTATGGAGTTTATTGAAGGTATGATGTAATGTTCTAAGGGGATAGATGTACTATAACAGGGAAATGATGCTTAGTTGGACAGCAGATTAAAATAACAACAAAAATATTGATAGAGTGTTTGGCAAAAAAGTGAACAAGGTATTGATTAAGGGAAAAAACTGAGTGGTGAGCTATCAAGAAAATGAGGAAAACCATTTCAAAATGAAAATAAGGTTCTTGCATTTACCACTACTATGATCATTATTTCCAATTCTTCCAAAAGAGCAACTGGGTCAAATAATTAGAGACCCAAAGCGGGTCACTAAAACATGGTAATATCTCAAAACTAGAAACCCTGCTTTCCTTTTCCTGTGTTTTCGTTGCCTGTAGTGATTGCTATGGTAATTATTTAAATTATTATTTAAATTATTGAATATTTTGATAACATTTTAATGGTTTGTTAAAACATGTGATGGTTCTTGTTTAAATGAATGGTAGTCTGCAGATCAAAAGATACAGATAAAAGCATAGCATTGTAAATAATATTTATTGAGCCCCTAAAATGGATTGGATGACTATTCTATGCATTTTATTTAGTTAATTCTCTCAGCAAAGCTGGAAATACGTATTCTCACTAGCAATATACTCATCAGCAATACAGTGGTCTAAGAAAAAGCAGAATTTCAAGGCAAGAGGTAAGACTGTTTTTGAGGTGTGTAGTATCATGCAAATTACGCATGAATAGTGTTTAGTTTGGCATAGATTAAAAACAAGTATATGAGTCAATGAGACTTTCTTTAAGGAATAATAGTATCACATAATCATATATTATTGATAAATTTATGTATCTAAAGTCATGCTAAGTGGGTAAAACATCCATTTTATTCCCAATTGGAGTCCTGCTCTTTCAGATCTTTTTAAATATTTGGTGCATAGCCTTGGATTAATTGTTTTTCTATAACTCAGTATCTTCTTTTGTAAACCAGCTTTATTAATACTCACTTCTCTGGGTTATTGTGAGTATTTAAAAATCTAGTCCCGGTCGGGGCGCCGGATTCTGTCCTGGTTGCCCCTCTTCCAGGCCATCTCTCTGCTGTGGCCAGGGTGTGCAGTGGAGGATGGCCCAAGTCCTTGGGCCCTGCACACCATGGGAGACCAGGAGAAGTACCTGGCTCCTGCCATTGGTTCAGCGCGGTGCGCCGGCCACGGCGGCCATTAGAGGGTGAACCAACGGCAAACGAAGACCTTTCTCTCTGTCTCTCTCTCTCACTGCCCACTCTGCCTGTCAAAAAAATAAATAAATAAAAATAAATAAATTTAAAAAATCAGTACATATAGGGTGCTTAGAAGAATGTTAAGCACCTGGGAATGTTCAAATTGTAAGGTGATATAAGAATTGTTAGACCTACTGATGTTTGGTAGAGTTTACTGAGGTAATATATTTACTCATAGCAAAGCCAGAATATAATTCCAAGTAATTTCACTTCATTATTTCCAAAAATTGTACAAAAGTTTACTTCTGGGAGTATTAAAGCGATTAAGGATGATGTGCAATCTTCTCTGAAAAAGATCATATATATCTTCAAGACATATTCATTACTTTACAGGCAGACCAAGTTCCTGCAGGAAATGAGAGCTATATTAGAAAATAAATCATATTCTTGTCTTTTTTAGCCCCTATTGTACCATAATAGCATCACTAGAGCTTGAGAGCCTGAGGAGATTCTGTGTGTTATATTCAGATTCATGAGCTGTAACTTTCTTACAGATTACATACAGGCTGAGCTTCTGGGAAAGAGGAACAGATTGAGTATGGAATGTGGTTATTTTGTTATGGATTTTATAGATCTAGAGAAGTTGGCTTAATTTATTATCCCATTTTTCCATTCACATATCAAAATTAGTATTGCTTTAAGTAGTTTAAAGCCAATTAATTTGAAAGTTATCTGATTTGCATAGAGTAGAGCTTTTTCACAACATATTATTGCTTTGGTTCTGCATCTTTAATGTATGAACTCAAGTTCTAGATTTAGAAAATTCTGATTTCAAGTTCTGATTTGCAAAATACAAGTTTAGTGGGCACAATACTAAAAAAAATGGCTGTATTTGTAGATATTGGTAAAAAACAAGTTTATTTTGTGATTACTGCTAAAACAAGATTATTTTAGGAGTTGCCCAAATAAATATCTTAAATGTTGTTTAAAATAAAAATAAACATCATGATCTATAGGTGAGCAAATATTTACATAAAATAAGTCGGAACATACTAAGAACAATTGCAAGAAAAATTGCTTTTCAATGATTTTTCTTGTGAGCTAATTTCTAAGCTTTAAAATTGCTCTGTGGTAATCACTATTTGTTCTAAGGCCTCATTTTTTTATGAACAGTTTTGTTTTGGAGGATGACACAGTTAGACACAATTTATTTCATCTGTAATAAAAAGAATTGAACAGAGAATAATAAAATGAATTGATGAGAGAACTCACCATTATGACAGAGAATTCATCACAGATTTTAAATATAAATGACAATATTAATGTTGTTTCGAGTCAAATTTTTGGGAAGACCACTAGACTACTTGGTTACCAATTCTGTTATTCCAGCCACAGCTTTGAAACTCAAACTAAATCAGAAGTTATTGTCAATTTACCTATATTTGCATAAATCAAATCCTGTAGAGTTAATGCCTGCTAAATGACGAAGATATTCAAACTACCTATTTCATCCTATATTTCACTTTTAGTCAAAACTCCTTGTATTAAAGTGGGGGAATTAGGCTAGTAGATATGGGAAAACTCAACTTTGTTGAAATGATTTTGATTCTAAAATTTCATTTTCTTTTTTCTTTCTTTCTTTCTTTTTTTTTCTTTTCTTTTTTTTTTTTTTTTTTTTTTTTTTTGACAGGCAAATTTAGACAGTGAGAGAGAGAGACAGAGAGAAAGGTCTTCCTTTCCATTGGTTCACCCCTCAAATGGCCGCTTCGGCTGGTGCACTGCACCCATCCGAAGTCAGGAGCCAGGTGCTTCCTCCTGGTCTCCCATGCTCGTGCAGGGCCCAAGAACTTGGACCATCCTCCACTGCGTTCCCGGGCCACAGCAGAGAGCTGGACTGGAAGAGAAGCAACAGAGACAGAATCCGGAGCCCCAACCGGGACTAGAACCCGGGGTGCCGGTGCCGCAGGAGGAGGATTAGCCTAGTGAGCCACAGCACTGGCCTAAAATTTCATTTTCTTCACATGAGTCAAATATAGTACAACTGAAAATTGTTCAGGTACTGATTTGGTAATACTAGCATTTCAGTAAAAAAAATTAATATTGAAAGTTTTTCACTTATAAAATTTTGACATATATTGATTTATTTGCATGTTAGTAGCAGTTTGTAACAATGTTCTGACTGGTTTTACCATTTTATAAGTGAGATCATTCTAATTAAGAGAAACAATATGGGGATACTGCGCCATGGCTCACTTAGTTAATCCTCCGCCTGCGGCACTGGCATCCCATATGGGCGCTGGGTTATAGTCCTGGTTGCTCTTCTTCCAGTGCGGCTCTCTGCTGTGGCCTGGGAAGGCAGTGGAGGATGGACCAAGTGCTTGGGTCCCTGTACCCACGTGGGATACCAAGAAGAAGCACCTGGCTCCTGGCTTTGCATTGGTGCAGTACCGGCTATACACCGTTATAGCGGCCATTTGGGGAGTGAACCAACAGAAGGAAGACCTTTCTCTCTATCTCTCTCTCTCACTGTCTATAACTCTACTAGTCAAATAAATAAATAAATAAAAAGAGAAACAATATGATTGATACACACATTTGCACACTGTTGATGTAATTAGGTAACAGAGCCTACAAGCAATTATTGTTGTTACATAAACACCTTCCCATAAATTTTCCGAAACTTTCTCGACGAATTATGCAGTTTCAAGATTCTTCATGGATTTTGGTAAGAAAAATAAGTTGGTCAAAAGAGAAAACAGAAATGAGGACTCTAATATAAAAACTCAGAAAAAATGATTGGAAAAATGTACCACATGACTCAAGAGTAACATCATCTACCTAAAACTGCCTATTCTCATTTTTATTTTTAAATACTGCTTAGTTCTACACTGTAACTACATGATTGCAACTGAAGTTTCTACAGAAATAATTACAGTTCTGTTCTAAAATGGCATTGCATTGTTTAGATCAGAAATAATGTAAAAACAAACAAGCATCAATAATTAAACAATTGCATAAATCTCTTGCTGAGAGTTTTTAATCTCTTATTGCGTGTATATTAACATATACAGAATTTTGTTCTTTAATTTTTTATCTCACTGTACAGTGTTTTAAGGTTAGAATGCAGTGGTCACTGTTGCACTTTAAAAATTGTGTATGGTAGCCGGTGCCGCGGCTCACTAGGCTAAACCTCCACCTTGTGGTACCGGCACACCATGTTCTAGTCCCGGTCAGGGCGCCCGATTCTGTCCCAGTTGCCCCTCTTCCAGGCCAGCTCTCTGCTGTGGCCAGGGAGTGCAGTGGAGGATGGCCCAAGTACTTGGGCCCTGCACCCCATGGGAGACCAGGATAAGTACCTGGCTCCTGCCATCGGATCAGCGCAGTGCGCTGGTCGCAGGGCGCCGGCCACAGCGGCCATTGCAGGGTGAACCAACGGCAAAGGAAGACCTTTCTCTCTTGTCTCTCTCTCTCACTCTGTCAAAAAAATGTGTATGGTTTATTCTTTCATCTTTAAAAAATTTAGTTTTCATGAGTCCAGATTTTTGTCTTGGTAAGGAATTAATTGTACATTTGTAAAGATTTGGCAACTAATTAATGTTTTTAGTGGTTTGAATGTCCTCATTTCATAAATGTTAAGATTGAACATAATGTCCTTAAAGAACTTAAATAATTCATATATAGATTAATTAAAAATAATTATTAACTATAAGATTTTCATTTCCTGAAACTTGAGATCACATCCTTTAAACCCAGCTTCATGTCATTAGTGTTGTCATCATACGTTCCATGGCATTTCTGTCCCTGACTTATGCATTATGTCTTCTCAGGTGACATGTATTTTACTGCACTGACCCATGGAAAACAGAAATAATGTCACCATGTTTATTCTCCTGGGACTTTCTCAGAATAAGAAAATCGAAGTCCTTTGTTTTATATTCGTTTTATTTTGCTACCTTTCTATTTGGATGGGAAATGTGCTCATAATGATTTCTATCACATGCACTCAGCTTATAAGCCAACCCATGTATTTTTTCCTTTATTACCTGTCGCTCTCTGACCTTTGCTACACATCCACAGTGACCCCTAAACTGATGACAGATTTACTGAAAGAAAAGAAGACCATTTCCTATAATAACTGCATGGCACAATTATTTATCATGCACTTCCTTGGAGGCATCGAGATCTTCATTCTCACGGGAATGGCCTATGACCGCTATGTGGCCATCTGCAAGCCCCTACACTACACCGTCATCATGAGCAGGCAACGATGCAACACAATCATCATAGCTTGTTGCACTGGAGGATTTGTGCACTCTGCCAGTCAGTTTCTCCTCACCATCTTCTTACCATTCTGTGGCCCCAATGAGATAGATCACTATTTCTGCGATGTGTATCCTTTACTGAAATTGGCTTGCACTGATACATATAGGATTGGTCTGCTGGTCATAGTTAATTCAGGGCTGATTGCCTTAGTATGTTTTGTGATTTTGATGATGTCTTATCTTCTGATATTATACACCATCAGTGCTTATCCGCCACAGAGCCGTACCAAAGCTCTTTCAACTTGTAGTTCTCACGTAACAGTTGTGGTCATATTCTTTGCTCCTGTTCTCTTCATTTACATAAGACCAAATGTGACTTTTGCAGAAGACAAAGTATTTGCTCTTTTCTACACTATCATTGCTCCCATGTTCAACCCTCTGATCTACACACTAAGAAACTTGGAGATGAAAAATGCCATAAGGAACATATGTCATCATCACCTCTTTTGGGAAAGGAAGCGAGCCCAAGGAAAGTAATTTCAGAATGTCACACTAGGACTCAACCCTGGGCCCTAAAATTCGTAAGGAGTGATAGAAAGTTATAAACAGTGTGTGCAAGAGCCAGTCAGAGCAGAGCACAGTAGCTCAGACATCCTCTTTTGGAAATTTTTTTAAATCTTTCTTCTTCCATTTTTATAGGTTTGTCTCAAGTCATTAGTCTGACATTTTATTTTGAATACTTAATTCTTTTGGATTGGAGTCCCATCAAATTCTTCATGCCCCTTATGACAAAAACTAATAAGGAGCCATTTGGTAAAGGAGAAATGTAGCTTTTATATTCCTGTTACCAATAGTCAGAAGAGGACACAGAAAGATGGAATTTTTCAATGAGAAAAAAAAGTGATCCCTGTTAGGAATTTGGAAAACATTATGCTGAGTGAAATAAGCCAATCCCAAAGGGACAAATACCACTTGTTCTCATGATAGGTGACAACTAACTGAGCACCAAAAAGGAAACCTGTTAAAGTGAAATGAACACTATGAGAAACGGTGACTTGATCAGCCCTCACCCTGACTGTTGATGAGCAACTTCATATGTTATCCCTCTTAGTATTTTTTTTGTTTGTTCTACTTAATGCTTTTGGTTGAATACTGTAATCAATACACAATTCTTCTTAAGTGCTGAAACTTAACTGAAAAGTGATCGCTGTTAAATATAAGAGTGGGAATAAGAGAGGGAAGAGATGTGCAATTCGGGACAAAGCTGACTTACCTCAATTGGTAGAGTTAGAAACATGCCAGGGGATTCCAATTCAATCCCATCAAGGTGGCATGTACCAATGCCATCTCACTAGTCCCAGTGATCAATTTCTGTTCACAGTTGATCATAATGATAGGACTAAGAACCAAAGGGATCACATAAACAAGACTAGTGTCTGCAAATACTAGCTGATAGACACAAAAAGGGAGAGAATGATCCAACATGGGAAGTGAGATACACAGCAGACCCATAGAATGGCAGATGTCCTAAACAGCACTCTGGCCTCAGAATCAGCCCTTAAAGGCATGCGGATCTGGCTGAAAAGCCCATGAGAGTATTTCAGGCATGGAAAGCCAAGACACTCTGGAAAAAAAAAAAAAAAAAACTAAATGAAAGATCTATGCGATTGAGATCCCAGTGGAAAGAATGGGTCATCAAAGGAGGTAACTTTCTCTGAAGGGAGGAGAGAACTTCCACTTTGACCATGGCCTTGTCTAAATATGATCAGAGTCGGTGAACTCAGGGGGCTTCCATAGCCTTGGTAACTCATGACAAGAGCCTAGGGTGATTACTGATGCCATAAACAAGAGTGTCAATTTGTTAAGTCAACAACAGGAGTCACTGTGCACTTACTCCTCATGTAGGATCTCTGTCCTTAGTGTGCTGTACATTGAGATTTAATGCTATAACTAGTACTCAAACAGTATTTTTCACTTTATGTTTCTGTGTGGGAGCAAACTGTTGAAATCTTTACTTAATATATGCTAAACTGATCTTCTGTATATAAAGAGAATTGAAAATGAATCTTGATGTGAATGGAAGTGGAGAGGGAGTGGGAAAGGGGAGGGTTGCGGGTGGGAGGGAGGTTATGGGGGGGAAGCCATTGTAATCCATAAGCTGTACTTTGGAAATTTATATTCATTAAATAAAAGTTTAAAACAAATCATCCTGGGATGGACATTGTTGTGCGGTGTGTTAAGCTGTCATCTGGATGCCATGTACCATATCAGAATAACCTGATCAAGTCTCACTTTTGATTCTTTGATTGATTCTTTTTTTCTTTTTTGGACAGGCAGAGTGGACAATGAGAGAGAGAAAGAGAGAAAGTTCTTCCTTTGCCGTTGGTTCACCCTCCAATGGCCGCTGTGGCCGTTGCGCTGCAGCTGGTGCACCGTGCTGATCCAAAAGCAGGATCCAGGTGCATATCCTGGTCTCCTATGGGGTGCAGGGCCCAAGGACTTGGGACATCCTCCACTGCACTCCCTGGTCACAGCAGAGAGCTGGCCTGGAAGAGGGGCAACTGGGACAAACAGAATCCAGCGCCCCAACAGGGACTAGAACCCGGTGTGCTGGTGCCACAAGGTGGAGGATTAGCCTGTTAAGCCACGGTGCCAGCACTCACTTTTGATCTAATTCAACTTCTTGCTAATGTACCTGTGAGGCAACAGATGATGACCCAAGTACTTGGGTCCTGACACCCACATGGGAAACCTGGATGGAGTTATTGGCTCCTGGTTTCAGACTGGCCCAGCTCCGGGTGTTGCGGGAATTTGGGGAGTGAAACTGCCAATGGAAGTTCTCTCTCTCCCTTTCAAATAAAATATGAACTTTTCACAAATAACAGCATTATGCTTCCACTAAAGAAGATACGTCTTTAAAGGTAGTTGTACTCTTCCCCTATCAAATAATAAATAAATAAAATAACAGCATTCTAGTCAATGGCAAAGAAAGGGACCTAAAGCAGAAGATCTCATAAAAGGAAATTCTAATGTAGCTAACAGTGGACTTCTTAACTGAAACATGATATGCCTGGGGAGAGTAGAAGAATATTTTCAAATCATTGAATGAAACATATTACCAAACAAGAATATTTTGTCCAGCAAAGATGCCTTTTAAAATGAAGGAAAGACAAAGAAATCCATACACACAAAAAAACTCTGGGGGAATTATTATATTTTCTTTATTATTATTTTAATTATACATATATGTACATCAGGTGTAATGTTAATGACAGATACAACAGATAATATCAAATCATGATGGTTAGCATTTCAATCTCTGTAAACATTTAAGGGGCTGGTGCTGTGGTGTAGTGGGTAAAGCTGTCACCTGCAGTGCCAGCATCCCATGTGGATGCCGGTTTGAGTCCCAGCTCCTCCACTTCCAATCCAGCTCTCTGCAATGGCCTGGGAAAGCAGTAGAGGATAGCCCAGGTCCTTAGGCCCCCGCACCCATCTGGGAGATCCGAAAAACTCCTGGCTCCTGGCTTCAGATCGGTGCAACTTGGCCGTTGCTGCCATCTGGGGAGTGAACCAGTGGATAGAAGACCTCTCTCTGCCTCTCCTTCTCTCTCTGTGTAACTTTGACTTTTAAATAAAATAAATACATCTAAAAAACTTTAAACTCTTTGAATAGGTGCCATTGCAGTGCTATAGTGGGTAATGGCACCAGTTCTAGTCTTGTCTACTCCACTTACCATCCAGCTCCCTGCTAATACATCTGATAAAGTGGAGGAAGATGACCCAAGTTGTTAGGACCCTACTATCCACAGAAGAGTCCCAGATGAAGTCCTGGCTCCTGGCCTCTGCCTGGCTCAGCCCTGGTTAACGTTATAGCTGGGCATAGGTAACAGCTTCAGGGTGATATTTCAATACACATATGGAATGTGTACTGATGAAATCAGGGTGATTAAAGTTTCCAACTCTTATCTTTATTTTATGTTTGGAGCCTTTTGGCTCTTTTCTTCAGGTTATTCATAAAATGCATGCAATGTTACTGTGAATTATAGTTACCCTGATGTACTATAGAACATCAGAAAATACTGCTTTTACGTAACTCAGTGGTATCTCTCACTCAACCTACATCCATTCTACTGTTTCCCATATTTCCAGATGCTAGTAATTATTGTACTACATTCAAATTCACTTATTTTAACTTCCACATATGAGACAATGTATGTAGTTTTTGTGTACCATAATTTGTAAAGGAGCATACAAAACAAATAAGATGTTATTTCACATGTTCAAAGTTAAGTCATCATCAGCTTAATTAAGCTGTTACAAAATATTTTATGTAAGACTCCTGGTAATCACATTATCACATATCACCATTCCATTGGACCACACATTTGGAAGTCAGCACAAAGAGCTTTGTTCAATCTAAATCCTGAAAACCCTCTTCAAGGTGTTTGGTCTCAGGAGTGGCCTTACCAAGCAGACTCTCATGATGAAATTTTGGTCTGGGTTTTCCACAGGACTAAGAGGAATAATCACTCCATATGGATAGAAAGTAACAACAATAGACATTGGTATATACAGGATCACACATGTCATGAGTTGAACGTATAAATCCAAAAATGGGTAAGTACTAGCATAACAATATAGACAATTCATGAGATGACCTTCAAGACCAAATTCTGAAATCAAAGTTGTTATAGTAGTTGAAATAATGAGCAAGAAATCAGATCCTCTTTATTTTAATCTTTGTTTTTTGACAGAGTGGACAGTGAGAGAGAGAGAGAGACAGAGAAAGGTCTTCTTTTACCGTTGGTTCACCCTCCAATGGCCACTGTGGCCAGCGTGCTGCGGCCAGCGCACCACGCTGATCCGAAGCCAAGAACCAGGTGCTTCTCCTGGTCTCCCATGTGGGTGCAGGGCCCAAGCACTTGGGCCATCCTCCACTGCACTCCCGGGCCACAGCAGAGAACTGGCCTGGAGGAGGGGCAACCGGGACAGAATCCGGCGCCCCGACCGGGACTAGAACCTGTGTGCCGGCGCGGCAAGCGGAGGATTAGCCTATTGAGCCGCAGCGCCGGCCTTTATTTTAATCTTAACACCCTTAATTATGAACTAGGGCACATAGCATGCCCTTTTTTGTTTCTTATAAAGTTGAGATAATGATAACTAATTTGTCTATTTTTAGAGATAAATGAGTTATTTGTTGATAATGAGTCAAAAGATCTTTTCAAATATGAGGTCTAAATATATAGCAGAAGCTTTCTAGGAATTTTCTCTCAAACTACAAACTTACATGTTCTTTGATTTTAAAAATAATATTTTTCTCTAAAGAAAGGATAAACAACCTGTATGGATTTGAAATTATTATTATTATTCAGACAACTCATGTGATTATGTAATGCAGTGACATCAATTTGTATTCTAGATAAGTATATTTTGGTTGATGACAGATCACATAAATGGCAATAGTAGTCCCACTTGTGGATTATTAAAAAAAGTAAGAGGAACTGCGACACAAGTCAAGTGAACAATTTACACTTTAAACAGAGGAGGAAAAACTAATAATTTAAAAACAAAAAAGAAATCAGCATTGTATATCAGAGTCAACATTCATTGCTATTTTCTTGCCTCCATCACTTTGTGTGATAAATACATAGTGAATAATTTAATGTGTGAAACATTGTATTTGAGAATGCCTTAATATCAAAGATTTCTTCCTATCACTGTGGAGCAAATGTAGTGGGTAGAAATTAGGATAGCATGAAAAATATATAAGAGGGAGATATAATTAATTTAGCAGAAACATGTTGTCTTATTCCAGATTTTAATAGGAATGCCTCCAATTTTTCCCCATCAGTAGCATGCTGGCTGTGGGTTTGGTATAATTTGCTTTGATTATGTTGATATATGCTCCATCTAAACCACGTTTGCTTGAAGTTTGAATTTTTTTCAAATGCTTTCTCTGCATCTATTGAGATAATCATATGGTTTTTGGTCTTCAATTTGTTAATGTGGTTTACTATATTTATTAATTTTCAGATGATGAACAATCCCTGCATACCAGGGATAAATCCCACTTGGTCCAAGTGAATGATCTTTCTGATGTGTTATTGGATTCGACTGTCTAATGTTATGTTGAGGAGTTTTGCATCTTTGTTCATCAGTGTCAATGATATTGTATGATTTTTACTTAACGTTATATGATGTCAGTGGCATTATGAACCCAAATGCAATGCCACTACTGAAGATACTTGATCCATGATATCTTTAAGTCAATTTTTTCATTACAATCAAAACAAGAATTATAAATTTCCAGTTTCTTAGGGGACTTCCATGAGTTTGTATATCCATAGATATCTGTAGAATTGAAAAACACTTCAAGGGATTGAATTAAATACATGAATTTCTAAGTTATTTAATAAAACAGAATTTAAGATCATGTAAATAGCATGATTGGCAGGAGTAAGGCAATGTCCTTCAAATTAATCTCAAATAAATCCTCCCTTAATATGTGAACATAATGTTTGAATATTAAAATTTAATGTTTTATTAAAATTAAAAATGCCATGTTTAGCTCATACAGCTTTGTCAAAGAACACTGTTGAAGAACTTTTGTTACAAGATTATAGTGTATATTATGAATTTACATTAATAAAAACTGTGATATTTTAGTAAAGGTAGGCAACTAGATCCATGGAACAGGGTCCAAAAGTAGACTTCTGCAATTATGGTCAACTAATTCTAAACAAATACCTGTAAGTGATTCTTTAGTGAGAGATGAACACTTTAACCATGATGATAGAATAAATGAATGCCCTTATGCATAAAAATAAGCTAGTATTTATACTCACAGGTAACACATTGTGTGCAATTTATTCAAAATAACTGATGCAGATATACATGTAAAACTTAAAAGCATAAAATTTTTAGAATGAAACATGGGAGAAAACCTCTATGATTTTGGATTAGACAAAAAGTTCTTACATAAATTACTAAAAATATGATCCTAAAAATGTAAAACAGATTAGTCAGATTTCTTCAAAATTCATATTTAGAATAAAATTTTTAATGGAAGGAAAAACTAGTGACACACTGAAAAATTGTTTAAAAATTATATGTGTGCTAAAGATCTATTCAGAATACACAACAGTGTTTATAAATACCAATAAGAAAATTAACAATACCTAAAATGGATAAGTATTTTGGGACACATACTTCATCAAGGAAAATACACACATAGCGGGAGTGGAGAATGTGTAAAGCTTTGGGTTTTGCTTTCATCCTGACACATTAAAGTCTTTTGTTTCTGCAAGATTACTTCAGGTTACATAACTTTCAAAGGCATCAAGTACTAAGTTTAGGAATCCTAGATTCTTTCATCCACAGAAGACTTGAATTCGGTTTCCTGCTGCTTGTTAGTTGTTTGATTTAATTTCTTAATCAGCAGTGACATATTCTCTGCATGATAGATCTCAAAACATGTCAAAATGTATATATGTTGAATATTTACTACTATAACAAATTTATTAAGCAATATAAAATCTATCAAATTATTGTTCTTATCAGTTTGTACAAGATATGATACTACAAAATTTTACTGCCTGAGATTCCATGTCTGAGGGGAAATATTAATTATAATATGTGTATGACAGAAGAGAATTGATTAATCAAATATGTGCTCATTTTGGAGTGAGTCCACATATCCTTAAGCAATCAGGTGACATAGGAATAGAACTGAATGGCGAAGAAAACAAAAGCTTTGCTGTACTTGGTGTGGTGATATTGTCATTGTGTTCTCATGTAATGATATAAGAATTCATCTTTGATATGTGCATGAAGTAGATAATGTCTACTCATTTATCCTTTCTTTCTTTCTGGCTCCATTCCCCAACCATTTATTCCATTATTGTGAAAACAACCTGGTCCAAGTGTCAATTTTTAGATCACCAATTGTAGTGATTTATCTACCAGAGGCATGGAGGTTGCCCTTTATAGTAATGCTATCCTTGAATTGTAAATGCACATCCTTGGTCTTCTTTGTCCTTCTAAGACTTTCCTGAAAGCCAACCTAGTACCATTCCATGCTGCATTGCTTCCTATCCTTTGTCAGTCAGATATTGGAGCTAGCGGTCTTCCTAAAGTGTGCTGTGTGGCTGGAGCATTTTACTTCCTGCAGAGAAGCAGTGCCTGAGCCAGGCTAAAAAAAGAGGAGAAGTGAAATTTTAGCAAGAAACTACCCAGAAAGCACAAGGGACTTGACTTTTGGCAGCAGCTCAGCAGCATTTGGTTAAGTCATTTTTAGAAATGCTTCTGGGAACACAACTTTTAGAGTTTTCAAAGATGTTAATTCCGTGTTGGCACATAAATTTATAGTCTGTGCTTCTGAAGCAAATTTCCTTCAGGTACATGCATAAAACGAATGATTCCTAAGACTGACAATGACATTTGCTTTTGTGGTAATTTCAAAAACTAATTTTTTTCTAATCTGAGGATCCACTTCTTGCATAACTGAATGGTTAATGAATATATTAGTTGCAATTGCCTTGCAAACTCTAGAAGATTTTATGACACATTGAGATTCCAAAATAATTTTACATAACTGACCTAAATGTGTTTGAATTACTGGTTTGTAAATCTCAGTGTTTTATTTTAGATTTAAAGATAGGGAAGAATTAGACAGCTGAATATTTCAGGAGGGAGTTCTTTCCTGATATAGCTAAAAACTAATCTGTCACTCACTAAATTTAGCAGGCATTGTTTCTGGAGAATGTTACACTGCCTGTTTTAAGGCTATTTGATATTTAAACCTATTCTGATTAACTTCATTTTTAGGACTTGAATTTCTCTTCAAACAAGATAGTTTGACTATTTTAAAACCGTGTTGGTACATTTATTTTTAATTGTACATTATATAGAATCAGGATTCTAACTGAGAATGAGAACAGTTACTGAAATATTCAAGTTTCAATGACCTTCACTGAATCCTATTTTATTGCTTATATGCATTCTTATATATTTTTATCAAGGAATTGCAAAACTTATTTTTGAGTATCTCTAAAGATGAATACTTCTTAACTTGCAAAAGCTTCCTGTCCTGAAAACTATTAGGTTCATCTAATTCAGCAAAGGTAAGTAATATCCAGTTAGGGAATTCACTAATCTAACTGTGTAACAATTATCTTGGAATATTTTGATATAGGTAAGTAAATGCATTTGTATATAAGCAATGCACCATCCATGAAACAAAGAAGCAGCATTAGTTTCAATATGGCTAGGGGATTGGTCAATGAACCAAAAATGTGTTAAAGTCTACTAGGAAACTGTTTATTTCTGAAAACTATGAGCTAGATAATTAGTAAGGTTTGGATAAAACAAAAATTAAAAATATAAACAAATGGTTTAAATGACTTTTAGAAATTTAAATGTCATAAAGCAAATTGAGGCTTTTCCCTTAGATGAAATTAGGATTGAATAATAAATTCAAATATGATTGGTTTCAACCATTTTAATATTTTGAAATGCCATAAAAACTACCTATTTATGATCCAAAATAATCCTAAAGACATAAATTTTGGGAGTTTTGATTCACTGAATTCAATTGCTTCTGAATAACTTTGCAAAACGACATCCTATGAATTGTAGACATTTGGAGTTTCTAGCCATTGAGACAGACCCTTGTTACATGCAGACTAAAGTAGTTAGTGTGCTGCAGTAATTGCATCTCCATTGGAAGTCATTTAATTTTTCACCACTGGGTAAAATAACTCAGATTTAATTTCCTCTTAATAAAAAAATCAGCATTGTATACAAGATTCAAAAAACCAAATTTATAAATTTTTGGCCCAGTACTAATTCAATCAAGATACACTGATTGCTAATAACAAATACATTTTATATAATTTCTTTTTGATTTTATTTCCTATATTGTAAATAAAATACATGATATCCCTAACAAAAGTCACAAAATGTAAAGCAACTTGAATATACATATGCAATTGTGTTTTATCTTCTCTTTGCCTTCAGCCTAGCAAATATGAATTAAATTTCAATACAAAACACTCTTCATATGATAAGTAAATAGATTTGCTAATTATTTTTCACAAATCTAGTCACTTTGCATTTTATATTTTGGTACATAATTTTTAATAATTTTTCCATTAAGATACTCTTTAACTTTTTATTTATTCACTTGTTTGAAAGAAGAGAGAGAGAGAGAGAGAAGAGAAAGATAGATCTCCCATATTCTAGTTCACTTTCCAAATGCTCACAATAGTCTGGCCTGGGCTATGCTAAAATAAGGAGCCTAGAACTCAATTTGGGCATACTACATGGATGGCATGGGTTCAACCACTTGAGCCATTACCTGCTATCTCAGAGGTGCAAAATGCCCAGCCCAACTCTTAACTTTTTAATATATCTGAAACTACATTGATTTTAAATGACCAATTGTAGCATTTACTCACATGGTGGGAAATACCACACTTTATACATAATAATTCAAGGAAATTAATTTAAAACATATCTGAGAATACACTTCCAGATAATTCAGGAAATCTATCCAGACTATACTAGAAAAGTGGCTCTATTGGTTAGTGACACATATTTTCAATTGTGCCAAATATACTTGTTATATAAATTAAATGTGTGTTGTTATCTAAATACTATAGAAACATTAAGAACATTTTTTCTTTGTGATAAAGTATTATTGGAAATATTCTTTCATTATTTTGGTTAAGCTGAAGTATATCAGTATGAATGATGTCATAATGGAATTCTAGATAAGAAATTTCAATTATTATGATTGTTAAATTCAGGCTAATTAATTTTTAAAAGTTTTGTGTTGTTGTTTCTCTGCATCTATTTGTATACAGATTTTGTTCTTTTATCTTCACATATTTATGTCTTCTATGTGTACAATGTGGTGAAGTACATGGAGAGCCAGAGGAATATCTCAGAGTTCATTCTACTGGGGCTTTCCTATGACCAGAACATACAAGCGGTTTGCTTTGTGCTCTTCTTACTGTGCTATGGGGCCCTCTTGATGGGAAACCTCCTGATCCTGATCTCCATCACATGCAGCCCTCTTTTTGACCAGCCAATGTACTATTTCCTCAGCCACTTATCTCTCATGGATATCTGCTTCACCTCCTGTGTGACACCCAAATTTATTGGTGACTTGCTGGTGGGAAGAAAAACTATCTCCTATAGTAACTGCATGTGGCAGGTGTTTGCCATGCACTTCTTTGGAATGATTGAGGTCTTAATCCTTACAATCATGGCCTTTGACCGTTACGTAGCCATCTGCAAACCTCTCCACTACATGATTATCATGAACAGGACAAAATGCCAACTCCTAGTTTCAGCTGCTTGGGCTGGTGGAGCAGCCCATTCCTTTCCTCAACTGTCTATCGCGATCTTGCTACCCTTCTGTGGTCCTAATGAAATTGATCACTACTTTTGTGATATTTTTCCTTTGCTAAAAATTGCCTGTGGTGATACTCATATCACAGGCATCCTTGTGCTTGCCAACTCTGGAATTGTCACCTTAGTGACATTTGTGGTTTTATTTATTTCTTATGTTGTTATATTATTCACTCTAAGAAACCAGTCCTCTGAGGGAAGACGCAAAGCCCTCTCTACCTGTGGCTCTCATATCACTGTGATACTTTTATTTTTTGGACCTGCAATATTTTCTTATCTTAGACCTCCTACCACTTTCCCTGAGGATAAAGTATTTGCACTTTTTTACACCATCATTGCTCCTATGTTTAATCCCTTAATCTATACTTTGAGAAATTCAGAGATGAAAAATGCCATGAGAAGAGTTTGGTGTCAAAGATAGCTAAATAAAAACAAGGATGTGACATGCAGGTAGAAACAAATATGAAGGTATGAAATTCAAGAACTATTCTGTAAATTAATTATTGTACTAGAATTATTTATGTAGGATATAATCATCATTGTGAAGTTAAAATTGATTATGAAATATTAATTTACTGTACAAAACTGAAAGTGCAGTTATTTGGGTAGTATTGAGATAGTGTGAGGTGCATTACATGCATAAAAGTTATATGGCCCACTACGATTAAGATATTGACATAATGAAGAGCATATTATTAAATAAAAATAAAGCTTTAAATTATTTTTAATATAAACTTTGAGCTTTATTGGCTTTAACAGATCATATAATGAAAGTTTGATATAAAAAAGCAGTTATAAACTAAACAGTTTTAATTTATGACACTATATTGATTCAACATATATTTAGAAGATAATTATGCAACAAGAAGTCAATATAATAGAGTCTGGTTTGAGATTGCTTTTCAATGTGAACTCTATTGACTCTGCACTGGGGAAAAAAAAAATAAAACATTAGTAAAAATACCGTAAGATCAATTATCAAAACATTGAACACTTACTGCTGTCCTCCCTTTTGGGAGTTTTGTTGTGGTGGTAATTTTGTAAGAATTATTTATTTATTTCAAAGGCAGAGTAACAGAGAGAGAAGACGCAATAGATAGATCTGCTGATTCACACTCCAGATGGCTGCAACAACTGGAGCTGGGAAACTTGATACAAAGCTAGAAGTCAGGAGCTTCTTCCAGGTCTCCCACAGTGTTGCAGGGGCCGAAGCACTTGGATCATCTTCCACTGCTTTCCCAGGCTTATTGAAAGTGGAACAGTTGGAACTTGCTAGAACTGGCTCCCAAATGGGCTGCTGGCATTGCAGGCAGTGGCATAACACATTTTACCATGATGCTGGCTCACTTTGTCCTTTTCTTCTTATTTGTGAACCATGGATGAAATAGCAGCATTAAGTCTGGATGCACCTGTAGATATTTAGGATTGTTCCTTTTGTATGTAGACAATGTTGGTGCTTTACCAGCCAAGCTTCAGCAATGGCCTGGTCAGTTTTTATTTAAGATACAAAGTATTTGAGTCATAAAATTCAAAAAAATTGATAAATAATTAACTGTGGGTTTTAGAACCAAATGCTTTTGTATGTAATTAGCAGAAAAGCAAATGGAGGCTGAAACAAATCAATATTCAGCTATCACTACAACACAAATCACTGTATATTTGCCCATTGTACATAATTTTTTTTGACAGCAGAGTTAGACAGTGAGAGAGAGAGAGGACCTGGGCCATCCTCCACTGCAATCCCAGGCCACAGCAGAGAGCTGGACTGGAAGAGGAGCAACCGGGACTAGAACCCAGGGTGCCGGCGCCACAGGCGGAGGATTAGCCTAGTGAGCTGTGGTGCCGGCCTATAGTACATAATCTTTTAACTATTATGAAGTATATATCTCCAGAGGATTCAGAAGGGAAAGCAAAGATTTGATAAAATGTCTTTATTTGCATCCCTAGAAGAATACAATGATAAATGATCTCTTACAGAACAGAGTGACTGTCATAAAAATAATATGAACATGATAATCATAATAAATAAGTATATGAATATAATAATAATTTAACTTCAGGAAAAGTTTTAGAAAAGTAAATTCAATGTAAGAATGATAAGGTATTCTAGAAGTACTGTATTTAGAGGGATAAAATAGAATGATAGAATGAGGGAGATATAATTAAATAAATTTCCTTTAATGGATGAAATTAAGCAAAGTATTAATTGATAAATTGCTAATGGAACAGAAAAATTCCCAATGGAGAATTCTGTTCTGAGAAAACACATTTCAAGACATTTGGAGCCGGCGCCGTGGCTCAATAGGCTAGTCCTCCACCTTGCGGCGCCGGCACACCAGGTTCTAGTCCCGGTTGGGGCGCCGGATTCTGTCCCGGTTGCCCCTCTTCCAGGCCAGCTCTCTGCTATGGCCAGGGAGTGCAGTGGAGGATGGCCCAGGTGCTTGGGCCCTGCACCCCATGGGAGACCAGGAAAAGCACCTGGATCCTGGCTCCTGCCATCGGATCAGCGCGGTGCGCCGGCTGCAGCGGCGGCCATTGGAGGGTGATCCAACGGCAAAGGAAGACCTTTCTCTCTCTGTCTCTCTCTCTCACTGTCCACTCTGCCTGTCAAAAAAAAAAAAAAAAAAGACATTTGGCATAGGGTACAATATTAAGGACAATACAACCAAAAGGACAAATTTTATGACAAGAATATATGAATTGCACTGGTTAGGAAAGAAAAACAAAAACCTCCCATTCAAACAGGATGTATAATAAAAATATATGTGTGTTTCTTTAAAAAATATTGTAAAAGTTTTTAATAATTCAGGAGATGAAACAAAGTGAAGGAGATAAGGCGGTGGGTGCTTGGGTAAAACACTGGTGTTTTCTGTTTACATCATCCAAGGGTCCCCAGAAAACTGATGCACTTGAGAGTATAAAACTAGTACTTGAGTCTCCATGTACCACCCTCAGGGCATTTCCTAAAACCCTAAAACCGGAGTGCTCCCCATGACCATACAGGGCTCGCCCACCAAGGAGCCATCTCTGCATGCTCCATTGCTCTGTCTTTGCAATTATGACTATCACTCCATAACACATTAATGTAAATATGATAAATGAGTGAACTTGCTGAACAGTTTTCATTTCCATCATTAACTGACATTCTTTCTTTAGCTGTACAGTATTTAACAATACTTTTAATAGAAAAGCAATTACATTTTTTTCACATGATTGATTGGCATTGTTTGCTACATGGTAAAGATCAATAGTTTTATGCTTTATAAAAATTAAATTTCAACAATTCAACGTCTGGTTTTTAAACACTTTTGCAGTTTTTGAAACTTTGCTCCAAGATAATTCAGGGAACTTGACCATTACATGTTGAACAAAGAGGAAATCAATTTTCTTAAAATTGTCTTAGGATTTTCAAATATGTATTGTTAACCAATTATGTAATTGACAGTAATTATTTTTAATTTTACAAATATTATTTAAGTATTTTTAAATCATCATAAGTAAACTGTTGGGCCGGTGCTGTGCCATAGTGGTGAAGCCGCCACCTGCAATGCTGACATCCCATGTGTGTGTTACTTCAAGTCCCGGCTGCTCCACTTCTGATCCAGCTCTCTACTATGGTCTGAGAAAGCAGTAGAAGATGGCCTGAGTCCTTGTTCCCCTGCACACACATGGGAGACCCAGAGGAAGCTGCTGGTTCCTGGCTTCAGATTGGCGCAGCTCTAGCCATTGCAGCTATCTGGGGAGTGAAACAGCAGATGGAAGACCTCTCTTTCTCCACCCCCCCCCCTTCTGCCTCCATAGCTCTGCCTTTCAAATAAAATAAAATAAAATATTTTTAAAAAATTAAGTAAATTGAGTAAACACTCATCATTATATTATAAAAAAAAGTTTGTACAGTGAGACAATAATGAATAATAAATAGCATTTTAATTCCATAAATCAAGAATAATAAATATTTTATGCATGTCAATTTAATTTTTAGTAGATTTTGTAAATAGCAATCACAGTGTTTTCCCTCTTTCAGATAGCTAATGCATTTGTGCATAACATGTACAAAAGTTAGATGTATGAAAACTCAAAGAAACATATCAGAATTCATTCTGGGACTTTCTGATGACCAGAACATACAAATGTTTTTGCTGTGTAGTCTTCCTACTCTGTTATGTTGCCCTGATAGTAGGGAATGTTCTTATTTCTATCTATTCTACATCATCTATTATTCACCAACAAATGTACTATTTCCTTAGCCATTCATCCTTCCTGGACATTGCTGTACCTCTAGTGTTACACCCAAATTGATTGATGCCATGCTAGAAGAAACTAAAACCATTTTCTATGGTTATTGCATTTCTTTGGCTGCATTGAGATCTTTATTATCACTGCCATGGCTTTTGTTGGCTACGTTGCCATCTATAAACCTCTTCATTACATGATCTTCATGAAGAGAACAAAATGCAGTCTTGTTGTTCTAGCTGTTTGGACTGGCGGAGCTACCCAGTCCTTTCAATTGTCCATTACAACCCAGTTGCCCCTCTGTGGTCTTAAGGAAAGTGATCACTATTTTTGTGATATTTTTCCTTTACTAAAGTTTGCTTGTATTGACATCCACATCACTGGTATCCTTCTGGTTGTCAATTCAGGAATTATCACTTTAATGACATATTTATTTTTATTTTTTTCTTATGCCATTATACTGTGTACTTTATGAAATCACTCAGCTGAAGGAAGATGCAATGCCCTCCCTTTTTGCGGGTCTCATATCACTGTGGTCATCGTACTTTATTGGACATGCAATCTGTTCCTGCCCTAGACCTCCTATTCCTCTCCCAGAGGATAAAGTAGTCCTGTTGTTTTATACCATCATTGTGCCTGTGTTCAATCCCTTAATCTATATGCTGAGAAATGCAGACATGAAATATGCCACCAGAAAAGTTTGTTTTCAAATGTTATTTTCAAAGAGAGTATAGAGTTAAATGAAGTAACTTATTAGCCAAGGTGTTTATAAAAGAAAATGATTAGATGCAGTTTAAATAGTTACAAACTTATAGATCTGATAAATTTTTCTACCTTTAATGAGATGAATGAGAATATGAGGACTTAAGCAATTAAAATAATATGCAATATATTATTAATTTCAGTATACCAAATGGATTTTGAAAATTCAACTTATTGATTATTCAGATGGTTTCAATATTATTAACCACAGGAAATATTTGGGCAAAAGCAAATAAGGTAATTTTATATTGAAAAATAAAAGCACATTGCAAAAAATGTTTTAATGATATTTTTCTTAAACCTTTGGGCTTGGAATTCAGCCCACAAAGTGGCATACATTTTATGGTAGTAGAGAAATTTGTATCCAAAATTGAAATATAAGTTTACTTTCTTCATTATTTCACTATTATTTGAGAGGCAGAGAGTGAGAGATTAAGGGGCAAAGAGAGCCAGAGAGAAAGAAAAAGACCTCCCAAATGACTGTAATCGCAGAGCTGGGTCAACTTGGAGCCAGGAGCTGGAAACTCAACCTGGGTCTTCCACATTTGTTGCAAAGGCCCAGATAGTTGAATAATAACCTGGTGCCTCCCAGAGTATACACTAGCAGGAAGCTGAATAAGGAACTGAAGCTGAGACTCGAAGCCAGGTACTCTGATGAGATGTGATGTCCAACCCTGTGTCTTGCCTGCTAGACCAAAAATGCACCTCTGAAACACTACTTTCCTATTTTTAGTAGGACATTCACAGCTCCTAGTAGCATTCAGAAATCAGTGTTGTAAATACACCTATCCGCAAATTCATCTCTTTTAGATTATATTCTGTCAGAGATTTTTCTCTCCTTAGTCATTTTCATTTACTTAGTCTTTCATTCCAAAAATTGATTATTTATTATGCCAGCCATTACATGAGGAACACAGTTAAAAAAAAAAAAACTGAAAACACTAACTTTGTGAACTTATACTAGTTGAGGAAGTCACTAAATAATTACATAAAAACATATAATATGTATTAGATATTGCCTGTAGTACCAGCATCCCATATGGACATCAGTTTGAGAACTGGTTGCTCTACTTCCAATCCAGCTCTCTACTAATATTTCTGAGAAAGCAATATAGGATAGCCCAAGTGCTTGTGCCCCTGCATCCACCTGAGAGACCTGAAGGAACCCCCTGGCTCTTGGCTTCCATCTGGCCAAGCCCTAGTTGTTGAATCCATCTGGAGAGTGAATGAGAAGATGGAAGATTTCTCTCATTCTATCTCCTTCTCTCTCTCTGTAAGTCTGCCTTTCGATTAAAAAAAATCAATGTATCTTTAAAAAATTATTTGAGTGAAAGAAGAGTGATTACTTCTGTGAAATGCTGAATATATCATGGACAATCTTGATAAAAATAGCTCCAGTAAACAAGAGAGGTGAAAAGTTCTTCTTGTAATAAAATTGGGAGGTGGGAAATCAGGTACAATCACTAAAGAAAGAAGAGAAATCAGAATTGAAGACAATGAGGAACTAAAGAAGAGAGAAAAGACAGCTGTATTTCATATGATAGAAATGGGTTCTATTAAAGAATCAATTTTGAAATGGTCATAGATCTCAAACAAATGTAGATTTTATGGGGCCGGTGCTGTGGCGCAGCAGCTTAAAGCCTTGGCCTAAAGCTCCTGCATCCAGTATGGGCACTGATTCTAGTCCTAGCTGCTCTACTTCCAATTCAGCTCTCTGCAATGGCCTGGAAAAGCAGTGGAGGATGGCTCAAGTCCTCGGGCCCTTGCACCCATGTGGGAGACTGGGAAAAAGTTCCTGGCTCCTGGCTTCGGATCAGTGCAGCTCTGGCCATTGCGGCCATCTGGGCAGTGAACCAGATCGAAAACCACTCTCTCTGTCTCTGCCTCTTTCTGTAACTCTGTCTTTCAAATAAATAAAATAAATCTTTAATAAAAATTAATTTTATTTAGGCCAATATTTAAAGTGGAAACCAATAAGATATTACCTTTGATTCAGAAAAGAAGAAAATCACTACATATTTCTAGTCTAGTAAGAAATTTGGTAGATATCCACAGGGCAGCAAACAATTACATTTCCTTGGACATGATTTTCATTTTGAAGGACAAGGATAATTTTCTCCACTATTATTTTCTACAGATTAATTTCTATATCTACAGATTATATTCTATATATATATATGTATCTATATAGATATATCTATAGATATATATAGAGAATATCTATATCTACAGATTAATTCTATATTCTACAGATTAATTTCTATATCTACAGAATTGTAAACTATCCTAGACAAAGTCAATGGAATATGAATAACCTTAATGGAAGAGAGAGACATACTCCATGTTCTGTTAGACAAGATGGCCGATCAGAGGTTCTTGTCTTTGCACCAGGAAAGAACTGGAGATGTGAAACAGAGTAGCAGTATGCATGCTTGTCAAATTTAATGAAAAGAACACATGTGACATGCTAAATGGGAAACTCAGTAATGAACTGAGAGCCAAATCACTTTAAATGGAGTTATTGCAGATTTAGGTATGGGCTCACCTTTTGTTCTTCCTGCTCCCTCTTCTGGGACATTGTTGGATGGGGGGCTTTCTGGGCATGTAATTCCCTAAATCCTCCTAGGACATTAACAGCACAGTGTTATTGGACCTGACAGCCCCCTTGGTGCAGGTTAGGGAAGATTCCCCTAAGGTCCTCCAGTGGGGGGCTGGGACACATGTAACAAGGTTAGTGAATTTGGGCATGACCTTTGATATGTAAATGGAGGTCTGCTTCCAAGGCATGCATCTACATTTCTTCCTTCATTTAACTGCACAGAAATTCCCAATTCTGTTCAACAATCCCCCTCAAAAACAAAGGCTAATGTCTACCTTGCTATCAGTTCCAAAGATACTCATCATATTTTCCCTCTGCATTTTTAGGCTAATATCAATGATCCAACAGAGAAAACTTATTAATGATGTGTAAGAGGAGGCAAATGATGAAAAGATGTTCTTGAAAGATTAAAAGGGATGTGATCTAGTGCAGGGATAAAACACTTAATATAAAAAATATATTTTAAATGACTAAGTTTTGCAATTATTTTTGCTCCATCTGTTTTAATAACTTCTCTTCAAAATTGGTATTCCAAATACAAAAATAAGAGATTTTGAGGTCTGATTTTTGCTAATCCAAAGAGAAAACTTGGCTTTCTTGGTCATCTTACTGCTAGGTAGCAAGATAGATATTAGCCTAGGTATGTGAGAGGGACTATAGAACAAAAATGTGAATGTTTGTGTGGTTAAATGAAGGAAATGTAGAAGCAGGCCTCATAAATAGACCAGTACTGGCACATCTAAATCCTTGCCCTTGTTCCATAACCTTGTTAGGTGGGTTGCAGCCTTCTCCCAGGAACAGCTTAGGGGAATCTTCCAGCCCTGCACCCAGAGGTCTATTAGGTCCAATAACACTGTGTTGATAATGTTCTGGGAGGAACTTCACAAGCTCCACCACCCCAGGAAAGTCTTCCACCCAAACATATCCCAGAAGTGGAGGAAGAGAAGAAATGGTGGTCCCATATTCTCATATTTAAAAATTCTAGTTGGAAAGAAGATTGCGCTCTCAGTTCTTTTCCGAAAAGCCAACCTGATATTTCGGGGTATTCTTATTAAGCTCGGCTAGCATGCTTACTGATAATCTCTGTGTCACATGTGAAATCATTTATTTTCACAAAGCCAAGGACCTCTGATTCAACCATTCCTGTAGCATATTTGGTGAGCCAGGAGAGAACAAGAGCAGTGGTAAGTCCTGGGCAACATCACCCTGAGCAATGATCCCTGTTTAGCCTACTTCTGTTCTTTATCCTGCCTTACCTCGTGGTAGCTAAAGTCTCCTTGCAACACTCATGCAGACATGAGTTAACCTGCTAAAAATGCCATTAAGATGTTCACTGCCAGAAACCTTCTGTGAGAGGATAAGCTGGAAGTGGAGTGGGGAAGGTTGCATTGAGCATCTGGCCAGCATCCAGAAATGTTCTCTCCACTGGCACACCATACTGCAACTGAAAGGGTTCACATTTTCTCACTCACTGATGTAAGGAAATTTCTCTGACCATCTACTTAAGAGCCCTTTGTTCTACGGTTGGGGCCAATATGTGCCTTGTTAAACTCAGAGCTTTCTAGTGGAAAGAACAGGTCATCAAAGAAGGAGGTACCTTTCTCTGAAGGGAGGAGAGAACCTCCACTTTGACTATGACCTTGTCTAAACAAGATAAGAGTCGGAGAACTCAGAGGGCTTCCATAGCCTTGGAAACTCATGACTGGAGCATAGGGAGACTACTGATGCCATAGACAGGAGTGTCAATTGGTAAAGTCAACAACAGGAGTCACTGTGCACTTACTCCTCATGTAGGATCTCTATCCTTAATGTGCTGTACATTGAGATTTAATGCTATAATGAGTACTCAAACAATATATTTCACTTTGTGTTTCTATGGGGGTGCAAACTGTTGAAATCCTTACTTAATGCATACTAAACTGATCCTCTGTAAAAAAAAAAAAAAAAAAAAAAAAAAAAAAGAAAGAAATTATCAATTCCCAACTTGACTCTCACTGGGATTAAACATGACAATAGGTCTGCTCTGATTTCATCATCATTTAAAAAAAATCATCTATTATTTTTCACTTTATGTTTCTGTGTGGTAGCAAACTGTTGAAATCCATACTTGATGTATACTAAGCTGATCTTCTGTATATTAAGATAATCAAAAATGAATCTTGATGTGAATGGAAGGGGAGAGGGAGTGGGAAAGGGGAGGGTTGTGGGTGGGAGGGACGGTATGGGGGGGAAGCCATTGTAATCCATAAGTCGTACTTTGGAAATTTATATGCATTAAATAAAAGTTTAAAAAAAAAAAAACTCAGAGCTTTCTAATCACCACTACACCCATTGTAGATCCCAAAGCCTGAAAGGATAAAACAGTCTATGAAATCTTGCTGCACTTTCCTAATTGCTGTGAATTGCAGAGTTATTGTAACTATGAAGATCTTGAATCTTTCCTCACCCCTAGTTGTGAGGTTCATGGAGCTATGTCTTCAAATAAAACATTGCTGGTTTTATACTTACATGTTTTATCTTCCAGTTTTAAAGACTTTCCTAATATTTCTGGAAGAGTATAATTGTGTAAACAAAGTATAACTATGGTTTATCCGCTGATGATTCACTGCCCAAATGTCTGCAATGGCTGGAGCTAGTCCAGTCTGAAGCCAAGAGTTCAGAACTCCTTCTGGGTCTCCAACATTGGTGGCAGGGGACCAAATACTTGGGCCATCTCTCCCTGCTTTCCCAGGCTCATTAGCAGGCAACTGCTTCAGAGGTGGAGCAGCTAGAACTTGAACTGGCACTCAACTGGGATCATAAGAGTGACTTAACACTCTGTGTCACAACGCCAACCCCTGGTTATTCTTTTAGTTGGTGTTTTTCTCTTAATTTAGAGGTGTTACAAGACTGCTTCAGGATGCAAATTGAAATAAACAGTATACAGGAAAGAAAGAAGTGGAGGAAGTATAAATATAATATTCTTGATGAGAAAGTTAATACATATGCTGTTAAAAGGTTTATGGAAACTGAATGCTGTATAACATTAGGTTGTATTAATTAGAAGGAAATTATTTTAAAGGTAGCATTCATATCTTAGAAGTCCAAGTAACAGGAAACTCTACCTCTTTGTTCTTTGGTATATGTGATTGCCCTAAGTACTGCAATTGTATTTTTTATTTCACATGCTAATCCTTTTAGTCAAGGTTTTTCTGTGTTTTTGAAGCTGGCCTAGGTAACAAGAATTTTATCTCAAGGGAGAGTGTCTCATGTTTTCTGTTGTCTTCATTGAGTATTGATAGCTTAGAAAAATTGCACCTTAAAGGAATTAGCATTACTATCCTATTTGTAAACATTAGAGTTATCACCTGAACTCTGAGTAGATCTGGTCCAAAGCTCTGGCCAACAACACTCAGATTAAATGAATTATAATACTTTTATTTTGACCAAATGGAATGAACCTGTGATAATTCTTTAAAGTTCTTAAGATTTAAAATTCTGAATTAAGCCTTTTGACTTTGGTTCCTTGGAAATATCAAAAGCTGGAACCTTCAAACTGGAGATAAAACAGCTATTTGAGTTAATTTAGATTATGTAAAATGCATTGTCAGGTTATAAAATGATGTAAAGTAATGCCAGATTTATGTTATGCTTACATAAGGGTCTGATGGTTTACATACTGGGGTCATTCACTGCTGACGGGATGTAGTTTCAGAAAGGATCCATCCCTATGGCTTTATGCCAGACACAGATTTTCCTACACGTTGTGTTGGTTGCTCTATGGTGGGGATTGCTGGGATATATGCTCTCTCATTCTCAGCATCTGCCAAGGTCAATGGTGAGTCAGGAAGCTGGCTGCTCACCTTCATCTTTGCTTGCACTTCTTCTCCCAGATAGCTAGTCTGTCCCAGCGCTATGGGTTAAATTCCCCCTACCAGGGTTTGGAACACCCCCTTTCTTTAAGAGGTCAGGGTAATGTACCCATGGGAAGTCCCTGCCACTCGGCAGAACTCTCATGTCAGGGATAGGGAGACACACAGTAGTCATGTGGAAGAAATACCAACTCTGCCCAAGTTTTTCCAGCCATCCAACAGCCGAGGCCAGATAAAGAATAAATGGACACTTTTTACCCTCTACAAAGCAGCAGACTAAAGCAAACTAGGCTGGATTATGTTAAAAGGAAAATTGACAAAGACTTAGAGATAATGAGTCTGGGTTATGTGGTAAGCACTGGGTAAGACCAAAAGCCCAGGAAGGTGGGTTATATGGTAAAAAATTGTTAAGTTCAAAAACTAGGGCAAAATTTACTGGTTCTTAACTAAATGGGGAAATGACACAGAAGGCCTGACTTGTTTCCCTAATGCTCCTCTATTCTCTTCCAGATGGGGAAATTACTCTGCATACCATGTAACTCTCCAATAGGTTGTACAGTTTGAACCTGACTTTAAAGATGGGATGAAAACTGTTTTTCTGTAATACTGCCTGACCACAATACAGGGAACAAAATATGATTAGAAAATGAAATATTGTATTATATTATATTATATTATATTATATTATATTATAATTTTACAGTTAGATCTATTCTGCTGTGGGTGTACATTCCATGAAGAATGTTGTTTTTGGGTCAAATTGGAAAGATATAAAACCACACTCATCATTACTTGCTCCAGAGCCACATCAAACAGAATGGAATTTCTGGCTCAAAAGTGGATCATAGAAATCCTGACCATTGCCTCTCCTTGTCTCTATAGCTTCCGTACTCTCACTCCTTCTCTTTGGACTGTTAAGTTTTAGGAAATTTTGGGTTCAAAGAAGGCACAAAGATGACCAGACAGGTGGAAAAGGCTTTATTTAGGAGAGATAGCAAACTGGAGCTGTTCTAAGCAACAAAGTGGATTTTTGACAGTTGCAGCTATGACATTTATTAAAAGATGTTTATGGATTTTAAAGACTTGGCCAGTGTAAAAGTTCACTTCCCAAGCCCCAGTTTTAGAGTTCATATTTCCATGTTGCACCTGTAGGTGTGTGTAAGTCCTGATCTCCCAGGGCCCCAGACTGTATCTGAAAATTTTTTAAATTACTTTTCATCATGATTTTTTGCTGTATTTCACAAAAGAAAAAAATTCTTATCCATGCTTTTGGTAAATGTATCAGTGTTGGGAATGTGAAAAGCTCAAGAATAACACTGGTTATTATTAGAATAGAATGTAAAGACCCAGAGAATATTGTCATGAGCCATAAACTGGGTCTTTCAGAATTTTCTCTAAGTGGTATACGTTCCAACTGGAGTTGCTTTTGAATTATTTTTGGAGGATTAGAAGCGTCTTTGTTGAAAAAGTCATATAAGTTAAATGGACCGTCATTGTTTATTTGGATTACACACTGCCTTGTATAACCCGTTGCTAAATTTTGTGATTTGTTGCTGAGCCAAAAGATTAATGTGGTAGAGCAGCTAGGAACAAGACATGCAGCAAACAGTCGACCACAGAAAGGAGGCACAATAGAGAACAGTAAATTTTGCTTACAAATTATCCTGTGTACTGCTAGATACAAGACACAGGCAAGCTGCATGCATTTTAAATATTTCACTATAGAAAATATATATATTTAGGCATTCTTGTGAAAACCAGGGATATGTTTCAGTCTATTTACTTCCTGTAGTATGACACCAAAGCTTCTTAATGGCATTCTTCATCTCCACATTTCTCAGTGTGTAGATTAGAGGGTTGAGCATAGGGGCAATGATGGTATAAAAGAGAGCGAACACTTTGTCTTCTGGAAAAGTAGTTGCTGGTCGGATGTAAATAAACAGTAGGGGAGCAAAAAACAGGACCACCACAATGATGTGTGAACTGCATGTGGAAAGAGCTTTGCGACGATTCTCCATAGAGTAGGACCTGACAGTGTGCAGTATCACAGCATATGATATCAACAGTACCACAAAAGTCACCACACCCATCACACCTGAATTGGCAATGACCAAGAAACCAATTCTGCTTGTGTCCATGCAGGCCAGTTTCAACAAAGGATACACATCACAGAAGTAGTGATCTATTTTATTGGGGCCACAGTAGGGTAAAAAGATGGCCAGAAGAAACTGGCCAAAGGAATGCAGGAATCCCCCAGCACAGGAAGCAGCAATCATGGCATCACATCTCTGCCTGTTCATGATGATGGTGTAGTGCAGAGGCTTGCAGATGGCCACGTAGCGGTCATAGGCCATTCCCGTGAGAATGAAAACCTCAACACCCCCAAAGAAGTGCATGGCGAAGAGCTGTGTCATGCATCCGTTGTAGGAAATGGTCTTCTTTGTTGCCAGTAAGTCCATGATTAGCTTGGGAGTCACAGTGGAGGTGTAACACAGGTCTGAGAGTGAGAGATAGCTCAGGAAGAAATACATGGGCTGATTAATGAGTGGACTGCAGGTGATAGAAATCATGATAAGCAGGTTACCAATCAAAATTGCAATGTAACAAAGCAAAAACACTAAAAAGCAGAGAATCTCTACCTCTTTGGTCTGAGAAAGTCCTAAAAGGATAAAATCTGTGATATTAGTCCTATATTCCATCATCCAGGGCAGTTTGTTGCCACCTGAAATTAAACAAATTTTGTATTCTAATGAGATACATTTATATATGAGGGTGCATACTATGCTAGAGTAAATATTACTGGAGATAGTTATAAGGTCTAAGACCATGGAAATTTGAATTTTAATTAGGAAGGATTTTATAAAATGTTTTTTGTCACTGTCTTGAAAACATTAAGATATTTACTGGTATATTTTGTGTGTGTGTGTGTATATATGTACATTTATATTTTCTTTTTTTAATTTTTTTGACAGGCAGAGTGGACAGTGAGAGAGAGAGACTGAGAGAATGGTCTTCCTTTGCCACTGGTTCACCCTCCAATGGCCACCGCGGCCGGCACGCTGCGGCCGGCGCACCACGCTGATCCGATGGCAGGAGCCAGGCACTTATCCTGGTCTCCCATGGGGTGCAGGGCCCAAGCACTTGGGCCATCCTCCACTGCACTCCCTGGCCACAGCAGAGAGCTGGCCTGGAAGAGGGGCAACTGGGGCAGAATCCGGCTCCCCGACCGGGACTAGAACCCGGTGTGCGGGTGCCGCAAGGCTGAGGATTAGCCTAGTGAGCCGCTGCGCCGGCCTGTCCATTTATATTTTCAAAACTGTCAACCGTCCCCTTTTCTTCATTTCAGAAGTTACCACTTTAATTTGTAAACATTAACATCTTCAAATAAAGCAGATTTTGAAGAGGAAATTTATCAGCTCTCAAAAATATGAGTTGACTTTAGTTGCTACAGAATTACTTTTTGGCATCTATTAAATTTTACAATGAAGAGGTGAGATTCATACTGGTCAAATAAACCATTTAATTAAATAACAGTTAAATTTTAGACTTTCAAAATTATTACCAATAGTTTACAATAATTTAGTGTTCTTCTCTAACTCCTGCCTAAAATCATATTCTATTGCATTAATGAAAAAGACTGTAAGTGAATATTCTAGTATCACTGTAGATTTCATGTTTAATTTGCTGCATGAATTTGATCAATTAGTTAAACTTTCTCAGACTTTCTTCTCCTATATTTAATTTAAAATCTTGCCTGATTTAACCCACTGAAACTCAAGTAACAGAAAAAGAAAATCATGTTTTAAAAATACATTGTAAATATTATGCTCTTAAGATTGTTTTTTTCAAATCAAAAGTAGAAAACAAAATAATCAGAATCATTAGGAAAATAATATTAGTGCACATTATTGCTAACAAATACTTGTATATTTTAGACAAAAACTAAATTCTTTAAAAATTGTAGTCCCTTACCTATATTCCTGAAGAATAATAGTTTCTACTTACTATGTGTTGAATTCTTTATTTGAAAGAGTTAATCTTGTGATTACAAAAAAAAATTGAAAATATGTTATTGTAAAAAGTAAAAGTAAAATAAGAAAAGAAGGAGAAGGGAGAGCATGGTAGGAAGTATCATCAAGTTTTTAAAAAGTATATATATGAATATAAGAAATGTTTAAAAAAGAAAAAGAAAAAAAAATAATCTCATAATTATACCCAATTCAACTGATTAGAGTTGGGAAATATGAAAATTGAAAATGGGGCCGGCACCGCGGCTCACTAGGCTAATCCTCTGCCTTGCCGCACCTGCACACCGGGTTCTAGTCCCGGTCGGGGCGCCGGATTCTGTCCCAGTTGCCCCTCTTCCAGGCCAGCTCTCTGCTGTGGCCAGGGAGTGCAGTGGAGGATGGCCCAAGTGCTTGGGCCCTGCACCCCATGGGAGACCAGGATAAGTACCTGGCTCCTGCCATCGGATCAGCGTGGTGCGCCGGCCGCAGAGTGCCGGCCGCGGTGGCCATTGGAGGGTGAACCAATGGCAAAGGAAGACCTTTCTCTCTGTCTCTCTCTCTCACTGTCCACTCTGCCTGTCAAAAAAAAAAAAAATTGAAAATGAACCTACAATTTAATTTACTCATTAATCTCATATAAATTCAATAGAGTGAATGACTAAAAAATGATACCCTATGCTGTTAAATCCTATGTCCCCTGTTTTCAAGTATTCTATAGAAAATTATGCATGGTGACTCTCATATATCTTTAAGACCCATATCATATTTCTCATTTTAAGCATATATATATAACCATGTTATCGCTAGATATACCTCAGAACAACAGAGTATTCAGGCAACAAACCACGCTTCATCTCCTTCATACGGTTGTACTGCTTCCTAAATCAACCATTTCACACATATCACATCATTCTAACGCACTTCTGTTCCACTCTGGTGGATTTCCATTGTTAGGTGGTGTCCTTAACAGCCTCTTCTAGGACTGATCCTGTCTGTGATTCGACCACAGGTTATGCAGAGCCAGCTTCTACGTGCTGATGACTGGTTATCATTCTTCCAAACATTAGAATACATTTACACCTACAGTCTCAGCTTGCTGTATCTTTCTCACTGATGCAAAAGTCTTCGAATCCTAAGGTCAACACAAAGACACCATTCTCCTAGAAAGTAATAAAACCCTTCAGCCTCTGCTCCTCTGTACCTTCCAGTGTGTGCTGCCTTATACTTTTCTTCTCTGTTCTCTTTATACAACCTAAATTCTCAGAAGTCTCTATGATGTCTGGATTAAAATGTAAGAGTTTCCCTGTAACTGTGAGTTATGGTAGAGCTTTTTTGTCATCCCTCCTCAGGGCTTGTTCAGTCTTACCAGAGGCAGCTCATCTCATACAATTTCAAGATTTCACTGACAGCTGCATTCTACAATACAATATATACCCAAAACGTCTATGTCATTTGGAACTTACAAATTCTTTAGTTTATAATTTTTAAGATTTTATTTTCACAAGTAACAATTGTGCTCTGTATATTTGGGGAATACTGTGATGTTTTGATCTATGTATACATTGAGGAAAGATTCACTATAGTTAATTAGCATACCCATCTTCTCACCAATTCATTTACTTTTCTTGTAGCAAGGTTGATTTACTTTATCAATGATTAAATTCTGTTCCTTAACTCTGTAATGGAATTTAAGCTTGATAAGTCTTAGGACTATTGTCTTATTTTCTCCTTATTCTGGACATGTGGGATAAAGCAAAATAACACACAAATTTACAACTTTCATATCTCTATCGGATGATATTTGTCTGATTTTTGACAAATGTGAGCTTTCTGAGACTTATTTTCTTGCTTTTCAAATAAGGAAAATAAAACTCACTTTCTAATCACTGCTACTTCTATGCCAGTTATTATTCTAAATGATGAAAAGCCTTAAAATCACTAAGACCTGGTGCCAGCACTGTGGCGCAGCAGGTTAAGGCCCTGGTCTGAAGTGCCGACATCCCATATGTGTACTAGTTCGAGTCCCAGGTGCTCCACTTCTGATCCAGCTCTCTGCTATGGCCTGGGAAAGCAGGAGAAGATGGCTCAAGCTTTTGGGCCTCTGCGCCCTCATGCGAGACCTGGAAGAAGCTTCTGGCTCCCGGCTTCGGATCAGCACAGCTCCAGCCTTTGTTGCCATCTGGGGAGTGAACCAGCGGGTGGAAGACCTCTCTCTCTGTCTCTACCTCTCTCTCTAACTCTTACATTTCAAATAAATAAAATAAAAATATTTAAAAAAATCACTAAGACCTGACTGAAATATCCATTTTCTAAGATTGTTGTCTGGTTTTCCCATAGTAAGATTGCAAGTGGGTTATTTAATCAGGAATTGTGAATGATTTGCTAAATTTGAACAGTTGTTAAAAATCAATCATATGATCAGCCCTTAAGGCATTCTGGTCTGGCTGAAAAGCTTATGAGAGCATTTCAGGCATAAAAAGCCAAGACACCGTGGTAAAAAATGTCCTACATGAAGGACCACTGTGGGTGAGACCCCATCAAAGTGCCCATCAAAGAAGGATGTATTTTTCTCTGAAGGGAGGAGAGAACTTCCACTTTGCTTATGGCCTTGTCTAAAAACTGATGGGGTTTGTGGATTCAAAAGGCTTCCATAGCCTAGGAGTTCATGTTAAGAGCCTTGGCTGTTCACTGATGTCGTACACAAGAGTATTAAGTTAACAACAGGAATCACTGTGCACCAACTCCCCATGCAAGTCCTCTGCCTCCAAAGAGTTGTAATAGGAGAGTTAGTAATAAAATGTGTATTCAAAGACTTATTCCATTTTAGTGTATTAAGTGGAGGGTATATTTATGTCTCACAAGTTTTAGTTATGCCAAAGTATCCGACTCCATTACTTGTTTTCTTAGGTGCTTCTTTAGTTAATGATAAAACTTGTTTCTAAAGCCTTACTTTCTTTTAATGTATTAAGTGGAGGATATTCTTATGGCTCATAAGTCACAGTTATGTCTAAGTGCTCACAAAAGATGTATCATTTTGGGTGCTTTTTTAAGTTGTTTCTCAAAAATAAAAAAAAGTGAAATCAACTTCGAGATGCAATGACTTTGAGCAGCCCTTGTCTCGACTATTGAGAAACATTTTTTTCTTTTATCTTTTATTTTTTTCTTCTTATGTCATACAGATTAATGAACTCTTTACTTACTATAGACTTAATCTTCTATGTATAAAGTTAGTTGAAAATAGATATTGGTATAAACTAAGACTGGGAATAGGAGAGGGAGGAAGAAGAGGGGTGGGAATGTGGGTGGGAGGGTAAGCACCATTGGAAGAATCACTATATTCCTAAAGTCATACTTATGAAATGCATGAAGTTTGTATTCCCTAAATAAAAGGTTTCTCTGAGAAAAATCAGTCATGGTGTCTTTCAGCTGTAGAAACCTAATTACAATCCTTTCTTTATGATTGCGCCACATTGGATTTGGTTACTTTAACTAATTGATACTTAATTGCCAAATTCATGAACAAATTTAGTTTCAGTGTTCAAAAAAATAAAATAGAAGTTTCTTTTAGTGTATAGCACTACCATTGGAATAATTTTTGAGTACTGAAGAGATAAGAGTACAAAGATACAGAATGTTTATAATCAAAGTTACTCCTGGACACATAGATACAGACTGGCTTTTTGGAATGGTCCTTCTGAATTCTACAATATATTATTTTTTTAGCAAAATGACTAATCACCTGAAACCCACCCCTTCAGCCTCCTCCACGTCTGTGTTTTGATTGTGGAGACCACACTCTTGAATGTAATGCTTCATCTGAAAACTCAGGTGCTTTCCCTAACACCCCAGTGGCCTGCCGTCAGTGGTTCCCAAAGTGTACAGAACTAAATCAGGTAGTGTTTTATGCTTCACATTGTCACCCACCATAGAGGAATATCCAGGTCATCTTCACTAATTTCCTGTTTAAAAATATGTTTTGTATTTGCCTGAATTGTGTTAAGCAAGTATTGTTTGAAAGAAAAATAAGTACAAACTGCAAAGACGACACCTTTAAACAATTAACAAGAAGGAGCAATCTTTTGACATATTCTGTATTTTCCTCAATTTTCTTTTCAGGTTGAAATTCAAATCACAACTTTCAGTTTTATTTCTCCTCAACATTCTCAAAGCCATAAACAAAACCAAGGTGTGTTGTAACTTGACTCATGCAATCAACAGATGTTGATTATATAAGCATAGATATTCATATACATGTATGATAAATAATATGTATCAATAAGAGATTATCTATATTGCCAAACGCATGGAGCAATATTTCTAACAGTTTCTTTTTTTTTTACAAATTGAGGTTTAAGTTTTCCAATAAATAGTAGTCAATTCACAAATGATTAGTTAATTGCTATTTTGATAATAAATTATAAAATTATAATTCTTATTAGACTAAAGACTGTGATTAATTCTGAATAGATTAAATGGAATGCAGAATGTCCAACTCTCCCAGTGCTATGTTTAAATTTAAGGTATATTCATTGGTCCACAACTACGACACACTCAGAATCATCCTATCAATGTAGTAACTGTATTAGAAAATCTAACTCTCCAAATATTAAAAAAAAAAAAAAAATCCTGAAGGTAGAACTTACCTTTCTAAGATAAATGTCCAGTGTATTTCTAAAGCAAATTCAATAGTCTTTTCCTGGTTTTATGTTAATGTTTAATAAAAAGAGAAACTCACAACTTTAGCAATGATCTTGGGAACTGTCTTTATCACAGTCTTCAGGAAGAGTGCAAATGAAGGAAATTTGTGAATCTTGCTTGAATTCCAGACAGCTTTACTGGAGATATTTAAGTCACAGAAATTTATAGCACTTTCCCTGTGAATTTGAAAATTCCCACTGGAATAATTTGACTAAAATGAAACTGAACTTTTTTTTTTTCTTACTGGTTTTCAAAGTCCAAAAAATAAATCATCTTTCTCTGTACATATCTGGAAACTAAGTCAAGATCAGTTTTCCTGTGCTATAGGAAATCATGAACAAAAAAAAAAAAAAAGAGTCCATAATAGCTTGCACCCAAGAAAAGAAGAGAATAGAGAATTCTGAATTGCAGTAGGTGGGAAAAATTAGTGCTGCTTCAATCTGTAGTTGAAGAAAGCTAATTCTCAGGCATGCTTCTCCTGTTACTTATTAGAAACTTAAAGAAAAATAACAGCTTATCGACCATCTCTTGATGTGATTGACTGATAATTTTTCTGTTGACTTTCCAGCCAAGAAATCCATTACACGTCTCATCCTTGAGATAGAAGAAATTCGCAAGTCTTTTTTAAGATTACTACTTTTTTTTCCTTATGACTGATTTTCAGCAACTATGTATTTTCTGGCAAAATTTTCTTTAAACTCCGTAAACTACATATCCCATATATGTTCTCTATTCTATTGTCTAATTAATGCCACATAAATGTTGTACTACCAACACTATATTTTTCTAAAATTCTTATCACCTTAATGGAAACAGTGACCATCAAATAAGAACTCCCCATTCCTTCACACTCTGTTGCTGGTACCCTCTAGTCAACACTCTGTCTCTTCAAATTTGCCTATTACAGATATTTTTGTAAGTGGAATCATATATTTGTTTTTTTGTATAAGGATTATTATATTTACCAGGATATTTTAAGGTTTGATCTATCTTGTAGCATCTCTTTTTATAGTGGAATTATATTCCATTGTATATCAATGACACTCATTTTTAAAAGGATTTATTTGTTTAAAAGGCATAGCAACAGAGATAAGGGAGAAAGAGAGACAGAGAAAGAGAGAGAGAAAATAATCCATCGGCTGGTTTAGTCCTTAAAATGGCTACAACAGATAAAGAGGCCAGGCCAAGCTGAAATCGGCAGCCATCTGGTATCCCACAAGGGTGGCTGAGGTCCAAATACTTGAGCCATCACCCACTGCCTTCCCAGGCACTTTAGCAGGATGCTAATGCTGGCCTGAAAGCTGATGCTTAACCCATTGCACCCTTTGCCCCAGTGCCGCTTTTTAAAATCCATTTAAAGGGTGGTTGATTCCAGCCTTTGGAAATGAATCTTGATGTACAAATATCATATAATTTTGTTTCTTCTCAAGGTTGCTTTCAAGATTGTTTTGACTGTGAGAGTTCTCTTGGAATTAAACATGAAATTAGGATTAGTTTGAATATTTCTGTAAAACTGTATGTTTGAATTTTGAGTGGGATTGCACTGAATATGTATATTATGTTAGGTAATATTGTCATATTAACTATTATTTCTTTAGATTCTTGAACACTGTTTATCAAATTAGATGAGTCTTAAAATTTTCTTTCAGCTAAATTTCCTGTTTTTAGTGCTGAATTTTTTAAACTCTTGGGTAAAATTTATTCCTAGGAATTTTATTTTTAAGTGTTATTAATCTAACTGCTTTCCAAATATTCTTTTTGGATTGTTCCCATCTGGGTTACAGAAACAACTGATTTTTTGTATTTTGACCTTATGCATTGTATGTTTGCAGAATTTGTTAGTTTAGTAGGCCATATAAAATTATATCATTTCTTTGAATTTCATTCTGCATTCTCTACTGTACTTGGCTAATTTCACACATGTACATTATTTTTGCCATTTTTTGTTTATCTCTTTAGTGTGCTGAATTGATTTTTCATGATGCATCATTTTGATTTCCTTTTGATTTCCTGTTGTGTGGATTCTTTGTTTGATGTTTTCAAAGGAATAGCATCTAATATCCTGAATATGTATTTATCACTTTGAATCAATACTAACTTAACTGTACTAGAAATTCTGTTCTAATACCATTCTTTTCTCCTTTTTATGTAATTGTCACAAAGTAACATCTTTAGGGACAGTACCCAAAAACTTACTTTATGATTATTTTATGTGTTTCTCTTTTGAATAATATATAAATAAATATATATTTACAAGCCAAGATACAATAACATTGTCTTTTGTATTTGATGTTTTTACCTTTATTGATCTCTTGTGTACAACTTCATCTTATTGTACAGCAGCTTTTGATTTAATCTAAATTAATTTCTTAGCATTTCTTAAAAGGAAGTCTGAGTAGGAACAAATGGTTTTTTCACTTTTGGCACTTTACCTGTGACTTTTCACAGCTATCTGACCTCAGAATTTCTCATGAGATATTGACTTTCATTCTCATGGAGAATATTTTTTTAATGTGACAATTTATTTATCTCTGGCTGCTTGAAGATGATCTGATTTTTTTTTCATCAGTTTTACTAGACTGTGTATTGCTAGAAGTCTGAATTTACCCTACTGGAAGATTTATTGAGCTCCTTTGATTTATTTAACTGAACACTGGAACATCATTGATGTGTAAAATTCTCCATTAAAGGCAATAGAAACTGTAGAGACAAATGAGACCCACATGAGACCCAAGTGAGATCCAAGATTCGAGAGAAAAGATTCTCTCAGGATGTGAACTTCTGTTTTGTAATCACATGTTCCTTCAGTGAACTGACTGATCATTTCCTTAAATGTGGGCAGAATAATTGGAAACATACTCAAAACTAAGAGAAAGAAAATATCAGTGTACAAATAAAGCTTAATTTTTTGGAGATAATCCATTAAAATATATTAAAATAATTTGTAAACGTCTTTCAGTGATAATTACAAAAGTATGAAAGTAAATAAAATCTGATAATTAGAAATCTAAACAAAGTATTGCTATACGTTCTCTTTATAAGATGCCATAATTTTAATGTGTCATAAACATAATCAAGTTGATTTCTTCATTATCATAATAGACAATTAATGTAAATAAATTAATCAGTGGGGCATGCAAAAATGAAAAATAACTAAAAAACAGGCTAACACCAATGGGCACCTATAACAAAACAAAGTTATGCACAATAATAAATAGAATACTTAAGATATTCTTTGATCAAAGTGTAAGTTCTCTCCTCCCTTTAGAGAAAGGTACCTCCTTCTCTTACACTTTGACAACATGGCCTTGTCTAAATATGATCAGAGTCGGTGAACTCAGGGGGCTTCCATAGCCTTGGCAGCTCATGACAAGAGCCTAGGGTGATTACTGAGGCCATAAACAAGAGTGTCAATTTGTTAAGTCAACACCAGGAGTCACTGTGCACTTACTCCTCATGTAGGATCTTTGTCCTTAGTGTGCTGTACATTGAGATTTAATGCTATAACTAGTACTCAAACAGTATTTTTCACTTTAGGTTTCTGTGTGGGAGCAAACTGTTGAAATCTTTACTTAATGTATGCCAAACTGATCTTCTGTACATAAAGAGAATCGAAAATGAATCTTGATATGAATGGAAGGGGAGAGGGAGTGGATAAGGGGAGGGTTGCGGGTTGGAGGGACGTTATGGGGGGGAAGCCATTGTAATCCATAAGCTGTACTTTGGAAATTTGTATTCATTAAATAAAAGTTAAAAAATTAAAAACAAAACAAACAAAAAAATTACAATACAATGCAGAAAAAAAGAATACTTAAGATATTAAATTTATTTCATTTTAGTAAATAAAAGTGAAAATTATTTTTATTTGACCTTATACTTTACCCTAAAACAGGAATGTAGAAGGGAGATTCACTGATTACTACTCTATACTGTAGCTTTGTGTTACATATGAACACTAAAATGTTTCCATTTTCAGAAAATAGTAGAAGAATAAATTCTGCATACTAAATGCCTTATAAAGTTTAAAAGAAAATAAATAAAAAACAAAAATTTGGAAACTTGTTTTTTCTTCATTTTATTTTCTATTCCTTTGGTTTCCACACTTAATTCTATTTTTTTTTTCATTTCCAACAGGCAGGATTTTCATGAGGTTTTCTAACATCAAATCCCGTGTAATTGCTGTGCTTTTTTTATTATTAAACTTTGAAACTCTTTTCAACTTTTTATTATTTATTTTATATTGATTTTATTTGTTTATATCCACTAGTAGATTCTTCACTTCCTCTTTTTAAACTTCTTCACTTTGCATAAATTGCAGTATGGTAATTTGTGGTTCAGTTTTTCCCACTTTGAATAAATATATCTCTATGTATAGGCAACTTTCACAACATAGGGCCATTGGCCTCACAGGGATGCATAGATATAAGGATGTTTTAAGGGAGGATGGATGGTTAGATTAATGATATCATTATCCTAAGACCTTTTTATATGCCTCTTATAAGGAATGTTTTATTTATTTTTATTTTGTTGATAAAGATATGCAATACCATGAAATGCCTTCTAATATTTGTACTATGTTTGTCCACCATAGTATTTTGCATTATGTTCTGTATAATTACTTTGTTGCTTTAAAATTGCAACCTTTTACATTTGCAAAAAGAATGTCATTGTTTAATGAATATTGCTATTAATCTATATTTTTATTAGTGTTCAGGGAGTGCTACTGGCATATTTGTCATTTTTTGGATTTATAGTTGTTACATATTAAAAATAGTTAATTTTTAAACTTATAAAAGGTTGTTGACTATAAAATTTGTCCATGCACTTGAGCAACCTTTATTCTTTATTCTAGGAGTTCAAATATCTATGTATAGATTGCGTATTCAGGATTATACCTATTGTGTCTAGATGTTTTTCTTTTGCCTTTAATTTAAAATGTTTCTTTGTATACTCTCTGATCTCCTACGTTGTGAGTTTTACAGAAATTATTGCTTCTTCTTTGTGTTCATACATATTAATAGCTACTATCACTTCATTGTGAACTCTAGCTTTTTGGAACAGAAATTATTTATTTGATACACTTAGATCTTTATGATTTTCATTCTCTTTTGTCACATGTCAGGATGATGTCATTTTTTAAGAGTATGCCTTTGTCTAACACCTCTAGCTAATTTTTAAGATTTTAGTCATGACACAGAGCAGTTGCACTTACACAGTTCTCATACCGTGAGCACCTGTAATCTGCATACGGGTGAAGAGGCAGGACACAAACAGTTCCCAGAAGCCCACCTGATGCCTGCTTCACTTTGGAGTATCCTTTTTTTTTTTTTTTTTTTTTTTTTTTGACAGGCAGAGTGGACAGTGAGAGAGAGAGACAGAGAGAAAGGTCTTCCTTTGCCGTTGGTTCACCCTCCAATGGCCGCTGCGGCTAGCGTGCTGCGGCGGGCGCACCGCGCTGATCCGAAGCCAGGAGCCAGGTACTTATCCTGGTCTCCCATGGAGTGCAGGGCCCAAGCACTTGGGCCATCCTCCACTGCACTCCCTGGCCACAGCAGAGAGCTGGCCTGGAAGAGGGGCAACCAGGACAGAATCCGGTGCCCCGACCGGGACTAGAACCCGGTGTGCCAGCGCCACAAGGTGGAGGATTAGCCTAGTTAGCCGCGGCGCCGGCCGGAGTATCCTCTTAAGCAAATGAGATTACTATTCAAGAAAGTAACAACATATTTGCCTGTTTTAATTTTATGTAAATAAATTATAAGTGCACTTTCTTCATATGATGTTTTTGGTGAATATAATGCTTATGCCATGTATTCATAATTTTGTTTATGGTATACATTTCTTCTCTTTGCTGTTTAGTATTATAGAATGAACTTATAGAACTTATTTTGGTGTGTTACTTTAAGTTTTTTTTTTTTTTACAGACAATTCATTATGAAAATTTTTGGTCATACTGTTTGGTGAATAGAGTAAATATTCTTGTGAGGTAAAAACCTTCTAAAAGCATCTGGTTTATAAGAAATGCCTGCCTTTAACTATTTTAGAAACTATAAAAATATATACAAAGCAAATCCCAAATAAACTCAGTAAAATATCTTTGCACTTATGAAGCAATCAGGGTAGGAATTAGTAAAGAGAAAAATGATTATTTCAAAGTGATAGTCTACCTACAAGAAAAATACTATAATTTAAACTTGTATGTCCCTGATAAAAGACCTGGAGAATGCATAAAAGAAAAACACCCTTAACTAGAAGAAGAAATAGACAAGTTTTTCATTTCCATGGGCGATTTTAACAAACTTTCCCATTGACGAATAAGACAATTAACATAATATAATGATATGAAAGTTCTAAGTGACATAATTATCACATTTGATTAGTTAACTACTTTTTTTTTTTTTTCTCTGACAGCCTGAGTTAGACAGTGAGAGAGAGAGAGAGAGAAAGGTCTTCCTTTTCCGTTGGTTCAAACTCCAAATGGCCGCTGTGACTGGCGCGTTGCGCCCATCCGAAGCCAGGAGCCTGGTGCTTCCTCCTCGTCTCCCATGCGGGTGCAGGGCCCAATTAATATAATTCCACAGCACATACATCTTTTGCAGGACGAAGAAAACATATGATATATGATCATTTGCTGAATCATGTGGCAAGTCACAGCATATTTCAAAGGACCCAAATCCTTGAGAATATTTCTGTGAAAGCAGTGCAAACAATTTAAAAATCACTAAATGACCACTTAATTTTCAGTGTGTATAACACTGTGCTTATCGGTTCCTCATGTTTATAGCACACTGTTGGATTTAACTTTGTCATTAAAGCTATTAATATAATCAGTATGTTCTGTTCCAGTTCAGAAATACTTTGTGAAAGATGATACCCCACATGAAACACATGTATGCATACCTACATAAAATGTACATTCTGTATCGCAGGGATAAATAGCTTCTCTTCACTTTGTTTGCTACTTGGTTTGAGAAAGTACATATTTTCATAAGGATTTTTATCTTCATACTAATATCTGTTATTTTATTAATCAGTTAATTTATATACTGCTAATTACTTATTACAAATATAATGCAGTATCAATACATCTTATTACCAATTCTGTGGTTTTTTTCCTTCTCTGGTGATTCTAGTCACTTCTTAAACTTTTTTGAATATATTAGATTGAATTTGCCTGTATGTAACTGTTTTTGTGTCACTAACAGGTAAAATTTATAAGAGAACAGACTTCCATAAACTATCCCCCACATTGATTGCAGTGCCCAGCACATTGTAATCATTCAAAACATATTTTCTGAAAGAATGCAGTGATACCTTTAGCTAGCTTTGGAGACACCTGAACATATAAACGGAAATGCTGTAGCATTAAATGGATTGCATTGGCAATTGTTTTCAACAAGCTTCTCTTCATTTTCTTTTAAAAGTTGGCAATAATATGAGTGACCAGGAGCCAACACATTGTTCTTCGTTAAAACTAATAGGAGAAACAGAAAAAAAATTAATAGGTGTGTATCTTTGATATATTCGTCTACTATGTTTGGACACTTGGCCTCTCATCCATAAAATAAAAGGAGATGAAATGCATGCTCTTCAAAGTATATTCAAGCTGTAAATATCTTGTTTTCTATTTCTCCCTTAATTTGTTTAAAGCAATTACTACCCTGAAACGCAGGTTCTTGATTAAAATTGTGGTGTTACTCTGCCATCTAGTGGATATTTTGTTTGTACCACTTAGCAAAAGTTAGCTGCAAGGAAGAGGGATTTTGCGCTACTGGACTAAAGAAAACCAAATCTGCTGTTTATGTCTTTTTGTTGGTAATGAGACAACAAATAAATAGGATTCAACTTGTCAATGTGGGTAGAAAATAAAACCAACATTTGATACTCATTATATTAAGCTAGGATAAACTTCAACAACCCTACCACTGTCTCATGAAACAAAGAATATTGGACTGGGATTTAAGAGATCTGGGTTTGTTTGTTTGTTTGTTTGTTTCTTAAGATTTATTTATTTATTTGAAAGGTAGAGTAAGAGAGAGGCAGGAGCAGAGAGAGAGAGAGAGGTCTTCACTCCCTAAAAGGCCTCAACAGCTAAAGCTGAGCAGATGCGAAGCCAGGAGCTTGGAGCTTCTTCTGGGTCTCCCACGTGGATATAGGTGCCTATGGACTTAGGCCATCTTCTGCTGCTTTCCCAGGCACCTAAGTGGGGAGCTTAACTGGCACCCATACAGGATGCTGGCACTGTAGGAGCAGCTTCACTTGCTATGCCACAGGGCCAACCTACAGATCTGGGCTTTATTTGTCCATTGCTGACATAACTAGGTATGTTTCCCTCCAAAATAATTGACATACCAGAGGTTTGGTTTGCCCTGTGTCAGTATTTCTGAAAACTTTACTCAATACACTTGAAAACTTCATTTAATACATTTGAAACCAAAATTTATAAAAATTTGTAATTGAGTTGTAAATCTATAGTATTGCAAATGTAAAGGAAAGGACAATATTCAAATAGTGTGTAATTTATATATCTATATAAAATACAGTTAGGTGATTTTTGCATGAACCTATCTATGTATTTCTTTTTTTTTTTTGCCAGGCAGAGTTAGACAGTGAGAGAGAGACAGAGAGAGAGTTATAGACAGTGAGAGAGAGACAAAGAGAAAGGTCTTCCTTCCGTTGGTTCACTCCCCCAGTGGCCACCATGGCCGGTGCTGCACCAACCCGAAGCCAGGAGCCAGGTACTTCCTCTCAGTCTCCCATGTGGGTACAGGCACCCAAGCACTTGGGCCATCATCTGCTGATCTCCAGGGCCTCAGCTGAGAGCCTGACTGGAAAAGGAGCAACCAGAACTAGTAGCTGGCGGCCCAACCGGGACTAGAACCCCAGTGCCAGTGCTGCAGGCAGAGGATTAGCCTACTGAGCCACGGCTCTGGCCATCTATTTATGTATTTCTTAGTCTTAAATTTTCATCATCATCATCCTCTATCTCATCTATCAACAGATTTATCATATCTATCATCAATCTACATCTATTATCAACTATCATCTATGATTCCATTATCTGTCTGTATCTAAATTAATGCTTGCAGTAAGATTTCTATTGCAAACACCAGGCATGAAGAAGACTTCCCTGCTCTGAGATGTAGACCTCACTACTCCAGAGAACCTTCCTCTGGTGACAATGGTAAAAGGGAGACACCAATAACCAACACGCATTCTCTTGAATGCTGTAAATTTTTAATAAAATATAAGAATACTAAGGCCGGCGCCGTGGCTCACTAGGCTAATCCTCCACCTTTCGGCGCCGGCACACCGGGTTCTAGTCCCGGTCAGGGCACCGGATTCTGTCCCGGTTGCCCCTCTTCCAGGCAAGCTCTCTGCTGTGGCCCAGGAGTGCAGTGGAGGATGGCCCAAGTACTTGGGCCCTGCACCCCATGGGAGACCAGGATAAGTACCTGGCTCCTGCCATCGGATCAGCGCGCTGGCCGCGGCGGCCATTGGAGGGTGAACCAAGGGCAAAGGAAGACCTTTCTCTCTGTCTCTCTCTCTCTCACTGTCCACTCTGCCTGTCAAATATATATATATATATATATATATATATATGAATACTAAACTCGTTATATGTTAGGGAACCATTCATGGAGAAAGTAACTGTAGCGCTGTTTGAAGAAAGTAACTGCACAGTAGCGCAGCTTGAAAGAAAAGTAGAAAAATAGTTGCTCTAGCTCGTAAGATTTGAAAAGGGACAGCCTAACTAGATGGTCTAACCACAAACTGTGGTTGTCATGACTATGGGACCCTAGGAGGTCAGAATGTGGGTGGGGCTAGCCTCTAGAAACTGTATATAAGGGGACCCTCAGACACTATAAACCAGAAGTCGCTCAGCCTCTTTTTCCAGTCTGTAGTGCCTAGTGCCTGTGGGGAGAAGCTCCTGGTCCATAGTGCCTTGTGCCTGCAGGAGTAGGCTTGAGCGATCTCTCCTCCTAGTCACCTAGAGTACCAATAAAGTGTGTTTAGCTTGACCTTCCTCAGTCTCCTCGACACTTCCTTCGCGGAAACCCGGCCAGTTCCCGAAGGGGGAGATCCTGACAGTTAATATATATATGTATGTTTAACCTTTTAAAAATATTTATTTGTTTGAAAGGCAAAGGCAGAGAGAGAGAGAGAGAGAGAGAGAGAGAGAGAGAATATAGGAGCCAGGAGCTTCTTCCAGGTGTCCCATGCAGGTAACAAGGGCCAAAGGACTTGGGCCATCTTCTACTGCTTTCCCAGGCCACAGCAGAGAGCTGGATGGGAAGTGGGTGGAGCAGCCAGGACTTGAACCTGCACTCATATGGGATGTCAGCACTCTAGGCAGTGGCTTTATCCACTATGTTTCAGGACAGGCCCCATTATATATTTTTAAAACAAGACTATATATATATATATATATATATGTATATTTACAAATTTTACACTGATTATAACAGTTCATTTCAATGACTTATAGTTATACAAGCTGGTGTAACCAATTTTCCCTCCTATCGGCTATGAATGGGTTACAGTTGTTTCCATACATATGTTAGAAATTGATGTCAGAATTTTTAAATAAAATTTGGGGGATATGAGTTAAATCAGGGCATTATGGTTTTAGTTTGAATTTCCCTTATCTTTTTTTTTTTTTTTACAGGCAGAGTAGACAGTGAGAGAGAGAGAGACAGAGAGAAAGGTCTTCCTTTGCCGTTGGTTCATGGTTCACCCTCCAATGGCCGCCGCGGCCAGTGCGCTGATCCGATGGCAGGAGCCAGGTACTTATCCTGGTCTCCTATGGGGTGCAGGGCCCAAGTACTTGGGCCATCCTCCACTGCACTCCCTGGCCACAGCAGAGAGCTTGCCTGGAAGAGGGGCAACCGGGACAGAATCCGGCGCCCCAACCGGGACTAGAACCCGGTGTGCCAGCCCTGCAAGGCGGAGGATTAGCCTAGTAAGCCGCGGCGCCGGCCTGAATTTCCCTTATCATGAATAATGCTGGACAATTTTCTCAGTAGTTATTTTCATCCAAGTATATTCTTGGTGGTGCAATGTGTCTGTGCATTTTAATTTGCATTATTTGTCTCTTTACTCTGTTGTTAGCATAATTTATACTTTATTATTATTTGGGCAAAATGCATGGAGCATGAAGTTTTCCATTTATACAATATTGAGTGTAATTTAGTAACATTAAGTCTGTCATGTTGTTGTACAGCCATCACCACCACCTTCTTCAGAAGTTCTTCAACATCAAAAACTAGAAGCCTGTACCCATTAAGCCTGTACCCCATTCCTGCTTCCTTGAGTCACTGGTGAGCAGTTTCCTACTTTTTGTCTCTCTAAAGTCGACTAGTATAGGTACTTCACATAGGCAGAGTCAAACAATATTTGTCTTTTGTGTCTGGCTTATTTCACTTAACCTGATATTTCACTTGCTCATCCATGCAGAGGAATGAGCATCAGTCTATGGACGTTGGGCTGTTGCCACCTTTTTATTATTATCATTTTATTATTTAATATTATTTATAATTGATTGTATTTATATTTTATTTAATATTTAAAATATTTAATATTCATTATTGTTTATTTTATTCTGCTGACTAAGGCTGCTGAGAGCTTGATCTTAGTTCAATCTCTGCTTTCAGTTCTCTGGAATAAATACAGATGGAATTTCTAGGTCACCAGGTGCTTCCATGTTTACTTATTTGGGGAACTGCCATATGTTTTTCCATGGCAGCTTCTCCATTTTCCATTACCATCAGTAATACATAAGGGGCCTAATTCATTCACATTCTTTCCACTACTCTTATTTTCCACTTTCTGTTTTTTTTTTCTTTTTCTTTTTTTGGTATGTTTTGGATTTTGTTACAAAAATCAACGAACAAAAAAAAAAAAGATGTCACTTCACACTCATTATAACAACAGATATTTGTGATTTACCTTCCTAATAAAAATGTGAGAAATATTGTCGGCAAGCGCAAGCGTTGTATGGTGGGATTCTAAAATTTATGCATATTGAATAAATGAGCAACTCTTCACTGTGGTTTTGACTTGCATTTCTCTAGTGGTTAGTAACATTGATTTTTCCATGTGTTTATTGACAATGAGTACTGCTTTGAATGAGTCTACTTTGAAGACATATCTATTTGGATGTTTTGTTCATTTTTAAAATATTTTCTTTTTCTTTTTGTTGTTTTGTAGGAGTTAATTATTATATTTATTAATATCCCATTTATAAATATCATGTTTATTAATCCCTTTGGAAATCCAATTTCAAAATATTTTATTCCAAAGTTTGGTTTACCAATCGACTCTATTGAAAGTGTTTTTTCATTCACACTAAAGTTTATAACTTCAGTGAAGTCCATTCTATTTGCATTTTTTTTCCTTTTTGCCTCTCTTTCTGATGTCATACTTAATTTAATACCACAGTGCTGGTGTTGTGGCATAGCTAGTAAAGCTGCTGCCTGCAGCGCTGGCATCACATATTGGTGAGTTGGAGACTCAGACGTTCCGCTTATGATCCAGCTCTCTCCTAGAGGCCTGGGAAAGCAGCGGAGGATGGCCCAAGTACACGTAATCACCCATGTAGGAGACCCGGAAGAATCTGCTGGCTCCTGGCTTCGGATTGGCCCAGCTCTGGCCCTTGTGACCATTTGGAGAGTGAACCTGTAGATGGAAGATCTCTCTCTCTCATTCTGTCCTCCCTCTCTCTCTCTCTGTAACTTTGTATTTCAAATAGTTAAATAAATATTTTTAAAAAGATACCATGAAGACTTTCTTCCAGGTTTTCTTCTACAGATTTCATCTCTCTTATATTTAGGTCCTCTAATCATTTTAAGCAATTTCTTTTTTAACCTAAGGATTCTAATTCAATTCTTTGCCTGGGGATATCCAGTTTTCCCAAGATAGTAACACTTCACTGTTGCTAATGAACTATCTCAACACCCTTGTGTAATGCAGTTAGCAATATACATGTCTGTTATTCTAGGACTCTTTATTCTGCTCCATTGGTCTAGGTTTGTCTTTATGTCAGTATCTCACGGTTTTGATTATTGTGACATTGTAATAAGTTTGAAATCAGAAAATGTGAAATGTCTAACTTTGTTCTTGCTCAAGAATATAAGCTATTTAGGGACTCATGCAATTCTGTATGAAATTTAGGATGGCTTTTTCTACTTCCTAAAATGCCACTCTGATTTTGATAGAGATTTAATTGCATTCACAATTTATTTGAATTATATTGGCATTTTAAACTCTACAGACTTTTATTCCATGAACATGAGCTGTCTTTCAATCCATCTATGTTCTCTTTATTTTTGTCAGCAATATTTTGTAGTTTTATTTTCTTCTCTTAGGTTTATTTTTACGTATTTTATTATTTTGTGATGCTATTGTAAGTGAATTATTTTCTTAATGTCCCTTTGGGATTGCTCATGGAAATGATAGAAGTGAAACTGGTTTTTACATCTTGAATTTTATCTTGCAATTTTGCTCATTCTGTTTATTAGTTCTAAGAATTCTGTGTGTGTGTGTGTATGCGCACATTAGTGTGTGTGTTCGTGTATGTATGCCTATGTGTAAGTGTTTGGAACTTTTGGCATTTTCTATATTATGTCATTTGTGAAGAGAGCTAATTTTACTACTTCCTGACTAATTTAGATGACTTTAATTTATTTTCTCTTATTGGTGTAGCTCTTTCAATTTTTTCATTTTTGTTTTTATTTAATTTATGGAGAGAGAGAGAGAGAGAGAGAGAGAGAGAGAGAGAGAGACCATGATAGAGACTGCAAAGTGTCCAGCACATAACTAATCTTCCCAGGCAGATGAATCAATTAATCCACAAGCGTTTATTGGGATCCCGCCCCGCTCCCGGGCGAGGTTCACTGATCCCAACAGAGCAACAGAGCGGGTGCCAGGGAAGTCTCACGTCAGAGGTTGGGAGGGCTCTTTTTATAATTACAGGGCATGGGGGTTAAAGGTTGAGGCAGGTCTGATCCTCACTGGTTGACCTTTAGGCACCCGTGGGTACCTTGACAAGGACTTTTCTTCCCCGAAAGTGCAGGTAGGGACTCTCCATTCCTGGAAGTATAGGGCTTCTCTCCTTGCAGATCCCGAAGCTACCAGAGCCCAAGACAGAGATGGAGAGACTTGCATTCCCTCAAGGTGTGCAACATCCAGGGTTGGACCAAGCCAGGAACACAGTCTACGTGTCCCATTGGGTAGTAAGAACGCAAATATCTAGGCTGCTACCTCTGACCTCAAGAGTATACATCAAAAGGAAACTGGGGGTCTGGCCAAGTCAAAGTTGGACCTAGAATCCAACCACTCAGAAATGGGACCTGGGCATCCTTCCATGGCTTCTTAACCATTAGCCAAATAGCTACCCCTCAACTCCTTCTTGAATGGATCTGGTGAAAACAAGCACCCTGTCTAAATTTGGGGGAAGTTTTTTAGTCATTTAGTATTCATTATGTTGCCTTCTCTGGGTTTTTCATATACAGACTTTATTATGTTGACAATGTTATATTCAATTCTTTTTTAAAAAGTGTTTTTATCCTGAAAATTTGTGGACTTTTGTCAAATCTTTTTTCTATGTCATGTGAGAGACCCAAATATATTTTTCTTTTACACTGTGAATGTGGTACATTACATTGAAAGATCTGGGATAAATATTGCATTGATCAACATGTGGATGGTATACTATATTTCATTCCAGTAATAAATTCCACTTGGTATGGTATTCAAAAAATACCTTTTAATATGCTGTTGAATTCAGTTTTTTGTCATTCTGCCAAGGAATTTCTTTGCATCTTAACCCATAATGAAAGTCCAGATAAGTTTTGAGAATCACTGAAATACAAGTTTAATGAATGCAAGAAAAGGGACATCACATTTACTTGAAGAAAAACTGAACATCAAGGTGGGTATTTGGTGCAGTTAGAGGCACTGCCCACATCTCAGATCACTGTGCCTGGATTTGAATCCCAACCCCACTCATGATTCCAAACTTCCTGCTAATGATCACCAAGAAAGGCAGTACATGATAGCTAAAGCAGCTGAGTCCCTGCTCAACTGAGATCTGAAATCAATCATTGCTCCTGGTTTGACCTGACCCAGTCCCAGCTGTGGTAGATTTTTGGGGAGTGCACCAGCTGATGGGCAGTGTTCCTTTGCATCTGTCTCTTTGGTAACTTTCAAAAGATTAAAAAATCTAAAAAAAATGAACAACTATTTATATAAATTGACTGATTATTTATTACTTAAAAGTGAGGTTCACATACAATGTTAAACTTTTTAAGGATAATAATCAATACCAATGTAATACATATTGCATATATTTTGTATCCAGATATACAGACACATTTATACCTGCATAACATTGGTGAGACTAGAAATAAACAAAGATTAAGAATCTTTGGATTGTTATGTAATAACTGATTTTTTTTTGGTATGTTAAAAGCCAAATCATATTAATTCTGGTTCAGCATTTGTAAAGAAAATTTTGGAATTAAAGTTGATGATGGGGGCCGACTCTGTGGCATAGTGAGTAAAGCCACTGCCTGCAGTGCCGACATCCCGTATGGACGCCGGTTTGAGTCCTGGCTGCTCCACTTCTGATCCAGCTCTCTGCTATGGTCTGGGAAGGCAATGAAAGATGGCCCAAGTCCTTGGGTTCCTGCACCCTTGTGGGAGAGCCAAAGGAAGCTCCTGGCTCCTGGCTTTGGATCAGCTCAGCTCGGGCCGTTTCGGCCAACTAGGGAGTGAACCAGCGGATGGAAGACCTCTCTCTCTGCTTCTCCTTCTCTCTCTGTGTAACTCTGACTTTCAAATAAATAAATAAATGTTTAAAAAAAGTTGATGATGAAATTGAGCTATATTTTTAAAAGAAAATACATGCAATCAAAATATCACATGGGGTATTGTTTAATCTAATTGCTTGATTTGTAGGCTCTCATGCAATACTTCATTTAAATTCTCCAGGGTTAATCTCCCCAAGGCCTTAGTGGAATAAATGTGTGACACGATTTGCTTCCAGGGTTTAGGTTTCACTGAGTTTATTTTGAAAATATTTGGAGAGAAAATTTGCTTCCCTTAAATATTCATTTAAAAGTCCTGTAGACTCTGGCTACCTTTCTTCAGGTTTGCTCTTCTTTTTATAACACTTATTTCTCAGCAGTGGTCTGTTCCTAGTCTCTCTTAAATTTTACAAAGAAACTTTAGTAAATGAATAAGTCAAGTTCCTTGGCAATTAGGTGAGTGGATTCAATTCTTACTGTATTTCACTTCAGAAGAAAGATAATCTGTTCCAATAATCTTTGCAGGAAGCAAGCCCACATATAAATCTAATTGCTGTGAAAACCACCGAGTTCCACTAACTGGAGGTATTATATTTCTTATTTTTCATAACATTTGTGATTATTAAGTGACCAACAGGAAATATTTCATTGTTTTAAAAAATTACAATGTGACTTTCCTTTCTTACTAGCATACAAATTTGTTTTTAATAAATGATAACAATATAATATCATGCACAATATAATACTTTGTTCCTTAGATTAATTCTCAGATAAAAAATTGTGAGTAACGTCTTGTGTTTAATTGTTTTGAAAATGTCTATTACAGTGATGAGTGCATAGCAAATACACATGAGACAATTAGGATGGATCCAACTGCAAGGAAGGAAAGGAGGTGCACCATACCTTAAGCTTTCAGGAGTCAACTAAGAAGAAATGACTCTTCCTGGGCAAGATAGGAGACTAAGATTTTGGTCCCATGTCTGTTGTTATAAATGCAGTATGTAGGAGATGGGATGCAAAGCTACCTCTGTGGAAAAGTTGTGATGATAAGAATGAGCTGACTATGAATCAGGAAATGTGTTTATTTTCAAGACAATAATTTCTCTTTTACCAGAGGTTCCTGAGAGTTTATTCGAACAGCCATAAGGGTAAAATATACATTTTGAAAGAATGTATTTATTTATGTATTATTTATGGAATTTGTGAGTTTTGTGTTAAATTAAAAAGTACATTCAGGAGATAATTACAAATGTAGTATAAGATCAAATTGCAGGAAGCAAATCAAAGAAATTGAAAGTAGCAAATGAATAAATCATGCAGTGATATGTTAAAATCTCTATATCTATCGATCTATGTATCGATACAAATACACATACCGGAAACAAATGAAGATTATTATGCTTCATAAAATGAATGTTTTGTGATATTTTTGATATACAAATGAAGTATATTAACCTTCATAAAATGAATATTTAGTTAATAATCTCACATTAAGGTACAGGAATTTCACAAAATATTATGTGGAGTGGTATTCTCTTTATGTCCAATGTTAATCTAGATTTAGGTCAAGAGACATAGTTTTGAGAATAACTAAACTAAATGATATACAAGGACAGCTGAGGGATTCTTGAGGGACACTGGACCTTTATAAATATGATCCAATGCATCAAATCTTCTTAGCCATCTGATCTGTAATACTACCATATAATACAAAGATCCCATGAGATTTCATTTTATCTAAATGCTTTTTAGGGCTCAAGATATTTCTCCATGCAGTTTTTGATAAAAAAATTATTTATTTACTTTAGAGGCAGAGTTACAGACAGAGAGAAAGGTCTTTCATCTCTGGTTCACTCCCTAAATGGCTCCAAAGGCTGGTGCTGGGCCCATCTGAAGCCAGGAGCCAAGGGCTTCTTCAGGGTCTCCCACTTGCATGCAGGGGCCTAAGCACTTGGGATATTTTCTAATGATCCCAGGCCATAATCAGAAGTTGGATTGGAAGAGGAGCATTTGGAACACAAAACGGAGCCCTTATGGGAATCTGGCACTGCAAGTGGAGGCTTAGCCCACCACGCCACAGCACCGAACCATCTCAGTGCATTTTGAGTTTATATTGTGTGCATCTGATTTGGGCAAGGCGAACTTCTTTAGTATTATTGAACGTTTTGCCTCAGCACAAGTATATCACAGAGCTAGAGTATGTTGACTTATATACTCATACATCCATTTACTAAGAGTACAATATGCCTAACCTGTTCCAGTGTTCCAAGCTTTCTCTCATGAATTTTATTTCATTGTAAGCAAATAATGAAAAACTGTAATGATAAAAAATGAAATATGTGTCATGTTAGATATTTCTTGAGACTGGCATTTTTAGTGTTTTTAGTTTATAATGATTAGTAGTACGAACATGGCTATGAGGAATAATTCAAATGGAGATAAAATTATTGGTAGAGATGAAAAACAAAGACGAATTCATTGTAAGGATTGTTTGTGTTTCTATTAAAATAAATTTGATGCAAAAATTTCTAACAAACTAAAAGCATTGTAATTCCTCATGAAGGAATATCTCATCTTTGGAATCTTGGAGGTAGATAAAATTGGCCATCTGAAGGGGATATGGTAGAAAGAGCTCTAGCATACTACAAAGAGTTTGGATATATTATAAATTCATTCCCATTCCAAATTCCTCTAAATATATTATTTATAATACATTAAGAAGAAGTGACATATTTCATTATTTGACAAACATGGCTTCTTTATATACAGAGAAAATCTAAAATATTTGGTGAGAAATGTGTGATTAGGTGACACAGACATAGTTGGAGAAACAATTGTAAAAACTATGAGCACTAGTAAAAACTATGGGCTTGACCATGTTACTGAGTCATTAACTTTCCTTTTTAATTCAAAGATTGCATAGTTTAATAGGTGAGGCATGAAAGAAATTGTTGAAACTTTCATAAATGCAAATATTTCCCAATAGATTCATTTTCAGATTATACCTCAGGTTCAGGTATAAAAATAATGCCTATTCTTCTCATAAAGCTAGCTGTTCTGGGAATACTAAGTACCATTGTTTGAAAGTACCACTGACAACTGGATTTATTGTTCTATTTGTACAAATTTATTCACTCTATCATGATAATATTAGTAAATTCTAATTTTTGGAACAATGTAACAGGTGAATTTAATTATGTTCCACAATATAGATAATTGCTAAACCTTTCAATTTTTTCTAATGTTAATCTCTTTTATCCAAATTTTTATTTTCACTTCTCTGAATTGATTTCCTTATTTTGTTCTTAGAATCCAAGAAAATCAGACTGGTGGAGCTACCTTCATCCTATTGGGCTTCTCAGAATACCCAGACCTCCAGGTGCCCCTGTTCCTCGTGTTCCTGACCATCTACACAGTCACTGTCCTGGGGAACCTGGGCATGATTTTGATCATCAGGATCAACCCCAAACTCCACACCCCCATGTACTTTTTCCTTAGCCACTTGTCCTTGGTGGATTTCTGTTACTCTACAGTAGTTACACCCAAACTGTTAGAAAACTTGGTTGTGGAAGACAGAACCATCTCCTTCACAGGATGCATCCTGCAGTTCTTCTTTGCATGCATATTTGTGGTGACAGAAACGTTCATGTTGGCAGCGATGGCCTACGACCGCTTTGTGGCAGTTTGTAATCCTCTGCTGTACACGGTTGTGATGTCTCAGAAGCTCTGTTCCTTGTTAGTGGTTGCATCATTCTCATGGGGGATATTCTGGTCCCTGACACTTACTTACTTTCTGCTGCAATTATCCTTCCGAGGAAATAACATCATCAATAACTTTGTCTGTGAACATGCAGCCATTGTCGCTGTATCCTGCTCTGATGCTTACATTAACCAGAAGATAATTTTAGTCTCTGCTACATTCAATGAAATAAGCAGCCTCGTCATCATTCTTACTTCCTATGTTTTCATTTTTATCACAATCCTGAAGATGCCTTCCACTGGAGGGCGCTACAAAGCCTTCTCCACTTGTGCATCTCACTTGACTGCCATTATTATTTTCCATGGGACCATCCTTTTTCTCTACTGTGTTCCCAATTCCAGGAGCTCGTGGCTCATGATCAAAGTCGCCTCTGTATTTTACACTGTGGTTATTCCCATGCTTAATCCACTGATTTACAGCCTCAGGAACAAAGATGTGAAGGAGACAGTCAGGAAGTTAATCAATACCAAATTATCAAGTCACAGAATATAAAGTCTGTAAGAGTTACTTACTCATCTTCAGGAATATTGTACAAAACTTTTCAAGAGTTCTAGAATTATTGTAGCAATTTTGATTATTTCTCAAAATGTAAAGCATTGCATGTTTCCAGCATAATCAGATGACTATTAGTCAATATTTGCTTAATTTAAAGTTTAGTAAATGATTTATGAGACAATAAGTAACATAAAAATTAGAACTCTATTCATTGAAATGAATTATCTAAACTCAGAGTTTGTCTTGAAGAATTTCTTAGTACATACTATCATTTGGTTGCCAAGGTAAAGCTTCCATTGTTTTTAAAATCAGTGAAAAATGGTCTGATGTAATGGTTTCGAAGATTTATAGCTTACCATGACAGAGAATGTATTAAATGCAATATGATAAATAAAAATGTTCAATCTCCAGACACTGAGATTAAAATAAATACTTAATAAATATATATTTAATTCCACAATGGAGGATTTGATATAATTGTATGTAATACATATTTCTGAATCAAAAAAGTACAAAACAAAATGTTTTTGTTTAAATCCTATGCATTTAAAACAAATTTTGGGATCGTTGCCTACAAGATATTAAAAAATGAGAATAATGTCATACTTTAGAAATAGCTGTTTCCAAATATGAATTTATTGTTAATGTCTACCTTGGTTTATTATAAATCATATATTAGTGTATACATGCTGAACATCTGAAATCTGAAATACTCCAAAGCTACTATTTTTAGCACCAACATTGTTCTATAAGTGGGTAATTTCATACTTGGCTGTTGTGATGTTACCCAATGAAAAAGCAAGCACACTAAAAATATACAAAATTATCATCAAGCTATTTGTATAAGATATACCGACCTGTGAAATAAATATAAAGGATTTTGTGTTCAGATTTGGAACTCAATCCTAAGATGTCTTAAAATATATATGAAAATATTATAAAATTTTGAAAGTCCAAAATCCAAACCACTTTTAGCTCAAAGCCTTTTAGCTAAGGGATACTACTCAAACATTAGCATGCAATTTTAGTCAACATAACATTAGACAGTTCAGTTATGTGTTTTGCGGTCCACTCATTATTCAGGCACATTAGACAAGAGCTGGATGAGAAGTAGAGTAGCCAGGACCAGCACTGGCACCCATAAGGGCTGTCCAGTGTTATAGGTGGCAGCTTTACCTACTGTACCATAATGTCAGCCCTTGGATCATTTTAGATGCTCAACACCATACAAAAGTTCCTATTGCTCCACATCCTTGCCATCACACTATCATCATTATAAAATAATATCCATCCAGTGCTGGGACATTGTATTCCATTATGGCTTTGGCTTTCTCTTCCCTAATAACTAAAAGTGTTGAACATCTTTTCATGTGCTAATTGGATATTGAACATCTGTATGCCTTTGGAGAAATGTCTAACTTTTACACATTTTCATTTTCAAAATATTTATTTATTTATTTGAAGGCGGAGTTACAGAGAGAGAGTGAGAGAGAGAGAGAGGGATGGAGGGAGAAAGATTTTTCATATGCTTGTTCACTCCCCAATGGCCTGGGGCTGGACCTTCCAAAGTCAGGAGTCAGGAGCTTCTTCTGGGTCTAGCACGTGGGTGCAGGGGCCCAAGGACTTGGGCCAGCCTCTGAGGTTCTCCATCTCACCAGCAAGGGCTGAATCAAAAGTGGAGCAGCCCATAATGGATGCTGTGCCCATATGGGGTGCCGATGTCACAGGTGGTGGCCTTACTGGCCACACCACAGTGCTGGCCCCTATTTATTTATTTTTAAGGTACCTAGAGATAGAAGCAGGGAGTGAGGAACAGGGAGACATAAAGAGAACAACCATCTACTGGTACACTTCCCAAATATCCATGTGAGAACCTGCTAGGCCATGGGGCCCAGCAACCCCAAACCAGATGAAACTGGCTGCAGATAATCTAAGGGCTAGCGGAGTGTTTATTGCTCTGGGAAGCCTCTCATCTGGGGCATTTCGAATGGCAAAGACACTGCATTTTAAATTTTACAAAGGAGCCTTTCTGCTGGTCGTCCACCACCTTATCACTGTCCATGTGGCTCTCTGAATCCACTCCAACAAGCAGCTTAACAGGCATTCCAAATGGAATGAGGCCTGCCTTCAAACCCCTGCCCTCTGTCTGGATAGACTCAATCTCCACGCTCTTTACCTCCCATTCTGTCCCCACTAAAATTATTCTTTCCTCTTTAACTGGCCTCCTCACCTTCTTTGAACCCTAAAACAGTCCATGACATTCAGAGTGGAGCCAGGTTCTGAAGTCCGAAGAGGGAACTGAATTCGGGTACCCCACTTGAATGACATGGACTCAACCCCTTGGGTCATGACCTGCTGACTCCCAGGTGTCATTGGCAGGAAGCTGGAATCGTGAGTAGATTTGGAACTTGAGCCCCGGTGCTCCGATATGGAACATGGGCACCGCAAGTGATATCTTAATGTCTATAATAAATGCACACATATGCACATTTTCTTATTCTTTTATTCGGCTTTTATGGTTGAACTATGTAAGTCTTGTATATATTATAGATCATAGAGTTTTATCTGATACATGATTTGCAGATCTTTTCTCTTATTTTGTTGGCTTTTTTTCAGATACTCAATATTTTTGATATATAATGTATTTTTTAATTTCAATTAAGTCTGATTTGTCTATTTTTTTCTTCTGCTGCTTGGATCTTCTGTGTCACATTTAAGAACTAATTATTCAATCTGAGGGTGTGAAGGCTTACTCCAACAGCTGAGATGAACCCTAAGAACTTGCTCCATTTGCAGAGAATTATGAGGAAGATGAACAAAGAAGTTTATTGGAGAGAAAGGAGAAACAGCTCCTGTAAACATAACCTGGAAGGGAAATAAGGCCCCACTGTTGTTTCTTGTGCTAGAGATGCACATATGTAAAACATTGTTTTCTCGCTGAACAAATATAAAGTTCTATTTAGGGGCCTGTCAGCTGTTCATCACTCTGGAGACTGGTCACAGACAACTCCAGAGACTTGACCTTCTGTGCAGCCTTTACATCGGATACTAAAGTCTGCTTTCTCCTGACGACCAATGAATTTACTTACGTCTCTTTCAATATCAAACTTGCTTCCTATCTCATGTCAGTTTCCCTTCTAGGTTAAGAAAATTTTTCACATTATCGGAGGGGTCCTCTGTCCCTCCCTCCCTTCCTACCATCACCATTCTGACTGACTCCTTTCTTTACAGACTTCAATATATTTTGATCCATGTACCATTACAGTGAATTTTTGTATGTGATGTGATGTGTGGGTCCAAGATCCTTCTTTTGTATGTGGGTATCCAACAGTTTCAGAACCATTTGCTGAAGACACGGTTCTCTTCCCATTTAGTTTTATAGGCGCCATTTTCAAGATCAGTTGTCTGATGTGGGGGTGTATTTCTAGACTCTCAATTCTATACCCTTTGCCTACATAACTAACTTTATTCCAGTGCCACACTGTTTTGATTACTATAGTATGTGTGTGAAGTTATAAACTCAGGAATTATGGTTCTCCCAGCTTTGTTCATGTTAATATCATTTTGATTATGCCAGCACCTTAAAATCCCATATAAATGTTGCAGACCCATTTCCATTTCTGGAAAAATTATCTTTGGGCTTTTAAAGGGAGTTGCAATAAAATTATACATTGCATGTGGTAATATTTTAAATCTAACAACACTAAGTCTTCCAAGCTATGAATCCTGGATGTATTTCCACTTATTTAAAATTTTAAAAATTTGTTTCAGCAATGTTTTATATTTTTAAATGTATGTCTTTAAACTTCTTGTGAACACTGCTTCTATATATTTCATTCTTTTGAATAGTAGTGAATGGGATTGCTTTATTAATTTAATTTACCAATTGTTCATTTCTATGGTAAAAACAGAATACTTTTGCATGTTGAATTTGTACCATGGAACCTTTTTCAGAATTTGCTTATTAGCTACAGTAGTAACTCCTCGATTTCCTATACATATATGATCAGTCCACATATGCATATAATTTTGTTTCTTCTTTCCAATTCACATGGTTTTTGTTTGTGTTTGTAACTTAAACTTCTAGTAAAAAAGGAGTCACCATAATGTATGTGAGCCATGTCCTAGTTTTCTCCATACTTTGATGGGTAAGTTTTAGTCTTTAACCAAGTTGTATGCTACCTGTGGGCTTTAAACATGTGACTTTGCTCAAATTGTGTTTCCTTTTATACCTATCTTTTTTAGTGAAACAAATGTCATTGATTATCTTAAATAAAGTTATATGTACTTTAATTCTTTTTTTTATATATTTTACAATGTGCCAGTTCATTGTCTTATGTTGACATATGTTTGAATTCCTGGGAACATCTCTCTAGGTCATGTTGCATAGTGCTTAATACACCATTAGATTCAATTTGGTCATGTTTTGTTGAGAATTTTTGCATCTGTATTCTGTAGAAAATCATTTAATGTTCTTTGTTGTGTTGTCTTTGTCTGTGATCAGTCCTCTATTGTTTTCATGTGGTTATCCAGTTTTCTTAACACTATTTACCAGAGCCTATACTGTTACTCACTGTGTATTTTTGATGCACTGTTTAAGAGTAGTTGGCAATACTACTAATCTAATCTCAAATTTTCTACTTCACTTTTGTATGATAGTATCATGCCCTCTCAGTTATTTTTATTATGATTTCATATCATATTTTAAAATCACAAAAATAATGCTTCCTGCTTTCTTCTTCTTTTTTTTAAAAAAGATTTATTTATTTGAAATTCAGAGATACATAGAGAGAAGGAGAGGCAGAGAGTGAGAGAGAGCGAGGTCTTCCATCTGCTGGTTCACTCTCCAATTGGCTGCAAGGGCCAGAGCTGCACGGATCCAAAACCAAGGGCAGGAGTTCTTCTGGATCTCCCAGGCGCAGGGGCCCAAGGACTTGTGCCATCTTCTACTGCTTTCCCAGACCATAGCAGAGAGCTGGATTGGAAGTGGAGCAGCCGGGACACGAATCTGCACCCAAATGGGATGCTGGCACTGCAGATGGCAGCTTTACCAGCTGTGCCACAGCGCTGGTCCCTGCTATTTTCTTATTATTCATGTTTGATTTAGCTACCAGGTCTTATGTGGCTTCATCTGAAATTTAGGAACTATTTTTTATTTTGTAAGTATGCTTTTGGTGAAACGGCACTGTAGTGCAGCAGGTTAAGTTGTTTGCTAAATGCTGGCTTCCCATAAGAGTGCTGGTTCAAGTTGTGGCTGGTCCACTTCCAATCCATCCCACTGTTAATGAGCCTGGAAAAGCAGCAGCAGATGGCCTGAATGCTTGTATCTTTGCCATTCAGGTGGATACCCAGAAGGAGTTATCCAGCTAAGGTCTGACCCAGCTCCAGACATTGTGGTCATTTGGGGAATGAACAAGTGGATGGAAGATCCCTCTCTGTCTCTTTCTCTCCCTGTCTGTGTGTAATTGTCTTTCAAATAAGTGAATCTTTCTAAAGTATGCTTTTGAAATAGAAATAGCCATTTCATTGACTCAGTAGATACTTCTGCATATTTAATAATATTTAATAATATTTTAACATGGGATGTGATGCCCAAATTTAACAGAAAGAAGGAAATATGAGGGCAGAAACAAATAAAATAGAGATTATAACAACAATAGAAAAAAATCAATGATGTTCCAAGTTGGCATATAATAGCTAGAATGAAACAAACAAAAGGAAGACAAAATGTTAGCTGTCACAAAACACACCAATCACCGGAGTAAGAAAAAGGGTTTACTGGGAAAACAGCAGGTTAGAGGGAAGGGGTGAAGAAGGAAAAGAGGGAGAAAGAGAGTATAAGAGAGAAACAGAGAGGAGAGGAGCTAGCGAGGAGAGAAGAAAGACAAGAGGGAGAGAGGAGAGTAGAGGAGAGGACCCAAGGGAGAGGAGAGAAGAGCCAAGGGAGCCACGTGTTCAGGAACAGGCCCTTTTAAAACTGCCTGAGGGTGAGTAGGGAAGTAGGAGCAGTGAATCCCATTAGGATGGGGGTGGAGCTTGACACCGGTGGTTGGGCCATGTGGCCACCTGGCTTCCAGCAATGGCAGCAGGGGCTAGAGCCTAGGATGTAAATCAGGGTGTAGAGTGCGCCATTGTGCTACGACTTCGAACAGCCTAAGACAAGCAGATGACAGTAGGCCACAACTCAAAAATTAGTAGTCGTCGTGAGGAATTCTCCTTCCGCGTCTTACCTCAAAATTTGGAAGGCCAGTGTGTGGATGGAGATTGTGGAGCATTCGGTGGCATGGAAGGAGTTCTGGGGGTGCGTTTTGCGACTGGCAGAAATCCAGGTCCCCAGAGCAGCTCCGAGGTCCCCAAAGGGAGAGCAAAGTCACTGGGGGAAGCTGGATCACCAGTGTAAGGTTTTCCTGGCCAATGCACCAATGTTAGCCATCACAGAGCACTCCGAACACTGGAGTAAGGGAAGGGTTTATTGGGGAAAAGCCAGCAGGCTGGAGCGAAGGGGTGAAGAAGGCAAAAGAGAGAGAAGGAGACTGTTAGAGAGAGACAGAGAGGAGAGAGGAGAGAGACGAGAGGAGAGGAGCCAAGAGAGCAGGGGAGAAGAGCCAAGAGAGCCACGTGTTCAGGAACAGGTCATTTTAAAACTTTGCCGGAGGGCGGGCAGGGAAGCAGGAGCAGTGAATCCCATTAGGATGGGGGTGGAGCTTGACACAGGTAGTTGGGCCATGTGGCCACCTGGCTTTCAGCAATGGTGGTGGGCGCTAGAGCCTAGGATGTAAATCAGGGTGTAGATCGCACCATAGATAAGACTGCGCCAGTTTCCTAACACAAAACTAGAAATGAAACAGAGAGATCACAACAGCTGCCACAGAAATTAAAAAGATTATAAGTGATTATTATGGAAGATGATATGCTAACACATGAAGAATATATAAAAATAGATAAATCCCTGGAAATATACAACATGCCATCACTGAATTTGAAAAACAGAAATTATGAACAGACCAAAAGTTTATAATGAAGTTGAATGTGTAATCAAAAACAACAACAAAAAATTGTAGAACCAGTTCATTTCTCTGGTGAATTCTACCAAACATTTAAAGAATCATTAACACCAATCCTTCTCAAATTCCTCCAGAAATTAAATAGATAAGACATTTTGAGATTTATTTTATAGGACTTCATTGATAACAGAGGTAGACTACTTGAAAAGAAAACTACAAATGCTCTATTATTTTTTTAAATATTTATCTATTTATTTGAAAGGCAGAGATACAGAGAGGCAGAGGCAAAGTCAACGAGAGAGAGAGAGAGAGAGAGAGAGAGAGAAGGATCTTTCATCCACTGGTTCATGCTCCAAATGGCTGCAATGGATGGAGCTGAGCTAATGCTAAGCCAGGAGCCAGGAGGTTCTTATGGGTCTCCCATGCGGGTGCAGGGACCCAAGAACTTGAGCCATCTTCTACTGCTTTCCCAGGCCATAGCAGAGAGCTGGATTGGAAGTAGAGCAGCAGCTGGGACTTGAACCGGCACCCATACGGGATGCTGGCACTGCCGACAGCAGCTTTACCCACTACACCACAGTGCTTGCCCCAGACAAATGTTCCTAATGAACACAGATTCATATTATGCTTTAATCTCAGTGGTACTGTTGCTGACGGTCATGATTGCCTCTTTTTTACCTTCTTTATGCTATGCAAAATTTGATGTCATCTTCAATACTTGAGCTTTCTCTAGACATTGGAATGTGCTTTGTCTATACAGAGTGATTGCATGACTGTCTCATTGACTGTTACTAGATGAGACATCTGGAAGTCATAAGGTAAAGAAACGAACAAGAACAAGAACAACAAAAATTTGCTACATGGAGCAGAGCTGTCTGATATCTAAAAATTCATTTTGGATCTTGTACTGATGAGAAATAATTTTTTTCTTACTTCAAGGCACTGGGAATTTTATTTGCATCTTTAAAAGCATGAAAGGTGGAGTCACCAACATTTGTGACTTTCTCATCCTTTCTGTAAATGGGTGTTTCCTATAAACTAATTTATTTTTAGACACATACAACTAAATCTTTCCGATTCAATATAAGTACAAATATCTGAAGATATTTTAGCTATATTTGAAACACCAGCACAGAGCATTTTCTGTTGAAAACCAATGATATGAATAGAAATGAAATTTAAAATAAGTTGATAATAAACAAAGGAAAATATTGGATTTTACTAACCAGGAAAATTTTATTTAGTCACACAATTATTTAAATATATCATTGTAAGCAAAGAGAAAATAAATTCAACATGGGTTATTTACATCTATTTCTGGACTATTGTTCTGTTGACTTTTTCCTTTGCACATTTCTGTATGTTACATTTGTGTAAAGTCAAGACATAGTCACAATTAAGTTTAATTGAGTAAATTTCTTAATACAAATCCTCCAAGGAGTTAGATAATCCATAATAATACACAACCAAGATACCATGTGGGAGAGTGTTACAACTAATTGTTCAAAGTGTAATCTCATTGACAATACTTCAGTTATATTCTCCAGGGTTAATATCCCTACAGCCTTAGTGGTATCCACGTGTGATACAATTTGGTCATTACTTTAGTGGTAATTCTCTAGGCTCCACGTTCCAAGTCTGCATGCAGTATATTTGTGACACAGGGTAGAGCTAGGCTTCAGTTCGTAGGAGTGATCTTATTTCTGCTATCTTTGAGTTTTCTTAATAGGTCAGAAAAGAGTAACTTATGAAACATAAAGTGAACTATGCTGTGGATCTCTACTGCTTGTAGTTTTGTTTTTACCAATGAAGTATCAAGCAGCAGCATCTTTGAATTCATTAATCTTAGCAAAGGATTCTTCAGTCAATGAATCACTCAAATGATTCTGTACTTAGGTGAGTTTATTTAGATCTTCTTTGATCTGATTTTGGAAGTAAAATACTGAGTCATAGTAATGTTGAAGGAGACAAACACATAATGCTGGCTAGCACATGTGTGCCCAAATCTACTTAGTTTGGCTAATAGAGAGCCCATTGTATTATATATTGATAACCCATCCTGGTTTTCTTTTTGAATATCCTCCAGGTCCTTCAGTGAAATCATTTTGGGAAATACAGAATAATAAAAATGGTCTTATTTTTAAATTTCTACAATCTGGGGCCACACTGTGGGATAGCATGTTAAGCATCTGCCTAATGCCAGTATTCCAAATGACTTCCAGTTCAATCTCCACTTCTCTAATTCTCATCCAGCTCCCTGGTAATGGCCTGGGAAAGCAGCAGAGATGGCCCAATTCCTTGGGCCCCTGTAACCACAAGGGAGACCAAGATGAAGGTCCTGGCTCCTGGCTTTGGCCTGGCCAAGCCTTGGCTGCTGTAGCCATTTGGGGAGTAAATCAGCCGGTAGAAGATCACTCTCTCTCTCTTTCTCTCTCTCTCTCTCTCTCTCTCTCTCTTTCTTTGTCTCTCTCTCTCTGCCTTTCAAATAAATAAGTACATATTTTCAAAAAATTCTATAATCTCTGAGGGATAGTGATAGTAATTATCAAATCTTTAAATAATACTATGAAGTTAGGTAATAATTCATTAAAACAAGAATGTTTGTATATGCCAAGAGAAGAAATAATGAACGGTTTCTAAATAACAGATATTAAAATAAAGCATTATAATACTTAACACTGAGAAAATAAATTCTATGGAAATAAGCAAACCCTGTGAACCCTTTTGGTAAATTCACCATGACTATGGCACAATATGTTACTGGCATTGAGATTGGATATCTAGATCTGGGAAGATTTGGAAAAGCCTACCTAGGTAATGTAGCTTTATGCACTCATTAATAACAAGCATTAAGGATCCTTAGTGTTACTGCTAGGTAAAATGAACATGGAAATTGCATAGAATATTTTAAACTCATAGAATATGGCTGGGAAATATGACCAAATCTATGACTGTAATTCCAATACTTTATAAATTATTGTTGCAGAGGATGTGTAGCACAATAGGATTTTGGAAGAAATCTTTCCTGTAGTCATAAGACTGCAGGGTACAGAGGAAGCTAAGATAAGATGGAACTACATATAGGATAGGGGAGGAATATAGTTATGTTCTGAAAGTAAGAACACAAAGGAATCTTAGAGGGTTTTTTTTTATTTTGTGGGTTTAGAAAGAAAGATGTTTTTACACTTATTCCCAAATGTTCCTATTTGCTAACAGCTGCTTGTGTTTGAGTCCGATATCTAAAAAATATATAATGTTTTGAAAACTCTCTAATTAGTCATAGTTCTAATAATATGAAGATGGATGTCTACTATGTGTCATAGCATTTTCTTGCTAATTTTTAATCCATGTGAAATTTTCTACTTCCATCTTAGTAATTTAAATTTTATATGCTGTTATTCTCATTTTACTGTTGCTTTCATTTACCATTCTTAGTGAGATCAAGGAATGCTCAAAGAATTTTAGTGTATTATTACTAAAGTTTAAAACTCAATTCAAAATGATAGAATGTAATTTAATGTGGCTTAACATTTATTTGCATTCCCTAGTCCTTAAGTCTCTTTATTTGTCTTTACCTCTTTTTCTGAAATATTCTATTTGGAAAGTAAACAGTTTTTTAATATTTAAGAAAAATGTTATCACTATAGGCACAGAGCATATTTTGTTGTAATCAATTTTATATTAAATTAACTTTTAAAAAATATTTATTTATTTATTTATTTGGAAGGCAGAGATACGGAGAGAAGGAGAGACAAATAGAGATCTTCCATCTGCTGGTTCACTCCCCAAATGCCCGCAACAGCTGGGGCTGGTCCAGGTCACAGCCAGGATCCAAGAGCTTCTTCCCTGTCTCCCATGTGAGTGCAGCGGCCCAAGCACTTGAGCCAACTTCTGCTGCTTTCCAGGAAGCTGGATTGTAAGTGGAGCAGCTGGGACTTGAAGCTGTGCCTATGTGGGATGCCAGCATTGCAAGAGGAGGTTTAACCTTCTACATCACAGCCCCTGTAATCAACTTTTAAAAATAGAGTATTGTGGCCAGTGCCACAGCTTACTAGGCTAATCCTCCGCCTTGTGGAGCCAGCACACCGGGTTCTAGTCTTGGTCGGGGCACTGGATTCTGTCCCGGTTGCCCCTCTTCCAGGCCAGCTCTCTGCTGTGGCCAGGGAGTGCAGTGGAGGATGGCCCAAGTCCTTGTGCCCTGCACCCCATGGGAGACCAGGATAAGTACCTGGTCGGCCGTGGCGGCCATTGGAGGGTGAACCAACAGCAAAGGAAGACCTTTCTCTCTGTCTCTCTCTCTCTCTCACTGTTACTCTGCCTGTCAAAAAAATATTAAAAAAATAGAGTATTGTACTATTGAGAACAATATTTTGAAATTATTCAAATTTAATTCTACTTGAGTGTAATAATTCAGCATATTACTACAATTCCAGTATAGTATTGAATTACTATGCAAATGTACAGAAATGAAAAGCAAATTCAAGTAATTACTAGAATGTTAATTTCATCATTTTAAAGGGTGACAATATACAATTGTTTAACAGCTCTCCATTTTCTCATACTTAGGAGATGAGACAGAAAAAATTGTGGAAATATATAATACATATTTCCTGAAACTGAAGTGTTTTAACTAATTTAAGGGTCATAGAACATTTAGGCTGGCTCTTCTCATGAAATCAATTGTTGATGATAATAAGACTTATTTGAAACATATCAGGGTATACTCTGGTTTGTTTGTTTTTCTTATCTAACTTTTTTTTCTGAAAAAATTTTTGTTTCCTTTTGTTTTTCTAAAAGATTTTATCTATTTGTTTGAAAGAATTACAGAGAGATAAAGCTTTTTTTAAGATTTATTTATTTATTTGAAAGACAGAGTTACAGAGAGGCAGAAGCAGAGAGAGAGAGAGAGAGAGAGAAAGTTTTCCATTTGCTGGTTCACTCCCGAAATGGCTGCAATGGCTGAAGCTGAGCTGATCTGAAACCAGGAGCCAGGAGCTTCCTCTGGATCACCCATGTGGGTGCAGGGGCCCAAGGGCTTGGGCCATCTTCAAGTACTTTCCCAGGCCACAGCAGAGAGCTGGATTGGAAGTGGAGCAGGTGGGGCTCAAACTGACACCCATATGGGCTTCTGGCACTGCAGGAGGCTTTACCTGCTACGCCACAGTGCCGGCCCCAGATAGAATGATCTTTCATCTGCTGGTTTGCTCGCTGCAATAGCGAGCGCTGTGCCAGGTGCAAACCAGGAGCTGAGACCTTCATCTGAGTCTCCCATGTTGGTTTCAGGGGCCCAAACACTTGGACCCTTTTCCACTACTTTTTCCCCGCCATTAGAATGGTGCTGCATCAGAAGTGGAGCAGCTGGGACATAAATTAGTGAACATATGGGATGCTGGCATCACAGAAAGCAGCTTTACCCACTATGCCATAACACTGTCTCCAGTTTTTCATTTGTCTACTTTCACCAAAAATTCTTATCTACTATGTGGTTACTATAAAGTGGACACTAAATTTTAAAGTTATATTACAATTGAAAGTGTTTTAAGCAACGTTTTTAATGAAGACCCATTAAGCCTCTTGATTTTGCTTGATTTCCCTTTCCTGTGACCAATATTGATTTTCTTTCTATGGATCAACTTTATTATTTTGTCTGTAGGACAGAAGAAAATCAGACTGGTGGAGTCACCTTCATCCTCGTGGGCTTCTCAGAATACCCAGACCTCCAGGTGCCCCTGTTCCTCGTATTCCTGACCATCTACACAGTCACTGTCCTGGGGAACCTGGGCATGATTTTGATCATCAGGATCAACCCCAAACTCCACACCCCCATGTACTTCTTCCTTAGCCACTTGTCCTTGGTGGATTTCTGTTACTCTACAGTAGTTACACCCAAACTGTTAGAAAACTTGGTTGTGGAAGACAGAACCATCTCCTTCACAGGATGCATCCTGCAGTTCTTCTTTGCATGCATATTTGTGGTGACAGAAACGTTCATGTTGGCAGCCATGGCCTACGACCGCTTTGTGGCAGTTTGTAATCCTCTGCTGTACACGGCTGTGATGTCTCAGAAGCTCTGTTCCTTGTTGGTGGCTGCATCGTACTCTTGGGGCATAATCTGTTCCTTAATGTTTATTTATTTTCTGTTGACCTTATCTTTCTGTGGGACTAAGTTCATTAACAACTTCATCTGTGAGCACGCTGCCATTGTTGCTGTGTCCTGCTCTGACCCCTACGTTAGCCGTCAGAGCATTTTTGTTGCTGCAATATTTAATGAAATAAGCAGCCTGCTGATCATTTTTACTTCTTATGTTTTCATTTTCGTCACTGTCATGAGAATGCCCTCTGCACAGGGGCGCTACAAAGCCTTCTCCACATGTGCTTCCCATCTAACTGCCATTACTATTTTTCATGGCCCTATCCTTTTTCTCTACTGTGTTCCAACCTCTAAAAGTTCCTGGCTTTTGGTTAAAGTTGCTTCTGTGTTTTACACAGTGGTCATACCCATGCTTAACCCACTGATTTACAGCCTGAGGAACAAAGATGTGAAGGAGACAGTGAAGAAATTAATCAATACCATATTATTGTGACATGAAATACAATGCCAGAAAGATTTATTTTCAAGGATGTTTGTGGTGTCATCAATAACACATTAGTTTCTTAACCTATGGTGACCTACCAATTGACAGTCCAATATATATATATATATATATATATATATATATATATATATTCACCCTAATGTTTAAAAAATAACTTTGAAATTATAAATGTTATTAAGAATGGTATCTCAGATCAATCAGGTTAAATCTTTGATTGACATATCATACTGCATACTTTACCACACCACTGTCCAAATTCTGGTTGAATGTAAATCTTGTGAGATATGAACGTAAACACTGTGAGAATTTTCAGATGAACTGAACAATTATAAGTCTAGTGAATAAGTTTATCTCATAGAATCAAATCAGTATATTAAGAGCTATTTAGCATAAACCAATGCATGCATAAAAATACTTACATTTAATTCTACATGGGCCATTTTAATGTCGAAAGATTTACAGGCAAATAAAAATAAATAAGAAATGTGTCTTCCTTTAAAAAATCAAGAACCTGGAGTTGTTCAGTTACATTTTATACCATAAATTATATTTTGCCTTTATGTACAAGCACAAAACAATGATACATAATTTAATAACATTTAGCCATTATTCAAGTTTTCACATTTCTGTCAGTATAGTTGTGAACCAGTTATTCATTTATTAAAAATTTATTGAGATAATTTTATATTCCTTTTATTTGTAAAAATAATATAAGCAGATCTCAATTAAATATTACTCAGTTTCCTTCATGATAGTGCGGTATGGGTATCAATATTGATAGAATACACAAATTTTATTCAGACATCATTTATTTATTGATAAAAATAAATAACCATAGACTCCAATGATATGCACCAATAAGCAATCACTTTGAATGAGTAACTTGACTGATGTTCCTCTGGTCATATTAGTTGAGCACTGGGCCTCAAGCCTGGTCTAACTTGGTAAGCTAATCTTCAGACTATGTTTGTTTGTCATCTCCCATGCAACATTTGGCTAATTGTCTTTGTTCAAACCAGAATCACAATAGACTTTGCCAGCAATAAAATCATGCATCATATCTCTTTTCTGGTCTCATGTGTTCCTATTTTAGGAATCAATGTAAATCATGACCAAGCCCAGATCCAGTGAGTGAGGAGTTATCTGCCTCCTGTGGAACTGCAAAGCACCAAATCATGGTCATGTGTTGGGGTGCAAAAGTGAAAGGAGATACAGGTCACAGGAACACTTACTTCTTCTGCAAAGAGCCACCAGGCTCACCCCGTTTTCTTTATTGATAAGGATTACGACAGCCTATTGCACAGTGCATACACATGTTCATATAACTCTAATTGTCTGTCAACCAGAATAATTAATTCTTCATGCAAGTGTCTTAAAAACCATATGTATTTGTACTTGTGTGTATATTTTACAAATTGTTTATTTTTAAACTTTACATGGGTATAGCATAAGCTTTTAGTAATTTATGTTATTTAACTGACCAAGTTGAGGTAATTTAGCATATTTATCATTTATTTGCGGTGATCTTCATTTCTAACTTTCCTAAAGTACAGAATACATTATTTCAGTTATAGTCACCCTCCTATTCAATACAACACCAGACTCAATTTTTTCTTCCTAACTTTAACTTTGTATTTCTGTCCTGCCCTCTCCTCTCTCTAACCTCCATGAATCACTGCTCTACTGTCTGGTTATAAAGGATGATTCCACATTTGACTGAGATAATGTGATATTTGTCTATTATTTCTGCTCATTTCACTTAAGATAATGTCCTCTAAGTTCATCCATGTTTTTGCAAATGGCAGGATTTCAGTTTTTGTACAACAGAAATATGCTATCCTGCATACATAGCAAATTGTCTTTATTCATTCATCCAACAACGGACAGCTAGGTTGAATCCATATCTTGGCTAATGTACATGGGTTTATAGCTATATCTTTTATCTGCTGAATTCATTTATTTATATATATATATATATATGGATATATATGTACGCATACACACACACACACACACACACACATATATATATATATATATATATCCAGAAATAGGATAGCTAGATCTTATGGTAATTCAATTTTTAAATCATGGAGTAATCTCCATGCTGTTTTCCATTATGACTACAAAAATTTAGATTCCCCCAATAGAGTATCAGAGTCCTCTGTTTTGCACATACTCAATAGCATTTTTCCCCTTCTTCATAATAGTCAGTTCTAAATGAAGTGGAATGAGATCACACTGTATTACATTCTTTTCCTTACTCTACCTAAAAGTTGGTCTTTTTTGTTTATGTTCTCAAAAAATAAAACTATTCAATTTACTGGATATCTATATATATGTTTCTGTTATTATTTTGTAGGTTTTTGAAACTCTTATATTGGATATGGTTAATTCTTTTTGTCTAATTCCTTAAAAATAATATTGGGTTTTCATTTGAGAGCTTTCCACAGCTTATTGCTGTAAATTTTCCATGTTATATCTGTTTTTGTTCTATCTCACAGGTATTTGGTATATTGTGTTTCTAGTTTCATTTGTCTCAAAAAATTTTTAAATTTAATGTTCAATTTCTTTATTGACTCCTTGATTTTTACAGGAGCACATTTAATTTCTGATTATTAGTTCATATTCCAAAATTCCTTCTGTTATTGATTTCTAGTTTTATTCCATTGTGGTCAGAAAAAAATATTTGATATGATTTCATTTTAAAAATTGCTAAGATTTGTATTGTAGCTTAACAAATGATCTATCCTGGAGAATGTGCCTTGTGCTACTGAGAAAATTATGTCTTTGGAGTTGTTCAATGGAGTATTCTGTAAATGTCTGGTAATTTCATTTGATCTAGAGTCCAGTTCATTTCTGTTATTTTTCATTGGTTTTCTGTGTACATAATATGTTCTTTGTTGGAAGTGGAGGATTAAAATCCATATTAATGTTGTAAAGAAGTTGACCTCTCACATTGACTTTATTTATGTTTGCGTTATATGTTTAGTTGGTTCAATGTTGGATGCAAATATATTTACAATTGTTATATGCTCTTGCTTTATTCTAACTTTATAATTATAAAATGGTATTCTTTTTTACCATTTTTAACAAAGTTTATTTTGTCAAATATATCACAACCAATTGCAGGTTTTGATTTCTATATGAGCAGGATTACTTGTTTCCTTCCTGCATTTTTGGTTTATGTACATCTTTATCTCTGTGCTTAGTTTCTCAGAGCCAGGGTATTGTTGAGTTTCTCTCTCTCTCTCCCTCTCTCTTTCTCTCTCTCTCTTTTTTCTTTTTTAACCATGAAGCCACACTCCGTGTTTTCCATGGTCTAGAGCATGGGATCTGGTTGGTTTGCATTTTAAAGTCCCACTGCAGGACTTTACAATCTCTTAGAAATATGTAGCCCTAAGAGAGGCTGTCCCTCCAGGGCTTTCAAGTCCTTAATATGTAAAAAGAATCAGAATATAGAAAATAAAATAGGTTCTCAATACACCTATGTAATCTCCAATACATTATAACCAATAGCACAAGGCAGAAACAAAAAGTGACAGTATGTACTGGGCTAAAAGTTCTCCATCTGGGGGTCCGCATTGTGGCCTAGCAGGTTAGGCCACCACCTGGGACAACAGCATCACATACAGGCACTGATTTGAGTACTGGTTGCCGAACTTCTGATCCAACTCCCTGCTAATGTACCTGGGAAAGCAGCCAAGGATAGCCCAAGTACCCAGGCCCCAACACCCATGTGGGATGTCCAGAGGAAACTCCTCACCCCTTGGTTCCTACATCATAGCTCTGAAGTTTGTGGCCATTTAGGGAGTGAATCAGTGGACAGACGATCTCTTTCTCTCCTTCCTCTTTCTCTTTGTCACTCTACCTTTAAATAAATAAATAAATCTTTAAACAAAAAAGGTCTCCAACTTGATTTTTTTTTTCTTTTTTAAAGGTTTTTTTTATTTTTATTATAATTTTTTTATTTTTTGACAGGCAGAGTGGACAGTGAGAGAGAGAGACAGAGAGAAAGGTCTTCCTTTTTGCCGTTGGTTCATCCTCCAATGGCCGCCGCGGCTGGTGCGCTGCAGCCGGCGCACCGCACCTATCTGATGGCAGAAGCCAGGTACTTCTCCTGGTCTCCCATGGGGTGCAGGGCCCAAGCACTTGGGCCATCCTCCACTGCACTCCCTGGCCACTGAGCAGAGAGCTGGCCTGGAAGAGGGGCAACCGGGAGAGAATCCGGCGCCCCGACCGGGCCTAGAACCCTGTGTGCTGGCGCCGCAAGGCAGAGGATTAGCCTAGTGAGCCATGGCGCCAGCCTCCAACTTGATTTTGTGTGCATTTTTGAATAATGTCTCTTCTGGAGTGAATTGTCATGCTTTTAACTTTCCTTTGGAAAAGCCCTTATGACAAGAAGTTAATAATTTTGGTCAAAGAACCTGTGATGAATGAAAGCCTGCCAACAGCCATGTTAATGACATGATAGTGACATGTTAATGACATGTTAGTGACATGCTAGTGACTCTGCATTTCTATTGAGCCTGTAGATTACTGTTGTCCCAAGAGGAAGGTTGAGGAAAACCCGCTGAAAACCAAAACCATCTAGTGAGCCACTTCTAATTTCCTCACTTTCAGAAACTGGGACAATAAATATTGTTTGTTTTTTAAGTACTAAAATTGAAATCATTTGTCAGATTAAATTACTGGTAGTATCACTAATCGGTTAATTAACTGGCCAACCTCTTCTGAGTTTCCATCAGTTCAGCAGTTAGATCTTAAACGCAGTTCAGGTGGGATACTTGAATGAACGCCTCCTAATCAAAAGTTCTCATTTGATGACATGTGGGAGTTGCTGTAAATAAATCCCCATGGCCATCAGCTCTCAAGTGGGATAATCCTTTGGTATATTCTCTAGTGTTTTCAAGACTATCCCCATGAGACAAAGCATTAGTTCCCTGCAGCTACAGCTGACTGGGAAATGTATCTTATTTAGTTAGTTGCCTTTTCTGTAGATTTCATATATGTATGAAACTGTTTAGTTTTGAGCAGTGATATAATCTTTGCTTTCTCTGAGGTTTTCTCAATAGGTTGGGAAAACATAACATATGAAATATTCAATGAAATATAGTTAGGGCTTATACTGTTTTTAGCTCATTTCCTGTTGGTTAACTACTAAGCACAAGTATGTTTAGAGATTATTGATCTTATTAAAGGATTCCTCTGTAAATGAATCAACAAACCACTTTTGAATTCAGGTGAGTTGGCTGAGTTCTTTTATTCATGTGATAGGAAAAATACTGACTTAGACTGGTCTTTTAAGAGACAAATGCATCTACAGGTTGAAGTGCCCCCAAATGTACTCCATTTGACTGTGTTCTCGATATACTTATTCTATCCTAGTTTTCTCCTTGGGTGTCTGCCATGTGCCCAGCCATGATATCAATGTTCTGGCAAATATTAAATAACAAAAATTGAGGCCATCTGTAAAATTTCTATAATCGCTAAGGAGGTGAGAGATAGTAACAGCTATGTTTGTAAATGACAGGATGTTGTTTATGGTCATTGTGAGTGAAAAACAAGAATGTGTACAAAACAGAGAATAATCTGTTATTCTCATTATTAAAGTGTTTATGATAGTAGGTGATAATATAAAACATTTTAATAATGAGAATAACAGGGAATAAACTTTTAGTAAATGGGTATGTGCCACATGAGAATTAATAATCTTCAAAGAGTACAGAAGAATGCATTAGTAGTCATAAGATTGGATTTCTAGAAATGAGAAGTTGTGGTCAAGCCAAGCTTCACAATGTAGATTTCATGGATTCATTAATTCAAAATGTTTTATATCTTGAAGTTACTGACTGCCAGCTTAAATAATTGCAGAAAATTCTTGCGCAGTGTTTTGTAGAGTACTTTAATTTGGTGGGACTGTGGCTAGGGAATCTTGGTGTAATATAGCATTGTCATGCTGAGGCTTTGTGAATAACTACTGTATAAGAATTGTTGAGGCATCATTCTTTTGAATGATATCTTTCCTTCAGGAAATATCCTGTAGGAATCCCAGAAAGCTATACTGTAACAGAAAAACTTAGGGGAATACCAAAATACAATTAAAATTTAGATTAAATAACTAATTGATATTATATAGTTCTTATATTTTCATGGGAGTTTAGGAAGATTTTCCGCATTATATTGCCCTATGCGGCCTATTATTGCTAGCTGTGTATGCTTAGGACTGATTTTTTAACTACATGTTTTTGAAATCTCACAAATTACTTATAATTCTAATAAACACAAAACTGAATACTATCCTTTGTCATATGATGCCTTAAAAACTGAATACATTGTAAAAGTTTCTACTTCGGTCCTAGTATTCTAAATTTTCTATTGTTAATATGCTCACTTTTTGTTGAAGAAATACATTGAGGAATATTCAAGGAACATTATGTTATCTTGTTGGAGAAGGGTCTACCCTAGCACTTATACTTGGCAAGGTTTTACACTTGAATCAAAACATAAAAATGCACTTTTTCTATGGTCTAAAATTTATTTGCATGGTCTTGTTTTTTCATAGTTTTTATTGATTGCCACTCAGCCTTCTTCTTAAAAAAAAAAAAAAAGATTTATTTGTTTATTTGAATGGCAGAATCAGGGAGGCAGGGAAAGAGAGAGAGAAAGATCATCCATCTGCAGGATAACTCCCCAAATCGGTGGGAGCTGGGCCAATACGACACTGGTGGTCAGGGGCTTCTTTGGGGTCTCCCATATAGGTGCAGCACCCATATGGAATGCTGGTGCTTCAAGCAGTGGCCTTACCTGCTGAGCCACAGAACTGGCACCTAATCTTATTCTGAATTATACCACATCCAGAAATGAAATTTTTCATTTAATGATTTCAATGATTTTATCATTGTACATATTTTCCTATTAAAAATAACTTTTTTTTGCAAAGCTCTCATTTTTTTTATTTTTTTCAAATAAATAAGTAAATTTTATTTTTTTTTTGATTTTTTTAAACTTTTATTTAATGAATATAAATTTCCAAAGTACAGCTTATGGATTACAATGGCTTCCCCCCATAACGTCCCTCCCACCCTCAACCCTCCCCTTTCCCACTCCCTCTCCCCTTCCATTCACATCAAGATTTATTTTCGTTTCTCTTTATATACAGAAGATTAGTTTAGCATACATTAAGTAAAGATTTCAACAGTTTGCTCCCACACAGAAACATAAAGTGAAAAATACTGTTCGAGTACTAGTGATAGCATTAAATCTCAATGTACGGCACATTAAGGACAGAGATCCTACATGAGGAGTAAGTGCACAGTGACTCCTGTTGTTGACTTAACAAATTGACACTCTTGTTTATGGCATCAGTAATCACCCTAGGCTCTTGTCATGAGCTGCCAAGGTTATGGAAGCCCCCTGAGTTCACCGACTCTGATCATATTTAGACAAGGCCATGGTCAAAGTGGAAGTTCTCTCCTCCCTTCAGAGAAAGGTACCTCCTACTTTGATGACCCGTTCTTTCCACTGGGATCTCACTCACGGAGATCTTTCATTTAGGTTTTTTTTTTTTTTTTTTTTTTTTTTTTTCCAGAGTGTCTTGGCTTTCCATGCCTGAAATACTCTCATGGGCATTTCAGCCGGATCTGCATGCCTTAAGGGCTGATTCTGAAGCCAGAGTGCTGTTTAGGACATCTGCCATTCTATGGGTCTGCTGTGTATCTCACTTCCCATGTTTGATCATTCTCTCCCTTTTTGATTCTATCAGCTAGTATTTGCAGACACTATTCTTGTTTATGTGATCCCTTTGGTTCTTAGTCCTATCATTATGATCAATTGTGAACAGAAATTGATCACTGGGACTAGTGAGATGGCATTGGTACATGCCACCTTGATGGGATTGAATTGGAATCCCCTGGTATGTTGCTAACTCTACCGTTTGAGGTAAGTCAGCTTGAGCATGTCCCGAATTGCACATCTCTTCCCTCTCTTATTCCCACTCTTATATTTAACAGTGATCACTTTTCAGTTAACTTTTAAAGTATAAATGTCATCAACAGTAACACTTTACATTTTTCAACATGTTCAACATGAGTGAAGAAAATCAATGTTCAACATGAGTGAATAAAATGTTATATATTACTCAATATATCTATAAAATATGTTGAAAATACTGGATTACTAGAAAACAGAACAGCAATGAAAGAACATAAAGCAATAAAATTTTAAGTTAACCATTTTATAGGGTTGTTTTTATTTCTCAAGTTTTTAACAATCATAGATTAAGTATCTTATACTTTAGCAGATGAGGGAGAGATGAAAATGTCAAAAAATATGTTATGTGTTTTCCCTCAGCTAATTTCAGATTTAGGCATAAGGATTAGAGTGGCTTCTCACATGAAGCAAATTGTCTAATGACAATGATGTGTCATATTATTTGAAATAAAGCAGGCTGTGCTCTATTTGTAGGGTTATTCTTATTTAAATATTATTTTTATCATTTCCTGTTGCACACATACATTATTATTTAATGTGCAATTTATATGAGAATAAACGCTAACTTTTGAATAATGTAACAGTGGAATTCTAGTATTTTAAGCAAAACTCTTCCTTTTTCTATGTATTTGAAATGCACAGTTACAGAGGGAGACAGAAGTGAAGAAAGAGGGAGAGAGAGAGAGAGAGAGAGAGAGAGAGAGAGAGAGAAATATCTTTCATCTGCTGGTTCACTTCCCAAATGCCCTGTCCCGCGAGATGTCAACTAGGGTCGAGCACCTAGAAGGAGAAATGAAGGGACAGGAGATACAAAAATGGCAGTGAGACAAGGGTCCTGATCAAGCTGCAAATTTTATTTTTCAACCACACACTTATATATCATAAAGGCAGAGTGTCAGGCGGGGAAGGAGTGGCGTTTAGGAGGGCAGGATGTCATGTTGGGGAAGGAGGGGGAACTTATCTTGTAGTTGCAATGCTTGTGCAAGTAGGGGAAAGGTTACAAGGTCTTAAGGCACAAGGTCACACAAGGTTGCGCTATCAGTACTCTCCGGCCTGGGCTGTCTAGCCCTGCCTCCGTAGTTTTCCACTAAGAGGCCACATGCTGCGTGGTCCCTGACACCCAAATGTCCACAACAGCCTGGGATGGGCCAGGCTGAAGCCAGTCTTTTCTGGTCTCCCACATAGATGCAGGTGCCCAAGTACTTGAGCCCTCTTCCACTACCTTACCAGGTGCATTAGAAGGGAGCTGGATCGAAAGTGAAGCAGCCTGGTCTTGGACCAGCATCCACAGGGATGCCGGTGCCACAGGCAGCGGCTTAACCCACAACACAGATCTGCTTCAGCAATACTGACTAGAGATGCTAAGCCTCTCAATGTTTGTTTTCCTTTCCTATTGTAAAGAACAGTTGTCACTTTTCTGGATTAACTTTTTTATTTTGTCCATAGGACAGAAGAAAATCAGACTGCTGGAGTCACCTTCATCCTCGTGGGCTTCTCAGAATACCCAGACCTCCAGGTGCCCCTGTTCCTCGTGTTCCTGACCATCTACACAGTCACTGTCCTGGGAAACCTGGGCATGATTTTGATCATCAGGATCAACCCCAAACTCCACACCCCTATGTACTTTTTCCTTAGCCACTTGTCCTTTGTGGATTTATGTTATTCTACATTAGTTTCACCAAAACTATTAGAAAACTTGGTTGTGGAAGACAGAACCATCTCCTTTGCAGGATGCCTCCTACAATTCTCTTTTGCATGCATATTTGTGATTACAGAAACGTTCATGTTGGCAGCCATGGCCTACGACCGCTTTGTGGCAGTTTCTAATCCGTTACTTTACACTGTTGTGATGTCTCAGAAACTTTGTTACTTGTTGGTGGCTGCGTCATACTCTTGGAGTATAGTGTGTTGTATAACATTTACGTCATCTTTGTTGACCTTATCCTTTTGTGGGATTAAGCTTATAAATAACTTTGTCTGTGAATACGCTGCCATTGTTGCAGCATCCTGTTCTGATGCCTCCATTAGTCAGATGATCATTTTAGTTGGTGCCACGTTCAATGAAGTAAGCAGCCTGATGATAATTCTTACTACTTACATCTTCATTTTTATCACAGTCCTGAAGATGCCTTCCACTGGAGGGCGCCACAAAGCCTTCTCCACATGTGCCTCCCACCTGACAGCCATTACCATTTTCCATGGGGCCATCCTTTTACTCTACTGTATTCCTAATTCCAAAAATTCATGGCTGATTCTCAAGGTAGGCTCTGTCTTTTATACGGTAGTCATTCCCATGCTTAACCCACTGATCTACAGCCTCAGAAACAAAGATGTGAAGGAGACTGTGAGTAAGTTAATCAACAACAAATTGTTACATCATAAAATATAATAAAATGACTATTAATTTTTGTGGGTACCAATGTAGTTGCTCAATAACAAATTTGTACAGAATCTATAATAATCTTCTAACCTAATATCTATGCATTAAGTGTAATACTTTGTAAGTTAAATTTAAAATAAAAATATTATCATAGATGAAATATCAGACCACATAACTAAATATGTAACTCATATTTTGTAATACAAAAGTTAAATAGATTTCTATATTTTGTCATGTGATTGTCCTGGGTCACTTTCATCTCAGTTTTCTTGTGAAATGTGTTTTTTTTTTTTTTTTTGATTATTTTGAGGATTACCATTTAAAATGAAGACATTTCCCTTATAATATAAAATTAATATAGAAACAGAAAAACATGAAATATTTAAGCATTTTAACATAACTTTACATGTATTATTTGACATTTTAAATTTTCCAGGGAAACAGAAAAAAACAAGTATGTATATGATAAATAAATATATATGCATAAAGAGTCCAGAATCTGGTGCCATTAATTTTATTTGATATTATGAATTATATGTCCTCTATACATGCCAGCACAAGAATAGGATGCCTATTTTACAAATATATTGCTATCATCCCAGATTTGTCATTTTCAATTGCCTATTCATCATTATGTATTTATTATTAAAAATGGTGTAAGGATACTTTCTACTTATTTCAGGGGCAGAAAATAATATGGGGAGAACCTAATTATCTACTCACGGTTTTTCCCATGATACTATAGTACAGTAACTGGCATGATGATACTGATATAACACACAGATATCATTCAAGCATCAAATGTTTATTAATTAAAAAGGGACTTTATCATAAACTCCAATATTGTATAATAATATGCAAATGTTTCTAATCAGCAAGATACCTGTGTCAGCTATGTTGACAAAAGTTGGAGCACTTGTGTTTTAACCCTAGGCTAACTTTATCAGCTAACCTTCATGCAACATGTCTGTATGTCATCTTCCAAATACCATTTGGGTAATGGTCATTGTTGAAAGCCAAGCCACAGTCAACACAATTGATAATAAAATCATGCTTCAAGTCCCCATCTGGATTTCATCTGTCCACATCACAGGAATCAGAGAAAACCACAACTAAGCTCAAAAGCAAGGAATGATGAACTTATGTGTTTCTTGTAGAACTGCAAAGTTATTAGTCATCAGTCATAGGTACAGGGAAAAGTGAAGAATTCAAGTCAATATCTATGAAAAATTCATTAAAATATTTACCACTTTGAAATCAGTTTTCCTTAATAATGTCATATACTTTATTATAGATAATATATAACCCATGGCTGTGATTAGCATTATTAAAGGTGTCTAATAATTGATAGACTCTTTAATTTTCTTAACAAAAAGACTGGTAGATATTATGTCTAAGAAGTTATTTTAGTTCTTCATGTTTTCCCAATCTGGGTTAATGTTTATCTGCAGAGAGCAGGAAGATGTCCAGGTGTTGCAGTTCCAGTCCAGTTGAGTAAATGTTACTAATATTATCCCAAGATTTAGTTTTATTTTTAAACAAAAATTGAATGTTGTTTTACTATAATTGTTTACACCAATCATGTGTCCTACTTACTATTTAGTTGTACAAAGAAATTTCTCAATTTTCATAGTACATTACACCATTAAGAATGAATTTACTTAAATTATTATTTGTCTAGCTGGGGTTACAATTAAATGTTCCACTGAAGTATCTTTATATGTGTATATGTTTGGTGCATGCATAAATGAATATGTGTGCATATATGCATAATTTAACTCAAATACATAGTAATATAGAAAGGACTTAAGAAATTAACTCAGGTATTGTAGAGAAATTCATCTTATTCAATAAGATATCTAGCATAAGGATTGGAATAAATTATTTTAAACACACATATTAATTTCAGAATTACATATAGTTCTACTCTACTGGAAAGTGAAAATAAACATAATTGAATTCTTTTAAGAGTAGAATTTTTTATTGTGATGAATGTGTAATTTAGTGTAACACAATTTTTTCCACAAAATCTCAAGTTGTACTTTCAGTCTAAAAGTAAACATTTTAGCTGTTAAGGTAAATGTGTTTTAGATAACAAGTTATATTTCTACAAATGCACTTTTTTGTTACTCTTTTAAACCTGTGGATGTTATAGGCATCAATGTGACAATTTTTTCTGTGTGGGTGGCAGGACACTTGCTGAGGATACACATGAGGCTAAAGAAAGTTATACAATATAAATTTACTTAACCTGCATGTAATTATAAGAATAGATATCATATTGTATAAATGTCAACTTTCATAATAAATTGACAAATATATACCACTGTATAATTATACTACTGTATAATTATATTAATGGATTTTCTCTCTGTGAATGTCTATTCTTGCTGTCAAATATAGTAGAATAAAAGAGTACCCAAGAAAGAAATTGAGAGCATTTCTTTCTCATGGAAACATCCATACATCCATAATTAATATCTCTATGCTTTTTTATCTGTTAATCTGAAGTTTGAGTTATTTGATGAAAAAATATATTTATAGGTCATGAAAATAATGCTTAATGAAAATGCTGTAAAAATACATCGGACACATTTTGTCTTTGTCTCTTTATAATGAGCTTATACTCTATATTGAGATATCTATTAAAAATAGAGAAAAGAGAAAAAATTGCTTTTGTTTCTCAATGATATGCTTTAAAAGTGATCATTTGCTTAGATCTTAAATGACACATTTTAAAATAACCGCTTGCTTAGGTCGTAGGTATTCTCAGTGAAGTAATTTCTTACTTGACTTCAGTCAAAATACCAGATCATATATACTGATGGGATTCAACTCTAGAATCTTACAAGAGGCACTTATTTTTTGCTCACTATCCCTTATTAAAAGAGCTGTATAAACTAATAATTGTTGAACATTAATTAGTAACTTCGGTTTAGACTTCCCATATATTGAAATCTTCCTACAATCAGCACCAGAATTTCCAGTCCCCTGAGTAATTTTTGTAATTTTTTAAAATCACATTGCACAATGTGCTTGGTCCAAGTCTTCATGGCCGTCATATACCAGTGTAGTGGTATTTTGTTGGGTCAATGTTTATCACAACAGTTTTTCTTCCCTGGTATGTGCTGTACTCCAACAGACACAAGAATCACATTGATGGATTTAAAGTAGTAGTACTATGACCTATATGATTATACTGAAGAAATAAAGCTCAATCTATAAAAAGAAAAAAATCTTAATGCCTAACATATGCCATTCTCTAAACCTCCAGCTGAAGGCATCTTTAGAATGCAATAGCAACTTATGTGGTTGTAGGTAGTAATATGTGCAGTGCAATGTTATATGTTTCTACATAAATACTTAAACAAACAAACAAGCCAAGGGAAAAGATTAAAGCTGCAACTGTTGAGAGATGATTGGAGTAGGTATGACCTTTCTTGTTTTTTTTCCATGATTTTCAGAAATACACCTCTATATAGAGGTAAAATTTTTAAGATACAAATATCAAACTATGAATAATTTTGGGGATCTTACATTCTGTGTCACAGTAAAGATTTCCTCTCATTATCCTGTTTTTACCTCTTGACATGAGGATTCTCCAGGGACCCTGTCCCCAGAGTCAAGGAGTAGATATGAAGCACACAACATTTCCCCCGTTTCAGGATATGTCTGTTCCTTAAAGGGGTCTCTATGCTTGCTGTGAAATTTAAGGACAGTGGTAAAAGCATCACTAGTTGCTTCCTTTATTAAATTGCATTTTGAAGATCATTCACGGCCTATAAAGACATTGGAAAATATATAAGAAAAGTTTAATTTTGAACAGAAATTGTGCGTGCAGTTTAGTAATAATAGCAGGAGATCCACCAATAAAAAATGTGCTCCAGGAAAATTTTTCTTTTGGTGAGTTGTTTCAATGTGGAGCATCTTATCATTCTTTTACTAGATATATTAAAATCCTGGGCATTTTAGGGAATAAAACCTTTTGTGAGTTATGTGGAGCTCAATGGCTGGTGTGCATTTGAGATGATAGAGTTTATTTTCCTTTTTTCTAGGACTATGGGACTGAATTCCAAATGTTGTCCTTGAATGCTCTTAGGTGCACTTGTGGTTTTAGATGAAATGTTAAATATAAATTTATCCACATGGAAAGTAATTAATTAAGGAAAATAAACATATGCATACATACATATATAAAATTGCAAACTATGACATACATATTATAAATAGTGTAATGCAAGGAAAATAGAGCAGGAGACAAACAATTACAATTGGTTGACCAGGAAAGTTTGCTTAGAAGATCTGTGTTACGTAGTTGTCCTTGAAATGTGACATGGTGTAACACATTAGAGGAGAACAGCTGCCATTTCAATGGATTAGAAAAAGTAAACGATTGCTTAATAGGATTCAGTTTAAAAGTATGGTTATAAATATATATATAAATAGAGTATTGTATTTAGCGACAAAAATGTACCTATTACTTGGTGATATTATAAAAATCCCAATAGAAAAAAATTTTGTTTTGATGTATTTTATGCTACAATGCTGTTAAAAATACTTAAATTATGGTTCTCAAAGCTAAAGATATGTTTGATTTTATCATACACCAGGAGAGACCCTTGTATCTAGGTAAAAATTGGTGATGGTAGGAGGAAAAGTGAAGTTTTGCAATTTCTTCCACATATTTCCTTACTTACTTTCCAGGAGCCATAAACAGAGACTATATAATTTTACAAGAAAGTGTGAAAATGATGCATTATTGTGAAATCAATGGCATTTGAATTTTGAAATTGAAGGTTAAATTTAAAATTAAAAGGAGTCAAGTATATAAACACCTGGTTTATTTATTTTTCTTTTTCAATGTTGTAAATATTTATGCATTTAATTCACTCACTCTCAGTAATCTTGCCAGAAGTTTAACCCCAAACAATACCATGCCAAAGCCAAAAGCCAGGAGTTTTTCTGGGTCTCCCATGGGAAACAGGAGCCCAAGCACTTGGACCGTTCTCTGCTGCTTCCCCAGGTGCCTTAGCAGGGAGCTGGATCCAAAGTGTAGCAGCTAGGAATAGAACTGGCATCCATATGGGATGTTGGTGCTACAGGTGGCAGCTTAACCTGCTAAGACACAACGCTGACCCTGTGTAGATACTTTTAAGTAGACATTCTATGAGTCTTCTATAATGGAATATACTTAGGGTAGGTAAAAATTCAATACATCAGAACTAAGAATGTCTGACAATACATTCTCTGCTTCAACTTTACTATGATTGTATTTATGTATTAAAAATGCTTAACTTTCCCAAGGTCTGATCATATGATTACTATGATCTGTTCATTAATTCCAATACAGTTGTATTTATCATGGCAATTTCAATGCTTTAAGTAGCACACACATTTATAGATAACTGTATAAACTAATAAGATTAATAAGCACTATTTTTTTCTAGATAAGGAACCTAACATACTGGATGCTAAGGTTAATTATTCATTATGAAGAAGACAAAAAATGATCAAGAAAGACCCCAAGGTGAAGGAGAGTACTCGGAAACATACATGGACCATGTTTGTCTTCATTGGTTTACAGCCTGTCTTTCCTGAGTCTCCCCCCGACCCATCTGCCCAGTTTTACTGTTCAGCTTTTTCTCTTCCTATTCTTTCCTCCTTCTCTGCTTTCTCTCCCTGTTTCCCTCCCTCCCTCCCTCTCTCCTTACCTCTCTCCCCCTCTTCCATCCTTTCTTTCTCTCAACTCTTTCTTTACTTCCTTTCTTCCTCTCTCCCTTTCTCCCCTCCTCCACACCTCTCCCCTCTCTTCTTTTCCCTTTTAAGTGAAAGGCAATGAAGGTGAATGAGGGAAATCTGAGCACCGTGAGCACCTTCATCCTCTTGGGCTTCTCAGAATACCCACACCTCCAGGCACCACTGTTCCTGGTGTTCCTCCTCATCTACACAGTCACTCTTCTGGGAAACTTGGGCATCATTGTGGTCACAAGGATCAATCCCAAACTTCATACACCCATGTACTTTTTCCTCAGCCATCTATCCTTTCTGGATATGTGTTATTCCAGTGTATTCACACCCAAATTGCTGGCAATCCTGGTTGTGGAAGACAGAACCATCTCCTTCGAAGGATGCATGACTCAATTTTTCTTCATCTGTGCTTTTGTGATCACAGAAATGTTCATGTTGGCAGTGATGGCCTACGACAGGTTTGTGGCTGTTTGCAAGCCCCTGCTCTACACAGTTGCTATGTCTCAGAGGCTCTGTGCTCTCCTGGTGGCTGGGACTTACACCTGGGGTGGACTCTGCTCGCTGACACTCACGTACTCTCTGTGGGAGCTCTCCTACTGTGGATCTAACGTCATCCACCACTTTGGCTGTGAGTATTCAGCCATCCTCTCTTTATCTTGCTCAGACCCCTCCTTCAGCCAGATGGCGTGTTTCATAATTTCGACATTCAACGAGACATGCAGCCTCCTGATCATCCTCGCTTCCTATGTATTCATCGTAGTCACCATCGCCCAGATGCCTTCTAAGGGTGGACTCCGGAAGGCCCTCTCCACCTGTGCCTCCCACCTGACTGCCATCTGCATCTTCCATGGGATCATCCTGCTACTCTACTGTGTGCCCAACTCCAAAAGCTCGTGGCTCCTGATCAAAGTGTCCACTGTGTTGTTTACAGTCATGATTCCCATGCTGAATCCCCTGATCTACAGCCTCAGGAACAAAGATGTGAAGGAGACAGTCAGGAGATTAATCACCTCCCGGCTGTATTCTCACTCAATGAAATTTTAAAAGATATGTTTATTTTTGTCCAAATATGTGTGTTTTTTATCTTCATTGTTCTTGTTAGTTCTTCTTTATTTTAAGTGAATATTATTAATGTTTAATCAACGAAAGCTGTATTTGCCATTTTTGCTGGTCAGAATGCCTTTCAATTTTCGCCATAATGGGAGTCCATATATATAATAGAGTTAAAATGCATTTTAATTTACTTCACTTCAGGAGGTTTCAGAGAAATATGTTTTATACTTCTCACACCCACTCCAGACACTAAAAAGTCTGAAAAAAAGAAAATACTTCTCTATTCAGTTTATTTCTTATATTGTAGTTCAGCTTTAAGTTGTGTTTAATGAAAATGGACAGCTACTTTTACTTACTCCCTACTCAAATCATCATATCCAATTCTATGGAAACATGTGTGTTACCTCATCTTCCTCAGACCATGATTTAGATGACCAAGTGGCAGGTTAGTGAAATAGCACATGAACTCTTGGGATGATTTGAATGGTTCTTCAGGATGAACAAAGTCATTGCAGGTCAGCCTTGTACATCAGCATGTCATCTCTAAAATGGCAGTGAATTATTTCTACCTTCATGTAATCATACTTTAGTTGTTTGACAGTTATTCAGGTAGTTTTTATCAGGTACAGAAAAGCATGCAAATATGAAATTGGCCACTGTGACGAAAAGATCATACTTGTAGATCCAGAAAAGGAAGAGGCGTGACATGCTCCATAGGACAACGCAGAGGGAGAGAGAGTAGGGGAAATGTGAATAAGAACCTTTATTGTGGTAACTGTGAGAGGGAATCGGTGGAGTAGTATAAGTAGATTTAGCATAAACAGGTTTTAATAATGATAACAAGCAACAGTGTATTGAGGTTTCCTCTAAATCTCTCTAGTATTTGGCCATAGGTATGATTATGGAAGGTGGATAATGGCTGGGCATTTTAGAGTTTAGTAAAGGTGGTGATCTGGGGCATGGTTTGCCAGCTCTAAGATATACCAACACCTGGGAGAGACTGGCTTTACAGGGACACCATGGACTTAACATGCCAAAGCATCAGATTATAGAATATTAAAAACCTGCTTAATGCATTTGCCTAGACTTCTCCCATGTTTTGTAAGCAATAGCCCTAACTCAGAAGGCAGAAGTGAAAACATGATACTGAAATATTGTATTAAAATAGCCTCAAGCTGCCGGCACCGCGGCTCACTAGGCTAATCCTCCGCCTTGCGGCGCCGGCACACCGGGTTCTAGTCCTGGTCGGGGTGCCAGATTCTGTCCCGGTTGCCCCTCTTCCAGGCCAGCTCTCTGCTGTGGCCCGGGAATGCAGTGGAGGATGGCCCAAGTGCTTGGGCCCTGCACTCCATGGGAGACCAGGATAAGTACCTGGCTCCTGGCTTCGGATCAGCGCAGTAAGCCGGCTGCAGCGCACCGGCCATGGTGACCATTGGAGGGTGAACTAATGGCAAAGGAATACCTTTCTCTCTGTCTCTCTCTCTCTCACTGTCCACTCTGCCCGTCAAAAAAAAAAAAATAGCCTCAAGCTTCCATTTGTGGGCTCTCTTGGTTTCTCATCTAGGATAAGAAATCAGTCATGTTTTGGTCTTCCCTTTAGAAAAGCCCACAGTACAGGAACAGATTCTGCAGGTTTACAGCCTGTAAGTAACTGAGGCCTGCCAACAGCTTGTCAGTGACATTGCAGGTGCACTCTCCATGCCTTCAGAGCATTGAAATTACTGTTGCCCCAAGAGAAAATTTCACTACAATCTTGTGACAGCCAGAATCATGCAGTGAGCCACTCCAAATTCCTCACCCTCAGAAATGACTTAAAACAATATAGCTGCCTTACAATACTGTTTGAAGTCATTTGTAGCAATAAATATCTTGTAATAGCATTGAATGACTAATACACCAACCAGTCTCCTGCTTTCCAAACCATATTCTTGCCTGAGATTTTTCCATAAGGCTCAGTAGTTAGATATTCTCAAAGGCATTTCAGTTGGGGTACTTGAATGAATTCATCCAAACAAGCAGATCTCATTCAATGACATATGGGAGTTGGTGTAAAAAATAATCCCGGTCGTCATCAGTTCTCATGTGGGATAATCCTTAGGTATATTCTGTGCTGTTTTTAAGATTTCCCATGAGACTAACCTTTATTTCCTAAAGTTGTAACTGAATTGCCGAAGCAATTATTTAGTTTCCTTTTCATTTATATACATGACATGTATTTATGAAACTGTTTTTGACAAGGTTTAGTTTTTGAGTGGTATAATCTCTGCCTTATTACAGTTTTCTCAATAGAGAAAGTAATACATGAAATATTCATTGAAATATACTGTGAGATCCTTCTACTGCTTTTAGGTCTGTATTTTTTTTTTTTTACTACTAAGCAGGAGCATATTTGGAGATCATTAATCTTGGCAAAACATTCCTCAGTAAATGAATTACTCAAGTGCTTCTGTATTTAGGTGAGTTTAAGTTATTCTTTTAGTCTGTTTATAAGTAAAATATTGAGTTAGAATGATGTGTGCAGGAAACAAACACAGCTATGTGTTGAAGTGCCCCCAAAACATACTTAGCTCAACACAGAGCCTATACTCTTGTTTCCAGATTCGGTCTTAACTTCGTGCCTCGATAGATATTGTATGCCCAGAAATAAAACCAAAGTTATGGTAAATATGAAATTTCAAAAGTTGAGCCTTATGTATTAGGTTCCTATAATCTCCGAGTAGGTGAATGATGGTGACAATTAAATCTAAATGGTAATATGCTGTATATGATAATTATGTATTAAAATCACGAATGTGTATGAAACAAGGAAGAATCAATGGGTAATTTTTATAACAGTAGATGGCAAACTTAAACCTATTGAGAGTGAGAATAGCAGGAAAATAAACTTTTAGCAAGTGGGCTTGTGCTAAAAAGCAGTTGATCACATCTTTCATGAGAAGAGAAGAATGCAGTGGTGTTAAGATGGTTGGATTCTAGATCGGGGCAATTGTAGGCAAACCAAGCTGAACAATGGATTCTCAATGCGCTCACTATAAAGATATTTGGAATACTTGAAGTTACTGACTGCCAAAAAAAAAAAACAAACAGAAAATTGTTCACAATGTGTCAGAGAGAATTTCAAATTTACAGGAGTGGGAATGGAAAATATGTTCACAAGATGGCATTGGAAAAAACAATAATAACTTCCCAGGATATGCAAGAATAAGCAAAAGTTTCATATAAGCAGCACGACTGAGGTAGCTATTTTATAAATATTTGTGACATTTGGGTGTTAACTCTGGGCTAAATTTATCAGTTAGCCATCAGACTACATGTCTGTCTGTATATCATCCACCAAGTACCATTTGGTGAATGGACTTTGTTGAAAACTGGGTCACCATAGACTATTCCAACAATAAAAACATACTTCAAGTTACTCTATTAATTTCACCTGTGAACATTTTAGGAGTCAAAGCAAACAATATGGCTAAGCATGAAATCAAGGATTCTGGAAGTTAACTTCTTGTAGAACTGCAAAATCACAAGAGAACAGTCAAGGGTACAGGGAGAAGTCATGAATGAAGCTCAAAATCTATTAAAAATGATGAAAGTGTTTGCCTCTTTGATCACATTTTCCGTGCTAATGCCATAATACATTATTATAGATAACATGAATCATGGTTGTGATGGATATTATTCAAGCTTTCCAATAATTATAAGCCATTTAATTTCATTAACCATAATGCTAGCTGATATTATGCAGCACTTACCTTAGCTCCTCATGTCTTGCCAGTCTTCACTAATATTTATCATCAGAGATTAGGGGGAAGACATCAAAATGTTATAATTTCAGTCCAAATTATCATGTGTTACTTGTATTCTTCTAAGCTTAGTTTTAGTTCCAAATAAAAATTGGATGACTTTTACTATAATTCTTTACACTAATCATTTGTCTTGTGTAATTTACTCTTTAGGTATAAATAAGAACATCCTCAATTTACATACTGTATCACAATAGCATTAATGAATTTGCTTAAATTTTAAATTTGTCCACCAGAGGTTGGAATTCATTGCTCCAGTCAAGTATATTAAAATGTGTATGTGTGTGGTGAATGTGTGCACTTTATGTGTGCATATATGAAACATTTAACAAGGCTATTTAGGAATATGAAAGGACGCTAGAAATTTGATCAAATATTTTGAGATATTTTGTCTATTCAATACAATTTCTAGCATACAATTAGGATGTAACATTTTAAACACATATCAATTTTTACAGTTATGTAAATTATAATTTGTTTTTATTGGAAAATAAAAACAAAACAAATTAAATGAATTTCTTTAACACAGAAGAGAATGTTCTTTGTCTTGGCAAATGCTGTAAATATGCAGTTTATTTACAAAATATAATGCATTTTTCCCACAAATTATCAAGTTGCACATTCAATCTGAAAATAAATGCATTTTTGAGAATATAAACTAGTTCGTGCATGATCACATCTAATGATGGCCATAAGATATTTGTGTCTAAAAGTGAACTTGCATATCATTCTTTTAGACTTTTGGGTGTAGGAGGCATAAATGTGGCATTTTTTTTTCCCATGAAGAGCTGTGGCTGGACACTTGCTGAAAACATCTATGATACTAAAGGAAGTTATACAGCCTAACTGTCACATCATAATGGAGTAGTGATTATAAAAATTGATTTGTATAACATTACATAATTCTCAAATTATATATTACTTTGACTATATAAAGGATTAGCTATTGTACTGTTGTCGGACATATTTTGCTATATGATTATATTATGATTTTCCTCTATCCAATTTTTTCTTGTTGTTAAATGCAATAAGATAAGTGTCCTAATAAAAAAAGTGGGAACATTTCTTTCCCATGCGGTCATTTACAATTAACATCTCCTCTTCTTTTTACCTCTTTATGTAATGCACAATTCCACTTCTCTATTGAAGCGGCAGTAGTCTGAGTTACTGAATTTAAAACTGTATTCAAGTCTTGAAAATTATGCTTAATGAAATCCAATGTTGAAATGAAACAATACATTGGAGAAAGAAAATGAGTTAGTAGCATATGCACAGATAACAACAAAAACAGCATTCCTTTCTGGAAAACATGATTTGTTGCATTGGAATTTAGAGCTGTAAGATAGTAAGACAAAGAATTATGTTTTTTTATAATAGAACTTGTTGCACAAAATGTTCTTTCAGGCACATAGACTTCAAATCCGTTTAAAACTTTAGGTTTGGCTTATATACCATAACTGAGATAATTATAAAATAAAAAGAAAAGGGGAAAATGTTCTATTGCTCAATGATATGTTTTAAAGCAAATACCACCTCATATGTCCTGATATAGGTAAGCTCTAGAATATTCCAAAGAAATGTTTATTTTTCACCCACTATCCCCTTTTACAGTAGATTGTACTTGTAATTTTAAACTTTAATTAGTTGCTTAATTTTAGCCTACCAATTTATCTAATTCTTCTGGTGCTATCTACACCAGAATTTCCAGGTCTTTTAAATAATCTTTATAATTTGTATGCTGCTACATGATGTGTATGACTCATGTTTTCCTGGTTAGCAACCAGAGTAGTGGTATTTTGTTGGGTCAATATTTGACAACATTTTCTGTCTTCCCTTTAATGTGCTATACATGATTAGATATAGGGATCACATTCGATGGATTTAAAATATCAGTGTTATGACCTGTACAGCTATACTGGAAAGCATAGCTGGATCTACAAAAAAAAAAAATCCTGATGTGTATTATTTCCTATTTTTCCAAGCCTCCAGCTGAAATGATATTTAGAATATAATAGAGAGTTTAAGATGTTGAATGTAATAACATTTATAGTACAATGATATGTGTATTTGTAGATAAATACATGTGTAAATATCTAAGCAGAGTGAAACACTAAAAACATCAACTATATTATGATGAGGTTATTGAATAGATGTGACCATGTATTGTTGTGTTTTTTTTTCATGATTTTCCAAAGTGCAGCCTCCATAAAGAGAAAAGTTCTTTTTGAGATATGCAGCTCAAAATATTAATAATTTTTGAAGAAGTTATTTTTGATATCACAGGATAGGGGATTTCTTCTAATGTCTCTTGACATTAAACCCTCAGGATTCTCCAGGGACTCTGTCTCCAAAGTAAGCAGCAACATGTACAACACATGTTCATAGGATATATTTTCAAGATCTCTCTCTTCCTTAAGGCAGTCTCTGTACTTCCTCCAAATTTTCTGGTCAAGGGGGAAAGCATCACCAGTTGCCTTATTTATAAATTGCAGCTTGTAATTACCACTCTCTGCCTATAAAAGCATTGGAAAGTATATAAGAAACATTTGATTTTGAGAGAGACTGTGCATGCAGTTTGTGAAAAACAGCAAGGGAGTCATCACTTAAAACATCAATGGGAAAGGATGGCTTTTGGTGAGTCACGCTGGACATGTTTTCATTCATTTTTTTAAAGATTTATTTAATGTATTTGAAAGGCAGTGTTAGAAGTGGATAGATAAGAGTAGGGGGGAAGAGAGAGAGAAATCTTTCATTTACTGGTAACACCCCAAATGGCTGCAACAACCAGAGCTGTGCTAAGCCGAAGCAAGGAGCTAGGAGCTTCTTCTGGATTTCCCATGTGGCTGCAGTGGCGTCTTCCAAGACCTTGGACCATCCTCTGCTGCTTCCCAGGCTTATCAGCTGGGAGAGGATAGGCAGTGGTTCAACGTATTTCCCCACAGGCCAAACCCATTCTATTCTTACATGAGGTGTGTTGAAACCCAGCATGTCCAGGGAAGAAAAACCTTTGAATAGTTCAACAAATGTGAATTTGAGTTGTTAAAGTGTATTTTCATTGTTTCTTTGACTGGAGTACTGAATTCAAATTTCAGTCATTAAATGCTGTTAGAAGCACTAGCAATTTTAAATGAAATGCGAAATGTTAAGTTTACCCTTATGGAATGTATGGAATTCAATAAAAATAAAGCAAAAGACACAGTAAAATACAAATATAAAGTGCAAAATATACTATACATGTTATAAATAGTGTGATAGTGCAGATTAGAGGAAAATAGGCAGGAGAAAAAAGTGGCATGTGATTGAAGGAGAAAGTTTTCTTGGAGAGCTATGTAAGATACTTGCCCTGAAAATGTAATCCAGTACCATGCATAAGAGGAGAAAAGGGGCCATTTAGATTTGAATTAGAATAAGTAAATAACTATTTTTATATAAAGAATACAATTTAAAAATACTGATATGACCAAACATCATTTCTTTTTAGTGACAACAATTATGTGCTTTATGTGGGGGTATTATCGAAATCCAATTAGGAAAATTTCAGTTTGTTGCAATTTGTAATAGAATGCTGTTAAATACCACTGGAATTACTGTATTCAAAGTTAAAGGAACACTGAATTTTGGTATGATAGATTAGTTGGGAACTTGTATCCAGCTAAAGTTGATGATGGTAGGAGGAGAGAGGAAGGGGCATATTGCAATTTCTTTTTCAGTTCTTCTGACTGACTTTCCAAGAGTCATAGCTTAAGACTACAAAAGTAAAAAAGAAAGCAGAAGACCATGATTTGAAAGCAGTAGGAAAATGAGATAAGATATCATTGTGCATTTAATGTAATTCTGAACTGAAAATGGATAATTTAATCTTAAATCAAAAATAGTTAAGGGTTATAAACTCTTGGGCCAGTTATTTTTCTCTTTTAATTTATGAATGTGGATGTAGCTGATTCATTTAATCAACCCCAGTATATCTTCCTAGGTACTGAGTTAATTATTTGCAAATAATTCTACAACCCTTTGCCAAATATATCAAATAACATTATTGCAAAAATAATGCATAAATAATGTTATTTCACATATTCACATATCTGTTTTATTTATAAACCACACAACATGTAAGATATAGACTTTGGGGCTGAGGTTATCGCACAGCAAGCTAAGACGCCACCTGTGATACTGTCCACGTTGCTCCTCTTCCAATATAACTCCCTATTTACGTGCCTGAGAAAATGCAGATAACAGCCCAAGTACTTGGGATCCCTGCCGCTATGTGGGAGAGTTGAATGGGGTTACAGGCTCTTGGCTTCTGTCTGGCCGAGCCTAGCCATTACTACCATTTGGGTAGTGAACCAGTAGATGGAAGATCTCTCTCTCTCCCTGCCTCTTCCTTCTCTGTAACTCTGCCTTTCAATGACATAAAATAAATGGTCACGATGGCTGGGACTGGGCCAGACTAAAGCAGCAGTCAGGAGCTTCATTCAGCTCTCTCACATAGGTGCAGGTACCCAAAGATGTGGGACATCTGCTGCTGCTTTCCCAGCAGAAGTAGGGAGCTGTATATGAAGTGGAGCAGCCAATATTCGATTCAGTGACCATCTGGGATGCTGATGTTGCAAGCAGTGGCTTAACCTGCTATGCCACAATGATGGTTCTAAAATAAATCTTTCAAAAGCCCAGCAAAAGTGATTATCTAGCAAAAAGCATGAGGATTTCAAAAGTTCTTGAAAATATTAGCAAGTCTATGTTGTGAAAGAGAACGTAGCAGCCTTTTTATTCTTTGAACTCCAAAAATAAAAATATAAAATTTCAGCCCTGACAATTATGTTTGTACTAATAAAGTATATTGTAATATAAGCATTTAAATATAAAGCCATTTAAAGTTAATACTAATAAAGCTTATTATGAGATAAGTAAATATAAAGTTGCTAAATATAGTAGCAAGGGAGGGAAAGAAAAAAGGATCATTAGATGTGAGAATATGAGCCTTGGTATAAGGTATTGACATTAGATAAAATGCATAGGAAAATAGTGAGAACTGTTACCATTTTTACTTCAACAAAATTCATTTTAATCTTGATTTAGAGTCTTTGAAAGGTCACAGAGTTACTATTAGGCTTTCATCATTCTTTACACAATCTAAAACCTTTAGTGATATAAGGGTTTAATCTAGTTTCCCTACAGTTGTAGTGTGTTGTATCTCAAAACTCTAAATCTGCATGAATGTGACTCAATAAAGCATAGTCCTTGATTTTAAAGACTTTTTTTTTTCTTTTTTTAAAATTTATTTGACAGGTAGAGTTAAAGACAGTGAGAGAGAGAGACAGAGAGAAAGGTCTTTCTTCCATTGGTTCACTCCCCAAATGGCTGCTACAGCTGGTGCTGTGCCGATCCAAAGTCAGGAACCAGGTTCTTCTTTCTGGTCTCCCATGCAGGTGCAGGAGCCCAAGCACTTGGGCCAGTCTGCACTGCCCTTCTGGGCCACAGCAGAGAGCTGGACTGGAAGAGGAGCAGCTGGGACTAGAACCCAGCGCCCATATGGGATGCCAGTGCTGCAGGTGGAGGATTAACCAAGTGAGCCATGGCGCCGGCCCCTAAAGTCCTTTTTAAAACCAATATACACAACTAAATCAAGTTCAAGAATGTCCTGCCCACTTTTGTATCTAATGAAAAGCATGATGGTATATCTGGTGCATTGTGTCTGAGATTAGTAGTAGTAGTTGTTTTGATATTAGGTCATTGTTTGCTGCAGACAAGTCTGAAAATTGTGCCAGTTTTCAAATATGTAGAAAGAAATAACATTTACCCATTGATTCTCCATATCAAGACAAAGAGAAGGAGAAAGAGACTTTCCATCTGCTGGTTCACTTCCCAAATGCCTGGAACACATGGGGTGCCTCAAGTCAAAGCCAGAGCCCAGCAACCCATCCACGCTTCACGCATGAGTGGCAGATGAGCAGATGAGCCATCATCTGCTACTTCCCAAGTGCATTTCTAGAAGCTGGATTGGAACTATGGAGGAGCTGGGGCTTGATACAGGCCCTCCAGTAGGGGATATGAGTGTTGGCTGAAACAGCTGCACCACAACCCTAGCCACAAGCTTCTCTCTCTCTCTCTCTCACTCTCTCTCTCTCTCTCACTCTCTCTCTCTCTCTCATTCATCCCAGATTTAATCATGAGATTTATAATTCAAACATATCTTGATTTGCAAAATGGAAACTTCATATTTTTGTTTTATGTCTTGTGGAGTGAAACAGCAAATGGTAGACACTTCTTTGTCTCTCCATCTCTCCCTCTCTTGTCACTTTGCCTTTAAAGTACATGAATATTTCTTTACAAAATGATAATTCTAGAATAAATAATAATATATTTACATGCTGCTATTTGTACATAGATGAGATCTGGAACAATTTTTTAACCATAAAATCTACCGTTACTTATGGCTAACATACCTATGTTTGTTCCATGAAAAAAATTGTGTTTGGTTGTTTTGTGTGACTGTTGTTTTCATTAATTCCACATATCCCAGGCTTCATAATCGTTAACAATAAATGGTGTTTTCATTTTTTTCTGCACAGAATGTTCTGTAAACTGACTGCACAACCAGCAGAAGAGAATCAATGGGAAGCGTTTAAGAATATCTCCAAGACACTCCTCAGGGTAGAATTTTATATCACAAAGCATTTTGAGTAATATAAATGCTCATATATGTGTGCATATTTAGAGAAAGCAGTTACTAGTGAATTTCTGATCAGACTCTGAAGTACACATTCTAAGAGTCTTTCTTAATGGGACATACTTAGAGTGCAAAACTTAGATAAACATTTAAAATATAACTGGGAATTTCTGGCAAGGTACATTCTCCATCCACAACTTTACTATGCTTTTATTTATTTGTTAAAAATATTAAATTTCCAAAGAATTTTTCTGCCATGATCATATGATGACTATAAACTGCTTCTTGCTTTTCTGATTTGGCAATGCCTTTGTTGTAATACAAGTATATTTATTGTGGAGCAAAAGCTCCAAGTATCACATACATTTATACATAGTATACAATTATGAGTGAGCATTATTTTAAAGTTTTTCCCCATAAGAAATCTCAAGTACCAAAAGATAATGCTAACTACCCAAAACAAACAAACAAACAAACAAAAGTAAGTTTTCAAGAAAGGCTCCAAAGGGAACCAGAGTGCTCAGAAATGCAAACTATGTTTGTCTTCACTGGTTTACATCAAGCTTATTATTAGAACTGCAAGCCAGACTTCTTAGTTCTGCTGCTCAATCGTTCCCTCCACCCCCATTCCTATGTTCCCTTCTCTTCCCTTTCTTCCTTCCCTCTTTTCCTTCCTTCCTTCCTTTATTTTCTTTCTTTAAATTGAGGGGCATGGTACTGCATAAGGGGAATCTGAGCACCGTGAGCACCTTCATCCTCTTGGGCTTCTCAGAATACCCACACCTCCAGGCACCACTGTTCCTGGTGTTCCTCCTCATCTACACAGTCACTCTTCTGGGAAACTTGGGCATCATTGTGGTCACAAGGATCAATCCCAAACTTCATACACCCATGTACTTTTTCCTCAGCCATCTATCCTTTCTGGATATGTGTTATTCCAGTGTATTCACACCCAAACTGTTGGCAATCCTGGTTGTGGAAGATAGAACCATCTCCTTCGAAGGATGCATGACACAGTTTTTGTTTGGCTGCACATTTGTGATCACAGAAATGTTCATGTTGGCAGTGATGGCCTACGACAGGTTTGTGGCTGTTTGCAAGCCCCTGCTCTACACAATTGCTATGTCTCAGAGGCTCTGTGCTCTCCTGGTGGCTGGGACTTACACCTGGGGTGGACTCTGCTCGCTGACACTCACATACTCTCTGTGGGAGCTCTCCTACTGTGGATCTAACGTCATCCACCACTTTGGCTGTGAGTATTCAGCCATCCTCTCTTTATCTTGCTCAGACCCCTCCTTCAGCCAGATGGCGTGTTTCATAATTTCGACATTCAACGAGACATGCAGCCTCCTGATCATCCTTGCTTCCTATGTATTCATCGTAGTCACCATCGCCCAGATGCCTTCTAAGGGTGGACTCCGGAAGGCCCTCTCCACCTGTGCCTCCCACCTGACTGCCATCTGCATTTTCCATGGGATCATCCTGCTACTCTACTGTGTGCCCAACTCCAAAAGCTCGTGGCTCCTGATCAAAGTGTCCACTGTGTTGTTTACAGTCATGATTCCCATGCTGAATCCCCTGATCTACAGCCTCAGGAACAAAGATGTGAAGGAGACAGTCAGGAGATTAATCACCTCCCGGCTGTCTTCTCACTCGATGTAGTTATAATAGTTATATGTATGTATTTATGTCCAAATTATGTCCACTTTTTCAATCTGCATTGTTTATGATAGTTGATCTTTTTTAAGTGAATACATTAGCTTTTATATGCATAAATCTTGTCTGCCATATTTAGTATCAGAATGTCTTATGGATATCTTTATAATATAACTATTTTTTTTGACAGGCAGAGTGGACAGTGAGAGAGAGAGACAGAGAGAAAGGTCTTCCTTTGCCGTTGGTTCACCCTCCAATGGCTGCTGCTGCCAGTGCGCTGTGGCTGGCACACCACGGTGATCCGATGGCAGGAGCCAGGTACTTATCCTGGTCTCCCATGGGGTGCAGGGCCCAAGTACTTGGGCCATCTTCCACTGCACTCCCTGGCCACAGCAGAGAGCTGGCCTGGGAAGAGAGGCAACCAGGACAGAATCGGGCGCCCCAACTGGGACTAGAACCCGGTGTGCAGGCGCCGCAAGGCAGAGGATTAGCCTAGTGAGCCGCGGCGCCGACACCTATAATATAACTTTTGTGAATAATACAGGATGATTGAAATAGGAACATCTATCATAATTTCCTCCTCAGATACTATGGAAGTTAGAATACAAAAGAATAAGCATGCATTCAGTTTTTTGTCACTTATGGTTTAACTTGAAGTTTTTAATAAAAATGTCACAAACACAGGTGATCACCAAGTGCACTTTTTCCATAATTAATTCATCATTACCAAACTTTTTCATTCAGCAATTCTACAAATAAAAATTAACCTTTTTTTTGTTTCACATCAAGCATTTCAAAATGTATGTTATGTATTTAAATGGCAGACCAGAGAGAGAAACAGAGATCGTCCACCCCAGTAAAGTATCTATTAAATATTCTGCAGAGGACAATATGGGAAAATAGCTTTTAAATGGAAATCTCATATTTGGAAATATTATTTTAAATATTATATTTATATTCTTAAATTTTTCCAAATTTCATATTGGGCTATCTATTACAATATACTTGTAGCATGATACAAATAAATCATATATTTTCAAGTTTAAAAGAAAAGTTATTTTGGTTGGAGAATTCAGTTGAATTATAAGTTCTGAAGAATATTCAGTAATTGACTAATTACAATAAATGTGTAAGTGGTTGATAACCTTACTGCAAGAGAGATGCTGGAAATCTAGGAAAAAACACTATCCTTATTTTATTTTTAAATGATTTTTAAAGGTTTATTGTTTTGTTTATTTGAAAGACAGAGCAACAGAGAGAGATAGAGCCAGAGAGAGAGAGGGTCACTTTTCAATGACCGCAACAGACAGAGCTGAATTCATCTGAAGCTGGGAGCTTCTTCCAGGTCTCCCACGTGAGTGCAAAGGCCCAAGAACTTAGGCCATCTTCTGCTGCTTTCCCAGGCCATAGCAGAGAGCTGGATCAGAAGTGGAGTAGCCGGGACTCAAACTGTAGCCCATATTGGATGGTAGTGCTACAGGCCAAGGCTTTAACCCTCTGTGCCACATCACTATCTATTCATATTTTATTATAGAAAAAATCCCAAATGAAACTTAAATGTTTAAAATTCATGGCTTCTGATATTGATGGACTAGGTCATTTCCACAAAAGGTAAAACACAAAAGATACAACAAAATAATAATGGAAATTAATGTAAATTTCAATGAACAATACCAATTCACCAGCAGTTTCTTTTAAAGATTTATTTACTTACATGAAAATCAGAGAGAGAGAGAGAGAGAGAGAGAGAGATGGATCTTCCATCCTCTGGTTCACTTCCCAGATGGCCACAGTGGCCAAGGCAGAGTGCCAGGCTGAAGCTAGGTTCCAGGAGCTCCGTACAGGTCTCTGACGTGGGTGGCATGGCACATACACTTCGGCCATCTTCTGCTACTTTTCTCAGGCCATTAGCAGTGAGCAGGAGAAGAGGTAGAGCAGCTAGAACAAGAACTAGGGCCATATGGGATGCTGGATTTGCATGGGGTGGTTTTACCTTCTACACTACAATGCCAGCCCCTTCATCAGCAGTTTTGCAAAACAAAAGTCTTATGTCTTGAAAGAGAAAATAATAATTATCGCTGAAAATCAAGATAGATGGCTTGAAGCATGAATGTGGGTCTCCAGAATCTTAATTTTCCAGCGTAGTATCGTTGGAGTCCAGGAGATCCTGACTCTTGCTTTCATACTCACTTTGAGAAGATTTAAGAAGCACCCAGACAGCTACATATCAAGCTATGAAAGGGAGGCTTTGAATTGCTCTTTGCACTTGAGGAAGTGGTCTTTCTGATAAGCACAGCATCCCAAGATTACATTTTGATTGCCTTGAGTACTTCGACAGTGAATGTGTCTGTTGTAAACTTGGCTACACTTCTCACTGAGAAAGTCATATTTTTTTATCTACCTGAGGGGCAGAACCAGCTGTAGGCAGTAGAAAAATGGATTCATATTTTTCAAACAAACATATAGTAGGTCAAATACCAAGTTTAGGCAGGATTCTAGAGTGAGCAAAGTACCTGAAGCTGTATTGTGTGGTTTGGTTTCATTTCGGTTTGTTTTTTCTGGAGCTCTTTGCTGAAAGGCTGAGCTGCACATTCTATGGCCTCATAGTCATCCAGAGAAGAAGTCAGATTCAAGGAAAAATGCAGTTTGAGAGTTTGAGAAAACATTTCCTAGTCTGGACTGAGACCCTGGACAGATGGCCACGGGTTTTAGAACAATCAGAAGATAAATACTCTTCTCAATCTGAACCAGAGGTGTGACTCTTTTCAGTGGCTCTGGAAACATTAAGCCAGGACACTGATGAAAGTTGTACTAGACCACTTGTCTTCTAAATGCTTACTGGAAACAAGCAAAAAAAAAAAAACACATCCTGATAAATAATAAATCATTTGAAATTTCAAGCTAAATTCACTTGTGATATTTTGAACATAATATTTAGCACTCAATCAAAGTTAATCAAGCATTTTGAATATAGGACCACCTGAGGAAGATAAGCTTAAACACTATATAATAAAAAATAAAAATTAGAATTATTGAATTATAAACCCACCCTACATTCTATGATAGATAATGAAAAATTATATCTATATAAATAACTGGTTGATTGATTTATAAATAACTTATTAGAGGCATTATATAAATATACAGTAACTGAACTTAAGACTTTAATGAAACATTTTAACATTTTCTATGGTCTCATGGAAAATGATTACATCATGTAATACAAAGATGAAGAGAAATAGTACCCAGTTGAGAAGATATATCAGAGGAAAATACAATGAATCAAAGTGACACAAGAAAAAGAAAAATACACAGGTAAGGAACATAGAAGCTAAAAAGCGTGGGCTAATATATATTTACTTTGAGATTAAAAAATTAAGGATAAAAAATATTTAACGAGAGGATGATTGGAAATGTTCCTCAACTAGAGGAAAATATCAATGGACACACACAAATATGTGTATAGGATAGTAAAACTGTGGACAACGAAGCTAACAAAGAAAAAATTTCTTTTAAAGAAGAAAAGGAGGTGAGCATTTGGTGCAGTGGTTAAGATACTTGGGACTGTCATGTCTATTTGTTGGGGGTGGACCAGCGGGTGAAAGATCTCTGTCTCTCTCTCTTTCAAGTATATTATAAAAATAAGGAAAAAAATAAATATAGAAAATGAGCAAAATAAATACAAGTTATTCTTCAAAGAAGTGGTTAATTTGATAATTGATTTCCTATCAATTACAACGATAGGTGAATAGTGAAAAGATATCTTCAGTGATTTGAGAGAAAAACCTTCAAGTGTTAAAATATATACCCAATAAAAATATTATTTAGGAATTAAAGCAAAACTATTTTTCATATAATATGTTTGAAAACATTTATCTAATAAACTGATATAATCATAAATCTTTAAGTGTATCCTTCTCCAATTTCCAATAACTTTGCTGCAATAGAGGAGAAGTACAGCATGTATTCAACACATCTATTAATTGCCTTCCTGAAAAATATATATGCATCATGAGTTTTAATAAAAGTGGAAAACAATAGGACAAAACCTTAAAGAACATGAGCAAAATATCATATGGTTATGCAATATGATCCAGGGTTTTTTATTTACAAAACTGCAACACAGATGCACTCAAATAGGGAGTTTCCTCTTCATGAATTTTTGTAGTTTTATGTTTTTAAGAATGAATACATAGTACATTAAATTACAAGTGGATTATTATTCATATACAACAGGAAGATCATTGTATTAAATATGATTTATGGATTAGATGTTAGTTAGATCCTAAATTAGCAAGAAGGGACCCTATTCAAATTGCCTTGTTTTTAGCTCATAGCAAGCACACTACCAACATTCTCTAGGGGGTATAATTCCCCAAAGGCACTCAGTTACATATAAAATACACAATAATGATACCTAAATTTATTTTCTAATTCTGACTCACCCATGAGAGAGGGACTCTTTATGCTTCTAGACTTCATTCTTTACCATACAGTAAGAAAACTGTTGAGTTTCTTTAGCCTTTAGTAGCATATACTTGGGATGAAACCCCCATGACTAAATTGTAAACTAGAATGAGTTTCATAAAAAAAGTTTTAAAAAATAATTTTCACGAATTGTAATAATCAAGTCAAAGGAGCCTTCACTAAATACGTCTATAAAAGGTATCTAACTTCTTGTGGGTTACTAATCTAAATGCTACATCTTAGTTTTAATATAGGAACATTTGAAATCAGAAATAGAATCTTGGCAGAGAAATATTTGTGTTAGACTAGTTGTAGTGGTGTGGCAAGCACCTACTTTAGTTGTACATAAATATGCAGGATATTACATTCTGTTTTCTAAATCTTTAAGAATTTTGATATGAGTTTGACTTTGAACCTCATTAACCTAACCTTACTAGTATATATTAACATTGATCAGTTTGGTAGGTATGTAAGCAGTATGACTCATTCATTCTCAATTCTAAAAAGAAATCATTTAGAGAAAAGCACTTTTAAATATGTGAAGTCATGGAGAAATATTTGAAGATTTTAAAAATAATTGCCATTTTAAAGCCATGTAAGCATAAGCAAATCAGAGCCATGTTGCTTTGAAAACCAGATTAATAACCAAAGTTTTCTGGAAGGGTGTCGTCTGGAAAGTGACATTAAGAGGTGGCAGTGCTTAGAATTTGATGGAAAAGGCCATTGTAGTAGAAAGGTATACTTTGATAAAATCATCAAATTACAAAAGAAATATTTTGTGTGTGAAAGGTGAAACATGCTGGTGTGAGTAATGGTAAGTAGTAGCAGACGAGTGATGATGTGTAGTGAAATTAGAGAATATGAGCATCTCAGTGCATGTGTTAAGGTTTCAGATGCCTTCTAGAGAGGCTACATTGAAAGTTTTCATGGGCTTTGAGTACTATACAAAGTAAGAGTTAATGAAAATTAAATTAGAAGGGTTGGAATAGACAGCTTAACTGAAGATCTGTTGTTATTTAGCTGAGTAGATGGTAGTAGATGGGTGGTAGGTGAGGATAAAGATGGAAGTACATTGAATATCTTTCATTTCTGCCCTAACCAGACTTCTCATCCCTGAAACTGAGATGAAAAGTGAATTGGAGGAAAAAAGGGGAAAATCAAATGTATGTGCTAATGGATTGAGGCATTGGTGGGAATTTGTATCAGAAAGAAAAGAGGATGTGGTGAAGAAAGCTTTTTTTTTTTTTTATCTATTTCCTGTTCCCTATTTGTACCACTTTATACTTTGAAATTACAGATGATGCTATGATGCTTTATTTCAGGGTGGCTTGTGTTCACATATTTTAAATTCAAAATAAATCATCAAAAATAACATTAGGAAGAGGAGAATGAAAAAATAAACAGTTTTGAGTATTTGCACAATATAGGATACACTATTAGATGATTTGAAATCAGTATCTAATCAAATTGATTTGTTTGTAGAATAACAGCAATGGGAATAAAATAAATAACAAAATACATATAGGATTATGATATTTCTGTAGATAACCAGATGTGGTACAAAAAGCTTCAAAAACTTGTTGGAGCCATACCTTAATTTGGGGCTGAAGAAGAGTTTGAATTCAGAATGATGTCATCCAGAGTCTTAGATCTTTACAAAGTGTCATACATATTTTCAAGAAAATGCAATAAATGACTCAGCAGTAAGATTTGGTTAGCTATTAAAAACACTATTACTATGTGACACTGGGCTCCTCTGATAATAGTGTGGTAGGATTAGATGGAGACAATTAAAGGAATCATTTGTGCACAGAGAAAGGGGAAATACATCATGCACAAGAAGATTCAAACAGGACTTCAAATGCAGAAGTAGTAAATAAGACATTAATTTCATCAACATACAAAGAATATATGCTGAAGTTATAGTTTAGTGGCAACAAAGAAACAAGACTTCAGAATGTCAGTCAACTGAACATTACTTGCTTCTAGTATTTGATTACAAGTGCACTTCACAGAAAATAATGCACTTGGATTTCAGTAGTACATTCATTTCAAAGAAGACAATGTAACCATAGGTATTATAAATTTAAACTCAGTCCAAAAGAATCACTAAGCTGTATTTTGAAATTTAAGCACGTGAGAAACTTCCAAGAAATTTAGGAATACCTATTAGAATGGGTAAAAAAGATAAAGTAAGTATAACTATTGTTTTACTATATCTGATGGTCTTATCACAGTGATTGAACCTGTTCCACGCAATTTCAATGGACAGAATAAAAACCAGATAGAACTCTTTTTTAAAAAAAGGTTTATTTATTTATTTATTTATTTGAAAGGCAGTTACAGAGAGGTAGAGGCAGAGAGAGAGAGAAAGGTCTTCCATCCGCTGGTTCACTCCCCAAATGATCATAAGGCCAGAGCAGGGCAGATTGGAAGCCATGAGCTTTTTTAGGGTCTCCCATGCGGATGTAGGGGCCCAAGCACTTGGGCTAACTTCTACTGCTTTCCTAGGCCATAGCAGAAAGCTGGATTGGAAGTGGAGCAGCCAGGACTTGAATCAGCGACAAAATGAGATGCTGGCCCTGTAGGAGGCAGCTTTACCTGCTATGCCACTGCATGGGCCCCAGATAGAACTCTTTAGACACAGAAATATAAGAAGGGGAACTTGTTCTGAAGACTAAGAAGAAAGCATAGAAAAAGATAAAGATCACTTTGCATTTTTCAAAGTGGTGTTTGTCCTCATCCTAAGACTTTAGCTACTTGAGTTATCAAAATTCCAGCATACCAACCAGATTTTATGAAACTCAAATATTACAGCAACCCTAGCCTTCCTAACCTGCAGGAAGTTACCAAATCAAACAATTTCAACTTACGCATTTAAAAAGAAGTGATTTGTTCAACCATGAGCAACAACATAAGACACTTAAAATGTGCCATTCCGGGAGCTATGTGCCCTTGATATACGTCAGGGATTCTGTTTGTAGGACTGACTTCGAGAGTAAATTGTCTAAAATTTCCATTACTTAAATAGTTTTCCTGGTTATTAAGAGTTCATAGAGCATTGTTTAATGGAGGTGAAGCAAAACTTTAAGGCACTTTCCAAGGTGTGAATGATAGGATCATATCTACTTGTTAGTCCAAGCTGATAACCAAAGTTCAATTTTGTGCTTATCAGCATTGTATTTTATGTTTTGCCTAACAGACTTTTATCTAAAACATAAGAAAATGTTGACTTTTGTTATTGTTTAATTCCCTTTTTCTACTATTGCATATTTTATGGTCCATAATTGCAGAAAGTACAATATTGTTTTCCTTTAAATATATATATATATATAGACAAATAGACAGATAGGTAATATTTTATGTAAAAACAGCTACAATACAGTCCAAAGCCAGATGATAATTCTTTAAAAATTCAAAATCCCAAACATACTTTTTCAAGAGGCAATAGTTTGAGATTTTAGAGCCTTCAAAGATAGTCATTGACAAGAATATCATCATAAAACAAGTTTCATTATTAATAGACTTATTAACCTGAAGTTGGAACTGTCCCAATACGGCATTTTACGAACTTATGATTACAGAATAATATGAGGACTGCACAATATCATTTTTTTTTTGACAGACAGAGTGGACAGTGAGAGAGAGAGACAGAGAGAAAGGTCTTCCTCTGCCGTTGGTTCACCCTCCAATGGCCACTGCGGTTGGCGCACTGTGGTCGGCATATTGCGCTGATCCGAAGCCAGGAGCCAGGTGCTTATCCTGGTCTCCCATGGGGTGCAGGGCCCAAGCACTTGGGCCATCCTCCTCTGCACTCCTGGACCACAGCTGAGAGCTGGCCTGGTAGAGGGCAACCAGGACAGAATCCGGTGCCCTGACCTGGACGAGAACTCGGTGTGCAGGTGCCGCAAGGCGGAGGATTAGCCTATTGAGCCACGGCGCCGGCCACAATATCATTTAATTGCAGAAATTTATTTCTACTGCTTTCTTAAAAATAAGAAATACTTGTGGAACCATGATGTTAATATTCCCAGCATCTGGCTCCATCGAGTCATCTCTGTCGTAATCTATTCTATTGCTGTGAACTATGATGTTTTGCAGGTTCCTTTTCATTGCTTATTATCACTTGCCATATAGTTAACCTTAATTGGAATTCATACACTAGTAAATTCCTTGATATTTAAAAAAGGGAAAAGATACCATAAGCATGTAGCATGAACATATATGTGTATAATCTGTAAAATAATCTTTTGAGTTGACTACTAACATTTCTTCTTTCATAGATGAAGAAAATGTTTCATAATAGATAAAATGAATATCTCTCATTCAAATATTCTGAAAGTGAGCAAATCAGGAAAAAGACAAAAAATAAAGCATGAATTTCCATCTTGTATATCACACCAGCCTTGGTCATCTTTGGGAGCATATGTCTGAGCCATTACTTCTGCTATGTCTGCTGTAACTGGCTGCTCAGGATGAATTCTCTGAATACCTCCAACAGGAACAAAATGCAGGATGAGGGAAATCAGAGCAGTGGAGGCCCATTTCTCCTCTTGGGTTTCTCAGAATACCCAGACCTCCAGGTGCCCCTGTTCTTTGTGTTCTTGGTCATCTACATAGTTTCCGTGCTGGGAAACCTAGGTATGATTGTGACCATCAGGATTAATCCCAAACTCCACACTCCAATGTACTTTTTCCTCAGCCATCTATCCTTTCTAGATTTCTGTTACACCTCTGTGGTTACACCCAAACTGCTAGCACTCTTGGTTGTAGAAGACAGAACCATCTCCTTCGAAGGATGCATGACACAGTTTTTGTTTGGTTGCACATTTGTGATCACAGAAATGTTCCTGTTGGCAGTGATGGCCTATGACAGGTTTGTGGCTGTTTGCAAGCCCCTGCTCTACACAATTGCTATGTCTCAGAGGCTCTGTGCTCTCCTGGTGGCTGGGACTTACACCTGGGGTGGACTCTGCTCGCTGACACTCACATACTCTCTGTGGGAGCTCTCCTACTGTGGATCCAACGTCATCCACCACTTTGGCTGTGAGTATTCAGCCATTCTTTCTGTAGCCTGCTCTGACACGTCCCTCAGCCAGTTCATGTGTTTAGTTATTTCTACATTCAATGAGGTGTGCAGTCTTCTCATCATCCTCGCTTCCTATGTGTTCATCATAGTCACCGTCATCAAGATGCCTTCTAAAGATGGACTGCGAAAAGCCTTCTCCACTTGTGCCTCTCACCTGACTGCCATCTGCATCTTCCATGGGATCATCCTACTGCTCTACTGTGTGCTCCAATCAAAAAACTCATTGCTCTTCGTCAAAGTAGCAACTGTGTTTTATACCATTGTGATCCCTATGCTAAATCCCTTTATCTATAGCCTAAGAAATAAAGATGTGAAAGAAACTCTCAGAAAGTTAGTCTATGCCAAACTGTTTTCTCAGTCATTGTAAGTGCACACACACACACACACACACGCACGTACACACCCCACAAGTAGTTGTATTGCATGTTTTACGCATTGTAATCAGGCTCATTACTTTTTTCAGTAACTAGGATAAAATTTATTCATAAAACTGTTTAGATAATTTGCCTGTGTCCATGATCATTAAATATCATCATTCTTTAAAAAAATCACTTGTGGATAAAATGGAAGAAAAGGAGAAATAAAATTCATCTATGTTCCTCATTTGAATCCTACACATATGTCACCCTTGCTGAAGACCATTGTCTTCCTTTTGTTCTCACTCTGTCTCTCTCTTGATGAAATGGGTCAACAACATAGATCTTTTATTTAGAATACTCTATGTTGTTTTCTCCAAGGAAAAGAAGGTCAGAACATCATTCACATTTTTAAAATTGCCCATTGTCCCTTTTTCACTGTGCCTGCTCAGCACCCCTAGATTTAAACTCCACTTTGGAGTTTGTGTTTTTCAGGATTTTTCCTTTCTCTCCTTCCCCAAATGCTGCCATTTGAAATTAATTTCAAACAAATAATATTGTATACATTTTGTTATGTGCACTTGTCCTCAGCATTTTGATTTAAAATAATTTTTAGTTGTAGATGTGTTTTTTTATGTTGAAGAGTCTAATGAGCTACCATAGTCTGCATATGCACCCTACTAGTGAGCTCGTGTATTGCTTCTCCTCTTGTGCAGATGCTGGATGAGCATCCTGCCCTCGAGTCTGCTACACTGCAGAGAAACACTCCTGCGGCCTGTTCTGTGTCCCGGAGTCCCAAACACAGGCAGTCTGTTTCTTCACTTTTACCAGATAGCATCCATCTTCCAAAGGAGTTCTGCTTGTTTATGCTCCAGCTACATTTAACGTGACCTCAAATTTTGGCCTATTCATGGTAACATTTAGTATTGTCACACTAGACATGTTAATATTTTCAAAGCTGGGCAATGAGTCAAAGTCTTATTTTGGTTATAATTCAAATTCTTTTATTGTCAGTGTTGTTGAAGTTTTTTTAATACTGTAAAAACCATTTAGATTTTTTGAGGTGACTATGAATATATTATGCCTATTTTTCAATTTTTTTTTTTACTTTTTATTACTCATATGTAGTTTTTTAAGCATTCTGAATACAAATCTATTTTTGAAGCATGTGTTGTATTTCCTCCTGGAACACAACTTAGCTGTTTACTCTCTTGATGATTTATTCCTAACCTCTAATGATACACATTTTATCAAATTATCCCTTTGTATAGGTAATTTCTTCTAATTCTCCATTTAATAAATGTATTTCTTCTCTAAAATAACAGATTACCCCCATTTTGTATGTGTTACAGTGTCTCAAATTCTATATGTTATTCTGTTTTTAAAATTCTATGCCATTTTATATTCTAGACTTAAATTGTACATCATTTTTATTCATTTCTATGATCATGAATTAATTTTTGCTATGATATAAAATTGGGTCAATTTTATATTCTGACTTATGTATGTGTAATGATCTCAACAATATTTATTTAAAAAGTCATCCCTTTATACACTGATCTAAGTGCCAGATTTTTATAAAATATATGTTCATGTACTAGAGGTCTATTCTAGACTCCAAGTGATTCTTTGTTTTATAGTCAGAACCACCCATAGGGGCAGGCATTGTGGCACAGTAGGTTAAATGGCTGGGATGCTGGGGTTCCATAATGGAGTACCATTTAGAGTCCTGACTGCTCCCCATGATCCAGCTCCCTGCTAACGCACCTGGGACAGCATTGGAAAGTGGCTCAAGTATTTGGGCCCCTGCTACCCACATGGGAGTCCTGAGTGGTGTTTCAGGTTCTTAGCTTTGTCCTGGCTCAGCTTCATATGTTGCAACCATTTGGGTAATATCTGTCTGTCTCTGCTTTTCAAATAAAATGAGGACAAATATGTTTTGAAACATTGGCAGCATCAGAATAAAACTTCATGCCTATGACTATAACTCAGTTATAAAAGATACTGATTTTCCTTTTCTCATTTAGCATATATTTTAAATATGCTGTTTAGTACTGAGTTAGACACTAACACAATAAAATACACTGATGGCTGAAGAGTATAATGAGCAGAACCACAGGGAAGTAACATGAACCACAACCACAACCTTAGGATAGGTACACTCTCTCTCTCTCTTTCTCTTTCTCTTCTCCTCCCTCTAACTCTGTTTTTTAAATGAATAAATTAAATCATTTTTATTTTACATTAAACTTTCAATTTGTTTAAGGAATACAACTTCATGCACTTAATTGATACAAATTTGAGAACATTGTGATTCTTCTCCCTTCCCTGCCTCCCGTGCTCTCAGGTTTATTCATTCTCCCTCTTCCTTTCCCATTCTTATTTTTTACAGAGATCAATTTTCAGTTAATTTTGCAATCATAAGGTTAACCCTACACAATGTAGTGAACTCACCAAATAGTATGAAGAAAAAAAGAAAAACAGAACAAAAAACAAACAAGTTAACAAGAAAAACATTGTTCCTTGACTATCAAGGCAAGGGCTGTTCAAAACCATCATATCTGATGGTGTCAATTTTGCTTCTATGGATTAGATTTTAAGTACTCCATTGGTTACTACAGATCAGAGAAACCATATGGTTTTTGTCTTTTTGTGATTGACTTATTTCACTAAGTATACCAGAGGAGCAATAATCAACTCCTGAAGCCAAGACAGTGTCTTCAGAATGGTTCTGTGAAAACTGAATCTCCACATGCAGAAGTATGAAACAAGATCCCTACTTTACACCTTACATAAAATTTTAGTCAAAGTGGATCAGAGACCTAAATCTACGATGTGATACCATCAAATTACTGGAGAACATTGAGGAAACCCTACGAGACATTGGCATAGGGAAATACCTCTTGGGTAAAACCCCAGAAGCACAGGCAATCAAAGCTAAAATTAACAAGTGGGATTACATCAAACTGAGAAGCTTCTGTGCTGCAAAAGAAACACTCAGCAGAGTGAAGAGGCAACTGACAGAATGTGATAAAATATTTGCAAACTATGCAACTAATAAAATATTAACCTCCAGAATCTATGAGATCAAGAAACTCAACAACTCCAAAACCAACAGCGTAGACAAGAAATGGGCACAGGACCTGAACAGACAGTTTTCAAGATAGGTGGTTCAAGTGGCCATTAGACACCTTGAAATACTCAGGATCACTAGCTGTCAGGGAAATGGAAATCAAAACCACAATGAGCTTTCACCTCACCTCCATTAAGTTAGTGTTCATACAAAAATCAACAAACAACAAATACTGGTGAGGATATGGGGAGAAGGGTATCCTAATCCATTGTTGGTGGGAATGTAAACTAGTGCAGCCACATTATGGAGATATCTCATAAAGCTGAATTTAGACCTACCAAATGACCCAGCTATCCCACTCCTGGGAATTTATCCAAAGGAAATGAAATCAGCATACAAAAGAGTGATTTGTACCCCCATGTTCATTTCAGTTCAATTTACCATAGCTAAGGTATGGAATCAACCCATATGTCCATCAACTGAATACTGGATAAATAAATTATGGAATATATACATTATGGAATATTACACAGTGGTAAAAAATGAAATCTTATAATTTACAATAAACTGGGTGCAACTGTAAACCATCATACTTAGTGAAATGTGATGTATCTTAAGAAAAAGAAAAAGAAAGAAAGACAAACACCATGCTTTCCTTGACCTGTGGTAGCTAATAGAGTACAAAAAATGTAATGTACATGAGTGAAATTGACATTTTAATATTTGATTATTGTTTAAAGCACTTGTTTCTACTGTTGAGGAAATGTTTTTTTCTTATTATTATTATTATTTGTTGAATTCTTTACTTAGTGAAGGTTTTAAGCTTATGAATATAAAATCATCTGAAAGTATGTCATTGCAAAAATTAAAAGAAGGAATAAGAAAAGAAGGAGGATGGAGGTTGGGAGCATGTGTGGAAGGGAAGGTATGGTGGGAAGTATCACTATGCTCCTAAATCTGTATATATAATATGTGGATAATTTGTTCAGCTTCTGAATAAAAAAAATTGGTTAAAAAAGATATATTAGTTTTTTTCAAAGTCAGAGTTATACAGAGAGAATGAGAGAGAGGGAGAGAGAGAGAGGGAGAGAGAGAGAATCTTTCATCTACTGATTTATTCTCTAGATGGCTGCAACAGCTGTGGCTAGACAAAGATGAAGCCAAGAGTCAAATGCTTCCTTCAGGTCTCACACATGGGTAACAGGCACCCAAGTACTTGGGCCATTCTCTGCTGCTTTTTCTAACTCATTAGCAGTGAGCTGTACCACAAGTGGAGCAGCCAGGATAAAACTGATGCCCATATAGGACACTGATATCGAAGGTGGCAGCCTTACCCACCACACCACTATGCCGACTGTCATTAGATGTTTTGCTTTTTTTTTTTTTTTTCTCAATTAATGACATATTTCTTTTCCAGGCTCCAATCCACAGTTACACATAACACACTAGTCATGCCTTCCTGATCTTCTCCAGCTTGTGGCAGTTTTTGTTCTTTCTTGTCATGAGTGAGCTTTATGGAGTACAGGGTAGATATCCTACAGAATGCACCCTAATCTGAGATTGTCAATAACTTTCCAGTAGTAAACTAGAATTGTGAACTTCGATGGAAGATCACATAATTAAAACACTTTTCCAATTATTTGATATGAAGGGTACAGGATATCTACATATTACAGTGAGGGTAATCTTCATCCATTGCCTAAGTTATTGTTTGCCAGATTTCTTCATCTAAATTTGAATATAGAGTTTAGAACATGGTTAATGTTATCTACTTACCAATTCTTATTTACATTTTCTTCTTATTTATGTACTATGAAGTTTGCATTTTTCTGCAACCATATTATTTCAATAATCCAATACTTAAAATAGTTAATGAAGTAGATATAATGATGCAATCATCCCTAATGATTCAGAGAAGGTCTACCTATCACAGTAACATAAGAAACAATGTTTCAACTAATTACAGGCTTTGTGCCACTGAGAAATACAACCATAATTCTCTGGGGTCTATATCTATCTTGTATTTGGGAACATGTATAAGACTCAGAGTTTGATATGAGTTCAGACTGTGGATTTAGCTTTTTTCTTTGGTGAAGTATCTGAGATTTACTATGTCCTAGAAACAAAATGCCATTTTACTAGCACATTCTTGGATGCGAACTCCCACTTTTGCTAACAAACTTCCAACTTGTTGCTGTTAAAGAAGGTTTATTTCTTCCTTGGTAGAAATCCCCAGTAAATTTATCAGAGCTCCTGGCTTCAGGTCAGTTCATGTGTTTACTGGCATCTTTCAGTTCAGGTGGCAAGCACAGAGGTTCTGCTCCTACAGATTAGATTCCTTTTTATGGTCAGGTGCATCTTAAGTTTTACTCTCAGGTAATAAAGGGTTCTTCTGACTTAAATTTTATTTTACAGAAACTGGCAGGAATGATATCACTGAGTAATATGGAGAAGAGCCACAGAAAGCTTACTGGATGTTTGTGGGCATTGAATTTCCATGCCAGTTTTGATTTGAGTGCAAGTCTAATTCTAATGAACTGGTGGTTCCAAAATTATTTGAAATTTCTGTGGTTTAAACAGCGAGTCTTTTTTGAATCTTTTGGTTGTTGTTATTATTGGCCTAATAAATTTGCCACATATCCTGAGCATAGCAGTAGGCTTTTACTATTATGTTCAAATATTGAAGTGGTGGTGATTTACAAAATAGTGTGAACAAAAAGTGGATATTTGCAGTGTTTCCACTTTGAGCTGGCATGGTGACTTTGTGAGTTAAAGTGTGTCCACCAATGCCCACTTAACTACTCTAAAGAATACGTTCTGATCATCTGTGCGTGGGGTTGTTTATAGCTCATAGGAAGGCAAGGACTACTGGAGCTGAGTCTATACCCTGGCAAATATTATAGATAAAACTGAGAAGATAGAAAATCACAGATAAACGTCTTCTGCAACCTCGTGCCCATGTCTTCTTCATTTTTCTCTTGTGTCAAGAGCACTCATTTTATAGCTTTCATTGTGTTCACATCCTACATTTGCAGCATTGTAACAGAGGAGGTATTACTGATTGGCTAAGAAATTGTATCATTTTCAGTACATAATTTTCATTGTACTATAGAGCATATGCTTTAGGAAAATATTGTTGTTGACTATTTGCTTCTATTCTTCAACTATAAGTGTGTGAACAAATATAAATTTTACTTCATTTCTATGATAATTATTCTAACAAGGCTGACTTTTCAATAGCATAATTATCATCAAGGGATTTTTAACCATTTCATAAAAATGTTTATTTTGGAAAAACTATAGATGGATTATAATTTTTCGCACAAAAATATATATTTTAATTCAATTTTCCCACAAAAATTTTAAGTACTCTTATGTTTTCTATCCTGCTGGATCTCAGTTCTTTAGTATGAATCACCATTTTATGAAAACCTGGTGAAGCTATAAGTTTTTTTTTTTTTTAAGATTTGTTTATTTATTTGAAAGTCAGAGTTACACAGAGAGGAGAGGCAGAGAGAGAGATCTTCCATCTGATGGTTCACTGTCCAATTGGCCGTAATAGCCAGACCTGCACCGATCCGAGGCCAGGAGCCAGGAGCTTCCTACAGGTCTCCAATGCGGGCCCAAGGACCAGGGCCATTTCTACTGCTTTCCCAGGCCACAGCAGAGAGCTGGATCAGAAGAGGAGCAGCAGGGACTAGAAGCAGCGCCCATATGGGATGCTGGCACTTCAGGCCAGGGCTTCAACACACTGCACCACAGTGCTGGCCTGAAGCTATAAGTTGTGGGCCTCAAAACAGACTTTCGATTCAGCAGGTTGATGAAGGGACTGGAGAATTTGCAAACCTAAGAAATTCCCACGTGATGCTGCTGTAGCTGCTGATTTCAGAATCACACTTTTAGAGTCATTGTTTCATACCATTGCTCACACAAAACTACTTCTTCTCTTTGTTTCTCCTTCCTATTCAGTTCTACTTTTCAGAATTAACTTTTTTTCTTTTTTTAAATCCAATAGGAATCATAATGCTATTTCAAGGAAATCAAAGCAGCAGACCCCATTTTATTCTCTTGGGATTTTCAGAATACCCACAACTCCAGGTTCCACTGTTTTTCTTTTTCTTGTCCATCTACACAGTGACTGTGGTGGGGAATTTGGGCATGATAATAATCATCAAGATCAATTCAAAGCTTCACACAATCATGTACTTCTTCCTTAGCCACTTGTCATTTATAGACTTCTGTTTTTCCACTGTAGTCACACCGAAACTGTTGGAGAACTTGGTTGTGGAAGACAGGAGCATTTCTTTTTATGGTTGCATCATGCAATTTTCTTTCATTTGCATTTTTGGAGTGGCAGAAACTTACATGCTAGCAGTGATGGCCTATGACCGGTTCGTGGCGGTTTGCAATCCCTTGCTCTACACGGTTGTTATGTCCCAGAAGCTTTGTGCTCTTTTGGTGGCTGGGTCTTACATGTGGGGAATTGTGTGTTCATTGACACTCACCTATTTTCTTCTTGGATTGTTCTACTGTGAATCGAGTATCATAAACAATTTTATCTGTGATCACTCTGTAATTGTTTCTGTCTCCTGCTCAGACCCCTATATCAGTCAGATGCTATGTTTTATTACTGCCGTGTTCAATGAAGTGAGCACTCTGATGATTATTCTTGTGTCATATATTTTCATTTTCATCACTGTTATGAAAATTCCTTCTGCAAGTGGGCGTCAGAAAACCTTCTCCACTTGTGCTTCCCATCTGACTGCCATCAGCATTTTCCATGGAACCATTCTTTTCATTTATTGTGCTCCTAATCTTAAAACTTCTTGGCTCTTAGTTAAAATGGCTTGTATGTTTTATGCAGTGATGATTCCCATGCTGAACCCATTGATCTATAGCCTTAGGAACAAAGATGTGAAGGACACATTAAAAAAATTGGTTGTCACCTATTGTATTATCATTTGATATGATATTTCTGCATTTTTTTTTACTTCTGAAAAAAAAAGATTCACCTATGCTATGCTACAGATTTCCCAATTTTTGTAGTGTAACTTATGATTTAAATGGATAATAATTGTATATATTTATGGGTCAGGTGGAAGGCTTTGTTGTATTTTTACTTTGTGGAATAATAAAAGCAGACTGATTAATATACCCATCACATTACATGCTTATTTTTATGATAAGAATATTTAAAATCTATTCTTTTGGCAATTTTCAACTTTGAAATGTATTATTAGCTGTGATCACCATCTGTGAAACAGATCATTAAAACTTTTTCTTCTTATTTACCTGGAGCTTTTTCCCTTTGACCAACATCCACTTTTTCTATCCACCCTTTTTCCTCTCCTTTTGTAATCACTGTTTTACTCTAATCCCGTGTGTTTGGCTTTTTAGATTCTAATAACAAGTCAGATCATATTGTCATAATGGAACTCATATGGTCATAAGGAAACCCTATACTCTGTTGGTGAGCATATAAATTAGTGACATCATTTTGGAAAAATATATAGAGATTCCTCAAAAAAGTAAAACAAGATCATCATGTGACCTAGCAATTCTCCTTCTGGAAACAAGAACTGTAATCAGCATGTTACACAGGTATCTTCCATACACACTCCCATGTTCACACCAGAATTATTCATCTTAGCCAACAAGGAACAGGCTGTGTCCATTAATGGATGAATGATGAAGGTAGTGCAGTACATAGACACAGTGGGTGACTGTATGATCTCAAGGAAGACATTATGTCACTATGACAACACAGATGAATTGGACGACATATTCACACTGAGCTTTCTTTTTCTTTTTACTTGTTGAACTTTCTATTTAGTGGAACATCAAACCTTTGACTATAATGTAAACTAAAAATATATTATTTCAAAAGTTAAAAAGGGAGCCGGCGCCGTGGCTCAATAGGCTAATCCTCCACCTTGCGGCGCCGGCACACCGGGTTCTAGTCCCGGTTGGGGCGCCGGATTCTGTCCCGGTTGCCCCTCTTCCAGGCCAGCTCTCTGCTATGGCCAGGGAGTGCAGTGGAGGATGGCCCAAGTGCTTGGGCCCTGCACCCCATGGGAGACCAGGAAAAGCACCTGGCTCCTGGCTCCTGCCAGGATCAGCGCGGTGCGCCGGCTGCAGCGGCGGCCATTGGAGGGTGAACCAACGGCAAAGGAAGACCTTTCTCTCTCTGTCTCTCTCTCTCACTGTCCACTCTGCCTGTCAAAAAAAAAAAAAAAAAAAAAGTTAAAAAGGCAGGAAGAAAGAAAGAGAAAGGAAGGAAGGGAGGGAGGGAGGGAGGGAGGAGAGAGGGAGAGAGGGAGGAAGAGAAAGAGAGAAAGAGAGAAAGAGAGAAAGAGAGAAAGAGAGAGAAAGAGAGAAAGAGAGAGAGAGAGAGAGAGAAAGAAAGAAAGAAAGAAAGAAAGAAAGAAAGAAAGAAAGAAAGAAAGAAAGAAAGAGAAGTCATAGTAGAGAGAGGAAGGAAGGAAGGAAGGAAGGAAGGAAGGAAGGAAGGAAGGAAGGAAGTCATAGGAGAGAGGAAGGAAGGAAGTGCCATTATACTCGTAGGACTGTTTCTTTAAATTGCATTGAATTTGTTCTCTTTGTATTAATATCACATTAATATTAGAATGCTGAGAACTATGTTGTAGTAACTATCACACATTTGCTGTGACCCTGAAAATATAATGTACTAATAAAAAGTTATTATGGGAAGACTTTGCTCTACAGTTATCTTCTATATCCTCTTTGGAGTAGGATGTGATTAATGTATCAGAGAAAAAAAATGAATAAGTGATTGATTGACATTGATTTCTATTTAATTTTTTAATTTATTTTCACTTTATCTGAAAGACAGAGATGAGAGAGAGGGACAGAAACAGAGACAGAAACAGAGATAGAGGCAGGGAAATAGCTTCTATACACTGGTTCATCCTCCATCCAGGTCTTCCATGTGGGTGACAGGGTTCCAACTATTTGCACTATCACCTCCTGCTTTCAAAGGTTTGTATTAGAAGAAGCTTGATTAGAAGCAGAGCCAGAATTTGAACATGGGCACTCTGATATAGGATGTGGGCATCCTTAGAGACAACTTAACCATTGTTCAAAGGTTACATTTATGGAAAAAATTAACAGAATTTTCCTGTACCTAAAAATAATGTTTCAAAATATATATGCAACAATGTTTTTTTCAGACCAAAAATGCTAAAAGCATATGCTTCAGTGGAACTGAAGGTAAATAGCTCATAAGGGAAATCCTTCAAACAGAAGGAAACCAGATGGACCTTTGAGATGCCTATAGATGATGATACCTACATAGTAGGCCTTGAGTAGATCAATAAGGCTTAAAGCACACTTATTCAACTTAGATTGTAAAATGTGCTATTTTCCTTTCTACTTTTAAAGGTAATCAAAAACAATTCACATTTTCATGGAATGGATAAAAGTGTTGATTTAGAATTTTGCCTGGGAATATGCAATCTCTCCAACTCTCATTATATAGCTTGAAAACATATGGGCCACCTGAACATGACACAGAACATTCCCCTCGTCCATTACAATGATAGTGTCATTCTAATCAAACAGGGTAAACAGATGTAGCTAGTATTCTGGGGCCCGTGGTTAGGCATAGAGGATACAGGAAGCTCTGTGACCGCCACTTCAGTGATGTGGTTATGGTGGAAGTAACCTGGAGGCATTCCTGAGGATTCACTCCAAAACAAAGATAAATAAAGTGTTTTATTATTGGACCCCATCAGAAGTGAGGAAGCACAGCTCTTGGAAGAACTCTTTTTAAGGTTTTAGAGACAACATATCTCAGACCCTATAATACATTTGCAGTTCTTATTGATATCAGGAATGATGGTGAAGGTGATGACAACCACTTTCTAACACATAGGTGAGTGTGCCTGCTCTTCCTGTTGTGTGTGGTGAGAACTATGGATTGCTTCTAAACAGTACAATGCAACAAAGTCAGTTGGAGGCCCCTTCACTTGATTCGGTTAGTTGATTTTGATGTGATTTAGTAGAAATTTTTCATAGATGGTTTTGATTTGATCATGAAAATCCCATAACAGAGAGACTGAGCCTTTACTGGCTATGAAGCAACTGCCATGTTGTAAGAGGCCCTGGAGAGGGCGCTGATATGCAAGTACCTGCAGGTGGCTTGTGGCAGCTGACAGTCCTGCAGAACAGGTATCAAGATGAAGGGACCTTACTCCAACATTTGCAAGGAGATGAATTCTGCTAACAACTTGAGGAGCTTGGATGTACTTCCTTCCCTAGTCCAGCTATAATGAAATTGTGGCTTAATTGCAGCCAGATGAAACTTTCAAGACTACCAAAAATCCAACTAAGATATATAGTGACTTCTACAGAAACTGTGATATAAAAGTGTATATTAATTTAAGCCACTGATCTGGCGACCTGTTAGTAATTTTTTTGTTCTTTTTTGACAGGCAGAGTTAGACAGAGAGAGAGACAGGGAGAAAGGTCTTTCTTCTGTTGGTTCATCCCCCAAATGGCCGCTACGGCCGGCGCACTGCCAATCCGAAGCCAGGAGCCAGGTGCTTCCTCCTGGTCTCCAATGCAGGTACAGGGCCCAAGGACTTGGGCCATCCTCCATTGCCTTCCCAGGCCACAGCAGAGAGCTGGACTGGAAGAGGAGCAACCAGGACAGAATCCGGCACCCCAACTGGGACTAGAACCCGGGGTGCCGGCCCCTCAGGAGGATTAGCCTCGTGAGCCATGGCACTGGCCAATTAATAAATATTAAAAAAAAAAGAAATGGCCCGCCAATATTTTGATGAATGATTTTAATACCACGTGTAACCATACCCTGATTATTTCTTTTAAATTATAAGTTCTAAAATAAGTCAGGTAGAACTGCTCTTTATATGTTTAAAGGTTAATTATGGTTCCTTTTTATGAAATATTTGTGTCTTACTTCTGTTTTTCAATAGGATTATCATCTATCACTTTATATATGTATAATAGTTTTCTCAGTTTTTAATTTCTTAACTAATTTTCTTTTTTTTCAAATAAATTCTACATGTTAATGTAATCTAAATTTTAGACTTTTATTTTGGAACTTTTTGTTGGTATATAAAATAAGAATGAGAGCTAATATAATGGTTTTTTATTTGGCTATGTATTTGTTCTAATATGATACTGTTTTATAATAGAAATTTTATGATTTATTTCAAATTATATAAAGTTGGACATTTTAAAAATTTAATTTTAGAGTGTTATCAGATATTTATGTTTACTCATATAAACATTAGAAAATAGACTACAATATGTTCCTTTAGGAGTCGAAGTAAAATGTTTATTCGTGTTTATTTTGCATGAACTACACTAGACTGCACTTATGGAGACTTCTAGACCTGATAATTGTGGAATTGCAGCATTTTGAGAAATAACATACAAATAGAATCTAGAATTAATGCAATGGCTCCAGTGACTGTCAGAATTTATATGACTTACTCTAACAACACGTGATTACTGAAGAAAAGTCACCTGATCCAAAACAACATGTTTAATTTCCTGTTTTAACTGTCATGTCAGTCATTTCTGGACTATGCCCTTGCACCTGTGTAGTAGCTATACAACACACTGACTGTGCCTGTCCCATATTCTCTTAGCAGTGCAATGACAGTTTTAAGTACAAGCTTTCAATTCATAGAATTCACACAACTCTAAGAATAAGAGTAGCAGAAAGGAATTATTCCACATTTTAACATAGAGCATATTTTTGTTTCTCAAGAAAGACACAAATCTTCAATGACAAAACTGTAAAGTCAAGGCACCTAGTATCATACTCATTAACAAACCAGAAAAGCCTTTTCTATGGTAAGTTAGCATTTTCTCCATAACTTCGTTCACAACATTGAAAGATAAATTGCAGGGCTGGCATTGTGGCATAGTGGGTAAAGCTGCGTCCTGAAATGCTATTATCCTTTTGGGTGCTGGTTCGAGACTCAGTTGCTCTCCTTAGATCCAGCTCCTGCTAATGTCCCTGGGAAAGCAAAAGAAGATGGCCCAAGTGCTTGTCCCTGCACGCACATGGGAGATCCCGAAGAAGCTCCTGGTTTCTGGCTCCTGGCTTTGGCCTGGCTCAGCCCTGGCCATTATGATCATTTGGGGAGTGAATCAGCAAATGGAAGACCTCTGTGTCTGTTTCTCTCTCTCTCTCTCTCTCTCTCTCTCTCTCTCTTTCTTTCTTTCTCTCTCTCTCTCTCTAACTCTGACTTTCAAATAAATAAAATATAAGAAAGATAAATTGTGTTTAAATTCTTTATGTGTGTTTGAGAATTTGAAGAAATACATATTTTTATGGATTGAAAACCCATGGAATTCATCCTACAATTAAGCTTCTTTGGCTCCTTCCAGATATTGACCTTACCAATTCATACATTACCGTCATCTAGAAAAACCTCACACAATGTGTGGCATAAATTTTTACAACATTTTAAGCTGTGTTCAGGTTGCTCATTATAGCTGAAAGCATTTTTAGGAGTTGGTTCAGTAATGTGGCACTTTTATGTCTATTAATTTCCGGAAGGCATCTTTCACATCTTTATTTCTCAGGCTGTAGATGAGAGGATTCAGCATGGGGTTGACCACTGTGTAAAATACAGAAGCCACTTTCACAGTTTGGCGAGAGTTTTTGGAGTTGGGCACACAGTAGAGGGAAAGTATGGTCCCGTGGAAGATGGTGATGGCAGTCAGGTGGGAGGCACAGGTGGAGAAGGCTTTGCGACGCCCACTGGCAGAACGGATTTTTAGCACAGTCACAAAAATGAAGATGTAGGATGTGAGAATGATGAGTAATGTGCTCACTTCATTGAAGGTGGCAAAGCCGAAAAGCAGCAGGTGGGGCATGTGTGTATCTGAGCTCGAGACAGCGATGAGCAGTGTATTCACAGAAAAAATGATTGATCACGTGGTGTCCAAAAAAGTTAAGCTGCAGAGCATAGCAAAGGAGCACCAAGGGGCCAAACATACCCCAGAGGTATGACCCGGCCACTAGTAGGACACAGAGCCTCTGTGACATGGTCACTGTGTACAACAGCGGGTTACAGATGGCCACAAAGCGGTCATAGGCCATCACCGCCAGCAGGAAGGACTCAGTTACGACAGCAGTGCAGGACAGGAAGTACTGCAGCATGCAGCTAAAGTACAAGATGCTTTTATCTGCCACGACCAAATTCTCCAACAACTTGGGAGTGATGATGGTAGAGTAACAAAAGTCCACGAATGAAAGGTGGCTAAGGAAAAAGTACATGGGAGTGTGAAATTTGGAGTTTACCTTGATGATCACTATCATTCCCAGGTTTCCTACCACAGTGATAATGTACATGAGCAGAAACAGGAAGAAGAGAGGAAGCTGCAGCTCTGGGTAATCTGTGAAACCCAAGAGGGCAAAGGAGATCTTCACACTCAGATTCCTTGCACTCATCACCATAACTCCTTTTAATGAGAGGGTGGGGTTGATGAGACTTGCTCCCAGTAAGGACAAGATCCTGACAATTATATCATGGTTTTCTGTGGTAAAGAAAAGAAAAGGAAAAGCTAGAGTTATTAATCCCAGTTTTCTCCATGAAGGGCATGCCTCTTGCAGAGAGCTGCTATGCATAGAGCAAACCAAGCTGAGTCTCTGATGTTTCTTGGTGTTTCTGCTGCACTTTGTGTTAACATCCTCACATTACCTAGTATCAAATCAAGCACATAACTGATAGAAAATGTGAGTAAATGCATAAATACATAACCTAAATGCATAAATACATAACTCACCTCAAAGAACGACATGCAATGCTAATCTGTTTAGCTTTTATACATACATCAAAGTATTTAAGATGCTATGTTTCCACTGTAAGAATGAAGTAAATATTAGGGAAATGCATGGGCCGGCGCCGCGGCTCACTAGGCTAATCCTCCGCCTTGCGGCGCTGAAACACCGGGTTCTAGTCCCAGTCAGGGCACGGATTCTGTCCCAGTTTCCCCTGTTCCAGGCCAGCTCTCTGCTGTGGCCAGGGAATGCAGTGGAGGATGGCCCAAGTGCTTGGGCCCTGCACCCCATGGGAGACCAGGAGAAGTACCTGACTCCTGCTATCGGATCAATGTGGTGCGCTGGTCGTAGCGTTCCGGCCACGTTGGCCATTGGAGGGTGAACCAACAGCAAAAGGAAGACCTTTCTCTCTGTCTCTCTCTCTTTCACTGTCCACTCTGCCTGTCAAAAAAAAAAATATTAGGGAAATGCATGAAAAGAATGTAGTAATCCCACTTTGACAATTTCTTTTCCACAAAGAATTCTCTCATTGAATTTCTTAGTGATTTAGGGAAGTTGATGAGGATAATAGCCTACTTTGACTTTGGGGATAGAGTGTGTATATATGTTTTTAGGGTTTATGGCCTAAGGGTTGGTTTCTATATCCCAGGCATCACACATAGAACTCTTGAGAGTAGCAAGCTTACCAGCTAAAGCAATAAGTTCATTACTGTGAAAGTTTATGTATCAATGGATGTCACACATAAAGAGAATAAGGATAAATGTCCATTTCTAGGCAGGACTTTATTCTGTTCTTTGTGAAATGGTATTCACTGGACCTAAGGCCAAATAGTCACATGACCATTAACTTCTCTCTTTAATATTATTGGGTTCAGAATTGGATAAGCTTTATGGTGACAACAGAAACATAAAAATCAAAGAAAACTGCAGATATATTAGAAAAATAGTATTTTCTTAGTTGCACAGGAAACTTGAATAAACTTACCCGTTATAGAGAAACAGGCCACCAACCTCCTGTTTCTCTGTAGGCTGAGTACAACTGGGGCAGGAGGCTCTTATGCATGACTGTATAGCCCTGGGGACTTGAACTCTGGAGAATCCCTCACATCTCAGTGCTCAGGAGCAGCAAAACAGATCATTAAGGCAAATAAAATATCAGGTCCCTTGTACCATCTTGAATGACTAAAATTTCCTCGAAATCACACAGAAAGATTACAGCAGGAAGTCAACCCACAGACAGTGTTTGCACATAATTGAAGTGTCCTCAGTTGTTAATAAAGCCAAGCACTCAAATATGACCTCATTACTTCAACAACCCAGTTATTCTCAGAATTTTGGACAGAGCATGTGCCACATTTAGGCAAGTTGTGCCAGCACATTCGCAAAGTTTGCCAAGACTGTTCATTTTGAGAGGACCCCAAAACAAGACAAACGTTCACAGTCTCACTTACCCATAAAAGATGCTCCGTTTGTGGCATGTGACCTGGTGCATAGGATTGTCCTTGAAGTGCATCTGGCACATACACACTGTTTAGAGGTCGCTAATGCCAATTTCAAGTCATGCCTTTAGGATTTTCATGCCAAGCAATAACTTCCGCCAAAGATAACTATTCCTCTTTTGATAAAAAGTTTCCGGCTTTTTATGGGCCTTGGTAGAGACTGAATGGTTGACCATAGGCCACAAAATTGCCATGCCACCCATACTTCTCATAATTAGTGAAGTGTTGTCTATCCTACCATTTCATAAAATTGATATGCCAAACAGGTGGCAGCACTCCTATTCCTAAACTAAGGAACTGAAGCAAGTGGTAAAAACACCCAGGGTCCATACCCTTGTTGTATTGCCTCCTTCTCAGCTTTGTTAGGATTCACTATTCTGTGAACTGACCAGTTGCTGGTTTGTTAGTCTCACCTGAGCTCATTCACTTTACTGCCATTCTATGGGCATTCAGCCAGGGCTAAATCGTCCAAGACTGCAAGACCAATAGAGAAAAACTCAAGTATTAGTTTCCAAAATTTAGATAACACATGCATTCTTCATACTTCAAGTGTCCATCAACATGTTTATATTTTCATAAGAAGACATTTGGTCAGAGAAGGTGTGTGTGTGTGTAGGTGTGGGTGTGTGCTAAATAGAACAGGGAAAAATCTACAGTGAGCCACTCTGTGTACTGAGAACTTGTATCTCAAGACCATTAATAGCCGATTTCTGACTTAGGGTAATCAGAGAAAAATAGTATGCTGTTATTCTTTATATCCATAGCTGAACTCATTATTGAACTATTCCTTCATCTAATTTGTATAAATTAAGAAACTAAATAGATTTTGCTTCCTATGGAGCTCACAAAATTATTTTGCGAAACCTTACAGTATTTTCCATTTGATTTTGTAAATGTATTTTTATTTATTATCAACATTTCTTATTCTAAAGGAAGAGTGATAGAGAGGAAGGGAAAAGAAAGGAAGAGAGAGAAAAAGAAATCTATCTTCTGTCCACTGGTTCTCTCTTTATAGGCCACAACAGCTGGGCTGAGGTCAAAAGCCAGGAGCTCCATCTAGGTCTCCCATGTGGGTGCAGGGACCCAAATGCTCAGTCCATCTTCTGCTGCCTTCCCAGGGGCATTCACAGGATGCGGGAGAAGCAGAGTGGCTGGGATTTAAAGCACTCCATTGTCGAATGCCTGCATCTCAAGTAGCAGCTTCATTTGCTGCACCGCAGCACCAGCCCCTGAAAGTGTATTTCTAAATGTCATTAGAGGGGTGGAATGTTATGCAAGTGCACGTTTATTTTAAATTTCAATAAAGTGTACACTTGTTTTGGCTGCTACCATGAATACAGATACTTACACAAACCTCTGCCAGTTTTTATAATTAGTTTAAGGACTCGTCCCTAATATAACTGCAGCCTCCTGCCCTTCCCAGGAATAAGGAGCCGCTCTGCAGGCTGTTACTTTACAGGCCTTTACAGGAAAGCTACTCACTCTTTTTGTCCCCTACACTGTTCCTAAAGAGAGGCCAGTCCAAGTAGCAGACAGCTGTTTTTAAAATCTTGATTTCCTGGAATGATTTGTAGCAAATTCGCTTTATTCAGGTTTCCTGATAGCCTTATGGTATCCTTGTGCCATTCCCTTTAGGAAACAGATTAATCAATTTCTGAACTCATGGCCATATTTACAGTTTCTACTTAAATGCCTTTTAAAGGTATGCATTTTTAAAGGTTTATTCAAGAGAGAGAGAGACAGAGACAGAGACAGAGACAGAAAGAAAGGTCCTCCATCCACTGGTTCATTCCCTAAATGGCTGCAATGACTGGAGCTGGGACAATCCAAAGCCAAGAGTCAGGAGCTTCCTGTGAGTCTCCTACATGGGTGCCGGGGCCCAAGTACTTGGACCAATCTTTCACTGCTTCCCACGCCATATCAGAGAGCTAGATCAGAAAAGGAACGACCGGGACATGAACCTGCGTCCATATGGAATGCCAGCAGAGCGGGTGGAGGCTTAATCTACTATGCTAAGGCACAGGCCCCAAATGTAAGAATTTTTAGAAAGGTAATTAAATAGTTTCCTATTACTCAAAAATAAATTACACAAACTTAGCAATTTCAAATAATACAAATTTATTATCTCACAATTCTGGAAGTCATAAGTTCAAAACGTGTTGTATGGGGCTTGAATCAAGTTATCTGCAGCACTGGTTCCTCTGGAAGATGTAGTGGGGGGAGTCTGCTGTTTCCCGATTGTTTCTGCTTCTGGCCATTGTCAGTGTCCAGCCTTGTGAAGCATTACCGCAGCCTGTTCCCACTGCCATGCTGCGTCCTTCTCCTCCCTATCAAGTATCCTTTACTTACTACTTACAAGGACATGGAAGGACATTCAGAACCCACCATATTTCAAGGATAATCTTCCATTTCACAGTCCTTAACTCCGTTTCATCTCTAACATTTCTTTTGGATACAAAGCAGCATTCACAAGTTCCGAGGATTAGGAGCTAGATGTCTTTGGACATTCCTATTCATTCTACCGTAATAACCCTTAACTTTTGCCCACTGCAGAAGTTGCACCTTCTTCTCCCTTGTGTGATGCTGACAAATGTAAGACAGTCAAGTGATTTTAGACCTTACAGCTAAAACTAAATAATTAAAAGTAGACAAAGAAATGCTTTACTGATTATAATAGTAGCATAAGCGTCTGTTTATATAAGCATCATGATCTTTCAGTATGTTATTTCTATTATTTGGTTTTTAAAATATTAGTTGTGAGAGAGCCAGCATTGTGGTACAGCAGGTTAAGCTCCTGTCTAGGATGCTGATATCCTATATAAAAGTGCTGATTTGAGTCCTGGGTGCTCTACTTTCTGATACAGCTCCCTGCTAATTCACATGGGAAAGCAACAGAAGATAATCTAATTAATTGGGAACCTGCTACCCACCCGGGAGGTTGTTATAGAGTTCCAGGCTCCTGGCTTTGGCTTGGAACAGCCCTGACTGTCACAGTCATTAGGAGAGTGAACCACTGGATGCAAGATCTCTTTACGTATGTCCTCTCACATTCTGTGTATTATTCTGCCCTTCAAATAAATGAAATAAATCTTTAAAAATATTGGTTGTGTGCTATATTCATTGACAAAAACCCCACAAGTATTAGCATGGTAACAGAACATAATACAAAGTAGTATACTTTTAACCCCCAATTGTTAAATGCTTTTCTCATTTATTCATCCAGTAGGTACTCATTGAATGCCACAAGTGTGTTCTACGCCCTTTTAGAAGCATTATAACCACAAATACAGTAAAATAATTTCCCTCTGACCTCTGAGTTCTTATATCCTATTAGAAGAAATACATAACAAATAATTTCATCATCCCCTGTATTAAAAATATCTTCTAAGCCTGTGAGAATAAAACATAAATCACATTAAGAGGGTAAGGGATGACTATCTTACATTCAGGGAAGGATTCCACGTGAAAGTAATATTTTAAAGTAAATATGAACAATCCCACAGAAATAGGTTTAGTAAAGGCACATTGAATACTGAAATACTCTGGAGTCTGCTACCTTTCCATAAAGTTTCTAAGATTTTCATACCTCATGTTTTAAGCCTGTTAGCAGACAGGTTAGTCCCATGTGCATCATGAATCCTGTAGTCACATTCACCATGTGCTTTTGGAGTTAAAGGGTGATAGCAAGGTGGGAATGACTGAGATGTTCAGTGGTAGAATGTGTGGCTAAAGACAAAGTGGAAAATGAAATTCATGGAGTGGGCCGGTGCTGCGGCTCAATAGGCTAATCCTCCGCCTGTGGCGCTGGCACACCGGGTTCTAGTCCCGGTCGGGGCACCGGATTCTGTCCCGGTTGCCCCTCTTCCAGGCCAGCTCTCTGCTGTGGCCTGGGAGTGCAGTGGAGGATGGCCCAAGTGCTTGGGCCCTGCACCCACATGGAAGACCAGGAGAAGCACCTAGCTTCTGGCTTTGGATCAGCACGGTGAGCTGGCCGCAGCGGCCATTGGAGGGTGAACCAACGGCAAAAGAAGACCTTTCTCTCTGTCTCTCTCTCTCACTGTCCACTCTGCCTGTAAAAAATTTTTAAAAAATGAAATTCATGGAGTGATGACTATAAGATTTCCTAAATCAATAGATTAGCTAAAGTGAAAAAGAAATACCTGGATATAGTAAACAATATCCAGCAGAATGTTCTCATGAAATTTATTGAACGTGTTGGATCCATAATAGGTAATCCACAGAGAAGCTGAGTATCCAGCACAATTTATTTTTTGACAGGCAGAGTTAGACAGTGAGAGAGAGAGAGAGAGAGAGAGAGAGAGAGAAAGTTCTTCCTTCCATTGGTTCACCCCACAAATGGCTGCTACAGCTGGCACACTGCGCCAATCCAAAGCCAGGAGCCAGGTGCCTCCTCCTGGTCTCCGATGTGGGTGCAGGGCCCAAGGACCTGGGCCATCCTCCACTGCCTTCCCAGGCCACAGCAGAGAGCTGGACTGCAAGAGGAGCAACCAGGACAGAACCAGCGCCCCAACCAGGACTAGAACCCGGAGTACCAGCACCGCAGGCGAAAGATTAGCCTAATGAGCTGCAGTGCTGGCCTCCAGCACAATTTTGATTGACATCCAATTACAAGGCAGGGACAAAAACCCATCAAAAGACCTGATTTACAATCTTCTATCCTATCTAACTTGCTCACGATAAAACAAAACAAAACAAAATAATCCAGAATTGTGGGAAAGGTAACTTGTTTTCACAATAAACTGTGAGCTCAGGAGGATGGAGTGAACACTCCCTGCTATTCTCATGGTAAATTTGGAAGCTCCCAAGGAGTGGGTAGGCAGGCACTTCTGACCTTGCTAAGGAAACTTCTGGGTTAACATTTTCCACCCTTAATTTCCAGACTGCCTGTTAAACCATGACTCCTCAAATTCCACCTGCTCAACAAGAATGGACCCTAACCTCTGTTAGGGGGACTGGACGATGGTCAGTGTGGCTGCTTCATGCTGAAAAGGGGTTTCATTGGGAATGGCAGTCAAGATGTAAAATTTTAATTAGATCATATAACCCTCCTAATGGTCTCTAGGATTTCTATACTTCACTAAAAACAAAAGCCCAAGGTGTTTTTTTTTTTTTTTTTTTTTTTTTTTTTTTTTTTTTTTTACAGGCAGAGTGGACAGTGAGAGAGAGAGACAGAGAGAAAGGTCTTCCTTTGCCGTTGGTTCACCCTCCAATGGCCGCCGCGGCTGGCGTGCTGTGGCCGGCGCACTGCGCTGATCCGATGGCAGGAGCCAGGTGCTTCTCCTGGTCTCCCATGGGGTGCAGGGCCCAAGCACTTGGGCCATCCTCCACTGCACTCTCTGGCCACAGCAGAGAGCTGGCCTGGAAGAGGGGCAACCGGGACAGAATCCGGCACCCCGACCGGGACTAGAACCTGGTGTGCCAGTGCCGCAAGGCGGAGGATTATCATAGTGAGCCGGCACCGGCCAAAAGCCCAAGTTTATCAAAGCATACTACAAGGCCATGCTTGCCTGTGTGTCCTGTCTTTCAGTCCCATCATATTAGTCTCCTCCTGTCACATCTTGCAGGAACTTCATAGGAATTTAAACAAATCATAAATAAATTATTTCATGAGAGTCATGAAAACTTAATTTCTCAAATTTAAATACATAATCTTTTTAATGACATTTTATTTATTTGAAAGGCAGAGTTATAGAGAGGGAGAGGAAGAGGCAGAGAGAGAGAGAGAGAGAGAAATTCCATCTGCTGGTTCGCTCCCCAAATGACCACAAGGGCAGGGGCTGGGTCAGGAACTGGGAACTTTATCTGTGTCTTCTACATAGGAGCAGAAGCCCAAGGACTTGGCCATCCCCTGCTGTTCTACCAGGAGAATTAGCAGGGGGCTGGATCAGAAATGGAGCAGTAAGGATTCAAATAGATGCCAATATAGAATTCCAATATTGCAGGAAGCAACTGAACTCTTTATGCTACAATGCCACCCCTAGTAGATCAACTTTTTAAAAACAGTGTAATTCTCCTACTTTTTAGCCAATATTGTGACAAATGCAGTATGCTGATATAAAAATAATAAGAAAAGCTAAATAGGGGGCATATGGAAAATCTTTGAAGTAGTCACCATTTTTTATTGGTAAAGTTATAATTATTCTGAAATAAAAAGCTATAATATTGTGCTTGCTGTTATGTGTATCATAACTAAAATTTAACATTAAAATCAACTTATTGCCAGTGGAAGAAAGGTAAAAAGTTATGATTTAAAATGGTCTTAGTAACTCCAATCCACAAGTTCACTCCCCAAATGCCCAAAAAGGCCTGAGCTGAGTCAGTCTGGAGCCAGGAGCCAAGAACTCATTTCAGGTCTCCCATGTGAGTGGCAGAGACTTAACTGAGTCAGCATTTTCTGTCTCACAGAATTTGAATTAGCAGAAGGCTGGAATCTAGAGCCAAAGTATGACTTGAACTCAGTCATTTCAAGGAGCCCAGGCCCTCCAAAGTGGTGTATTAATAGCTATATTGGACACACAATACTGAGTAATCGATTTAGAGAACATTTGAGTCAAAACAGTTACAAGCCGGCGCCGCGGCTCACTAGGCTAATCCTCCGCCTTGTGGTGCCGGCACACCGGGTTCTAGTCCCGGTCGGGGCGCCGGATTCTGTCCCGGTTGCCCCTCTTCCAGGCCAGCTCTCTGCTGTGGCCCGGGAGTGCAGTGGAGGATGGCCCAAGTGCTTGGGCCCTGCACCCCATGGGAGACCAGGAAAAGCACCTGGCTCCTGCCTTCGGATCAGCGCGGTGCGCCGACCACAGCGCTCCGGCCGCGGCGGCCATTGGAGGGTGAACCAACGGCAAAAGGAAGACCTTTCTCTTTCTGTCTCTCTCTCTCACTGTCCACTCTGCCTGTCAAAAAAAAAAAAAAGTTACAAATGTGTGATTTTTGTTTAATAAACAGAATTATTTCATGCAGATAAAATATGTAATCAGCAAAAGATTAATCTTTTCTTATTTATTTATCTGACAGAATTAGACAGAGAGAGAGAGAGAGAGAGAGAGAGAGAGAAAGGTCTTCCTTCTGTTGATTCATCACCCCAAATGCTGCCACGGCTGGCACTGCACTGATCTGAAGAAAGGAGCCAGGTGCTTCTTCCTGGTCTTCCTTGCAGATGCAGGAGCCAAGAACCTGGGCCCTCCTCCACTGCCCTCTTGGGCCACAGGGACTAGAACCCAGCGCCCATATGGGATGCCTGCGCTGCAGGTGGATTAACCAAGTGAGCCACGGTGCCGGCCCAAAAGATTAATCTTATAAATAAAGCAATGATTATATAACTATTTCTGAAATTTATTATGATATTCACTGTGTCAGTAGGATTTGTACAATCAAGTGTGAGATATTAGTTAGAAATCATGAGATTAATAACTGAATTATTTTTTATTTTCTTGATAATCTTACAAGAACTTCACATAAAATCAACATATTACATGATACTTAGTCATCACATTTAACATTGTTTCCTGTTCCACAATAAAAGTACAGGAGTCTTTTACTGAAAAGGAATGAAGAAACCGGTAGAATCTTACTAACAGTGTTTCTCACTTCCCACTGTGATTCCTTCCATTTGCACACTCCTATTCAGGAGAGGCTCATTTCTTCTGTATGTTGACTCTCATTGTGAAAGTGGAGTTGAAGAATGTGTTGAAAAATACAAAGTTGATACATAAGTGTAGCAATTTATGTTCTGTGGTCTGATGTTGATTTGGTAAATGGATTTCCTGGGGCTACTGCAGCATACTGACACAAATTTGGCAAAAACAAGGTTTATGTATGTTCTTGAAATTCTCAAGATCAGAATTTACTCATAGTACTAGCAGTGACTGTCTTCTACCTGAATTTGGTAAGAGAGAAACCTTCATCCACTCCTGGCCAAAAGCAAGAAAGTGTCAATCTACTTCCATTTTCACAAGCTCTTCTTCCCTGAGTGTCTGCTTTGTCCAATTTCACTGTGATTTCAACTCACGTTACCTAATTACTTCTGTATACTATTTCCACGTAAGGTCACTTCTGCAGTTCTGGGCGACAGGCAAAGTTTGGGGAACATTATTCAACACATAGCACATGTTTTATTTCACATATTTGCAACTATTGTTCTAAACAGTGACAAGAATAGAAATAAAATGGTCAAATAAAATATTTATGACAAGAGATTTCAATTCCTCTGTAGTGGACTAAATAATTCAAATCATCATCTTTACTAGAAATACTGAACAATTCATGACATAATCATTTGAATTTCTTTCAGAAATAGAAATATTCAATACAATGATGTTGCATGATTCACTAACTTCCTAAAACTGTCTTTTACATCTTTATTCCTTAGGCTATAGATTAAAGGATTCAGCATGGGGATGACGACTATATAAAACACAGAACCTAGTTTGATCATCAGCCATGAATGTTTGGAGTTGGGTACACAATAAAGGAACATGATAGTCCCATGGAAAATTGTGATGGAAGTCAGGTGGGAGGCACAGGTAGAGAAAGCTTTTTGCTTCCTGCCAGCAGACTGCATTTTTATGAGATTGACAAAGATGAAAGAATAAGTAGCGAGAATGATTACCAAGGAGCTCACCTCATTGACTATGGCGATGACAGAAGAGAACATTTGGCCGATGTAGGGATCAGAGCAGGAGACAGAGACGATGGCAGAATACTCACAGAGAAAATTATTGATGATGCTAGACCCACAGAAGGATAATTTCAAAAGAAAATAAGTGGGTATCAGGGAACAGACTATACCCCATGTGTAGGGCCCAGCCACCAACAAAGCACAGAGCTTTGGGGACATGATGACTGTGTAAGCAGAGGTTTACAAACTGCTACGTATCTATCATAAGCCATCATGGTCAACATGAATGCTTCTGTCACTGCAAATAAGCAAGCAAAGAAAAATTGCATGATGCATCCTGTAAAGGAGATGGTTCTGTCTTCCAGAACCAAGTTCTCCAACAGTTTGGGTGTGACTGTGGTGGAATAACAGAAATCAATAAAGGACAAGTGGCTGAGAAAAAAGTACATGGGAGTTTTGAGTTTGGGGTTGATTCTGATGATCAGAATCATGCTCAGATTCCCCAGCACGGTGACTGTGTAGATGGTCAGGAATACCAGGAACAGGGGCACCTGGAGGTCCGGATATTCTGAGAAGCCCAAGAGGGTGAAGGTGACTGCAGAAGTCTGATTTCCTTCAGCTAGCAACATGATTGTTGCTAGAGAGAATCTGAAATAATGATGCAAATAAGAAGGATAATGATCTGTCAAGCATAATATTTACTCTTTTTCAAGCATGTGCTAAAACATACATCATGCATTGTCACACAAGCAGCCTCATATTTTTAGATACATATAAGTAAGTGGAGGTATATATAAGTTAAGAAGCTTATTTGTAGTTAGACTCTGTATTAGCAGTTAGTGGGAACTAGAAATTGATCATGAGTGGCAGAAGTTGCATGAAATAGCTTTCTGGATGGTAAATAGAAAACTCTTCTACACTGTTGTAGAACACATGCTTTTTTTTTTTTTTTTTAGAATCTTGACATGAGTTCTGTCACTAAGTAGTATTATTTTCAAACCATTGTATCATTGAAAAATCTGAGAATTCAATCAAGGGCCACCATGGGCAGCAGAGCACATGTGGATATAGTGGATACAGTGTAGGTCTTCAATGTTTGCTTCAGGTGAAACTCCTCATACCGTCCTGCCCCAGTCCGAATGCATTAATAACTGTCCTTCTACGAATTCGCTATGCTTTCCTCCCCTTTTTCATCATGATAACCTCTTTCTGGTCCTTTATTTCTCCTATCAGGTTTGTTCCTGGGGAGATTTACTGAACTGCAATCATGCATTACAGCCACCTGCCCAGCATACACTACTGTGCTCTACTCTGCTCTGTGGCATCAACAATTCATCTCTAAGTTCCTGTGGGTACTATGGCAAACCATCCATGACTTTGAAAACCTCGATTTCTTTTACCTAATCTATCAATCTAAACTCTCTGCTTGTTCTATCTAAATTATTTATTTACTTATTTATTTGAGAGGTAGAGTTACAGATAGTGAGAGGGAGAGACAGAGAGAAAGGTCTTCTGTCTGCTGGTTCACTCCCCAAATGGCTGCAACGGCTGGATCTGTGCTGATCCAAAGCCAGGAGCCAGGAGCCTCTTCCCAGTCTCCCACATGGGCGCAGGGGCCCCAGGGCTTGGGCTCTCCTCCACTGCTTTCCCGGGCCATAGCAGAGAGCTGTATTGGAAGAGGAGCAACAGGGACCAGAACCGGCACCCATATGGGATGCCGGCTCCGCAGGAGGAGGATTAACCTACTGCTCCACAGTGCCGGCCCTCTATCTAAATTCTTACCTGAGATATTCTCACATATTTTATTTTCTTTAATAATACTGATATTGTCAGAATCCATTTGTGCCTTAGCTTGTTTATTTTTTCTTTACTTTCACTTCAAATGTCTTACTTTTCTAGTCTACTGATCCAGCATTTGTAATCTGTAAAATGCTAGATGAAAGCCATGAGCACAAAGAACCATTTGCTTTTACTCCAGCAGTGTCTCCTGCATTCTCACCCTACAGATGTTAATATTAAGAAGTCACAATGTCATATACAACGTTCACTGTTACTATTTATACTTAATTTTTTTCTAAGAGACTCTTAAGATACCAAGGACATTCTCAGATTTTATATTATCCTTTAAAGATTTTCAGTGTGCTTGTACTATTAACAAGCACATAGTAGATCTCACAAAAGCAAAAATCAGGATTGATACCCCAGAGAAGCAGGAAGAAATCAAAGCTTAGAAGCCTGAGTTCTTGAGAAGATTCAATATATCCAGCATTGAGATTCATGGAGAATTCCCTTTTCAAAGACTGTTGGACTCCAATGTCCCTCTATGAGTGAAAAATAACACAGGCTACATCACCACGCTGTAGCCAACTCACCTGAAGACCCTCCTCTTGTCTAGTAACAGTCTCCAGGGAAACTCCCACTCAGGATTAAAGTATTATCTAAACTGAAGAAATGAGTTAACGTAACAGGAATCCACAATAAATTTTAATTAATTATCCAATAATATCTTTCTTTATTAGTATTCAGAAAATTCAGGGAAAGAAAGGCTAAATGGGGAAAGAGAGGGCGAGGAAGACACAGAAAGGAAGAGGGAGAGAGATTGAAGCTGCTTCTGACTCCTAGGAACTAATTACAGGGCTGATGTAACTCTCTGACCCTGGGGACTTAGACTCCAGAGATACTCTACTAACTACTACTTATTTTTGGAACCCAAACTCAGAAATTAGATTCAATGTCATTTTATTTGGCAATTTGAAAGAGCATAGTCTCATTTGAATTACTGAAAACAAGCCTCACAAAAACTACATCATTATTCTATCTTAGAACTTTTACCTACAGAAAAGTATATAAATTGTCTTAGAAAACCTGAGGGATAAACAAATGAAAGTGAAGCTATTAAGATATAACTACTGTTAACATTCATTATGTTATTTTTGACTATTCCCATGCATCATATGTGTTTGTGTGTTGGAATGTATAAAAGAAAATGTTCATTCTAGCTTTTCATTTAACATGAAATAGTCATCAGTCAGTGTCCTTGGAAACACTGGTTCACTTTATTTAAAGTAATTTGTATTTCTGCCACATATGAGCACACCATCTTTCAAGATTATGTCAATGCAATTAAATAATGAAATGCTTTAGTCCCACACCCTCTTTAAAACAATATTGCTTAAATATTAAGTAGTCTATAAAATACTGAATCTACCACAAATTTTAATTAATATTCTTAATACATAGAAAATATCAGGGCAAGGGAGACAGAGACAGAGTGATTTGCAACCTGATTCTTTTATATTTATTCTGGAAACATCAATTTTGGAAGAATGTTTAATGCTCTAAAACCAATGGGTGTCAAGCAATCCATGATTTACCAAAGATAAATATAAGAAGTCTTCAGAAAGCTCACAGAGTGTGCATTCTCTTTTATTCAATTTTTATAGTTTTTTTTTTTTTTTTTTTAAGAACCCTTGTTCTTAATTAGATGCAATTAGATCCTTGCATTCTTGACAACCTGCCTAAACCTACCACTCCTTTCCAGACCTGCCCACAGGGACCATCAGCACAATCAAAGGACTTGGAATTTTTGTCATGGATGGCATGCCATCGTTCTAGATTAACAGATGTCTACACTGTTATTTTCCCAAGTGGACTGGTACAAGCTCCATGTTGTACCTTCTTCCCCCACCACAGGTACCTTGTCAACCTAGGCCAATTGTGGAACCAAGTTGTGAAGCAGAGCCAATTAAAGCTGGCAGCCTTCTGTGTTACCTGGCATATTATTTATCTATATTATATAAAAAATTACTGGCTGGCTCCACGGCTCACTAGGCTAATGCTCTGCCTGCGGCGCCGGCACCCCGGGTTCTAGTCCCGATTGGGGCGCTGGCTCTGTACCGGTTGCTCCTCTTCCAGTCCAGCTCTCTGTTGTGGCCCGGGAGTGCAGTGGAGGATGGCCCAAGTGCTTTGGCCCTGCACCTGCATGGGAGACCGGGAGGAAGCACCTGGCTCCTGGCTTTGGATTGGTGCGGTTTACCGGCTGTAGCAGGCATTTTGGGGGGTTGACCAACGGAAGGAAGACCTTTCTCTCTGTCTCTCTCTCTCACTGTCTAACTCTGCCTGTCCAAAAAAAAAAAAAAAAAAAAAAAGATTTATTTATTTATTTGAAAGTCATAGTTACGCAAAGAGAGAAGGAGAGGCAGAGAAAGAGGTCTTCCACCACTGGTTCACTCCCCAATTGGCTGTAATGTCTGGAGTTGTGCAAATGCAAAGCCAAGAGCCAGAAGATTCTTCCAGGTCTCCCATGGAGGAACAAGAGCCCTAGGACTTGGGCCATCTTCTACTGCTTTCCCAGGCCATAGCAGAGAGCAAGATCATTAAGTTGAGCAGCCAGGGCCTATATAGAATGCCGGCGCCTCAGGCCAGTGAGTTAACCTGTTGTGCTACAGCGCCAGCCCCGGCGGGCAATTTCAAAATTAAAAAATCAAGCTAACATTATCTGAATTAACAGATCAGAATTAACATCACTGCCAATTTCATTTCCTTTGGGTAAATTCCAAGGAGTGGGATGGCTGGGTTGAATGGTAGGGTTATATTCAGGTTTCTGAGGAATCTCCAGACTGACTTCCATAGTGGCTTAACCAATTTGCATTCCCACCAACAGTGGGTTAGTGTCCCTTTTTCCCCACATCCTCTACAGCATCTATTGTTGGTAGATTTCTGAATGTGAGCCATTCTAACTGGGGTGAGGTGGAACCTCATTGTGGTTTTGATTTACATTTCCCTGATTGCTAGTGATCTTGAACATTTTTTCATGTGCCTGTTGGCCATTTGGATTTCCTCTTTTGAAAAATATCTATTTTGGTATTTGGCCCATCTCGTAAGTGGGTTGTTTGTTTTGATGTTGTGGAGTTTCTTGATCTCTTTGTAGATTCTGGTTATCAACCCTTTATCTGTTGCATAGTTTGCAAATATATTTTCCCATTCTGTTGGTTGCCTCTTCACTTTCCTGACTGTTTCTTTTGAACTACAGAAACTTCTCAATTTGATGCAATCCCAAATGTTAATTTTGGCTTTGACTGCCTGTGCTTCTGGGGTGTTTTCCAAGAAGTCTTTGTCTGTGCCAATATCTTGCAGGGTTTTTCCAATGCTCTCTAATAATTTGATGGTGTCAGGTCGTAGATTAAAGTCTTTAATCCATGTTGAGTGAAGTTTTGTGTAAGGTGAAAGGTAGGGGTCTTGCTTCATGATTTTGCACGTGGAAATCCAGTTTTCCCAGCATCATTTATTGAATAGATTGTCCTGCTCCAGGTATTGGTTTTGGATCAATGATCAAATATGAGTTGGCTGTAGATGTTTGGATTGATTTCTGGTGTTTCAATTCTGTTCCATTGGTCTATCCATCTGTTTCTGTACCAGTACCATGCTGTTTTGATTATAACTGCCCTTTGTCTATGGCCATACCACCCTGAACGTGCCCGATCTCGTCTGATTATAACTGCCCTGTAGTATGTCCTGAAATCTGGTATTGTGATGCCTCCAGCTTTGTTATTGTTGTACAAGATTGCTTTAGCTATTTGAGGTCTCCTGTGTCTCCATATGAATTTCAGCACCATTTTTTCCAGATCTGAGAAGATAGAAAGTCTAAGGAAGACACATGTAAAAATACATTCAAAAACATACCTCCATGTTTAACATACAAATTACTATTTCTTTTTTTTTGCTTTCAAACTTTTATTTAATGAATATAAATTTCCAAAGTACAGCTTATGGATTACAATGGCTTCCCCCCCATAACGTCCCTCACACCTGCAACCCTCCCCTTATCCACTCCCTCTCCCCTTCCATTCACATCAAGATTCATTTTCGATTCTCTTTATATACAGAAGATCAGTTTAGCATACATTAAGTAAAGATCTCAACAGTTTGCTCCCACACAGAAACATAAAGTGAAAAATACTGTTTGAGTACTAGATATAGCATTAAATCTCAATGTACAGCACACTAAGGACAAAGATCCTACATGAGGAGTAAGTGCACAGTGACTCCTGTTGTTGACTTAACAAATTGACACTCTTGTTTATGGCCTCAGTAATCACCCTAAGCTCTTGTCATGAGCTGCCAAGGCTACGGAGGCCCCCTGAGTTCACTGACTCTGATCATATTTAGACAAGGCCATGGTCAAAGTGGAAGTTCTCTCCTCCCTTCAGAGAAAGGTACCTCTTTCTTTGATGACCCGTTCTTTCCACTGGGATCTCACTCGCGGAGATCTTTCATTTAGGGTTTTTTTTCTCCACAAGAGTGTCTTGGCTTTCCATGCCTGAAATACTCTCATGGGCTTTTCAGCCAGATCCGCATGCCTTAAGGGCTGATTCTCAGGCCAGAGTGCTGCTTAGGACATCTGCCATTCTATGGGTCTGCTGTGTATCTCACTTCCCATGTTGGATCATTCTCTCCCTTTTTGATTCTATCAGCTAGTATTTGCAGACACTATTCTTGTTTATGTGATCCCTTTGGTTCTCAGTCCTATCATTATGATCAACTGTGAACAGAAATTGATCACTGGGACTAGTGAGATGGCATTGGTACATGCCACCTTGATGGGATTGAATTGGAATCCCCTGGTATGTTTCTAACTATACCGTTTTTCCGTTTCTTGGTATCCTCTTCTATTTCTTTCTTTAAGGTTTTGTAATTTCCATCGTAGAGATCCTTAACATCCTTGGTTAAATTTATTCCAAGGTTTTTGGTTGTTTTTGTAGCTATTGTGAATGGGATTGATCTTAGAAGTTCTTCCTCAGCGGGGGGCATTGCCTGTGTATACAAAGGCTGTTGATTTTTGTGCATTGATTTTATATCCTGCTACTTTGCCAAAATCTTCCATGAGTTCCTATAGTCTCTTAGTAGAGTTCTTTGGGTCCCCTAAATAAAGAATCATATCATCTGCAAAGAAGGATAGTTTGAGTTCTTCCTTCCCAATTTGCATCCCTTTAATTTCTTTTTCTTGCCTAATAGCTTTGGCTAGAACTTCCAGAACTATATTGAATAGCAGTGGTGAGAGTGGGCATCCCTGTCTGGTAGCAGATCTCAGTGGAAATGCTTCCAACTTTTCCCCATTCAATAGGATGTTGGCTGTGGGTTTTTCATAGATTGCTTTGATTGTATTGAGGAATGTTCCTTCCAAACCCAGTTTGCTAAGAGTTTTCATCATTAAAGGGTGTTGTATTTTATCAAATACTTTCACAGCATCTATTTAGATAATCATATGGTTTTTCTTCTGCAGTCTGTTAATGTGGTGTATCACATTGATTGTTTTGCGCACATTAAACCATCTCCGCGTACCAGGGATAAATCCCACTTGGTCTGGGTGGATGATCTTTCTAATGTGTTGTTGCATTCTATTGGCGAGAATTTTATTGAGGATTTTTGCATCTATGTTCATCAGGGATATTGGTCTGTAATTCTCTTTCAATGCTGCATCTTTTTCCAGCTTAGGAATTAAGGTGATGCTGGATTCATAAAAAGAATTTGGAGGGCTCCCTCTTTTTCGATTGTTCTGAATAGTTTGAGAAGAATTGGAGTCAGTTCTTCTTTAAATGTCTGGTAGAATTCAGCAGTGAATCCATCTGGTCCTGGGCTTTTCTTTGTTGGGAGGGCCTTTACTACTGTTTCAATTTCTGTCTCAGTTATGGGTCTGTCTAGGTTTTCTATGTGTTCCTGGTTCAATTTAGGTAGGTTGCATGTGTCCAGGAATCTATCCATTTCTGATAGGTTTCCCTGTTTGCTGGCATACAAGTCCTTGTAGTAATTTCTGATGATTCTTTTTATTTCTGTGGTGTCTGTTGTTACGTTTCCTTTTTCATCTGTGATTTTATTGATTTGGGTCTTTTCTTTTTTTAGTTAGTTGGGCCAATGGGGTGTCAATTTTGTTTATTTTTTCAAAAAACCAGCTCCTCATTTGGCTGATTTTTTGTAATTTTTTTTTTGATTCAGTCCTGTTGATTTCTTCTCTGATTTTAATTATTTCTCTTCTCCTACTACATTTGGTCTGGTTTGCTGTAGATTTTCTTGATCCTTGAGGTGAATTGAAAGCTCATCTATTTGGTGCCTTTCCAATTTCTTGATGTAGGCACCTACTGATATAAACTTTCCTCTTAACACTGCTTTTGCTGCATCCCATGAGTTTTGGTATGTTGTGCTGTTATTCTCATTTACTTCCAGAAAATTTTTAATTTCTCTTTTGATTTCTTATATGATCCAGTGTTCATTCAGGAGCATGTTGTTCAGTCTCCATGTGTTTGCTTATGCTCTAGGGATTCCTGAGTTGCTAATTTCCAACTTCATTCCTTTATGGTCTGAAAAGCTGCATGGTACGATTCTAATTCTTTTGAATTTGCTGAGACTTGCTTTATGGCCTAGTATGTGGTCAATGCTAGAGAAGGTTCCATGTACTGCTGAGAAGAATGTAAAATCTTTAGCTGTAGGATTGAAAGTTCTGTAGATATCTGTTAGATCCATTTGGGGTATAGTGTCATTTAAATCTACTGTCTCCTTGTTGATCTTCTGTCCTGTTGATCTGTCTATTTCTGAGAGTGGAGTATTGAAGTCCCCCAGTACTATTGTATTGGGGTCTAAGTCTCCCTTTAAGTCCCTTAACAAATCTTTTAAATAAACCGGTGCCCTGTAATTAGGTGCATATACATTGATAACTGTTATATCTTCCTGTTGAATTGATCCCTTAATCATAATGTTTATTGCAGCTCAATTCACAATAGCTAAGACCTGGAACCAACCCAAATGCCCATCAACAGTAGACTGGATAAAGAAATTATGGGACAAGTACTCTATCGAATACTATACAGCAGTCATAAAACAATGAAACCCAGTCATTTGCAACAATATGGAGGAATTTGGAAAACATCATGCTGAGTGAATTAAGCCAGTCCCAAAGGGACAAATATCATATGTTCTCCCTGATCGGCGACAACTAACTGAGCACCAAAGAAGGAAACTTGTTGAAGTGAAATGGGCACTATGAGAAACAGTGACTTGATCAGCTCTTGTCCTGATGGTTGATGTACAATGTAATACTTCATCCATTTTAGTATTTTATTTTTGTTCTAGTACCATTGGTTGAACTCTGTAATTAACACACAATTATTCTTAGGTGTTTAAATTTTAACTGAAAAGTGATCCCTGTTAGGAATTTGGAAAATATTATGCTGAGTGAAATAAGCCAATCCCAAAGGGACAAATACCACTTGTTCTCCTTGATAGGTGACAACTAACTGGGCACCAAAAAGGAAACCTGTTAAAGTGAAATGAACACTATGAGAAACAGTGACTTGATCAGCCCTCACCCTGACTGTTGATGAGCAGCTTGATATGTTATCCCTCTTAGTATTTTTTTTTGTTTGTTCTACTTAATACTTTTGGTTGAATACTGTAATCAATACACAATTCTTCTTAAGTGCTGAAACTTAACTGAAAAGTGATCACTGTTAAATATAAGAGTGGGAATAAGAGAGGGAAGAGATGTGCAATTCTGGACATGCTCAAGCTGACTTACCTCAAACGGTAGAGTTAGAAACATACCAAGAGATTCCAATTCAATCCCATCAAGGTGGCATGTACCAATGCCATCTCACTAGTCCCAGTGATCAATTTCTGTTCACAGTTGATCATAATGATAGGACTGAGAACCAAAGGGATCACATAAACAAGAATAGTGTCTGCAAATACTAGCTGATAGAATCAAAAAGGGAGAGAATGATCCAACATGGGAAGTGAGATACACAGCAGACCCATAGAATGGCAGATGTCCTAAGCAGCACTCTGGCCTGAGAATCAGCCCTTAAGGCATGCGGATCTGGCTGAAAAGCCCATGAGAGTATTTCAGGCATGGAAAGCCAAGACACTCTAAAAAAAACAAACAAACAAACAAACAAACACCAAAACCCTAAATGAAAGATCTCTGCGAGTGAGATCCCAGTGGAAAGAACGGGTCATCAAAGAAGGAGGTACCTTTCTCTGAAGGGAGGAGAGAACTTCCACTTTGACCATGGCCTTGTCTAAATATGATCAGAGTCGGTGAACTCAAAAGGCTTCCATAGCCTTGGCAGCTCATGACAAGAATCTAGGGTGATTACTGATGCCATAAACAAGAGTGTCAATTTGTTAAGTCAACAACAGGAGTCACTGTGCACTTACTCCTCATGTAGGATTTCTGTCCTTAGTGTGCTGTACATTGAGATTTAATGCTATATCTAGTACTCAAACAGTATTTTTCACTTTATGTTTCTGTGTGGGAGCAAACTGTTGAAATCTTTACTTAATGTATGCTAAACTGATCTTCTGTATATAAAGAGAATCAAAAATGAATCTTGATGTGAATGGAAGGGGAGAGGGAGTGGATAAGGGGAGGGTTGCGGGTGTGAGGGACGTTATGGGGGGGAAGCCATTGTAATCCATAAGCTGTACTTTGGAAATTTATATTCATTAAATAAAAGTTAAAAACAAAAGAAATATACTTCAACTGCCAAAAAAAAAAAAAAAAAAGAATTAACATCACTGAATGTGGAGAACCAGCTGAGATCCCAGTGGATGCAACTGGCAGTAAGTAGTAAGACCTATGAAAGATCCTTTTCTGAAAGAGATGGAAGGGATGGAAGGGATGAACTTGTACTACCAAAGATTTTATAGCTGAATACTCATTTTTTTAAGATTTATTTATTTATTTGAAAGTCAGAGTTACAAAGAGAGAGAAGGAGAGGCAGAGAGAGAGAGAGAGAGAGAGGTTTTTGTTTTTTTGTTTTTTTTTTTTTTTTTTTTACTACACAGTCACTTAATCCTCAAAATGAGTTTACCGCTGACAACCACATAAGCTCCCTTACTCACGCTCCTTTTTTTTTTTTTTTTTTTTTTTTTTTTTTTTGACAGGCAGAGTGGACAGTGAGAGAGAGAGAGAGACAGAGAGAAATGTCTTCCTTTACCTTTGGTTCACCCTCCAGTGGCTGCTGCAGCCTGAGAGCTGCGGCCAGTGCACTGCGCTGATCTGAAGCCAGGAGCCAGGTGCTTCTCCCATTCTCCCGTGCAAGGACTTGGGCCACCCACCACTGCACTCCCTGGCCACAGCAGAGTGCTGGCCTGGAAAAGGGGCAACCGGGACAGAATCCGGTTCCCCAACTGGGACTAGAACCCAGTGTGCCGGCGCCGCAAGGCGGAGGATTAGCCTAGTGAGCCATGGCGCTGGCCAATAGCTGAATATTCATTTAAAAAGAACTGGTTTGGGGCCTGAGCTGTGGAATAGCTGGTAAGGCTGCCACCTGTTGTGAAGGCATTCCGTATGGACACCAGATCCAGTCCTGGCTGCCTACTTCCTGCCCAGCTCTCTGCTGTGGCCTGGGAAGGCAGTGGAAGATGGCCCAAATGCTTGGACCCCTGCAGCCCTGTGGGGAACGCAAAAGAAGTCCCTGGCTCCTGGCTTCTGATTGGCGCAGCTCCGGCTGTTGTGGCCAATTTGGGAGTGAAACAACAGATGGAAGACTTCAATTTCTCTCTCTCTCTTACTCTCTCTGTCTCTCTCTGTCTCTCTCTGCCTCTCCTTCTCTCTCCGCGTAACTCTGATTTTCAAATATATAAAATAAATCTTAAAAAAAAAAAAACAAAAGAACTGGTGCAGGAATAAGTTAAATCAAACCAAATGAGGCAATAAGCCACTCATAGAGCTTGAAGCATTGTACAAATTGTCCATGTTTTCCTAAACCTGTCTGAACACACACACACATAATCTCACAAATCAAATTGTAAAAACTAAGAAAAGCTTAGTTATGACAACCACATTTGTTTGACTCTTGATTCCAGCTAACTGGAAAAATATGGTTTTGGAACAACTGGGAGAGTTTATACATGGATTAAGTATAGAATGATGTTAAGCTATATTATTATTGTTGTTATGCATAATTTTGGTTTGACTGCTTACCCAAATTTTCATGAATGCTTGTACTTTTTTATGAATCATTGACTTAATTTTCTTAATAAGTGAACTGATACAGAATTAGAGGAACTTTAAATATGGTTATGTTTGAGATGACACAGATTTATAGGATTAGAAGTTAGTGACTCACTGTTTTTACAAATGCCCTCCTCTATCAGAACATGAGTTCTCCAGGTAGTCTTGTTTTCTGGGCTGCACAGAGGAATACTTGGAGAGAAAACATAGTTGGATCATGGAGAAATTAGTGACTCAATGGTGAGAGTATTATGCTGTTTCCTTGAGTATTCAGGAGAACTGAAATGTTTAGCGTAACATGGATAAACATGATTTTATCATCCCAGTTTATTCCTGAAAACCTGAAATTCTTTATTTATAATTTATTATGATAATATAATGCAAAAACACTCTATTGTACTCATTTTGTATTTCATTAATGACCAAATTCAAAGATAATTTTAGAGAAAAAAGACATAATCAAACAGATTCCCTTCTTTTTCAGCCATAGCTAAAATCATCGTGAAGTATCCATGGTGTATTTTACAAAGGATTCAGAAAGCACAGGACATTACCAGCTACTGCACAACTGTTGAGATACATTTAAAAGTGACCGTCCGTCTGACAATAGCTTGCACTTAGTCTTCCCTTTGCACAAATCTCAACACTGTTTCCTCATTTACTTTTGTAACTCACCTCCTTGTTGCCTTGCTTAATCTTCCTCCTTAAAATGACATCTCCAGTTATATTTTTAAGCACTTATCATTATTGGGGGATAATACTAATAATAATACTTCTATCATTTGCAATCTAATTTCCCATATTTTTGGCAGTTTTGGCTCTTTTTCCACTTATGAAAGGGGTCATATTTATCATTAAATAAATATTTATAGTACCCTTTGTGTTAGTTTGTGACCCAGGATCTTGGGACATATCAGTGAACAAAAAATAAAGAATTGCTGCTTTCCAAGAAGGTTTATTCTGACAGAGGAAACAAACATTTGATATATGCAATAAATAAGAATTTTGTTTCTCTTTTTTATTTGTTTGCAGATCAGAGTTACAGAGAAAGGGGGAGACACACAGAGAGAAATAGATATTCCAATGCTGGTTTATTCTCCACATGGCTACAACAGTCAAGACTAGGACTAAAATCAGGGGACAGGAACGTCTTCCAGGTTTTCCACCTGAGTGGTAGAGGCCTAAACACTTGAGCCATCTTACTATGCTTTTTACAGGCCATTTGTAGGGAGCTGGATCAAAAGTGAAGTAGCCAAGACACAAACCCACACCCGTATGGGTTGATGGCATTGCGAGTAACAGCATTACCAGCTATACCACAACACCAGCCCCATAATCAGTTTAAAATAGAGCCTAACCGGGGCTGCTGTTGTGCAGTAGCAGGTGGGGCTGCTGCCTGCAGTGCCAGCATCCCATGTGGGCATCAGTTAAAGTCCTGGCTGCCCCACTTCTGATCCAGCTCTCCGCTATGGCTTGGGAAAGCAGTAGAAGATGGCCCAAGTCCTTGGGGCCCTGCACCTGTGTGAAGGACCCAGAGGAATCTCCTGGCTCCTGGCTTCAGATCAGAGCACCTCTATCCGTTTTGAGGCCAACTGGGGAGTGAGCCAGCAGTGGAAGACCTCTCCCTTTCTCTCTGCCTCTCCTTCTCTCTCTGTGTAACTCTGACTTTTGAATAAAGAAATGAATATTTTTTAAAATAGGGCTTAACTATTGTAAGCACTTCAGATATTAAAATTTGATTTTAGGGTAATCCTTCCAGAATAATGGTGGTTCATGGAATATTTTACTGAAAAGAAGCATTTGAACAGAAACTTAAGGGAAATACTTCCAGGCCAAGGAAACACTGAAAGAGAAGACCATGAGGAGACTGCGAAGGAAGAGTAATAGATAGGACAGAGATTTACTGGGAACTATGTCATGTATGTTTACCTTTGTAAATATTTCTGCTTTAGCTTTCAATGATTTATAAAGAACTGGATGATTAATATCCACTCTCCTCCAACATGACAAGTGCATTGTAGTGTCTAATCATAGTCACTCAATCAATGTTTGATGATAATTATTCTGATAATTACATATATCTTTGTATTTATGGAAGGGTATGGGAGTAAGCAGATGACTGGGGAAGGTGACTTTAAAATACAATATTTAACATGAAATACCCCTCATGGTGCTATAATTTTTCAACTAGTTTTCCAGTATAAAAGAATTACATCAGATAAAGATGATTAATTTTAATTGTTTGTTTTGTGACCTCAAGAGAACTGGGTGAGGGTCTCTTGGGTTCATGTCTCCAAGGTTGTAACAATACATATAAGAATGCATCTATCAACCCCAGGTAGGAAAGGTCCCACATTTACCATCAGCAGGTTTGTAATAAGATTCTAAATTCAGATTTTTATTCATTTCAATCTTGAAAACAACTTAGGAGGAAGGAAATTTACCCTTTATATCCTGACTGTTCTTGGGAAATATTAGTGAAGGCACAAAAACAGAAATTGAGCTTTCTGCAAAGTTTTGTGTTAGAGGGCGTAGTTGGTAGATCCTCAATAGCCCCGTGAAAAACAGATGGCTGGGGCCAGGGAAGAGAAGAGTTTTGTAAATTTGAGAAACGTGTATTGTCTTCTTTCTGTAAATCTTTGGAAGAGTAATCAAAGTAAAGTGGACAAGTATTTAACTGAAATAAAATAAACAAAGACTGAATGTACTAACAAATGAATAAATAAAAGCAGCCACCTTTGAGATTGCAAAACAAGAAAGACATATGGACCCTGACAGCAAAATAACAACCAAATCTGGGAACAAAAACCTAGGGGGACATATCATTAATTTTATTTCTTGAACTCAAAGAGTTAGAAACTTTTACCAGATATTTGATATACAGCCTTTGGGATATAAAAGTTGTTACATTAAATTTAACGTTGGTTTAAGTAACATTTAAAGTGCCTAAGATAGTTGAAAAAAAAAAAAAACGAAGAAAAATGTGATAATTAGAATGTATTGCTTTTTAAAAATTTGTATCAATTTACATGAACAGATTTCATGTACTTCATAGTTATGATTCTAAGAAGATAATCATACATACTTCTCTGAGCTTATCTTTAGTACTCAGATTCAAAAGAATAGAAACATAAAGGGATATGAGTGATTAGATCTTGCATGTGATATCTTTATTGATGGACTATCTTAAATCTACAGTTTCTGTTATATGCCTGGAGATAACATTAACAGAAGTAATAGAGAACGAAATTCCTGGTATGACTGGATCTGAGAGGTTCTGGGCACCAATAGAAAACAAAATGATTTTTTTCAGATAACTCTTTTATCATTAAGTATCTCCATAGCTCATGTTTTTAATCTTTCAGTTAATAATAGTGATGGAATAAATATTCCAGATATCTTGAAGGGACAGATGGAAAAGTGACAGAGACAGAGTGGTTAGGGAGAAAAAGGTTTTAATACTGAACCTTTACTGTCATTAGTTATTCCTGGTTGAGAAAATCTCCCGAACTCCTGTTCTTATGTGTTTGACACTCAGGGTGATTTCGGGTCATGAAGACTCTCATTGGTCTATTTCCTTGAGGTTAGAGTCTCTTGACTGTCCATTAACTGAAAGTCTGATTAGTAATACAGGAAGTATGGTAGTATCTCCTCCTGGAACAGGGAGCTGATTTTGATCTAGAGAGCCTGAAGCCTGACTATGGAGTCTGAGCAGATGTGTAGCTTGGGATTCATCTGCATATCGATGAGAAAGTTCAGGTTTTTTGGCTTCTGGTATGTCACTTCTAGAGTAAGGGAGTAAGCAACATTCTTTTTAGATCTGTTCTAATTTTATTATTTTTCCAATAAAGAGCAAAGGTTGAAATTCCCAGAACTAAGGAAGATAACTGCTGTAAAACACAAGTGAAGCTTACTTTGTATCAGATTTACTGCCTGAGACAGACAGGCAAAGATTAAGTTGCTATATGGAATTAATAAAGGCACAAACATTAGTGTTACAATCTTTCATTTATAAAGTAATTCTGTGAATATTTGAAGTAAAATTAAGTTGTACTGATTTTTTTTTTTGAAAGGCAGAGTTAGACAGTGAGAGAGAGAGACAGAGAGAAAGGTCTTCCTTTTCCATTGTTTCACCACCCAAATGGCCACCACGGCCAGCGCGCTGCGCTGATCCGAAGCCAGGAGCCAGATGCTTCCTCATGGTCTCCCATGCGGGGGCAGGGCCCAAGCACTTGGGCCATCCTCCACTGCCTTCCCGGGCCACAGCAGAGAGCTGGACTGGAAGAGGAGCAACTGGACAGAATCCGGTGCCCCGACGGGGATTAGAACCCAGAGTGCCAGCACCGCAGGCGGAGGATTAGCCTAGTGAGCCGCAACGCCGGCTGAAATTACTGATTCTATTGCTGATTAAAGTGTTGTGATCATATATCATGTTATGTTAGGCTTATGGTTCATGAATGACAACTTTAAATATTACATGAAGATTTGATTTAAAATTGCAATAAGTGATTTTATGTCAATTTCCAACATTTGTACAAAATTATAATTGAGAGCTTAAAATTTAATTCAATAATTGTTTTCTCCCAAGAGAAAATTTTACAATGATTATGACATTTTAAACGTGCCTCTTGTATGAAAAATACTAAGAGACAACTAGATTTCCTATTTCTTCACTCACTTTAATGTTTTTGTTTTCAGGACTAACTTCCAGAGCCACAATCAGAAACCATGTTAGTGCCAGTTAGAAATAAAAGTGGGGCCGCATTTATTCTCCTAGGCTTTTCAGAGTACCCAGAGCTGCAAGTCCCACTCTTCTTGGTTTTTATGACCATTTACAGTGTCACTGTTGTTGGGAATCTTGGGATGATGATGGTCATCAAAATTAACCCCAAGCTACACACTCCCATGTACTTTTTTCTCAGCCATCTCTCATTTGTGGATTTCTGCTATTCCTCAACTGTTGCACCCAAGATGTTGCTCAACCTGGTTGTCAATGACAGAAACATTTCATTTTGGGGGTGTATCCTGCAATTCTTTTTCTTCTGTACCTTTGTGGTAACAGAATCCTTTTTATTAGCAGTGATGGCTTATGACCGCTTTGTGGCCATTCGCAACCCTCTGCTCTACACAGTGGCCATGTCCCAGAAGCTCTGTGCCATGCTGGTTGTGGGGTCGTATGCATGGGGAATAGCATGCTCTCTGATACTTACATGCTCTGCTTTAAAATTAACTTTTCATGGTTTTAACATTATCAATCACTTCTTCTGTGAGTTCTCCTCTCTCCTCTCCTTGTCTTGCTCTGACACTTCCACCAACCAATTGCTACTGTTCATTTTCGCCACCTTCAATGAAATCAGCACACTCCTCATCATTCTCATGTCTTATGTGTTCATCGTTGTGACCATCCTCAAGATGCGTTCAGCCAGTGGACGCCGCAAAGCCTTCTCCACCTGTGCCTCCCACCTGACCGCCATCACCATCTTCCATGGCACCATCCTCTTCCTCTACTGTGTGCCCAACTCCAAGAACTCCAGACACACAGTCAAAGTGGCCTCAGTCTTTTACACAGTGGTGATCCCCATGTTGAATCCTCTGATCTACAGTCTGAGAAATAAGGATGTCAAAGACACCGTCAGTAAGATAATGGACATGAAAGTCTTTTCTTGTTGAGTATATTATTGTAGTGGATGTTATCCCTGACATCCACTATGATTACCCATATAAATATCTATAAAAATAATGTGTTTGGAAATGTTGATTTTAAAGATGTTTTTAAATCTAATAGAGTGAATGTTGAGCCACAGAATGGAAATGAACTTGGCTTCAAAAGGCTAAACTTAGTTTTGTCTCTCAGCAATCTTTCTCATGCTTAATATTTCATTTGTAAAATTGGGATAGCATGTTTTGGCTCAGAAACTGTGAAGATTTTTTTTTGAAAAATCACATACATATTATGTGAGAAACCTCATACAACTCAATTCCCCTTCCTTGTATGATATCAGAAATGGAGTACGTTCTCAATAAACATATGAATCTCTGTTATAAAAGTCCAAGTAGCAGTTAAGACATAATACTTACCTTCAAGAATGTGAAATCCAGTGTTGGTGGGATGGTAATTGTGTATTGTGTAAAGCAGAAAAATATAGAGGTTTAGAGAGAAGAGAAAATAAATTCATTTAGAGGTGTCAGAGTGATGTCTTCATGTAAAAGATAATCTTTGAATTTGGCCTTGGAAAAAAGAATGTGTAGAGTTTTAGGAATCACTTTATAGTGAAGATGGACTTCTGGGAGAAAATAATGAGTAAAATTAAGGATGTAAAAATGTAATATTAACTCAAAGGTACAAGAAATATTTTATTAACTTATTGGGGTACAATGTGTGTGTGTGTGTGTGTGTGTGTATTATATGTGTATACAGGATACATGCCGTAAAGAGAAATATGAATAAGTTATGATCTATACCTTGAGCATGTCTTTGAAGGATCTTCAGTGTGCTGAATCTATAACAGACACAACCAAAGGTGTAGAAAATCTTATACTCAAAACCAAGTATGTTAGAAGCCTACTCACCCTGTTTTCATGCTATTTTCTGCCTATGAAGATGTCAAAAATAACAGTATTTTTTTTTTGACAGGCAGAGTAGATAGTAAGAGAGAGAGACGGAGAGAAAGGTCTTCCTTTTTGCTGTTGGTTCACCCTCCAATGAACGCTGATCCAAAGGCAGGAGCCAGATGCTTCTCCTGGTCTCCCATGGGGTGCAGGGCCCAAGCACTTAGGCCATCTTCCACTGCTTTCCTGGGCCACGGCAGAGAGCTGGCCTGGAAGGGGGGCAACCAGGACAGAATCTGGCGCCCCGACCGGGACTAGAACCCGGTGTGCCAGCGCTGCAAGGTGGAGGATTAGCCTAGTGAGCCGCAGCGCTGGCCAACAAATAACAGTATTTTAACACTGTTTTTTTTTTTTTTTTTCTGGCCACAGACATAATATTTGAATCAGTATCTGAAATTGCACTCACTTTAAAAAAATTTTTTTGGACTGTTTAAGTAGTGAAAACTTATTATCTACATAAATTTATTCAAAATAAGAAGAAAATGAGACCTAGTTAACATGATGGATCCAACATTCAAGATCTCCCTTATCTTAATAATATATTTTTACTAGAACAACTTGAACATCTTCTCCATTCAAATCAAACAAAATAAATATCCTGTAAAAAATAATTTCTCATGTGTATTAATAGGCAGAATTTCATAGGGACTCAAAAAGTTATTTGAAATGTTCATAATTTGAGCTTATAATAATTATTTAAATATTTCATATACATTATTAATTGAAGAGTAAATAAATAGTAGTGCTGCACATACAAGATAAAGGTAAGAAAGAGTGTTTTACATGGTGAAGTAATGTTTTCTTGTTGTATTGACTTCTTTCCCTCCAACTAGTTAACTTAATCTTTCACACACATCTGACACTCATGCATTTTCTTGTTTTGTTTAAAATTAGGAAATGATTTATGTTAGTTTAAAATTGAATCAACAATTGGTAGTTCTTTATATAAAATTTTCACTTACTTCTACTTTGCTTAGATTAAGGATAGTCACATTCAGAGGTGGAAATAACACAAACTCATTAACTTTTATCTGAGCAACCCAAGGGTCATACATTTAAGTAATCTGATACAAGTTGTAAAACCAACTGTTGGCAGATTTAAGACCATCTTTTAAGACCCCAGCCACATGAGCAATCACATATTTCACTAAGTAGTGACATACAGTCTTGTATTCTTTTGTTACAATTCCTTATGCTTCAGATTCTATGTCCTAATCTGATGACTTCTATGTAGTATAGAACTTATATTCACATTTTATACCACTTGCTTCCTAATTTGAAAGGTAAATAACCAAGAATTTAGATTTTTAGGTTGACTTTTACAACATTTTTTCCAGAAGTTTAAATAACAAAAGATGCAATTTTCATGCATACAAATTAATTTTCATTTAAAATACATAAATAAGAATATTTTTAAAGATTTATTTTATTTATTTGAAAGACAGAATTACAGAGAGAGATAGAGCCAGAGAGAAAGAGGTCTTCCGTCTGCTGGTTTACTCCTCAAATAGTCGCAAGGGCTGGAGATGAGTTGATCCAAAACCAGGATCCAGGAGCTTCAGATTTACAGAGAGAGAGAAGGAGAGGCAGAAAGAGAGAGGGAGAGAGGTCTTACAACTGCAGGTTCACTCTCCAATAGGCCACAATGGTCGGAGCTGTGCCAACCTGAAGGCAGGAGCCAAGAGCTTTCTCCAGATCTCCCACGTGGGTGCAGGGGCCAAGGACTTGGGCCATCTTCTACTGCATTTCCAGACCATAGTTGAGAGCTGGATTGGAAGTGGAACAGCTGGGACTTGAACTGGTAACCATATGGGATGCCTACAGGCCAGGGCTTTAACTTGCTTTGCCATAAAACCAGCCGATAAGAACTTTTAAATAGTAGTATTTTCATTTTTCCTGCTCTTGAATTAATTTCTGTTCCAATTCCCAAACAACGTTATAGCTTTATTAATTAGGTTTATACATTTTATTTCTTGAGATCATATTGAACACTTATTTATTGTAGGGTTATTCTTACAATAATAAAGTAAACTGAAAGTAGATTTTAGTAAAAATTAAGAGTGAGAATGGGAGAGGGAGGAGGAAGCAGGGCTGGAGCATGAGAAGGAGGGAGGGTAGGGTGGGAAGTATTACTATGTTCCTAAATCTGTATGTATAAAATACATGAAACCTGTATGACTTAGCTGATATTTAAAAATATAGTGACCATACATTAAGTGGTTGTTGCTTTTAATCAACAGGTTCTGTAGTGGCTTGCTATTCCATAACTGAGAGTCACTTCCCAAATTCTGGAAAACTATCACGGCTGCCACGCTGCGCTGATCCAAAGCAAGGAGCCAGGTGCTTCCTCCTGGTCTCCCATGTGGGTGCAGGGCCCAAGGACCTGGGCCATCCTCCACTGCACTCCCGGGCCACAGCAGAGAGCACTGGAAGAGGAGCAACCCGGACAGAACCGGCGACCCAACCAGGACTAGAACCTGGAGTGCCAGCACCGCAGGTGGAGGATTAGCCTAGTGAGCCATAGCGCTGGCCAGGTTGTTGCTTTTAACCAATAGCTTTTGTAGTAGCTTGCTATTCAATGATTGAGAGTCACTTTCTCAAATTCTGGAAAAACTATCACAATGATTTTCCTAAATGTTATCATACTCTAACAAGAGATATTTTTTAATCTTCAACTTTAAAGTTCTTTTTTGGCTGCCTCACAATTAAAAAGTACCATAAATCTAAGTTGGTTTTTCCCTAATTTTTATAAGTAGATTACTTTTACTGTGTTAAATGGCTTAAATACATTTATCAAAAATTTGAAATAGTTACATTGCTTAATTTATGGATAATGGTCATGAAATAGATTTGAATCAAAATTTTTTAAAGATTTATTTATTTATTTTGTAAGAGTTACAAAGAAGGAGGGGCAGAGATAGAGAGAAAGAAGTCTTCCATCTGCTGGTCACTCTCCTAATGGCTGCAATGACCAGGGCTGGGACAGACTGAGCCAGGAGTCAAGAGATTCAGTTGGATCTCCCACATGAATGCAAGGGCCCAAACACTTGGGCCATCTTCTGTTGCTTTCCCAGGAGCATTAGCAGGGAGCTGAATGGAGGTGTAGCACCTTGAACTGGAACTGGCTCCGCTATGGGATGTCAGCACTGCAGGTGGTGGCTTAACCCACTGTGCCACAGTGCTGCCCCTCTAATCAATTTTTAGAATTTAAATCAGCTTTTAAGACATCTTCCAAGATAAGCAGAACGCGGACATCACTGATATGATGTTCTTCCTGCATGCATGTTGGCTGTGTGGCCATGAGTTCTCTCTTTTGAGAGGAATGCATATCTGAGAACAGTTCGAGGCTGTACATAGAACAACAACAATAAGTATTAATAGATATTTTCATCAAAGTGCAATATAGCTCATTTTAAAACATTCTCCATTGGCTAAAGTCATTGTTTTCCATGTAAAGAAATTTACACACACCAGAGAGAAACAAGAAGTCAGACTACAGGCTTGAAGTATTTTGATCAGGGAGAACTCAAGCCTCAAGGGGAACAACTTTCCTGTAACACTTGGTTTTAGGTTTTAGGTTTTGTTTTTCTAATCAGGGTTATTTGCATAGTAAGGAGGGAGAAACCCCTTGTTGTTGAATATTGAGAGAGAAGGGGTTGTGAAATGATCAATATTCAACAGCAAGGGGTTTCTCCTACCTCACTGTGCAGATAACCCTGATTAGAAAAACAAAAGTGAATGCCTGAAACCTAAAACCAAGAAGCCTGAGGCCAGCAACCTCTGGGTCTTCCACATGCTGGAGCCAAACACTAGGACCATCTCCAGTTGCTTTCCCAGGCACATCAACAGGGAGCTGGATGGGAAGTGGAGAACCCTGGATTCAAATCAGTACCCTTGTGGGATGCTGGCATTACAGCTGGCAGCTTAACTCTCTATGCCACCAAGGTGGTTGCATGTATGGCTTTTTTGTACCAAGGAATTTGTGTGTGACTGGGTGGTTTACGCATGTGTGAGCTTTGGTCACCACATTTATGATGAATGGACCATGCTGATCCACATATTTTATAAAGATGCAATGTATTAATAACTGCACTTAGAATAATAACTTGTACTTGGTTAGCACTGTGCAAATGTAAGCAGCTTTTATTACTTTTAGTAAATGGGGTTCATCATCCTCACTTCTTTCTGATATTTCTGGGATAGCTTTAGCCCTCATGCCCTCCACAAAGAATCTGTAACAGAGTGTATAGTAAGTCCTGTTTTTCTGTTTCCTATGGCGATGTGAGTACTGGCTCACAGAAGCGAGGCTGGAATGCAGCATGCAATACTCTGCGGTGCATCATGGACTCCAGATGGAACCACGCACAATGATAATAAGGGTCTCAAGCTGGAGAGTTTTCACCCTGTGCTTGTATTCCATCGTGATCAATAATTGACTCCCAAGACAGTGTGGTTTCCTTGATATCCCACAGAGATAAGTGGTTACTCTGGGAGCTTGTTGAGCAAACCCCCCAAGAATACACACAGGAACATAAAGCCTTAAACATCTTCCATCACAGCATCTCAGAAATAGTAGAAACCGCTGTTTCCCGTAGGGTGGTTGTCCCACACTTTGTGTTTTTTTTTTTTTTTTTTTTTTGACAGGCAGAGTGGACTGTGTGTGAGAGAGAGAGAGAGAGAGGTCTTCCTTTGCCGTTGGTTCATTCTCCAATGGCCGCCGTGGCCAGCGCACCGCGCTGATCCAATGGCAGAAGCCAGGTACTTATCCTGGTCTCCCATGGGGTGCAGGGCCCAAGGACTTGGGCCATCCTCCACTGCACTTCCCTGGCCACAGCAGAGAGCTGGCCTGGAAGAGCAGCAATTAGGAATAGACTTGAACGATATTTTTTGGAAACAGGAATGCTGTTCTTAAGTTTATCATGGGGACATTTATTCTATGTAGAAGGAGGAATTGTGTTAGTGGGGAGACTTGTTTTTAAATCTCTGTTTTCTTTCCTAATTAAAGAATATTTTGAGAATACCATGACTTGAATAGAAATTGCAACAATTTAATCTGCAGAACCAAATGGTAGCAATAGCTATTTGTATGAGAGGGAAATCAGTGTGAACAAATTGGAATGAAGGATCATTTTCTGTCTCCTTCCCCTTTCCCCTTATCTCTTCCATGAAACATGGTAACCACTGCATGAAGATCTTACTGAGAGTCACCAGGATGACTTGGGTGGTCGTAAAAGGGTGGCAGAACCGTCTCTGAAGGAACAGGGATATGTGAACTCCCTCTGAAAACACAGAGCTAAGGCGTTAATCTGCTTTGTGCAGAGGACTTTGAAATGTCTCTTTATGGTAAGTTTCTGAACTATGGTGCTAATGGCATTTTAGTCCACGTAATGTTTTGTTGTGTGTGTTGAAGCTCGTCATGCAGCCTGCCATGTGCATTTAGAGCATTTGGTAGCATCCAGATGAGATGTCAGTCACACTTTTTCTTTGTTATGACAATAGAAATGTCCTGTTGCCTTTGGGATCACACTTATTCCTTGGAAGAAAGGAGTGTTCTGTGCAGAATCCACAGACTGAAAACAAGAGAGTTTTCAGAACTGCATACCATTTATAAACCGTCAAAAGATAAATAGCTTACTTTTCCTGGCCATTTGGAAAGAGAACATATTGTAATTATAGCTATTATTTTTTTTCAAAGTATGATGTGTTAACGTATATATCATGCAATGATAAAATATGTATCATCGATCACCTTTGAAGGTTATCCGTGGGGAAAATAGCTTGTTCTGTTAGTCTCTAGTCCAGATTATTTTTCCTCCAGACATGCTTGACTGGTGCCCCTAGACTCATGGATGTGTCTATGAAGGGCCAGAGACAGAGAGTGAATGAGAGTTTCTCATTCTCCTCTTGTACTTGCTATGTGTCCAGGTCTTGAATATGTGTGTCTTTGATTTTGAAAAAAATAAATAAAAAAAGTCTCATTCTCTTTTCCTACTCTACTCCATGATACTTTTATTCTGTGAGAATTCAGGTAAATTTATAGATTACATTTTAGAAAATAATGGGAATGCTTTGATGATTAAATTATATACAATGCTTTTTGTTGTGCATATAATGTACCTGTACAATATGGCCTACTTTTTCTAGATTTTCTACCACGATCATTTTTTCTGCCATTAAACATAAAAATTATTATTTTAATAGATGCTTAGTTCCTAGCATGTATTTCTGTATATTTAAATGCAGAGCTCATTTTTGAGTGTTAAAGTCACAAATAATGTTTCAATGCTGCAGTGGACATTTTTAAATAATTTCTTAAGAATTTCTTAATCAATTATTTAAAAGGATTAATAGCCATAAACTGATTCACCTAATAAACACCCATGGTTATGTGAAGTTTGTGTGTAGGAATATACAAACCATGAGTGATCTGAAAATAAGTCATACTAAAGAGTATAATTTACAAAATATTTATGTCAATTTGATGGAATAAAATTGTTATTATTGAGTATAAAATTTATTTTCTTCGACTAAAATATTTCAATAAAATATAAACATTGTGGGTTAATAATCCCAATTTTATATATATATATATATATATATATTTTGACAGGCAGAGTGGACAGTGAGAGAGAGAGACAGAGAGAAAGGTCTTCCTTTTGCTGTTGGTTCAGCCTCCAATGGCTGCCGCGGCTGGTGCGCTGCGGCCAGCACACTGCGCTGATCCAAAGGCAGGAGCCAGGTGCTTCTCCTGGTCTCCCATGTGGGTGCAGGGCCCAAGCACTTGGGCCATCCTCCCCTGCCTTCCCGGGCCACAGCAGAGAGCTGGCCTGGAAGAGGGGCAACAGGGAAAGAATCCGGTGTCCCGATCGGGACTAGAACCCGGTGTGCCGGCGCCGCTAGGTGGAGGATTAGCCTATTGAGCCACGGCGCCTGCCCAATTATATTTTTATCACTTTAGGGGAAAATTCATGGTAAGGTAATAGATGTGTTAAAATTATTTTCCTTTTTAAAAATATTTATTTATTTATCTGAAAGTCAGAGTTACAGAGAAAGAGAGGGAGAGACAGAGAGAGAGAAAGATATTCTACCAGATGGTTCACTTCCCAATTGGTGACAGTGCCAGAGCTGGGGTGATCTGCTGCCAGGAGACAGGAGTTTCTTCTGAGTCTCCCAGATGGATGGCAGAGGCCCAAGGACTTGGATCATTTTCTGGTGCTTTCCCGGGCAAATTAGCAGGGACTTTAATTGGAAGTGGAGTGGCTAGGACAGAAACCAGAGCCCATAAATCATCCTGGCACAAGTAGAAGCTTAACCCGGTATGCCACAGCACCAACCCTAAAATTATTTTTTAGGTACTAAATACTTGGAGTATTGCTTAAAGAGTCTGCCAGGGAAAAAAGATTTGAATTTTACACAGGAAGAAGGCTAATCAAATTATTCTTTGATCTCTCTAATATGGAATAATGTTAGGCTTTAAATTTTAAATAAATTAATTGAATAATTATATATTTTTACTTTCTTTGCCAAAGACTAGTTGGTTTTAGATGTATGGATTGATTTCTGGCAATTTTATTGTATCCCATTGGTATACATGTCTATTTCTATGCCAGTACCAGACTGTTTTGATTATAACTGTCCTATAGTATGTCTTGAAATCTGATATTGTGATGGCTCTGGCTTTGCTTGTGTTGTTTAAGATTGCTTTAGCTATTCAGGATCTCCTGTAACTCCATATGAATTTTCACATTTTTTTTTTCCAGATATGAGAGAACCATCATTGGTATTTTGATTGGGATCTTGTTGAATCTGTAAAGTACTTTCAGTAGTATGAACAGTTTGATGATATCAATACTCCCAGTCCACCAACATGGAAGATTTTTTACATTTTTTGTGTTGTTTTATATTTCTCCTTTCTTTCTTTCATCCTTCCTTCCTTCCTTTCTTCTTTATTTATCTTTAATTTTTTGTAATTTTCATGGTAGAGATCTTTCACGTAGTTGGTTAAGTTTATTCCAAGGTATTTAAATTTTTGTAGCTATTGTGAATGGGACTGATCTTACAAATTCTTTGTTAGTCATGTCATTGTCTATGTATACAAACGTTGTTGATTTTTGTGTGTTATTTTTATATTTTGCAACTTTACTAAGCTCTTGTATGTTCCAAAAGTCTCTTAGTTGAGCCTTCTGGTATGTGTGTATATATATATATATATATATATATATATATATATATATATATGAAATAGTTGGAAGCATTTCCACTAAGTTCTGGAACCAGACAAGGATGCCTACTTTGACCACTGTATATATATACAGAATCATATCATCTGCAAATAGGGATAATTTGACTTCCACCATTGAAACTTCTATCTCTTTCATTTTTTTTTCTTGCCTAATGGTTCTGGCTAAAACTTCAAGGAATATATTGAATACCAGTGTTGAAAGTGGGCATCCTTGTCTGGTTCCAGAACTTAGTGGAGATGCTTCCAACTAGTTCCCATTCAATATGATGCTGGCTGCCAATCCCTGGAGAAAGAATAGTCTGTTCAACAAATGGTGCTGGGAAAACTGGATCTCCACATAGAGAAGTATGACATAAGACCCCTACCTTATATTTTATACAAAAATCAACTCAAAATGGATCAATGATCTACATCAATGATCTGATATCACTAAGTTACTAGAAAGGAATGTTGGGGTAAACTCTGCAAGATATTGGCATAGGCAAATACTGCTTATAAAAGACCCCAGAAGCATAGGATATCGAAGCAACAATAGACAAATTAGGTTACATCAAGCTAATAAGCTGCTGGACAGTAAAGAAAGCACTCAACAGAGTTAATTAATAAGTATTTGAAAAAACGGGAGAAAATATTTGCAATCTATGCAACTGATAAAGGATTAATACCCAGAATCTGTTAATGAACAACTAAATACATTATCCCTCTTAGTAGTTTTTTTTTATCTGTTCTACTTAATATGACTGGTTTAGATCTGTAATTGATGCACAGTTATTCTTAAGTGTTGAAAATTAACTGAAATGTGATCCCTGTTGAACATGGTGGTGGGAATGGGAGAGGGAAGAGATGTATAATTTGGGACATGCTCAGGCTGACTTGCCCCAAGTGGTGGAGTTGGAAGCCTACCAGGGGATTCCAATTCAATCCCATCGAGGTGGCATGTATCAATGCCATCTCACTGTTCCAGGTGATCAGTTTCAGTTCACAGTTGGTCATGGTGAAGGGACTGGGAGTCAAAGGGAGCACATAGACAAGTCTAGTACCTGCTAACGCTAACTGATGGAGTAAATAAAGGGGAGAGTGATCCAACATGGGAAGTGAGATACACAGCAGACCCATAGAATGGCAGATGTCCTAAATAGCACTCTGGCCTCAGAATCAGCCCTAAAGGCATTCGGAGCTGGCTGAAAAGCTCATGAGAGTATTTCAGGCATGGAAAGCCAAGACACTCTGGCAAAAGATCTCTGCGAGTGAGATCCCAGTGGAAAGAACAGGTCATCAAAGAAGGAGGTACCTTTCTCTGAAGGGAGGAGAGAACCTCCACTTTGACTATGACCTTGTCTAAACAAGATAAGAGTCAGAGAACTCAGAGGGCTTCCATAGCCTTGGAAACTCATGACTGGAGCATAGGGAGATCACTGATGCCATAGACAGGAGTGTCAATTGGTAAAGTCAACAACAGGAGTCACTGTGCACTTACTCCTCATGTAGGATCTCTATCCTTAATGTGCTGTACATTGAGATTTAATGCTATAACGAGTACTCAAACAATATATTTCACTTTGTGTTTCTATGGGGGTGCAAACTGTTGAAATCCTTACTTAATGCATACTAAACTGATCCTCTGTAAAAAAAAAAAAAAAAAAATTATCAATTCCCAACTTGACTCTCACTGGGATTAAACATGACAATAGGTCTGCTCTGATTTCATCATCATTTAAAAAATCATCTATTATTTTTCACTTTATGTTTCTGTGTGGGAGCAAACTGTTGAAATCCTTACTTAATGCATACTAAGCTGATCTTCTGTATATTAAGATAATCGAAAATGAATCTTGATGTGAATGGAAGGGGAGAGGGAGTGGGAAAGGGGAGGGTTGTGGGTGGGAGGGACGGTATGGGGGGAAGCCATTGTAATCCATAAGTCGTACTTTGGAAATTTATATGCATTAAATAAAAGTTTAAAAAAAAAATACCCAGAATCTCTAGAGCTCAAGAAACTCAACAATCATAAAATTAAAAAAAAAAAAACTAGTTAAGAAATGGGCAAGACTTGAAAAGGCATTTTTCAAAGAAGAAATTCAAATAGTCAACACACACACACATAGATACAGAGCACAGGATCATTTGTCATCAGGGAAATGCAAGTAAAAACCAAAATGTGGTTCCACCTCATACACGTTTGAATGGACCTCACACAGAAATCAAAAAACAATACCTGTTGGTGAGGATGTGAGAAAAACGCTCCCAAATCTACTGTTGGTGGAAATGCTGGCTAGTACAGCCATTGTGGAAGACAATATGGAGTTTCCTCAGAAAGCTGAAAACAGATCTATCATATGACCCAACCATCACACTCTTAGGAATTACCCAAATGAAATGAAATCAGCATATGGAAGAGTTATCTGTACCTCCATGTTTAGTGAAGATCAATGCACAATAGCTAAGATATGGAATAAACCCAGATGCCCATCAAGTGCTGACTAAATTAATAAAATATACATATACAGTATGGAATATTATACAGCTGTAAAAAAGAAGGAAATACTGTCTTCCTCAACAAAGTGTATACAGCTGTAAATCATTATTCTTACTGAAATAATTCAGTCCCAAAAAACAAACCTCATATGTTTTGTCTGATCTCTGGTAACCAATAGGGTACCAGAATATAATGTATAGTTATTTCCTTTGCAGTGCTGCATAAAATTATTCCTGTGCTTAAACTGTTGAGAGGAAATGGCTTATACCCAAATTGAACTTAATCAATATCTTATAGCTGCACAGGGTATATTTAGATGTCACATTATCATTGGATATGTTTCACTGAAAGAAATCGTGAAAAACTATTTGACCAAAAAAAGTATATGAGTGAAATGATCATTTATTCACTCAATTATTGTTTGCAGTTGTTGTGTATATTCCCACTAACCTTGGGTTCTTTTGCTTTTTACTTGTTACATTTCCTATTCAGTGAAGTATTACACCTTTTTTGCTGTAATGCATCTTTAAAATGTTGTCTTAAAAACTAAAAAACGAAAAGAAGTTAGAAGGAAGGAGGGAGGAGAGTAGTTAGGAGAGGAATATCATTGTATTATTACTTGTATCTACAAACCATAGTGGACCTGCTAAATTAAAGTTAAAAAATTAAAAAGGAAACATTTGCTTAAGTTATAAATTGTGCTAAAGTTCTAAAGTTAAAAAGGATGCTTATCAGTTTTGCTAAAAATACAATCTTGTCAGACATTATTTTAAAACAGTACATATTTTTAAACATTAATGATTTTTCATGATCTCTGAATGAAACTCTGGGCTTTTTGGAAAATGAATGTAAAAGGTAAGTTTATCAAAAAAAATGACCCAAAATTTTGAGATAAAAGCATTGTTTTTTCATCATAGGCTTTTTCATGAAACTTTGCCACTCTTGTTCAATGTCTGCGTTTTGCCTATTTTTGTATTAAAAATAGCCTGTCTATATGCTAATAAAATTAACTAATTTACTTCTCCTTTTGTCTTATTTTAGGAGAAAGTCTAAACTAAATTTTAGATCATAAAATGGAGGATAAACTTTAGATTTCTATTGCAACTAACATACGAAGTGGGAACATGGTTGAGGAAAACTGCACTGCTGTGACAGAGTTCATTCTCTTGGGATTATCAGATGCTCCTGAGTTGAGAGTCTTTCTCTTCCTGGTGTTTCTTCTCATCTATGGAGTCACGGTTTTGGCCAACCTGGCCATGACTGCACTGATCCAAGCCAGCTCTCAGCTTCACACTCCCATGTACTTTTTTCTCAGCCATTTATCCTTCGTGGATTTCTGTTACTCCTCAACCGTTGTGCCGAAGATGCTGACAGATATCTTAAACAAGGACAAAACCATCTCCTTCTTGGGATGCATGGTGCAATTATATTTGTTTTCCACATGTATAATCACTGAGGTCTTCCTGCTGGCAGTGATGGCCTATGACCGCTTTGTGGCCATCTGTAGCCCCCTGCTGTACATGGTCATCATGTGTCAGAAGCTCTGTGTGGAGCTGGTTTCTGGCTGCTACCTCTGTGCATCAGTGTGTTCTCTGATCCATTTGTGCTTAGTTTTTAAGATCCCATCCTATAGGTCAAATGTGATTAATCACTTCTTCTGCGATCTACCCCCTCTCTTAAGTCTTGCTTGTGATGATGTCACTATGAATGAGATGCTTTTGTTCATTGTGGCCACATTCAATGAGTCTATTACTATTGTGGTCATCCTCACCTCCTATTTGTTCATTCTCATCACCATCCTGAGGATGCGCTCTGCAGAAGGAAGGCGCAAAGCCTTTTCCACCTGTGCCTCGCACCTCACAGCTATTGTTGTTTTCCATGGAACAATCCTCTCCATTTATTGCCAGCCCAGTTCAGGCAACAGTGAGGATATTGGCAAAGTGTCTGCTGTGTTCTACACAGTAGTGATTCCCATGCTGAACCCCTTGATCTACAGCCTGAGGAATAAGGATGTGAAAGAAGCTCTTAGGAAACTGGGGGGCTCCAGAATACGTCTTTAGGGAATGCTTTTTTTCTTTTCTTTATATATGTATTTATTTATTTATTTGATGTGAACAGTAATAAGCTCTAATTAAAGGGTGAATATTTTTATTCACTCTTCTTTTTGGATTTTTAATATGTAAGTGTAGATTTGAACACATTCCCAACTTTGAAGCCCATTTCGTTGCTTTTCTTCAACACATTGATACAAATGATAGTGCTATTCAAGCACACACATTTAGTTTCCTCTACAACACTCATGAGTCTCATGAAACACTCCAAAAGTAACACTTTATTTCAATATCTACTATAGAAACTATGATTCTCTTCAAAATAGAATTGCTGTTGTGTTGTAATCCAGATCACAGCGCAATCCAACAGTGTATGCCTAGAATGAGGATTTCATACACAAATGCAGTTTCTTACTTGTTTGTCTTTTTTGTTCCTTTATGTTTACTTATTTTATTTTCTCTGTATCAGATTTTGTAGTTGTTTTTGCAGTTTCCAGTGTTCTTTTAAATTTGGATCCTACATTGTTTGATAAATGGAGAATATTAATAATAGTGATACACACACAGGAGCTTTGAATAAATCCTAGAATATAACTATTTCCCACTTCATTCTGTCTCTCCTCTTCTGTCCTCATAGCTAATTCAGAACAGTTGTTGAAAACCAGCATTTCTGACTCATCTTCATTCTAACTCTATATTGTCATGGGTGAAGTGCTTACTGAAACTTGTAAGAGGATTTGTAGCATCTCTTCATCTTCCTTACATATGTTTTCTTGAAATGACCTCTCGTCCCCATTTTTCCATGTAAATAAACTGCATCCCTTCATTCAGTCCTCATTCACATGTACTACTAATGCTTTATTTGTAGTTCTGCTATTATTTATATCAGTTCATAAGTTTCATGCACTTTTGAAATGAAGCTTCTCTCCTTTGATGTATATAGTGTTGGAAAACTAACACATTTCAGTCTATGAAAACAAGAATGATGCTTTGATCTTGATTTTTAATTGGGTGAATATTACCTACTTCAACTCCAGTCATCCTCTATTTTAACAATGGTTAATATTGCTAACCTCATGGACTTTTTTTCAGATTAAATTTTCAAAATGTTTACGTACTCAGTGACACTGAGAAGATACTCTGTGTACAAATAAAGCCATGAGTGAAGAATTATTTAGTCATTTTTCTGGTTTACCATAAATGGAACATAACAAGTTCTCATTATTTTTCTTTTTTATTAAATGGGTGAATATGTAAGTACTGGTGAATTAATGATATGGAATTAATAAATGAGTTTAGAGCACTATAGGAGCTATTAAGAATTTGAATTGGCTCTGCATTGTCTGACAATATCATAAGATTTCTATCAATGGGGTCCACTTAAGAAAAAAAATGCCCAGAAGGATTTAATATAAGAAATGTTAGGTATTAGAGGACTGAAGGAATGTAGAGATTTATTAATTGAAGGACTGTTAACAGCAAGATGTAGCATGGCGTTTGATGTTGGTGATCAGTAGGAAAGAATCAGTCAGTCAGAACCTCAGAGTTAAGAAGACCCACTCCATTCAGCTGTCTTTAAACTGCTGGAGAAGACACACAGCTCTCAGTGTTTCTGTGCCTCTGAAACTAGGTCAGGATTTAACACTTTTCAGGTATTAGTGATATGCCTTCATAAATGCCAAAGGGGACCATGCCAGTGCTACTCCTACTTCTGAAGAAAACATCATAAGTAATTGAAAGATGGCATTAAATATTTTGTACCTGGATTCACAACAATGGAAAATTAAAAGTATAGCTATTCCCATGTTTTCCTTTATTTCCTTCTTTTTTTAACTTTTATTTAGTAGATATAAATTTCCAAAGTACAGTTTATGGATTACAATGGCTTTTCCCCCCCATAACTTTCCTCCCACCTGCAACCCTCCCATCTCCCGCTCCCTCTGCCATTCCATTCACATCAATATTCATTTTCAATTATCTTTATATACAGAAGATCGATTTAGAATATATTAAGTAAAGATTTAATCAGTTTGCCCCCACACAGAACACAAAGTGCAAAATACTGTTGGAGCACTAGTCATATCATTAATTCACATTGAACTACACATTAAGGACAGAGATCCTACATGAGGAGTAGGTGCACAGTGACTCCTGTTTTTGACTTAACAAATTGACACTCTTGTTTAAGGCATCAGCAAACTCCCCAGGCTCTAGTCATGAGTTGGCAATGCCATGGAACCCCCGTGAGCTCGCCAACATTGACCATATTTGGACAAGGCCATAGTCCTAATGGAAGTTCTCTCCTCCCTTCAGAGAAAGCTACATCCTTATTTGAAGGCCCATTCTTTCCACTGGGATTTCACTTGCAGAGATCTTTCATTTAGGTGTTTGTTTTCTCTTTTCTTTCTTTCTTTCTTTTTTTTTTTCTTTTTTCTTCTTTTTTTGCCAGAGTGTCTTGGCTTTCCATGCAAAAATACTCTCATGGGCTCTTCAGCCTGATCCGAATACCTTAAGGGCTGATTCTGAGGCCAGAGTGCTGTTTAGGACATCTGCCATTCTATGAGTCTGCTGTGACCCAGCTTCCCATGTTGGATCATTCTCTCCCTTTTTTATTCTATCAGTTAGTATTAGCAAACACTAGACTTGTTTATGTGATCTCTTTGACTATTAGACCTATCATTATGAACAATTGTGAACAGAAATTGATCACTTGGACTAGTGAGATGGCATTGGTACATGCAGACTTGATGGGATTGCATTGGAATCCCCTGGCACATTTCTAACTCCACCACTTGCAGCAAGTCAGCTTGAGCATGTCCCAAATTGTACATCCCCTCCCTCTCTTATTCCCACTCTTAAATTTAACAGAGATCACTTTTCAGTTAAATTTCAACACCTAAGAATAATTGTGTATTAATTACATAGCTCAACCAATAGTATTAAGTAGAACATAAAAAATACTAAAAGGGAAGAATTAAATTGTACATCAACAGTCAGGACAAGGGCTGATCAAGTCACTCTTTCTCATAGTGTCCATTTCACTTCAACAGGTTTCCTTTTTGATGCTCAGTTAGTGTCAGCGATCAGGGAGAACATATATTTGTTCCTTTGGGACTGGCTTTTTCACTCAGCATGATGTTTTCCAGATTCCTCCATGTTGTTGCAAATGACCCGGTTTCATTGTTTTTGACTGCTGTATAGTACTCTATAGAGTACATATCCATAATTTCTTTATCCAGTCTACTGTTGATGGACATTTGGGTTGATTCTATGTCTTAGCTATGATGAATTGAGCTGCAATAAGCATTAAGGTGCAGAAGGCTTTTTGTTTGCCAATTTAATTTCCTTTGGGTAAATTCCAAGGAGTGGGATGGCTGGGTTTTATGGTATCGTTATATTCAGGTTTCTGAGGAATCTCCAGACTGCCTTCCATAGTGGCTTAACCAGTTTGCATTCCCACCAACAGTGGGTTAGTGTCCCTTTTTCCCCACATCCTCTCCAGCATTTGTTGTTGGTAGATTTCTGAATGGAAGTCATTCTAACTGGGGTGAGGTGAAACCTCATTGTGGTTTTGATTTGCTTTTCCCTGCTGGCTAGTGCCTGAACATTTTTTCATGTGCCTCTTGGCCATTTGGATTTCCTCTTTTGAAAAATGTCTAATTTGGTCCTTGGCCCATCTCTTAAGTGGGTTGTTTGTTTTGATGTTGTGGAGTTTCTTGATCTCTTTGTAGATTCTGGTTATTAACCCTTTATCTGTTGCATAGTTTGCAAATATTTTTTCCCATTCTGTTGTTTGCCTCTTCACTTTCCTGGCTGTTTTTTTTTTTTTTTTTTTTGCAGTACAGAAACCTCTCAATATGATGCAATCCCAAATGTTAATTTTGGCTTTGAGTGCCTATGTTTCCGGGGTCTTTCCCAAAAAGTCTTTGCCGGTGCCAATGTATTTCAGGGTTTCTCCAACGTTCTCTAATAATTTTATGGTATCGGGTCATAGATTTAGGTCTTTAATCCATATTGAGTGGATTTTTGTGTAAGGTGAAAGGTAGGAGTCTTGCTACATACTTCTGCACATGGAAATCCAGTTTTACTAGCACCATTTATTGAACAGATTGTCCTTACTCCAGGGATTGGTTTTGGATCCTTGATCAAATCTAAGTTGGCTGCAGCTGATTGGATTGATTTCTGGTGTTTCTATTCTGTTCCATTGCTCTATCCATCTGTTTCTGTACCAGTACCATGCTGTTTTGATTACAACTGCCATGTAGTATGCCCTGAAATCTGGTATTGTGATGCCTCTGGCTTTGTTTTTGTTGTACAAGATTGTTTTAGCTATTCGAGGTCTCCTGCGTCTCCATATGAACTTCAGCATCATTTTTTCCAGATCTGAGAAGAATGTCTTTGGTATTTTGATTAGCGTTGCATTGAATCTATACATAGCTTTTGAGAGAATGGACATTTTGATGATATGGATTCTTCCAATCCATGAGCATGGAAGATTTTTCCATTTCTTGGTATCCTCTTCTATTTCTTTCTTTAAGGTTTAGTAATTCTCATCATAGAGAATTTTAACATCCTTGGTTAAGTTCATTCCAAGGTATTTGATTGGTTTTGTGGCTATTGTGAATGGGATTGATCTTAGAAGTTCTTCCTCTGCCATGGCATTGCCTGTGTATACAAAGGCTGTTGATTTTTGTGCATTGATTTTATATCCTGTTACTTTGTCAAACTCTTCTATGAGTTCCAATAGTCTTTTAGTAGAGTTCTTTGGATCCCCTAAGTAAAGAATGATATCATCTGCAAAGAGGGATAGTTTGATTTCTTCCTCCCTAATTTGTAACCCTTTAATTTCTTTTTCTTGCATAATGGCTCTGGCTAAAACTTCCAAACTATATTGAATAGCAGTGGTGAGAGTGGGCATCCCTGTCTGGACCAGATCTCAGTGGAAATGCTACCAAATTTTCCCCATTCAATAGGATGCTGGCTGTGGGTTTTTCCTAAATTGCTTTGATTATATTGAGAAATATTTCTTCTATACCCAGTTTGCTTAGGGTTTTCATCATGAAAGGGTGTTGAAATTTATCAAATGCTTTCTCTGCATCTATTGAGATAATCATATGGTTTTTCTTCTGCAGTCTGTTAATGTGGTGTATCACATTGATTGATTTGCGAACATTGAACCATCCCTGCATACCAGGGATAAATCCCACCTGGTCTGGGTGGATGATTTTTCTGATGTGTTGTTGTATTCTATTGGCGAGAATTTTATTGAGTATTTTGGTGTCTATGTTCAACAGGGATATTGGTCTGTAATTTTCTTTCAATGCTGCATCTTTTTCCAGCTTAGGGATTAAGGTGATGCTGGCTTCATAGAAAGAACTTGGGAGGATTCCCTCTTTTTTGATTGTTCTGAATAGTTTGAGAAGAATTGGAGTCAGTTCTTCTTTGAATGTCTGGTAGAATTCAGCAGTGAATCCATCTGTTCCTGGGCTTTTCTTTGTTGGGAGGGCCTTTATTACTGTTTCAATTTCTGTCTCAGTTATTGGTCTATTTAGGTTTTCTATGTATCCTGGTTCAATTTAGGTAGGCATATGTGTCCAGGAATCTATCCATTTCTAATAAATTTTCCTGTTTGCTGGCATACAAGTCCTTGTAGTAATTTCTGATGATTCTTTTTATTTCTGTGGTGTCTGCTGTTATGTTTCCTTTTTCATCTCTGATTTTATTGATTTGAGTCTTTTATCTTTTTTTTTAGTAAGTTGGGCCAATGTGGTGTCAATTTTGTTTATTTTTTCAAAAAACCAGCTCCTCGTTTGACTGATTATTTGTAATTTTTTTTTGGATTCAATCCTATTGATTTCTTCTCTGATTTTAATTATTTTTTCTTTTCCTACTACATTTGGTCTGGTTTTCTGTAGTTTTTCTAGATCCTTGAGATGCATTGAAAGCTCATTTATTTGGTGCTTTTTCAATTTCTTGATGTAGGCACCTATTGATGTAAATTTTCCTCTTAACACTGCTTTTGCTGTATCCCATTGTTTTGATATGTTGTGCTGTTGTCCTCATTTACTTCCAGAAAGTTTTTGATTTCTCTTTTGATTTCTTATATGATCCAGTGTTCATTCAGTAGCATGTGTTTGCATATTTTCTAGGGATTCCTGAGTTGCTAATTTCCAACTTCATTCCACTATGGTCTGAGAAGCTGCATCGTATGATTCTAATTCTTTTGAATCTTTGAGACTTGCTTTGTGGCCTAGTATGTGGTAAATCCTAGAGAAGGTTCCATGTACTGCTGAGAAGAATGTAAATTATTTATGTGTAGGATGAAAAATTCTTTAGATATCTGTTAGATCCTTTGTGCAATAGTGTCGTTTAAATCTACTGTCTCCTTGTTGATCTTCTGTTCTGTTGATCTGTCTATTTTTGAGAGTGGAGTATTGAAGTCCTCCAGTACTATTGTATTGGAATCTAAGTCTAAGTTTAAGTCCCTTAACATATCTTTTAAATAAACTGATGCCCTGTAATTAGGTACATATACATTGATAATCATTGTATCTTCCTATTGAATTGATCCTTTAATCATTATATAGTGCCCCTCTTTGTCTCTTTTAAGAGTTTTTGTGTTAAAGTTTATGTTGTCTGATATTAAGATGGTTATGCCTGCTCTTTTTTCATTTCTGTTGGCATGGTATATCTTTTTCCAACCTTTCACTTTCAGTCTGTATGCATCTTTGTTGGAAAGATGCATTTCCAACTTCATTTCACTATGGTCTGGGAAGCTGCAAATAAATGGGTTCTGTACCTTAATCCATTCAGCCATTCTGTGCCTTTTAACTGGAGAGTTGAGGCTATTAATACTCAATGTGACTATTGATAAGTAGTAACTTTGCCCTGTCATTTTCCCAGAGATATTTTCTAATATATGCTTTGAACTTCCTGTGATCTTTTGCTGTGAGGTTTCCTTCCTTTACCTTCTTTCATATTGATGACTGTGTTTCTGTGTTCTGTGTGTTACACATCTTTAAGCATCTTTTGCAGGGCTGGACGAGTGGCGACAAATTCTTTCAATTTCTGTTTGCTATGAAAGGTCTTTATTTCGCTTTCATTCACAAATGAGAGTTTTGTAGGATATAATATTCTGGGCTGGCAGTTTTTCTCTGTTAGTACCTGGGGTATGTCTCGCCATTCCCTCCTAGCCTGTAGGGTTTCTGATGAGAAGTCTGCTGTGAGTCTAATTGGAGATCCCCTGAGAGTAATCTGACGTTTCCCTCTTGCACATTTTAGAAACTTTTCTTTATGTTTCACTGTGTTGAGTTTGATTACAACTTGTCGTGGTGAGGATCTCTTTTGGTCATGTTTCCTAGAGGTTCTATGAGCTTCCTGTACTAGAATGTCTCTGTCCTTCTACAAACCCGGAAAGTTCTCTGCTAATATCTCACTAAAAAGGCCTTCTAATCCTTTCTCTCTCTCTCCAAGCCTTCAGGAATTACTAGAACCCAAATGTTGATTTTTTAAATAGTATCCTGTAGATTCCAAACAACACTTTTAGATGTCTAATTTCCTCTTCTTTTCTTTGGTTTGACTGTATACTTTCCTGTGCTCTGTCTTCTAAGTTTGATATTCTCTCTTCTGCTTCACTGACTGTTTTTAAGGCACTCTAATGTGTTTGTCATTTGAGCTATTGAGTTCTTCATTTCTTTTTTATTTCTCTTCACTTTCACACTTTCCTCTTCTAGTTTTTGCATTTCATTTTGATTCCTCCTTAAGATTTCATTTTCATGAGAGAAATTTTCTATCCTGTCCAGTAAGGATTCCTGTAGTTCAAGAATTTGTTTTTGAAAACTTCTAAATGTTCTTATCATATATTTTTTGGAATCCGTATCTTGCATTTCTTCTATCTCATCATTTTCATAATCTTGTTCATTTGGGGGTGTCATAATGTTTTCCTTGTTCTTGTTTCCTCGGTTTCTGTGTTTGTTGCTTGGCATTGTGTAGATATTCTTTGAATTCTTCTTCCCTCTCTGTGGTGTTTTTTTCTTGTTATACTAAGACTGTACTAAGTGGATTGTGGGCATTTAGAAAAGCCTAAGAGGCTTGAGATGGGTGTGGCCCGAGAGCTCTGCTTGGTTCTTCAGGGTTAAGGGTGTGCTAAAGGTGACATACTCAGGTTAGGCATGGTAAATCTCTCTCTCTCTCTATTTATTTATTTATTTATTTTGATTCAGAAGGGAAGTAATACCACACAGCTGAGTGGAATTGAAGGTAGTCAGTTTCTGATCTCTGGCTTCTGTTGCTATATCATCCATCTGCTTTTTCCCAAGGTCCACACAAAGAATCTGTTCTGCCCTCAGTGTGGGCTCAAATTCTCCTGCAGTCTCCCACCCAGTTGCCAATGTTACCGAATTGTAGTGTCTCTGGTGAATACTCATGTGAACTCCATGTGTTTTCTCACCCACCATCTCTTTTTGCACCGCCTCAGTTCATTAGCTCCACCCATTCACTAGGTCCTAACCTCCTGTTATTTCACCCCCCCAGAGTCAGGTTTTTCTGTTTGACTGAGGGCGGGGACAGCTCTGAGGTCAAGCACAGCCCTGAGGTCACGCACCTTTTACATATATCCAAAGTGGTGCCTGCTCTTTGTCTGTTGCTTCCCTTTGGGAGGTGGGTGGAGAGAGAAACTCATCCATGCTAGTCCTTTCTCTCTCTCTCTCTCTCTCTCTCTCTCTCTCTCTCTCTCTCTCTCTTCTAGTTAGCCTGGTGAACATTCCCCAGTGGGGCTTCAAGCCTAGTTCCCTCTAGGCTCTATCTGCTGTTTCCCACCAATGTCTCGGGTTACTGACCTCACCTCCCCTTCCAGTGCAGATGTGTAGACTCCGCTGTTGGGCTCCAGAGTCACGGGCATTCTTGCTCTCTCCGCAGGTTGTCCGTGTCACATCCACTAGATCTGGAAGAGTTTCCTCTGCAATTTTTTCCTTGATCCGCTCCCTGAAATTCACACTCCTTGTTTCCAGCTTTCAGGGACTCTGGGCATCCTCTTAGGGCCCTGCGCAGAGGGAAGTTTAGGGTAGTAGCATCTGAGCCGACTGGGGCTTACTTGGGAGCAGAACCAGGAGGTGAACTTGGCGGCAATGGGCATTCCCTTATTGCCTTCTTTTCTTTTTTATTTCCCTGCCTCCTCTTTTCTTTCTTCTCATTGTCAAAATTGAATAGGAAGCCAGCAAGAACAGGAATCAGAAGAATGCAGTTGGATAGTCTCTAGGCACTATCCTAGCACAAATAGGAGAGTGAATGAGGAAATGAGACAAGAGGCCACAAACCCAGCTTCTGAAGTACTTGCAATTTATGAGCAAGAATGATTCCTTTTTTTAAGATTTATTTAATTATCTGAAAGACAGAGTTATAGATTAAGAGGGAGAGTCAGAGAGGGAGATCTTCTATCTGATCACTCATTCCCCAAATGCCACAAGCCTGGGGCTGGGACTGGGCCAGGCAGGAGCCAGGAGGCAGGAGGCAGGAGTATTTTTCTGGGTCTCCCACATGGGTGAACAGTCCGAGAATTTGGGCCATCCTCGGCTGCTTTTCATGGTGCATTAGCAGGGAACTGGATTGGGAGTTTAGCATCTGGGACTTGAACCAGCACACATATGGAACGCCACGTGTGGCAGGTATGGCTTTACCCACTACCCTCTATCTTATCACCTAATTGTGGAACCTTTCAGGTTTCATTCATTGCTTAATTATATAGATACAACTGATTCTAGATACCACTTGTAAACCAAATGCAGCATAAATTGTTGGTCAATCTTTAAAGTCAAGTTTAGCAAGCTTCCATGGTACAAATCGTATGGCAAAAATACTACTTTATCCACAATTTTGATAAAGTAAGGACACTTATATTTTCCTTGGTTGTTCATGGAAAATACTGTGAAAACACTATGCATTGATTTCAAAACAACTTTGCACCAAAGCAAAGTTATCTGTTAACTCAATTTTTCCAGAAAGCTTTGGAATATTCTCACATTAACTTTGATGAAACATTACAACTTCTTTCACAAATATAATAAATTCTAATAAGCGTGAACACTTCTTAAAAGTCTTTTGAGAGGCCAGCATTGTGGCACAATGGATTAAGCCCTGCGCTCACATTTGAGACCTGGATGTAGTTTCAAGCTCCCAAATTCTGCCTAGCCAAACCCACACTGTTGTTGCCATCTGGGGAATGAACCAGCAGATGGTAGATCTTTCTCTTAGTCTCTCCCTCTGTAAGTCTTTCCCTCTCACTTTGTAACTCTACGTTTCAAATAAAATAAATAAATAAATAAACATATTTTCAAAAAGAGTCTTTTAACCACCAGGTTCATTTTGAAGGACTCTGATAGAGGATTTGCATAATCAGCCTTGTCAGAATTCAGGGGATTTAGTTATATGATGAGATAAGGAAGGTTCTTGGTTGTTCCAGAATACAGTATGATCCATGGCTCAGGTACTCAACTTCAGTTTGTAGAATTCCATAATGAACCATAAAACATAGAAGGAGACATTGTAGATTTTAGATATCTATTTCCCACATATAGGCAATTTTTAGAAACCCTGATGATACTCCACAGAGACTAATTATTCTTGAGTCTTAGATCACATATATTGTAGTTCAATATTTAGTTATGTTGTTGTAGCTTAGAGGTTCATTATTTCACATTAGGGGCTCATTTCCCAGGAGCTTAAATTACATGATAAGTGTCTAACTGTGGACTCTACACATCACCATATTCAGCATGAAGGAGTGAATGTCTGTACCTCAGGTTTGTACATGAGAACTAGACTCTGGAGAGTAAACATTGAAATGAAGGTATTTGCCAAGCAAAAAGTAATTAGTCTAATTACTAGATGAGTCTAATGTTTCTCTTTTCTAAATAGAGAATGTCCCTCTACTTTTATTCTTAAAAATTGTTTTCTATTTTTTTAGTTTAGAAAGTTTTTATGAAAAAAATTCTCTCTGTTTTTGTTTCCTTTTTTTTGCTTTCTTTTTTTTTTTTTTTGGATAGGCAGAGTTAGACAGTGAGAGAGAGCGACAGAGAGAAAGGCCCTCCTTTTCTGTTGGTTCACCCCCAAATGGCAGCTGCGACCAGCACGTTGTGCCGATTTGAAGCCACGAGCCAGGAGCCAGGTGCTTCCTCCTGGTCTCCGATGCAGGTGCAGGGCTATCCTCCACTGCCCTCCATGGCCACAGCAGAGACCTGGACTGGAAGAAGAGCAACTGGGACAGAACCGATGCCCTAACTTGGACTAGATCCCGAGGTGCTGGTGCCGCAGGTGGAGGCTTAGCCAAGTGAGCCGTGGCACCGGGCTGAAAAAAAAAAATTCTCTCTGTAATATTAATACCTGGATGAATTTGTAAAAAACAGAGTAAACAAAATTATAGACTTTTTCCTTCCCTGTCTCCTCTTCCCTCATTATTCTCCACCAACTTGTTTTATAAAAACCTATAATGACAAGAGAAGAACTCCTAATTGTCTCTTTGGTTATGTAAGTTGAGTTAACGTACCTGTAGGCAGGTCATATGGAGTGAGAACCTGTATTATTTTTAATATTTATTTATTTATTTGAAAGTCAGAGTTATGGGCTGGCGCCGTGGCTCACTAGGCTAATCCTCTGCCTTGTAGCACCGGCACACAAGTTCTAGTCCGGGTAGGGGTGCTGGATTCTGTCCAGGTTGCCCCTCTTCCAGGCCAGCTCTCTGCTATGGCCAGGGTGTGCAGTGGAGGATGGCCCAAATGCTTGGGCCCTGCACCCCATGGGAGACCAGGATAAGTACCTGGCTCCTGCCATCAGATCAGCGCTGTGCGCCAGCCACGGCGGCCATTGGAGGGTGAACCAACAGCAAAGGAAGACCTTTCTCTCTGTCTCTCTCTCACTGTCCACTCTGCCTGTCAAAAAAAAAAAAAAAAAAAAAAAAAAAGGAAGTCAGAGTTACGCAGAGAGAGGAGTGAGAGGAGTGGCAGAGAGAGAGAGAAAAGTCTTCCATCTGCTGGTTCATTCCCTAGTTGGCCGCAATGGCAGGAGTAGTGCTGACCCCTGAAGCCAGGAGTCAGGAGCTTCTTCTGGGTTTCCCACATGGGTGCAGGAGCCCAAGGAGTTGGACCATCTTCTACTGCATTCCCACGCCATAGCAGAGAGCTGGATCAGAAGTGGAACAGCCAGGACTTGAACCGGCACCCATATGGGATAATGGCATTGCAGGCAGCACCTTGGCATGCTATGCCACAGCACCAGCCCCCCTTGATCTTTTTGTTCTCAATAAAAGAGATGAATTATTTGGATGCAGTTTAGAGTCATAGATTAATTTCTTTTTACCAGCATACAATATTGCAAACAAAAAATGCCAAGAAAATTTTCTCCCTATCCAAGCAAATGTGTCACCTTTTTTAGGATTGGGGTCAGGTAATGAGACCAGCCCTGAATTCGAGACCATAATTTGTTGTCATTTCTTTAAAATTATTTAAATATTGTTAGCAGGTAGTGTTGGTAAGGCAGATTCTGTAATGTCCCTGAACTGACCAACAATCCTGATCCTGAAAAATGAAAAGCAGGTGCTGTATAAGAATGAAAGAGTTTAGTTAACTCTCATATGGGATTCCAGATGGAGGTGGTAGGTGCTGCAGGTACGGCGGCAGCAAGGCTTGCTCTGCTTCTTCCACAGAATAGTCAAGGTGCAGAGGTTTTACACCTCTACAAACCATAGGGATCTGGGGGTAGGAACGTGAGTCACAGCATCCTTTATCATTTTTTAGGAATGATATCTTCAATATCTTATTGGGGTGTCCCAACTTAACGGAAAGTCTCCTGATAGCATTTACACTTTATGGCTGGAGAGAAGTTCCAGTTAGGACAACAGGTGGTCCACTTCCTTCTGTGAGAGAGGGAGACCCAATCTGGTGCACTATGGTTTGTTGTCACAAAGATATGGTGAAAGTACCAAGCTGTATTACTGGTCCAGGATGTTCTCACTCATTTTCCTCTCAACCTATTATGGAAGCCATGTATGAAGACAATAAAGTTGTTCAACTTCTGTGTGTCTTTTCCTTAAGGCAAAAGCCTGGGTGACAGTTCGTCCTAAACAAACAACTTCACCACTTTCTCAATCAAATTTTCTTAAGTGTTTTGAGAATTTCCACCTACTTCTGTTTTAGTATACATTCTTATTACAGGGTTGTGTCCCAATAAATTCATAACAATAATATGTATGTATACTGATTTCTACATATACATTTAATTTTATATCTACATGTATACACATAAATATATGAATACCTATTTTTAAAAATCAAATTCCAACAGCATAATAATAAAATAATATAAAAATAATAAAAATAGAAATAATAGAACCAGAATAATCTTCTACCAAAATGTGGTGCAATAGGTTTAACAGTTCATCCACATTTCATAGTTTTTTTTTTTTTTTTGACAGGCAGAGTGAACAGTGAGAGAGAGGCAGAGTGAACAGTGAGAGAGAGACAGAGACATAGGTTTAACAATTCATCCACATTTCATAGGGTTTTTTTTTTTTTTTGACAGGCAGAGTGGACAGTGAGAGAGAGAGAGAGACAGAGAGTCTTCCTTTTGCCGTTGGTTCACCCTCCAATGGCCGCCGCGGCAGGCGCACTGTTACCAGCACATTGCACTGATCTGAAGCCAGGAGCCAGGTGCTTCCCCTGGTCTCCCATGCGGGTGCAGGGCCCAAAGACTTGGGCCATCCTCCATTGCACTCCTGGGCCATTGCAGAGAGCTGGCCTGGAACAGGGGCAACAGGGACAGAATCCAGCACCCCGACCGGGACTAGAACCCGGTGTGCTGGCGGCACAAGCAGAGGATTAGCCTATTGAGCCGCGGCGCCGGCCTCATTGGTTTTTTAGTGGAGCAGTTGGGACTCAATCCGGCACCCATATGGGATGCCTGCAGGCCAGGGTTCTAACTCATTTTGCCTTAACGTCTGCCAATATTAACATTTTAAACAGTAGTATTTTCTTTCTTTTTTCTTTTTTTTTTTTTTTTTTTTTTTTGACAGGCAGTTAGTGAGAGAAAGAGACAGAGAGAAAGGTCTTCCCTTTTCCGTTGTTTCACCCCTCAAAAAGCCAGTGCGCTATGCCGATCCAAAGCCAGGAGCCAGGTGCTTCTTACTGGTCTCCCATGCGGATGCAGGGCCCAAGCACTTGGGCCATACTCCACTGCCTTCCTGGGCCACAGCAGAGAGCTGGGCTGGAAGAGGAGCAACAGGGATAGAACCAGAGCCCCTACTGAGACTAGAACCCGGAGTGCTGGCGCCGCAGGTGGAGGATTAGCCTAGTGAGCCATGGTGCCGGCTGAACAGTAGTATTTTCGTTTTTCCTTCTCTTGAATTAATTTCAGTTCTAAATCCCCAACAACATTATAGCTTTATTAATTAGAATTATACATTTTATTTTTTGAGATCATGTTGAACTCTTTTACCTAGTGTAGGGCTAACTTCACAATCATTTAGTAAACTGTAAGTAGATTTTAGTAAAATTAACAATGGGAATGAGAGAGAGAGAAGGAAGCAGGGTAGGAGTATGAGCAGGAGGGAGGATAGGGTGGTATTACTATGTTCCTAAATCTGTACATATAAAATACATGAAACCTGTATAACTTAAGTGATATTTAAAAACACGGTGACCATACAATAAGTGGTGTTGCATTTATTTATTTATTTATCTATCTACCAGACAGTCAGAGTTAGACAGTGAGAGAGAGAGACAGAGAGAAAGGTCTTCCTTCTGTTGGTTCACCCCCAAATGGCTGCTATGGCTGCCACACTGCGCTGATCCAAAGCCAGGAGCCAGGTGCTTCCTCCTGGTCTCCCATGCAGGTGCAGGGCCCAAGGACCTGGGCCATCCTCCACTGCACTCCTGGGCCACAGCAGAGAGCTGAACTGGAAGAGGAGCAACCGGGACAGAACCTGCGACCCAACCAGGACTAGAACCTGGAGTGCCGGCACCGCAGGTGCAGGATTAGCCTAGTGAGCCATAGCGCTGGCCGGGTTGTTGCTTTTAACCAACAGCTTGTGTAGTGGCTTGCTATTCAATGATTGAGAGTCACTTTCTCAAATTCTGGAAAAACTATCACAGTGGTTTTCTGAAATTTTATTGTACTCTAATAAGAGATATTTTTAATCTTCAACTTTAAAGTTCTTTTTTTGCTGCCTCACAATTAAAAAGTACCATAAATCTAAGTTGGTTTTTCCCTAATTTTGATGATAAATAGATTACTTATATTGTGTTAAATGGCTTAAATACATTTATCAAAAATTTGAAATAGTTACATTGCTTAATTTATGGATAGTGGTCATGAAATGGATTTGAATCAAAATTTTTAAAGGTTTATTTATTTATTTTGAACAAAGAAGGAGGGGCAGAGATAGAGAGAAAGAAGTCTTCCATCTGCTGGTCACTCTCCTAATGGCTGCAATGACCAGGGCTGGGCCAGACTGAGCCAGGGGTCAGGAGCTTCATCTGGGTCTCCCACAAGAGTGCAAGGGTCCAAGTATTTGGGCCATCTTCTGCTGCTTTCCCAGGAGAATTAGCAGGGAGCTGGATGGAGGTGTAGCACCTTGAACTGGAACTGGCTCTGCTATGGGATGTCAGCCCTGCAGGTGGTGGTATAACTCACTGTGCCGCAGTGCTGCCCCTCCAATCAATTTTTAGAATTTAAATCAACTTTTAAGACATCTTCCAAGATAAGCAGAACTCGGACATCACTGATATGATGTTTTTTTGTGCACATGCGTTGGCCGTGTAGCCATGAGTTCTCTCTTTTGAGAGAAATGCATATCTGAGAACACTTTGAGGCTGCACATAGAACAAAATGAGTAAATATTAAATAGATATTTTCATCAAAGTGCAATATAGCTCATTTTAAAACATTCTCCACTGGCTAAAGTCATTGTTTTCCATGTAAAGAAATTTGCACACACCAGAGAGAAACAAGAAGTCAGACTACAGGCTTGAAGTATTTTGATCAGGGAGAACTCAAGCCTCAAGGGGAACAACTTTCCTGTAACACTTGGTTTTAGGTTTTAGGTTTTGTTTTTCTAATCAGGGTTATTTGCATAGTAAGGAGGGAGAAACCCCTTGTTGTTGAATATTGAGAGAGAAGGGGTTGTGAAATGATCAATATTCAACAGCAAGGGGTCTCTCCTACCTCACTGTGCAGATAACCCTGATTAGAAAAACAAAAGTGAATGCCTGAAACCTAAAACCAAGAAGCCTGAGGCCAGCAACCTCTGGGTCTTCCACATGCTGGAGCCAAACACTAGGACCATCTCCAGTTGCTTTCCCAGGCACATCAACAGGGAGCTGGATGGGAAGTGGAGAGCCCTGGATTCAAATCAGTACCCTTGTGGGATGCTGGCATTACAGCTGGCAGCTTAACTCCCTATGCCACCAAGGTGGTTGCATGTATGGCTTTTTTGTACCAAGAAATTTGTGTGTGACTGGGTGGTTTACGCATGTGTGAGCTTTGGTCACCACATTTATGATGAATGGGACCATGCTGATCCACATATTTTATAAACATGCAATGTATTAATAACTGCACTTAGAATAATAACTTGTACTTGGTTAGCACTGTGCAAATGTAAGCAACTTTTATTACTTTTAGTAAATGGGGTTCATCATCCTCACTTCTTTCTGATATTTCTGGGATAGCTTTAGCCCTCATGCCCTCCACAAAGAATCTGTAACAGAGTGTATAGTAAGTCCTGTTTTTCTGTTTCCTATGGCGATGTGAGTACTGGCTCACAGAAGCGAGGCTGGAATGCAGCATGCAATACTCTGCGGTGCATCATGGACTCCAGATGGAACCACGCACAATGATAATAAGGGTCTCAAGCTGGAGAGTTTTCACCCTGTGCTTGTATTCCATCGTGATCAATAATTGACTCCCAAGACAGTGTGGTTTCCTTGATATCCCACAGAGATAAGTGGTTACTTTGGGAAGCTTGTTGAGCAAAACCCCCAAGAATACACACATGAGCATAAAGCCTTAAACATCTTCCATCACAGCATCTCAGAAATAGTAGAAACCGCTGTTTCCCGTAGGGTGGTTGTCCCACACTTTGTTTTTAGGAATAGACTTGAACGATATTTTTTGGAAACAGGAATGTTGTTCTTAAGTTTGTCATGGGAAAATTTATTCTATGTAAAAGGAGGAATTGTGTTAGCGGGAGACTTGTTTTTAAATCTCTGTTTTCTTTCCTAATTAAAGAATATTTCGAGAATACCATGATTGGAATAGAAATTGGAACATTAATCTGCAAACCAAATATGTAATAATAGCTATTTGTATGAGAGGGAAATCAGTGTGAACAAGTTGGGATGAAGGATCATTTTCTGTCTCCTTCCCCTTTCCCCTTATCTCTTCCATGAAACATGGTAACCACTGCATGAAGATCTTACTGAGAGTCACCAGGATGACTTGGGTGGTCGTAAAAGGGTGGCAGAACCGTCTCTGAAGGAACAGGGATATGTGAACTCCCTCTGAAAACACAGAGCTAAGGCGTTAATCTGCTTTGTGCAGAGGACTTTGAAATGTCTCTTTATGGTAAGTTTCTGAACCATGGTGCTAATGGCATTTTAGTCCACGTAATGTTTTGTTGTGTGTGTCGAAGCTCGTCATGCAGCCTGCCATGTGCATTTAGAGCATTTGGTAGCATCCAGATGAGATGTCAGTCACACTTTTTCTTTGTTATGACAATAGAAATGTCCTGTTGCCTTTGGGATCACACTTATTCCTTGGAAGAAAGGAGTGTTATGTGCAGAATCCACAGACTGAAAACAAAAGAGAGTTTTCAGAACTGCATACCATTTAAAAACCGTCAAAAGATAAATAGCTTACTTTTCCTGGCCATTTGGAAAGAGAACATATTGTAATTATAGCTATTATTTGTTTTCAAATATAATGTGTTAACGTATATATCATGCAATGATAATACACGTATAATCGATCACCTTTGAAGGTTATCCGTGGGGAAAATACCTTGTTCTGTTGGTCGCCATTCCAGATTATTTTTCCTCCAGAAATGCCTGACTGGTGCCCCTAGACTCATGGATGTGTATATGAAGGGCCAGAGACAGAGAGTGAATGAGAATTTCTCATTCTCTTGTACTTGCTATGTGTCCAGGCCTTGAATTTTTAAAAAAGTCACATTCTCCTTTCCTACTCTACTCCATGATACTTTTATTCTGTGTTAATTCAGGAAGGTTTATAGATTACACTTTAGAAAATATTGAGAATGCTCTGATGATTAAATTATATACAATGCTTTTTGTGTATGCACATAATGTGCCTGTACAATATGGCCTACATTTTCTAGACTTTCTGCTACCATCATTTTTTCTGTCATTAAACATAAGTAAAATTATTGTAATATTTACTTAGTTTCTATATTTTATTTGTGTGTATATATATATATATAAAGCTCATTTTTGAGTGTTAATGTCATAAATAATGTTTCAATGCAGCATTGGATTTTTAAAATAATTTCTTATTCACTCATTAATCAATTATTTACATAGATTAATAGCAGTAACTGAGTCACCAAATAAACACCCATGGTTGTGTGAAGTTTGTTTGTAGATATATACAAACCATGAGTGATCTTAACCATGAGTCATAATAAAGAGTATAATTAACAAAATAATGATGTAGAAAATGTTAGTCTTGGGTATAAAATTTATTTTCTTCAACTAAAATATATCAATAAAATATAAACAATGTGGATTAATAACCCAATTATCATATTTTTATTACTTTAGTGGTAAACTCAGGGTAAGGTAATAGATATGTTAAAATTATTTTTGTTTTTAAAAAAACATTTTTTATACTTATCTGAAAGTCAGAGTTATAGAGAAAGAGAGAAAGAGACAGAGAGAGAGTAAGGTAGTCTACCAGCTGGTTTACTCCTTAATTGGTGACAGGGCCAGAGTTGGGGTGAACTGCTGCCAGGAGACAGGAGTTTCTTCTGAGTCTCCCAGGTGGGTGGCGGAGGCCCAAGGACTTGGATCATCTTCTGGTGCTTTCCCAGGCAAATTGGCAGGGACCTGGTTGGGAAGTGGAGTGTCTGGGACACAAACCAGAGCCCATAAAGGATACTGGCATCACAAGCAACAGCTTAACCCGGTATGCCACAGCACCAACCCTAAAATTATTTTCTAGGAAATAAATGCTTGGAGTATTGCTTAAAGAGTCTGCCAGGGAAAAGAGATTTGAATTTCACACAGCAAGAAGGCTAATCAAATTATTCTTTGACCTCTTTCATAGGGGATAAATGTCAGGCTCTAAATTTTGAATCAATTAATTGAAATAATGATAAATTTTTACCTTCTCTTTCAAAGACTAGTTGGATTTACATGTTTGGATTGATTTCTGGGATTTTAGTGTATTCCATTGGTATACATGTCTATTTCTGTGCCAGCACCAGATTGTTTTGATTATAACTAACCCAAAATATGTCTTGAAATCTGATATTGTGATGGCTCTGGCTTTGTTTGTGTTGTTTAAGATTGTTTTAGCTATTTAGGGTGTCCTGTGCCTCTATATGAATTTTAGTGTTGTTTTTTTCTTATCTGAGAAGAACGTCATTGGTATATTGGTATTTTGATTGGGATCTCATTGAATCTGTAAATTGCTTTCAGTAGTATGAGCGCTTCGATGATGTTAATTTTCCCAATCTACCAACATGGACGATTTTTTACATTTTTTGTGTCATTATATATTCTTTCTTTAATTTTTTTTATAATTTGCATGGTGGAGATCTTTCACCTCCTTGGATAAGTTTATTCCAGGGTATTTAAATTTTTTGTAGCTATTGTCAATGGGACTAATCCTAGAGATTCTTTGTTAGTCATGTCATTGTCTATGTATACAAAGTTTATTAATTTTTGTGTGTTATTTTTATATTCAGCAACTTTACCAAGCTCTTATGAGTTCCAAAAGTCTCTTAGTTAGTCTTTGGTTCCCTTACATACATAATCATGTCATCTGCAAACAGGGATAATTTGACTTCCACCATTACAATTTGTATCTCTTTCATTTCTTTTTCTTTCCTAACGGCTTTGGCTAAAATTTCAAGGAATATATTGAATAACAGTGGTGAAAGTGGGCATTCTTGTCCAGTTCCAGATCTTAGTGTAAATGCTTCCGACTATTTCCCATTTAATATGATGCTGGCTGTCAATCCCTGGAGAAAGGATAATCTACTCAACAAATGGTGCTGGGAAAACTGGATCTCCACATAGAGAAGTATGACATAAGACCCCTACCTTACATCTTATACAAAAATCAACTCACAATATATCAATGATCTACATAAATGATCTGATATCACTAACTTACTAGAAAGGAATGTTGGGGTAAACTCTGCAAGACATTGGCATAGGCAAATATTTCTTAGAAAATACCCCAGAAGCACAGGAAATCAAAGCAATGATAGACAAATGGGGTGACATCATGTTAATAAACTTTTGCACTGTAAAGAAAACACTCAGTGAAGTGAATTAATTAGTCATTGACAGACTAGAGAAAATACTTGCAAGCCATGAAACTGATAAAGGGTTAATATCTAGAATCTATAAAGAGATCAAGAAATTCAGTAACAATAAAATAAAAAAAAATCCAGTTAAGAAATGGACAAAAGAGTTGAAAAGACATTTTTAAAGAAGAAATTCAAATGGTCAACACATACACACACACACACACACACACAGAGAGAGAGAGAGAGAGAGAGAACAGGATTATTAGCCCTCAGGGAAATGTAAGTAAAAATAAAAATTTGGTTTCACCTCATACACGTTTGACTGGCTCTCCTACAGAAATCAAAAAACAACTCATGCTGGTGAAGATGTGAGAAAAAAGTTTCCAAGTCCACTGTTGGTGAAAAATCTGGCTGGTACAGCCATTGTGGAAGAAGATACGGAATTTCCTCAGAAAGCTGAAAACAGATCTATCATGTGACCCAGCCATCGCACTCTTGGGAATTACCCAAATGAAATGAAATCAGCATATGGAAGAGTTATCTGTACCTCCATGTTTAGTGAAGATCAATTCACAATAGCTAAGATATGGAATCAACACTGATGCCCATTAAGAGATGACCTGATTAAGAAAATATACACATACAGTATGGAATATGACTCAGCTTTAAAAAAGAAGGAAATATTGTTTTTCACAACAAAATGGATGCAACTGTAATCCATTATTCTTACTGAAATAAATCAGTCCCCCAAAGACAAATATCATATGTTTTGTCTGATCTGTGGTAACCAAGAGAGTACAAGAATATAATGCACAGTTATTGCATTGCAATTCTGCATAAAATTATTCCTATGCATAAACTACTGAGAGGGAATGGCTTACAGCCAAAATGAACTTAACCAATATCTTATAACCACACAGGGTATATTTAGAACGAAATAATGAAAAACTAGTTGACCAAAAAATCTGTGTATGAGTGAAACGATCATTTATTCATTCAATTATTTTTTGTACTTATTGTGTATATTCCCACTAAACTTGGATCCTTTTGTTTTATACTTGTTCCATTTCCTATTCAATGAGGTATTATACCTTTTTTTTTACTGAAATTTATCTTTAAAATGTTTTCTTAAAAACTAAACAAAGAAAAAAGGTAGAAGGAAGGATGGAGGAGAGTAGTTAGGAGAAGAACACCATTATATTCTAAACTTTTATCTGCAAACCATAATGGATCTGCTAAAATTAAAATAAAAATTAAAAAGGAAACATTTGCTTAAGTTATAAATTGTGCCAAAAATTCTAAAGATAAAAAGGGTGTTTATAAGTTTGCTACAAATACAGTCTTTGTCTAACTTTAAAAAAATTATATATTTTAAAATATTAATGATTTTTCATGATCTCTGAATTAAACTCTGGACTTTTTGGAAAATGAATGTAAAAGGTAAGTTTATCAAAAAAATGATTCAAAATTTGAGATAAAAACATTGTTTATTTATCATAGGCTTTTTCATGAAACTTTGCCACTCTTGTACAATGTCTGCATTTTGCCTATTTTTTGTATTAAAAATATCCTGTTTTTTTTTTTTGTCTTATTTTAGGAGAAAGTCTAAACTAAATTTTAGATCATAAAATGGAGGATAACTTTTATATTTCTATTGCAACTAACATACGAAGTGGGAACATGGTTGAGGAAAACTGCACCGCTGTGACAGAGTTCATTCTCTTGGGATTATCAGACGCTCCTGAGTTGAGAGTCTTTCTCTTCCTGGTGTTTCTTCTCATCTATGGAGTCACGGTTTTGGCCAACCTGGCCATGACTGCACTGATCCAAGCCAGCTCTCAGCTTCACACTCCCATGTACTTTTTTCTCAGCCATTTATCCTTCGTGGATTTCTGTTACTCCTCAACCATTGTGCCGAAGATGCTGACAGATATCTTAAACAAGGACAAAACCATCTCCTTCTTGGGATGCATGGTGCAGTTCTACTTGTTTTGCACATGTGTGGTCACTGAGGTCTTCCTGCTGGCGGTGATGGCCTATGACCGCTTTGTGGCCATCTGTAGCCCCCTGCTGTACATGGTCATCATGTGTCAGAAGCTCTGTGTGGAGCTGGTTTCTGGCTGCTACCTCTGTGCATCAGTGTGTTCTCTGATCCATTTGTGCTTAGTTTTTAAGATCCCATCCTATAGGTCAAATGTGATTAATCACTTCTTCTGCGATCTACCCCCTCTCTTAAGTCTTGCTTGTGATGATGTCACTATGAATGAGATGCTTTTGTTCATTGTGGCCACATTCAATGAGTCTATTACTATTGTGGTCATCCTCACCTCCTATTTGTTCATTCTCATCACCATCCTGAGGATGCACTCTGCAGAAGGCAGACGCAAAGCCTTTTCCACCTGTGCCTCCCACCTCACAGCTATTGTTGTTTTCCATGGTACAATCCTCTCCATTTATTGCTGGCCCAGTTCAAGGAACAATGATGATATTGGCAAAGTGTCTACTGTGTTCTACACAGTAGTGATTCCCATGCTGAACCCCTTGATCTATAGCCTGAGGAACAAGGAGGTGAAGGAAGCTTTCAGGAAACTGATGGGCTCCAGAATACGTCTCTAGGGAATATTTTCTTAGCAGGATACCAAGTTGAGGCTAGAGAAGAGGTCATGAGGTACACTGTAGTGTTGATGTGAACAATAAGAAGCTCAGTAAGTAAAGGGTGAGTCTTATTCACTCTTCTTCATGCCTTTTTAATATGTAAGTGTAGGTTTGAACACATTCCCAACTTTGAAGCCCATTTCTTTGCTTTTCTTCAACACATCAATACAGCTGATTGTGGTATTCAGGCACACACATTTAGTTTCCTCTACAACACTCATGAGTCTCATGAAACACTCCCAAAGTCACACTTAATTTCAGTATCTACTATAGAAACTATGCTTCTCTTGAAAATAGAATTGCTGTTGTGTTGTAATGAAGATCACAGTGTAGTCCAACAGTGTATGCCCTGAATGAGGATTTCATACACGTTTGCATTTTTTACTGTTCTGTTCTATTTTGTTCCTTCATGTTCACTTATTTTATTTTCTAGTTCTGAGATTTTGTAGTTTTTTTCCAGTTTCTAGTTTTCTTTTAAATTTGGATCCTACATTGTTTGATAAATGGAGAATATTAATAATAACGATACACACAAAGGTCTTTGAATAAACCCTGGAATATAACTAGTTCCCACTTCATCCTGTCTCTCCTCTCCTGACCTTATAGCTAATTCAGAACAGTTGTTTAAGAACAGCATTTCTGACTCATCTTCATTCTAACTCTTTGTCGTTACGGGTGAAGAGCTATCTGAAACTTGTAAGAGGATTTGTAGCATCTCTTCATCTTCCTTGCATATGTTTTTTTGAAATGACCTCTTGTCGCCATTTTTTCCACATCCCTTCATTCAATCCTTATTCGCATGCACTACTAATGCTGTATTTGTAGTTCTGTTATGATTTATGTCAATTCAAAAGTTTCATACACTTGTTGAAATCCAGCTTATCTCCTTGGATCTATAGAGTGTTGGAAAACAGATTTGAGTTTATGAAAACAACATTGATGCTTTGATCTTGATTTTTACTTGGGTGAATATTACCTACTTCAACTCCAGTCATCCTCCATTTTGACAAAGGTTAATATTGCTAACCTCATGGACTTTTGTTGAGATTAAATTTTCAAAATACTTATGTACTCACTGACACTGAGAAAATATTTACTCTGTGCAAATGAAGCCATGAAGTGAAGAGTTATTTAGTCATTTTTCTGTTTACCATAAATGGAACATAACAAGTTCTCGTTATTTTTCTTTTTTATTAAATGGGTGAATATGTAAGTACTGGTGAATTAATGATATGGAATTAATAAATGAGTTTAGAGTACTATAGGAGCTATTAAGAATTTTGAATTGGCTCTGCATTATCCTACAATATCATAAGATTTCTATTAATGGTGTTCACTTAAGAAAACAAATCACCCCTTGGCTGGTGCTTTGGCTCACTAGGCTAATCCTCGCCTGTGGCACTGTCACTGTGGGTTCTAGTCCCGGTCGGGGTGCCGGATTCTGTCCCGGTTGATCTTCTTCCAGCCCAGCTCTCTGCTGTCGCCCAGGAAGGCAGTAGAGGATGCCCCAAGTGCTTGGGCCCTGCACCTGCATGGGAGACCAGGAGGAAGTACCTGCCTCCTGGCTTCGGATCAGTGCAGCGTGCCAGCCATAGCAGCCACTTGGGGGGTGAACCAACGAAGGAAGACCTTTCTCTCTGTCTCTCTCCTACTGTCTAACTTTGCCTGTCAAAAAAAAAAAAAAATCCCCAGAAGGATTTAATATAAGAAATGTTAGGTATTAGAGGACTGAAGGAATGTAGAGATTTATTAATTGAAGGACTGTTAACAGCAGGATGTAGCATGGCGTTTGATGTTGGTGATCAGTAGGAAAGAATCAGTCAGTCAGAACCTCAGAGTTAAGAAGACCCACTCCATTCAGCTTCCTTAAACTGCTGGAGAAGACACACAGCTCTCAGTGTTTCTGTGCCACTGATACTAGGTCAGGATTTAGCACTTTTCAGGTATTGGTGATATGCCTTCATAAATGCCAAAGGGGACCATGCCAGTACTACTCCTACTTCTGAAGAAAACATCATAAGTAATTAAAAGATGGCATTAAATATTTTGTACCTGGATTCACAACAATGGAAAATTAAAAGTATAGCTATTCCATTGTTTTCCCTTATTTCCTTATCTTTTTTCTTTCCCTACCTCCTCTATTCTTTCTACCCATTGGCAAAACTGAATAGGAAGCCCCAAGAAAGGGAATCAGAAGAATGCAGTTGGATAGTCTCCAGGCACTGTCCTAGCACAAATAGGAGAGTGAATGAGGAAATGAGACAAGAAGCCACAAACCCAGCTTCTGAAGTACCTGCAATTTATGAGCAAGAATGATTCTTTTTTCATGCTTCTCATATCACCGAACTGTTTTGTGAATCTTTATCCTTTTTTAAAGATTTATTTAATTATTTGAAAGACAAAGTTACAGATTAAGAGAGAGAGACAGAGAGGGAGATCTTCCATCTGATCACTCATTCCCCAAATGCCACAAGGCTGGGGCTGGGACTGGGCCAGGCAGGAGTCAGAAGCCAGGAGGTTCTTCTGGGTCTCCCACATGGGTGAACAGTCCGAGAATTTGGGCCATCCTCGGCTGCTTTTCGTGGTGCATTAGCAGGGAGCTGGATTGGGAGTTTAGCATCTGGGACTTGAACCAATACACATATGGAACGCCACGTGTTGCAGGTATGGCTTTACCCACTACCCTCTATCTTATCACCTAATTGTGGAACCTTTCAGGTTTCATTCATTGCTTAATTATATAGATACAACTGATTCTAGATACCACTTGTTAACCAAATGCAGAATAAATTGTTGGTCAATCTTTAAAGTCAAGTTTAGGAAGCTTCCATGGTGCAAATCATATGGCAAAACTAATACTTTCTCCACAATTTTGATAAAGTAAGGACACTTATATTTTCCTTGGTTGTTCATGGAAAATACTGTGAAAACACTATGCATTGATTTCAAAACAACTTTGCACCAAAACAAAGTTATCTGTTAACTCAATTTTTCCAGAAAGCTTTGGAATATTCTCCCATTAACTTTGATGAAACATTACAACTTCTTTCACAAATATAATAATTGTCCAATAAGCGTGAACTCTTCTTAAAAGTCTTTTGAGAGGCCAGCATTGTGGCACAATGGATTAAGACCCGTTCTCTGCAATTCCAGCATCATATGCGGGTTCCAGTTCAAGTCCTGACTGTTCTAATTCTTATCCATCTCCCTGCTGGAAAGCAGTGAGAGATGGCTCAAGTCCTTGTAACCCTGCACATGTGAGACCTGGATGGAGTTTCAAGCTCCCAAATTCTGCCTAGCCAAATCCACACTGTTGTGGCCATCTGGGGAATGAACCAGCAGATGGTAGATCTTTCTCTTAGTCTCCCCCTCTGTAAGTCTCTCCCTCTCACCCTGTAATCTACCTTTCAAATAAAATAAATAAATAAATAAACATATTTTCAAAAAGAGTCTTTTATCCACAGGTTCTGATTTTGAAGGAATCTGATAGAGGATTTATATAATCAGCCTTGTCAGAAATCAGGGGATTTGGTGTTATGATAAGATAAACAATTCATGTTGTTCCAGAATGACAGTGTGAGCCATGGCTCAGGTACTCAGCTTCAGTTTATAGAATTCCATAATGAACCATAGAACATGGAAGGAGACATTGTAGATTTTAGATATATATTTCCCACATATAGGTAATTTTTAGAAACCCTGATGATACTCCACAGAGACTAATTATTTTTGAGTCTTAGATCACATATATTGTAGTTCAATATTTAGTTATGTTGTTTTAACTTAGAGGTTCATTGTTTCACGTTAGGGGCCCATTTCCCAGGAGCTTAAATTACATGATAAGTGTCTAACTGTGGACTCTACACATCACCATATTCAGCATGAAGGAGTGAATGTCTGTACCACAGGTTTGTACCCGAGAACTAGACTCTTGATACTTCAACATTGAAATGAAGGTATTTTCCAAGCAAAAAGTAATTACAAAGATGCGTCTAACGTTTTTCTTTTCTAAATAGAGTCTGTCCCTCTACTTTTACTCTTAAAAATGATTTTCTACTTTTTTTAGTTTAAGATAGTTTTTTAAGAAAAAAATTTTCTCTGTAATGTAAAAACCTGGATGCATTTGTAAAAAAGAGAGTAAACAAAATTATTGACTTTTTGATTCCCTGTCTCCTCTTTTCTCATTTTTCCAAACCAAATTCCTTTATGAAAACTATAATGACCAAAGAATAACTCCTAATTGTCTCTTTGGTCCTGTTAGTTGAGTTAATATACCTGTAGGCAGGTCATATGGAGTTAAAACTTGTGATTTTTTTAAGATTTATTTATTTATTTGAAAGTCAGAGTTACACAGAGAGAGGAGAGGCAGAGAGAGATAGAAAATTCTTCCATCTGCTGGTTCACTTCCCAGATGGCCACAGCGGCAAGAGCAGTGCTGATCTGAGGTCAGGAACCAGGAGCTTCTTCCGGGCTTCCCACATGGGTGCTGCAGCCCAAGGAGTTGGGCCATCTTCTAATGCTTTCCCAGGCCATAGCAGAGAGCTGGATCGGAAGTGGAGCAGTCCAGACTTGAACCAGCACCCATATGAAACACTGGCACTGCAGGCAGCATCTTGACATGGCATGCCACAGCACCAGCCCCCCTTGAACTTCTTACTCTCACTAAAGGAGATGAATTGTTTGGATGCACTTTAGATTCATAGATTATTGTCTTTTTACCAGCATACAATATTGCAAACAAAAAATGCCAAGAAAATTTTCTCCCTATCCACGCAAATGTGTCACCTTTTTTAGGACTGGGGTCAGGTAATGAGACCAGCCCTGAATTCGAGACCATAATTTGTTGTCATTTCTTTAAAATTATTTAAATATTGTTAGCAGGTAGTGTTGGTAAGGCAGATTCTGTAATGTCCCTGAACTGACCAACAATCCTGATCCTGAAAAATGAAAAGCAGGTGCTGTATAAGAATGAAAGAGTTTAGTTAACTCTCATATGGGATTCCAGATGGAGGTGGTAGGTGCTGCAGGTACGGCGGCAGCAAGGCTTGCTCTGCTTCTTCCACAGAATAGTCAAGGTGCAGAGGTTTTACACCTCTACAAACCATAGGGATCTGGGGGTAGGAACGTGAGTCACAGCATCCTTTATCATTTTTTAGGAATGATATCTTCAATATCTTATTGGGGTGTCCCAACTTAACGGAAAGTCTCCTGATAGCATTTACACTTTATGGCTGGAGAGAAGTTCCAGTTAGGACAACAGGTGGTCCACTTCCTTCTGTGAGAGAGGGAGACCCAATCTGGTGCACTATGGTTTGTTGTCACAAAGATATGGTGAAAGTACCAAGCTGTATTACTGGTCCAGGATGTTCTCACTCATTTTCCTCTCAACCTATTATGGAAGCCATGTATGAAGACAATAAAATTGTTCAACTTCTGTGTGTCTTTTCCTTAAGGCAAAAGCCTGGGTGATAGTTGGTCCTAAACAAACAACTTAATCACTTTCTTAAACAAACTTTTCATAAGTTTGTAAAGTTTCCATCTACTTGTATTTTAGTGTACATTCATATTACAGGGATGTGCCCCAATAAATCATAACATGTAATATATATGTATGTATACAGATTTCTAAATATACATTTAATTTATATCTATATGAATACACTAAATATAACATGGATATCTACTTTTTAAAATTAATAATTCCAAAAACATCATAAAATTATAGAAATAAAATAATAAAAAATAGAAATAAGAAAAACAGAATAATTTTCTACCAAAATGTGGTTCACTGTGGTTTAACATTTCATCCACATTTCACAAGTTTTTTTTTTTTAATTGTGAAAATCAAAAAAAGCTGCAATGTACCTCTTAGCATAGATTTTCACAGCTATTTCAATATATTGTTTATCACATTAGGAAGACTAAAGTAGCTTAATAAATCATTTTTCATTTACTGTAATTATTCAGAGTTTGCACAAATATTATCTAATAGCTTTTGCATAATGATTTATACAAACTTTCCATTTCTCTGAGTCATTGTAGACCTTCATAATTATTATTATATTGCATTAAATTTCTTAAATAATTTAATTACTAAAAAGTGCAAATTCCAATGTATGTTTTAACTCTTCCTTTTTATTTCATATGACTACAGATTTGAAAGGAATGTATGAATATTGAAGCAATTTGTCCTGTAAAGAATTGTAGAAAACATGGTTTTCTGCAAACTAGCACTATGGGTGGATTGAACAACAGCAAGGTAGCACATATCATATACTATCAGAATAGCTACTAGCATGTGTGGGCAGAAACTATTTTTTTCAGGAAAAATGATTAATTGCAAGTGACATGAAATAATGTCACTGAATCAATTTATACATCCATCAAACTATCCAAATTAATTGATCATGTAAATTCTGCCATGGAATGAAGTGTTTATGAATCACCCAACATTATTGATGGATCAGAAATTAATTTTACCTTTAAGACCCCCTGAAATAGTTCATATTTTCAACTATCATAACCATTGTTTAACATTTGGGGAACAATGACAATTGTTCTCTTATTCTTCATACATGCATTGTATTTGGAATTATTTTTTTTTTCGAAATTAGCCAACAACAACTGTTTTCACTTTTGTTCTCATCTCAGAAGCAGCAAGAAATGTATTTGATGTCCCTGGTCTGATTATAGTTACAATGGATGAGAAGAATTGCACCGCTGTGACAGAGTTCATTCTCTTGGGGTTGTCAGATGTGCCTGAGCTGAGACTGTTTCTCTTCCTGGTGTTCCTTCTCATCTATGGAGTCACGGTTTTGGCCAACCTGGGCATGACTGCACTGATTCAGATCAGCTCTCAGCTTCACACTCCCATGTACTTTTTTCTCAGCCATTTATCCTTCGTGGATTTCTGCTACTCCTCCATCATTGTGCCGAAGATGCTGGCTAATATCTTAACCAATGACAAAACCATCTCTTTCCTGGGGTGCATGGTACAATTCTATTTATTTTGTACTTTTGCAGTCACTGAGGTCTTCCTGCTGGCGGTGATGGCCTATGACCGCTTCGTGGCCATCTGTAACCCCCTGCTGTACATGATTGCCATGCCTCAGAAGCTCTGTGTGGAGCTGGTGTGTGGTTGCTATCTCTGTGGAACCGTTTGTTCTCTGATTCACTTGTGTTTGGCTCTTGAGATCCCATCCTATAGATCAAATGTGATTAATCACTTCTTCTGCGATCTACCCCCTCTCTTAAGTCTTGCTTGCTCTAATGTCAGTATGAATGAGGTACTATTGTTCACAGTGGTCACTTTCAATGAGATCATTACTATTGTGATCATCTTCACCTCCTACTTGTTCATTCTCATCACCATCCTGAGGATGCGCTCTGCAGAGGGAAGACGCAAAGCCTTTTCCACCTGTGCTTCCCACTTCACAGTCATCACCATCTTCCACGGAACAATCCTTTTCATTTATTGTCAGCCTAGTTCTGGCAATAGCCTGGATATTGACAAAGTGACCACTGTATTCTACACGATAGTGATTCCCATGCTGAACCCTCTGATCTATAGCTTGAGGAACAAAGATGTTAAAGATGCTCTCAGAAAAGTGGTGGGCTCCCAAATATTTTCTTTGAGAATATTTTATTAGTAATACTTGGGACTGGAAAAATGGGCGAGGGGGTGAATAGATGGGCTGAAAATTTGAAGTAAAGAGAGTTCTCAGAAACTAGATAGTTATGTGTGTCTTTTGTTTCACTTATGTTTGTGTATCTACAATGAAAAATAATTGGATTAAGCATTCTCAAAATTTGTATTGTAGTTATTTGCTGTTTACAAGCTGTAGTGCTTTAAACTGATATGGTTAATAACACTGTCAAAATGCAAATGATTATATTATAATCTTTAAAAGTTTAATCAATAATATACATGATTCATATTTTCAACAAAATTTATGAAAATACACTTTTCAAAAAATTAATTTCTGATATTTTACAATGAAGAACACTCCTGGATCAAATGGCTTATACAGAGAGTAACAATCTAAAATATGCTCATATACTGTTATTTGCTTGTTTCATGTTTCCTTTATTATTATGTTGCAGTTAATACAGTGTACACTGTTTTTGGGACTTTAGATACTGTCTAAATTGAAAGATGGCGACAATACTAATTATTTCAAAAATTTTGGAAAAATACTTTATGTGCAAAGAGCTTGGAAGAAGTTAGATGCATAATTTCCAGCAGAGATTTGGATCTGAAGAGGAGCAATCGGGACACAAAGTAGAGTCCATATGGGATGCCAGTGCTGCAGGTGGAGGCTTAGCCCACTATGTCTCAGAGCCAGCCCCCACATTGACATTTAAAATTCCACAGAAAAGAAACATTGTCAGTTAAGCAATGGCATAATGCAATCTTTACTGTTAATTCTGAGGTATATTCAATTACAGATGTCTTAATAGATACATGTATGTCTTAGAATAGATTAAATGTGATACAAATCAAGTTACTTTTTTTTAAGAATTCTATCATCAAATAAACAATAATTCTATCATCAAATAAACAATAATTCAGTTATATTATTGTAAATTTTGTTTACTTTTAAATGATTTATTTTCAAGTCAAAGTGAAAGAAAGGGAGAGAGAGAGAGAGAGAGAGAGAGAGAGAGGATATTGTATTGGCTACTTCCTTCCCCAAATGATTGCAATATCTGGGGCTAGATCAGGCTGAACACAAGAGCCAGGTGCCTCATCTGGGTCTCCCACGTAGGTGGTTAGAGACTAAAGTGGTTGAGCCATCACCCACCAACCATCAGGTTGCACATAAACAAGAAGCTGGATGATAACTCAGGTGCAACCTGGATACCCTGATATGCGATGCAGGCCTCTCAGTGCCAGCTTAGCCAGCTGCACCACAGTGTGCAAATATTATGTTTTTTAAACTTACTTTTCATAGCTCAATCAATACTTTCCAATTAATGACTATTGGATATTTAATCTGGGAGCCTAATGTCAGAATGATGTAGAAAAATCCCAGAAGACGAGAACTTAAGATTTATGATGCAGTCCTGGCTGTGGGAATTTGTACATTACTTTTTTTTTTTTTTTTTTTGACAGGTAGAGTTATAGACAGAGAGAGACAGAGAAAGGTCTTCCTTCCATTGGTTAACTCCCCTAATGGCCGCTATGGCCGGCGCTATGCCTATCCAAAGCCAGGAGCCGGGTGCTTCCTTCCGGTCTCCCATGCCCCATGCGGGTGCAGGCACCCAAGCACTTGGGCCATCCTCTGCTGCCCTCCTGGGCCACAGCAGAGAGCTAGACTGGAAGAGGAGCAGCCAGGACAGAACCGGCACCCCAACCATGACTAGAACCCAGAGTACTGGCACCGCAGGCAGAGGATTAGCCAACCAAGCCACGGCGCTGGCCCATACATTACTTTTAACTATGGGTACATTCATATTCCCAATACAAAGTATACTCATGATAGAGCAAATATTTTAGGTGAAAAAAAAATAATCATTCTGTTTTGTATCCTTTACACGGGTACATCGATTCTCAAGTAGACATAGAACTAAGTGTTGAATATATTTAGGTGACAAAGCACTTGCTGTGTTCTCCCAGAATCCCCACTTTAACCAGAATGAAATCACACAAATTTGTAAACAATTACCTACCTCACACCATGGCCTCAGAAATAATCATATAACAGCAGATTCACAGAAATTGAGATTATCAATAAATCACGAGCTTTGGAAGAGGTAGAAACGTTTTGCTGAGTATTTCACACACCATAGTGTTAAAGCATTATTGGGATCAGACCCTAAAATTACAGAAAACAAAAGCAAAAATCGACAAATGAGATATTACCAAACCAAAGAGCTTCTACACTGTAAAGGAAGCAATCAACAGAGACAAGAGATGGCATGCATTATAGGAGAAGATATTTGAAAGCTACAATCTGACAAATTGTTACTAATAAAAATATTTAAGAAACTCAAATAACCTAAGAGCAAAGACCCAAATAATCTAATATAAAATGAGTAGTATTTAAACAGACACTTTTTAAAGTAAGATATACAAATGGCTATCAGGTATATGAAAAAATGCTCAATATCACTGATCATGAGTGAACTGCCAATCAAAGCAACAATAAAAAGTTTCATATCATCCTGATTTCATATCATTCTGATTTGATCAGAAATGCAAAAGATAGTGGTCTAGAGGTGGAGAAAATTCAACATTTGTACACTGTTTTGAGGGAATGTAAATTAGTATACACACTAGGTAAACAGTATTGTGGTTCCTCAAAAAAACTAAAATTTGAGTTACTATACTATCCAGAATCCCATTCATGAATATGTATCTAAGAAAAAGAAAATAATTTCTGTTGAAAAATTACCTACATGCTCAATTTATTGTAGTCCTATTTATAGTAGCTAAGAATGAAAACAATTAAGTGTTCTAACATTGACAAATAAAGAAAGAAAATAGATAAATAAGATGTGGTACTTATACACAGTGAAATTCTCCTCAGTCATCACAAAGGATAAAATCCGGTTGTTCTTGACCACACGGATGGACTTGGAGACCATATGTTAGGTGAAATATACTAACCACAGGAAGAAAAGTATCATATTATCTCACTCTTCCAAAAGGTATAATATAAGGTTATCAGTTAGAAATTCAAAGAGAAATGATTGCCATTCAAGGCTAAGAGGGAAGGGAAAAGGAAGAGATGGGAAATATGGATTAGGTACTGACTTAGAATTAGGAACAGGTAACAAGTTCTGGGGTTCTATTGCATAATATTACAGTTTGTAACAGTAATACATTATATAATCCCATGCCAAAAACTGGAAGATAGGCTTTCAAATATTTTCATCATAAAAAAAAAAAAAAACTGTTAAGGGTATGCATTTGGCTAAGGTGCTACTTAGGATTCTCACATCCCAGTCATGGTGCCTTTGTGCAAGTCACTATTCCACTTTTGATTCAGTTTACTTTTAATGCACACCTTAAGAGGCACCAGGTAATGATGGTTCAAGTCCTTGGAACCCTGCCACCCACATGGAAGACCCAGATGGAGTTCCAGGTTCTTGACTTCATTTTGGCCCAGTCATGGCTGCTGTAGATATTTGTGATTTAAACCAGCGTATGGAAGTTCTCTCCATGTTGAAAGGTATAAATTTGAAACAATAAAATTTGATTAAAAATGTCAATGATGACAGAGAAGATAATCAGGAATTTAATAGTACTGTCAAATATGAATAGTCCAATGATTCAATGAAAATTATATGACAACTCAGATACAAAGAAGAGACCATTGTATGAAAAGTTGACATTATATTTGTTCATAGGACATCTGAGATTTTGAGAAAAAAATATTTGATACCCTAATAAAGTATTTCCAGCTCAATGTAGCTTATCTTGGAATACTGGCAAAAAAATCACAAACATTAGTGGTTTTACTTTCAATAAATATGATGAGTTGCTATGTACATAATACATAATAATACATAATAAACCTTTGTCGCAAGGAAAGTAAGAAATCAAGAGACTGAATGGAAAGTCTCCTTGCTTCTCCAGTGTGATTAGTGGAAAAAGGGGATGTTAAGTACGGGAAAGACCAGGGGTATGATAGATATTTTACAAAATAACTGTTGAGTAAGTAAATTATTGTTTTCATTATACCAACAAAAAATTTAAGATAATAACTTGGTCATAGAGCACAAAAAGTTAACCTTTAAACTTTACAGTAATTTTTCATATAAAATGTTTCTCATAGTTGCCTTCAGGGATTTTTTTTAATGAAGCTAGAATTACATCAGAAAGGAGAACTCAATTTTAATTGCTTCCTTTGAGGCCCCTTAACACTAAGACAATCGATGATCTTTAGGTTATGATGCTGGAGGGAGTGAGTAGAAATATGAGTTTTGGAATCTCCCCTAAATAAGATCTTTAGTGGCAGGAGGAATCTGACATTTCCTCCGGCTGATTTACTTGCAGGTGAGAGAAAATGGAGAGAATCTTTTTCATGGAAATTATCTAGAAGCAGCCTTGAGATTTGTTGATTCCTCTCAGGAAAAATAATTTCTGTGGGGGGGGTGGATTTATGCCAATATGGACATAATGTATTTGCATACTAGTAGAATGGGAAGCACTTTCTATACACCTTTGTCCTGGGGCCCTGGCATAGCTGATTTCTGTTACAGAAGTGTCATCAATAATTGTGTCCTAGGATTAGTAGAGCAGAATGGCTTTCATAAGTTTCCAGAAATATGTATCTCCTTGTTTCTGAGAAGTTTTAGAAGAGTTGTACAAGGAAAATGTATTTTAAAAATTGAATTGGAAAGAACACAATGTGGATGAGTTTTCTGGAGACGAATAATGATAGCTCAATGAAATAAGATTTTAGAACATGGAATATTTAAAAAAAGCTCATAAGGATAAAAATGAGAAGAAATTAGAGGGTAGATTTTAGATATAATGTTTCCCAGATTCAAATATAATACAAATCATTTAATACACAAAATACCAGCTTTAGAGAGATAAGGAAAAATGATATTTAAGTTGTGCTTCAACCTTAGGCTGAAGTCAGATTGAAGAAACAATAGATCTGTCAGAATTAAGGCATAAGGCATCGGTGGTATTTTAGAGTAGATTATGCAACACCTCCCCCGTCCCCAAAGGAAACTTTGACAAGGTCTGAAGACATTGATGACTTTCACAACCCAGTGGAGTCTGTGAAATACTCAGCTAGTGAGCAGAGCCAGGGATGCTGCTACACAAGGAACAGTTTACAAAGTAAATTCCCAAAAAAAGAATGTCCCAGTAGAAAAAAAATCAGTACTACTCATATTTAGAAACTCTGAAATAGGGTGATAATCGATTATGAGTTCTTATCCTGCTCATTCCTGTGTTGGGACATTTCTTTCATAGCAGTGAGAATTAACTGGAAAAGACTGTCTTTCTTTTGGTCCTTAAATCTTTGGACCTTTGAATATTCATGACCATGGAGAGGTTCTCCGTGTTGCATGGGATCTTAGTTCTTCAGGGAACAAACACCTAGAACAGATTTCCGTGATTCTAGAACCAGACATATCCTTATCAGAAGTGTTGCCTGAGTAGGAAATGCTCATTATAAGGGAATGTGTTTGAAGTTATTCCTGGTGGGTGTGACTGACCACTCTGAAAAGAGAAAACTGAGATGTGAACTTGATGTGCTGGTTGCAGTGGTTTTCTCAATTGTGAACATAGGTTTGTTAGATTTACCAAATAAACATATAGGATGCCCAAGTAAATCTGAACTTCAGGTAAACAAAGAGGTGGATTTCTTTTTTAAGTGAGAGCATATCTCATGTGGGTTCTGAGACTTACTATTTTATTTATGTGAATCTCAGACTTAACTGGGGTTTGTAATTTATTGAATTACCCTCCTTGGTACCAGTTAGGGAACACCCACCATTCTTGTTTATTAAGAAATCCTTTCTCAGGATCATCTGTAGATTGTGATTACATCTTCAGTTTCCCATTCATTTTCTTGTGAGAGATAGAATAAAGATTCCAGGAGACCTACAAGAGAAGGAAAGGGAGACCTAGAAAAAAGGAAGTGATTTTTTCAATATGTATAAATTTTTTCATACTTATTCCTAGAGGAGGAAATTTTTCTAATTTCTATCCTGTAGGTTTTACTTTGAAAAAAAAATACAGCATTTCAAGGCCCTTTACACTATCAATGGATTAATTTTCAGACATTTATATCTTAAACATATTGCTAGTTAGTCAAAAGTATTATCAAATGAAGTATGAAAACATGACCTTCACTAAGTATATTGTTAAGATCTCTTTTTGAAACATGTGTCAGATGCTGTCACAGAGAAGAGTGCATGCCTGAAAATCTAGGAAACTGGGCTCACTGCACATCAGTACCTGTCTTTCAGTGGGAAGTCATGATATTGACTTCTGTTTGCTCATCTATACATACAGTAAAGTCGATAAATGATCTCTATTGAGAACTACTGGTGTTTAGCCTACTTAGTCAAAGAGAAGGTCAAACTAATAACTAAACCACATATTTAAATAATATTTATATTGACTATTCTTTAAATATATTAGTATTTGCAGATATTGTTATGTGGAAAACGGTTATGATTTCAGAAAATATTTCAGGTGTATCTCTTTTCATTAGTCATTGTAGGATGGTCAGAATGAATGATTTCCTTGCAGAAGAATTTGCAGGACTCATGAAGTTCAGTGAGAGTTCAATGCTTTATATGAGGATTTTATTTTATGTTACCACCTAAATATAATTAATAATTATAATTATTTTATTTTATATTATAATTATACTATACTATTATACATAATATATAATTATAGTGTTATAATATACTGTATAATATATTATATAATAATTTTATATTATTATAATTAATATAATAAAATATTTACAAATAATTATAATTGATATAATAATTATTTTATAACATAACTATATTATAATTTATATTTATAATTATTTTATTATAATTATAATTAATTAATTAACTTTGAGAGAATAGTATTTTAATAGCTTTATTTCTGGACATTTTGTTTTGGCTGTCTTATTAGTAGTACTTGTCAACATTATAATAGATATATTCTGCCTCATTTTATATTCTACTGAGGGGTAGTTAAGTATGCTTTCTGTGTTAATCACTTTCTGTATTTTATTTCCAAGATTTATTTCAGATTCCAGCAGAGAGAAACATGTCTCTGACAAGAAGAAATACAACTTCTGAAGCCATATTTGTACTCTTGGGCTTCTCAGATTACCCAGAATTACAGGTTCCTCTCTTCTTGGTTTTTCTGACAGTATACAGCTTCAGTGTGGTGGGGAATCTTGGGATGATTGCACTCATCAAAATTAACCCCCAATTGCACACCCCTATGTACTTTTTCCTCAGCCATCTCTCCTTTGTGGATTTCTGCTATTCTTCTATCATTGCTCCCAAGATGCTTGTCAACCTAATTGTAGAAGACAGAACCATTTCATTTACAGGTTGCATAGTACAATACTTTCTGTTTTGCACTTTTGTGGTAACTGAAGCATTTTTGTTATCTGCCATGGCCTATGACCGCTTTGTGGCCATTTGCAACCCTCTGCTCTACACAGTGGCCATGTCCCAAAAGCTCTGTGCCATGCTGGTGGTGGGGCCATATGCATGGGGAGTAGCATGTTCCTTGACATTCACATGCTCTGCTATAAAATTATCTTTCCGAGGTTTTAACATGATCGATCACTTCTTCTGTGAGTTCTCCGCACTTCTCTCCCTCTCTTGCTCTGATACTTACATCCACCAGTTGCTGCTGTTCATTTTCGCCACCTTCAATGTAGTCAGCACACTCCTCATCATTCTCATGTCTTATGTGTTCATCGTTGTGACCATCCTCAAGATGCGTTCAGCCAGTGGACGCCACAAAGCCTTCTCCACCTGTGCCTCCCACCTGACCGCCATCACCATCTTCCATGGCACCATCCTCTTCCTCTACTGTGTGCCCAACTCCAAGAACTCCAGACACACAGTCAAAGTGGCCTCAGTCTTTTACACAGTGGTGATCCCCATGTTGAATCCTCTGATCTACAGTCTGAGAAATAAGGATGTCAAGGATACAGTAGACAAAGTAATACATACACTTTTCTTTTGCATTTGAATGTATGTACTAGTACATGTTTAATTTGTGGATTACAGAAATATTAGTCTTTAGTAAGTTTGTACTTATATAAATCTGACAAGATTTAATGTCCTTTGCTTCAAATTTTTTCTATAAAACAATAATGAGTTCATATAGGCCGGCGCCGCAGCTCACTAGGCTAATCCTCCGCCTAGCGGCGCCGGCACACCGGGTTCTAGTCCTGGTCGGGGCACTGGATTCTGTCCCGGTTGCCCCTCTTCCAGGCCAGCTCTCTGCTGTGGCCTGGGAGGGCAGTGGAGGATGGCCCAGGTGCTTAGGCCTGCACCCCATGGGAGACCAGGAGAAGCACCTGGCTCCTGGCTCCTGCCATCGGATCAGCGCGGTGCGCTGGCCGCGGCGGCCATTGGAGGGTGAACCAACGGCAAAGGAAGACCTTTCTCTCTGTCTCTCTCTCTCACTGTCCACTCTGCCTGTCAAAAAAAAAAAAAAAAAAAAAAAAGACCCTTGTCTCTCTCTCTCTCTCTCTCTCTCTCTCTCTTTAACTCTACCTCTCAAATAAATAATAAATAAATAAAATTTAAAAAGAACAATAATGAGTTCATACAGTGGTTTTATGAAAGAAATTATATTTACAATATAATGGAATATCACATACATGTAGGGAAGTCTCACTGAAAATTCATAGACTGTAGGCACTAAGCAGATAACAATATGCTTTTATATAATTAGTGATATAAACAACAGAAGAAATTAGTCTCATTTTATAGAATTAGAAAAATCTAGTGGTATTGATAAACAACAGAATTGATGGGGAGAGATCAAATCCATATTTGCATGTAAAATTTACTGCTCCATCTTTGCATACTGTTTTAACATGGCTTGAACCATGGGCAGATTTGTAGGAGAACAAAAGATCAAGACAGAAGAAAAGAGTGAATGATGTTCAGGGAATTACTATAGATAAACAAGTCAATAATTCAACATGTATTTTTATGAACACTTAATCACAAAATGCTATTTTACTAATCATAATAGCTTTAATTTAATGCCAGCTATATGTCAGATATATTGTAAGATGCTCCAAGAAATTCACATCTGAAAAATATGTTGCTCTTCTTCTAAAAAGCCAGTATAGAGGATGAAAGAATTTATAGTTTTTGTAATATGAGATTGCTTATTATAATATTAAGTACAAAACAGAAGTGATGTGTTAATTTAAATGTTTATACTTCTTTTCTAAAACCTACCAATCAAAATAAATATTCATTAAGTCAGCTATAACAAAGACATATAATACTTCTCATTTAGAATTTAGAAAATCTGCATCAAACACTGGTATCACATAGCTCTAAGTATTGGTGATTGATTTTCTTATTTGGACTTGACTATTGTCTTAACTGTCATTTCTAACAAACAAATGAGGATTGAGATTATTGTATTGTGTGTAGGCTTGATGAGTTTTGTTAGGAAATTGTGATACTCCTCTAACTTTTGCAGGTAGATTCCTGCCTACACATGCATACACACACACACACACACACACACACACACACACATTGGAGACCTAAATTGAATTTCTGGCTCCTGTCTTTATCCTGACCCAGCCCTGACATTACAGTTATTTTGTGAGTGAATCAATGGATTTGTGGGCATTTGGGGAGTGAACTAAGTGCTCAAACCGCGTCTCTTTCAGCTCTCAAATTAATAATAAATAAATAAATAAATAAGTCAACAAACATTTTTAAAGATTTAATGTTGAAAATTTATATAATTATTGGAATTTTAAGATAACTTCAAAAATAATGTCCTACATATGCTTAAAAATAAAATATAATTTTCAATATATATCAAAGCTATCTAATGTTCATCATGACTAATTTTATTTTTTAGAAAAATTTATTTAATAATATAAGTTTCAAAAGTACAACTTTTGGATTATAACAATCCCCCCCCATATCCACCCTCCCACCTGCAAACCATCTCATCTCCTACTCCCTCTCCCATCCCATTCTTCATTAAGATTAATTTTAATTATCTTTATATACAGAAGATCAAATTAGTATATATTAAGTAAAAATTTCAACAGATTGCACCCACACAGACTTGCAAAGTATAAAGTACTGTTTGAATACTAGTTTTACCATTAATTCACATAGTACAATACATTAAGGACAGAGATCCTACATGGGGAGTAAGTGCACAGTGATTCCTGTTGTTGATTTAACAATTAACACTCTTATTTATGATGTCAGTAATCACCCGAGGCTCTTGTCATGAGCTGCCAAGGCTATGGAAGCCTCTTGAGTTCCCAAACTCTGACCTTATTTAGACAAGGCCATAGTCAAAGTGGAAATTCTCTCCTCTCTTCAGAGAAAAGTACCTAAATGTGTAGATCATCAGATTTCATATAATTTCATTTGCACCTGATTCTTTTCTTTATTTGTATGCATTTCATAAAAAACAACTTTAGGAATATATTAATTCTTCCCATCATTCCCACCCACACTCCTACCCCTCTCCTTTTCTCAATCCTTTTTTTTTTTTTTTTTTTTTTACTAAGATCTATTTTCATTTAACTTTATACCATGAAGATTAACTGTATTCCAGGTAAAGAATTCAGTACTCTCTATGAGGGAGAAAAAGAAAGGAAGAGAGAAAGAAAAAACAAAACAGAACAAACAAACAAAAAACCTAAAAACTAAAAACAAAGAAAAAACTAGAACAAAAGCTATTTCTCAACAGTCCAGATAAGGGCTGTTCAAAGTAATTGCATCTCGTTGGTAATTTACCTGTTCTTTTTCTTTTTTTTTTTGAAACTTAATTATCTTTAAACAGGAACTCAAGAATGATATGCTTTTTGTGAGCACTTAGACATAACTATAATTTGTGTGAAATGAGAATATCCTCCACTTAATACACTAAAATAAAGTAATTCTTGGAGAACAAGTTTTACTATTAAGTCTCATAATACAGCTCTTTGAGGACAGATATCCTGCATGGGAAGGTAGTGCACAGTGACTCTTGTTGTTTATTTAACAGTTAACACTCTTATGTATGATGTCTGTGATCAGCCGAGGCTCTTTCTTTTTATTTTTTTATTTTTATTTTATTTTATTTTATTTTTTTATTTTTTTAACTTTTATTTAATGAATATTAATTTCCAAAGTACAGCTTGTGGATAACAATGGCTCCCCCCCACCCCATAATGTCCCTCCCACCCGCAACCCTCCCTTTTCCCACACCCTCTCCTCTTCCATTCACATCAAGATTCATGTTCGATTCTCTTTATATACAGAAGATCAGTTTAGCATACATTAAGTAAAGATTTCAACAGTTTGCTCCCACACAGAAACATAAAGTGAAAAATACTGTTTGAGTACTCGTTATAGCATTAAATCTCAATGTACAGCACACTAAGGACAAAGATCCTACATGAGGAGTAAGTGCACAGTGACTCCTGTTGTTGACTTAACAAATTGACACTCTTGTTTATGGCATCAGTAATCACGCTAGGCTCTTGTCATGAGCTGCCAAGGCTACGGAAGCCCCCTGAGTTCACTGACTCTGATCATATTTAGACAAGGCCATGGTCAAAGTGGAAGTTCTTTCCTCCCTTCAGAGAAAGGTACCTCCTTCTTTGAAGACCCGTTCTTTCCACTGGGATCTCACTCGTGGAGATCTTTCATTTAGGTTTTTTTTTTTTTTTCCCCAGAGTGTCTTGGCTTTCCATGCCTGAAATACTCTCATGGGCATTTCAGCCAGATCCGCATGCCTTAAGGGCTGATTCTGAGGCCAGAGTGCTGTTTAGGACATCTGCCATTCTATGGGTCTGCTGTGTATCTCACTTCCCATGTTGGATCATTCTCTCCCTTTTTGATTCTATCAGCTAGTATTTGCAGACACTAGTCTTGTTTATGTGATCCCTTTGGTTCTTAGTCCTATCATTACGATCAATTGTGAACAGAAATTGATCACTGGGACTAGTGAGATGGCATTGGTACATGCCACCTCGATGGGATTGAATTGGAATCCCCTGGCATGTTTCTAACTCCACCGTTTGAAGCAAGTCAGCTTGAGCATGTCCCGAATTGCACATCTCTTCCCTCTCTTATTCCCACTCTTATATTTAACAGGGATCACTTTTCAGTTAAGTTTCAGCACTTAAGAAGAATTGTGTATTGATTACAGTATTCAACCAAAAGTATTAAGTAGAACAAACAAAAAAACTACTAAGAGGAATAACATATTAAGTTGCTCATCAACAGTCAGGGTGAGGGCTTATCAAGTCACCATTTCTCATAGTGTTCGTTTCACTTTAACAGGTTTCCTTTTTGGTGCTCAGTTAGTTGTCACTTATCAAGGAGAATAAGTGGTATTTGTCCCTTTGTGATTGGCTTATTACACTCAGCATAATGTTTTCCAAATTCCTAACAGGGATCACTTTTCAGTTAAAATTTAAACACCTAAGAATAATTGTGTGTTAATTACAGAGTTCAACCAATGGTACTAGAACAAAAAAAATACTAAAATGGATAAAGTATTACATTGTACATTTACCGTCAGGACAAGAGCTGATCAAGTCACTGTTTCATACAGTGAGAGAGAGATACAGAGAGAAAGGTCTTCCTTCCTTTGGTTCACCCCTCAAATGTCTGCTATGGCTGATGCGCTGCACTGATCCAAAGCCAGGATCCAGGTACTTCCTCCTGGTCTCCCATGCAGGTGCAGGGCCCAAGCACTTGGGCCATCCTCCACTGTACTCCTGGGAGACAGCAGAGAGCTGGGCCTGAAGAGGAGCAACCAGGACAGAATCTGGCACCCCAACTGGGACTGGAACCCAGAGTACTGGCACTGCAGGCAGAGGATTAGCCTAGTGAGCAATGGCAATGGCCCCGAGGCTTTGACATGAGCTGCCTTGTCTATGGAAGCATTTTGGATCCTTCCATATTTCAATAAGGCCATGGACAAAGTGAAAGCTCTCTCTTCCCTTCAGAGGAAAGTACATCCTTCTTTGGTGGCCACTTCTTTCCACTGGAGTCTCCCCCACAGATGTCCCTCATGTAGGACATTTTTTGCCTCAGTGTCATGACTTTCCAGGCCTGAAATGCTCTCATTGGCTTTTCAGCCAAACCTTAATCCCTTAAGGGTTGATTCTGAGGTCAGAGTGCTACTTAGGGCAATTGTCATTCTTTGAGTCTGCTGTAGGGACTGCTTCCTACGTTGGAACATTCACTCCTTTTTAATTCTATTAACATTATCAAACGTTTAGTTCTATTTATATGATCACTTTAATACTTAATCCCATCCACATGATCTCTATAACACTTGGAATGCCATTTTTATCACCCAGTTTAAGGGGTTTTGGGGTCCCATGGCAAATTCTTACTTCAATGAACTTATGCTTCGGAATCATATCCTATGTAACCATGTGAATTTATTACTTTTATTTTCTGTGTTATCTATCTTGAATAATCTTTAAAAAATAATTAGCTATGCAGTCACAATTTTTAGGTAAAAATTTCAAAGAAAAATATAAAGAGTTACTGAAGATACAACAGTTAATTATATTCATTTGTATGCATTTAATTTTAAAAATTTATTTTAGTATATAAAATTATTTTCACTAATAGAATAACATGATTTTCAGCACTCCTCACCTTGATCATATGGAAATCAAGATGGCCAGAGATTTGTGTGTTTTATAATAACACTGTCATTCACTGTTTTTAACATCACTCATATGATGATCCTTATCATCAATGATTATTTTAATAATTGAAAATGTATTATTTTGTTATTTTTGTTTGTTGGTTAATGTACATGTGATAGTATCCTTGTTTTCAAATGGAATTAGTATTCTGTAAGAGACTTTCACAAGATATTTACAGACAAGTTTATAGTACAACTTATTAAATGGCAATTATAAAAGCAAGTTTCATTTTTTTTTGAGGTTGACTCTTTTAAAAGCAATATTATCAAAATTATAAATTCAATTCAAAAGATACCCATCTATAAAGAGATTTGTACTAACATCACAGCACCAAATTCTTCTAGAATTAGATATTTTGGAAACTAACAATTTTTCTTGAACCCATTAGAGAGCGGAGGTCACTGGAAAACCAACTACGACAAGCATAGAATGGGCCATAACCATATACCAATGCTAGGGACGTGTGAAGTATCTGAAGATGAACTATATATTTCCTTATAAAAAGTAAAGAGAATATATTCAATGTTTTCACAGTACAAAATGTAAAATGCTTGATAAGACAGACATATTCACCTGATTGGACATTAAACAATATATACATTACAAGGTACCCTATAAATATGTGCATTTTTTTAAGCAGGGTATGACTTTGGCACAGCAAAGATGCCATTTGGGATGTCTCCATCCTATACAGAGTTTGATTCTTTGCTCCAATTTAGATTCCAGCTTCTTGCTAAATAAAGCACACTCTGAGAGGCATTAAGTGATGTTTCAAGTACTTGGATCCAGCCACATATTTGAGAGTCTGAATTAAGTTCCCAGATCGTGGTTTCAGCTAGTTCATCCCGAGCTTTGTGGCTACTTGGGAACTGAACAAACAGGTGGGAGATCTCTGTCTCTCTCTCCCTCTCACTCTTTCTCTTTCAAATAAATAAAATAAATTAAAATTAGAAAAATAACCTGAAATGTTTCACACCTCAGCACTATTTTTATGTATAAATATAAGTGATAAGATAAAGATATGTAGGATAATGTGTCATTATGTAAATATGGAGGTATGTATTTATGAAAAATGAATTTATAGAGAAAAATGAGTAAAATTAAGTGTTGAAGAAAATATTTAAGATTATTAGTAGTATATTTTTCATGGAACCCAAGGCATTTAATTTAGAAACATAGTCCAATTTTTCTTCTTTCTCAGCCAATTGAAAAATATTCACTATGAAGTATCTAAAAATTATGAAGATGGGATTAAAAGATGTCTTTGTGCAAAGAAATTTGAAAAATTCATGCCAGTTTCTTTTTAATGCAAACATCTATAAACTTCTAAAGACCTTTTGGAAACATGAATTTCAAACCCTATGAACCAAAATAAAATTCCCTTTCATTGTATTTAATAAAGGTGTTGTAATTTATTTGAAAGGTAGAATTAGAGAGAGAGAGAGAGAGAGAGAGAGAGAAAGAGAGATGTTCCATTCATTGGTTCATTCCCCCAAATGCCCACAATGGCTAGAGCAGAGCCAGGAGGAAGTCAGGAATCAGGAATGCCAGCTGTTTTTGCCACATGGATATTAGAATCACAAATATTTAAGCCATCTCTTGCTATCTTACCTGGCACATTAGCCTGTAGCTGAGTTGGCAATGGAGCAACCAGGACTTGAAGCGGTGCTCATATGGGATATGAGCTTTGCAGGCGGTGGTTTAACCTGCTGTGTCACAATGCCAGTCTCTTTTCATTCTATTTTCCACAAATTTTTGAAATGTTCTAATATATATATCAATAGATATAAAAATACACATAAATATATAAATACATATTCCTTTCTTTTATAAAGAGTCATTTTACTGGCCATGTGGCAGACATGTATAAGAATGTAAGAGAATGAATTCACAATGAATTAATTGAACAGTACAGTCATGAAACAATAAAATATGACAGAAAGAAATGTCAATGATCATAGAGATTATAATTAAGAATTCAATAGAAAGGTGAGATTTTTGAGAATTTGGTGAGTTGGTAAAAACAAATCATAAGCAAATAGAGGCCATTCTAAGAACAGTAAATCATTCATTTGTGAATAGGACATTTGGATTATTTGCAGACTCATATGCTGTTTCTAGCAAGATAATTGCTCTTCTGAGAACAGTAATAAACAATCAACAAAAGTTGGGTTCTTCAATGTATATGAAGAGATGCTATGAGCATGCTGTCTTTGACAGGAATCTGATTCTTTTGTGTAGTTAGTGTAAAGGAAGGAAGCTGCATTTCCCAAAGATTAGAGGATGATAGGTATATTCAAAACACACACAGTGTTGGGTAAATAAAAAGATAAATCCTGTTATGATTTATATTAACACATCCACAAGTAGAGACTCTAGGAATAATCATAATCACAGAGATGGAATTTAAGTCTCTAACTTTCATATAAAATGCATCAAACAAGGCTGTCATCTTCTTTTAAGCTTTTCATGAAACCAGAATTATGTCAGAAAAAAATATTTAATTTTAATTGCTTCTCTTGAGGTCCTCGGAGAATAAAGCAATCATTTTTTCTCTAGGTTATGATGCTACAGGGAGTGTGAAAAGAAATAAAGAGTTGGCATCTCCATTAAATAAGCTCTCTTGAGGAAGGAGGTGTCTGGCATTTCCACTAGCAGGTGTATTTGCAGGTGAGAGAAAATATAGATATCTTTGTTCACACTAGGTACCTAGATGAAGTCTTAGGTTTTCTTGTTTCTTCACAGAAAAGTAGCCTGGGGGAAAGAATGCAATCCGCTATAGACAGAATCTCTCTGGATGTTGAGGTACAGAAAGCAAACACTTTCTATAAGCCTTTGTATGGGGTCCTGGCATAGCTGATTTCCATAACAACAAGGTCCAAAACAGCTGTTTCCTTTAAATGGCGGATTGATGGACCATTAGAATATTCAGGAACATGTGTTTCCTTCTTTATGTGCATTTTAAAAGAGTTATCAAAGTTAAAAGATATTTAAAAATTGAATTGAAAGGATGGTATATCTTCTATGGAAACAACATAAATAGAACTTAGTCTGGTAAGGTTTTAGAGTATGAGCTAAAAAAACAAGACTCATGAGGGAAAAGAGGGAAAAAAAGAGCAGAAACTCGAAGACATAATTCAGATAGCACATTCCCCAGAATAAAAGATAAGAAAAACTGTTTAATACATAAAATCCATAATTTGGGAACTAAGAGACCATGATATTCAAAGTGGACATAAGTCTTGGGTTGAAATCAGAAGGAATATAAAGTCTATAAGAATGAAGGGAATTGGGCAATCACCCTCAACTATAGTGGACTGTACAACACTGGCCTGCCCTGCCCCAACCCCACTTCCTGAAGGAATCTTTGACAAGGTTTGGAAACATTGCTGATTTTCACAGCTCACTGAGGTCAGTGAGACGTCCAGCTATGGACCGAGGCCAGAATACTGCTACTCAATTCACAGAGCAGCTTCACACATGATCTGGTCGAAAACATCAGTACTGCTCAAACTTAGAAACTCTTAAATATAGTGATAATAAAGAGATTATGAATTCTTCACAAAATCTTACAAGGGGACAGTCTACTCTCAACAGTGAGAATTAACTGGAAGATGCTCTCTCATTCATTCTTAAATCCTCAGCTGAACATGCAGGACTGTAGAGAGTTTCTCAGGGGTGCTTGGGACCTCAAACTTTTAGTACCCATATATCTGAAACTTACTGCTTGGATTGTAGAACCATAGATGGACTTCCCAGAAATGGTCATTTGAGTAAGAAAGCTCATTTTTAAAGGCATATGATTGAGAGAAATCCTTGTATGCATGACTTGGCAATACTAGAAAAAGAAGACCTCCAAGTGAACTATATGTGCTGATTGCAGTAACATTCTGTTACTGTTTATTCCTACGTGGGGACACTTCTGTGACTTCCATTTTGTATGTTGGACTGTGAAACATATATTCAAATCATCTCCAGGCCCTCAATACTTCCATTAGGCTAATTTTCATATTCCATGTATAAAACAAAGACTATTTTAACAAATAGTCAAAATAATTATTATATAGGACAGCGCCACGGCTCACTAGGCTAATCCTCTGCCTAGCAGCGCTGGCACACTGGGTTCTAGTCCCGGTCGGGGCGCCGGATTCTGTCCCGGTTGCCCCTCTTCCAGGCCAGCTCTCTGCTATGGCCAGGGAGTGCAGTGGAGGATGGCCCAAGTGCTTGGGCCCTGCACCCCATGGGAGACCAGGAGAAGCGCCTGGCTCCTGGCTTTGGATCAGCGTGATGCGCAGGCTGCAGCGCGCCAGCCGTGGCAGACATTGGAGGGTGAACCAATTGCAAAAGGAAGACCTTTCTCTCTGTCTCTCTCTCTCTCTCTCTCACTGTCCACTCTGCCCATCAAAAAAAAAATTTAAAAAAATAATTATTATATGAAATGTGATCTTTACAAAGCAAAGTTTTAAGAGCTGTATCTACAATGTACATCAGATACTGATATATATCGGATACTGGTATATAAGATGGGTATGTGACTGGGACTCAAGAGAGACTGGTTCACTGGTTACTCACTACCAACTGTCATAGGACAAGTTTTGAGTTCTTCAAGCTTCCACATATTCAGCTGTTTAAAAGTGCTGTTCAATAAATAACACCTATTGAACAGCAGAGATAATATTGCTGAAAAACATTGATGTTTGATCTATTTAGTGAAAAGAATATTAATTAAAATGTTAAACTAATGAGAGCCTTTTATATATATGATAACTAGATGAAGTATTCTTTAGATATATCACAATATATGCATATATCATTGTTATATAGAAAATAATTTTAATCATGAAGTTATTTAGATTTTTTACATTCATTATAATTGCATAATTGACATAACAAGCTATTTCATTGTTGCATTTTTCTTTGTAAGCCTTATGAATTTCAGTGCAATCTGAATATTTAAAATGAGTAATTATACATTATCACCTAAACTGATTGCTTTAAGTATCATTATCTTTAATGTTTTTAAAACTATATTTTAAAAAGTGGGTATAGTTAACAATTTTTGGAAACTAACACTTTATAATAATTACACTTCTGAAACTTTATTCTTTTTATTTTCACCATTAACATCTTTCAGGGGTATAAAAAATATCTATTTGTCTCATTTTATATTCCATGGAGTGGGTACTTATATATGCTTTATGTGTCAATCACCTTCCGTATTTTATTTCCAAGACTTATTTTCAGATTACAGCAAAGAAAAGCATGTTTCTGACAGGAAGAAATATAACTTCTGAAGCCACATTCACACTCTTGGGCTTCTCAGATTACCCGGAACTGCAGGTTCCCCTCTTCTTGGTATTTCTGGCGGTGTACAGCTTCAGTGTGGTAGGGAATCTAGGGATGATGGTGATCATCAAAATTAACCCCAGATTGCACACCCCCATGTACTTTTTCCTCAGCCATCTCTCCTTTGTGGATTTCTGCTATTCCTCTATCATTGCTCCCAGGATGCTGGTGAACCTCCTTAAGGAAGACAGAAGCATTTCATTTACAGGATGCATGCTGCAGTTCTTTCTGTTTTGCACCTTTGTGGTGACTGAATTAATTTTGTTTGCTGTGATGGCTTATGACCGCTTTGTGGCCATTTGCAACCCTCTGCTCTACACAGTGGCCATGTCCCCCAGACTCTGCGCCATGATGGTTGTTGGATCCTATGCATGGGGAGTGGTGTGTTCCTTGACACTCACGTGCTCTGCTTTAAAATTATCTTTCCGAGGTTTTAACACCATCAATCACTTCTGCGAGTTATCCTCACTGATGTCCCTCTCTTGTTCTGATTCTTACCTCACTCAATTGCTTCTTTTCACTGTTGCCACCTTTAATGAGGTAAGCACTCTCTTCATCATTCTCATGTCTTACATATTCATTGTTGTCACCACCTTGAAGATGCACTCAACTAGTGGGCACCGTAAAGTGTTCTCCACCTGTGCCTCCCACCTGACTGCCATCACCATCTTCCATGGCACCATCCTCTTCCTCTACTGTGTGCCCAACTCCAAGAACTCCAGACACACAGTCAAAGTGGCCTCTGTCTTTTACACAGTGGTGATCCCCATGTTGAATCCTCTGATCTACAGTCTGAGAAACAAGGATGTAAAGGATACAGTCAGCAAAATAATGCACATCAAATTTTTTTCTATCTGATGTATGCACTAGAATGCATTTCAAATGTTTATTGCACATTAAAATTTTCTTTTTTGGATGAACTATGAATCAAGAATTCATTGTCTAAAGATTATTTCAGATTTTCAAGAATTAAGAATATTTTACAATAGAATGAATATGAATTATGAGTTTTAGGACAGAGAGGCTTTACTCAGGACTGCTTATTCTTCTATGAATCAGACAGATTGATTGATTTTGACCACAGTCTTTGTCCACAAAATCATATATATGATTCATTTCATATGATGGCTTTGTGGAGCAATAGCAAGATTAGTAAGCATATATGGCATATAGTATGTATGTAATGAATTCTAGCTGTCCTTATCTCCTGATAATTCATAGATCTACATGTGATAAATTAATAACAGTTTTCTATTGTAAATTGAAAGGAGTAAGTGACTGGAGAAGTTAGTCTCACATTCTGGTACCTCGAAATACAGTGATAACATATACATAATAATAATAAATACAGTAAACACCATAGTAGAATTATTAGAGAGACTACCTGCAAACACATTTTAGGATCTTAGATGTATGTTTCATCCTTGCATGCTATTGGATGGATGCTCAGCTTTTTCTGAAAACAAAAGATCAAGAAAGAAGTTTGATTCAGAAGTTAAGAGCTTGAATGTTCAGTAAGTGACTCTGTATAACTAAGTTAGTGATTCAATAAATGTTTGTGAATATTTACTAATATTATACTATTTTCCTATTAATAATAGCTACTGTTTAATGTCATGTATGTACACAGTATATTGTATTGTGTCCCAAGGAATGCATATTTGAATGTGATGTTGCTACTTTTCTTGTGTGTAGGAAGATAAGTTTTATAAGAGATTTGGAATTACTAAATAGATACTGAGAATAAATAGAAATGTTACATTTGTTTTCAATGTTTATTCTTCTTTCCATCATCTACCTACTAAAATAAATACTCATGGGGCTGCTTAATGAGAGCATAGGATGCTTTTCCTGACCAGTACTCTTTAGATATCTATACATAGCTATAGATAGCTCTAAGTATCAGATTAACTTTAAAGTCTGGAGATCTATCTATTTTTTAAAGATTTATTTATTTATTTTTAACTCACACTTACAGAGAGAGAAGGGGAGAGAGCTGGAGTGAGGGAGACATCTTCCATCTGCTGGTTCACTCCCCAGAGGCCACCAGCCAAGAGCTTCATTTGGGTATCCTACTTGGAGAGCAGGAGTATAAGCACCGGAGTTATCCTCTGCCACCTTCCCAGGCCATTAGCAGAGAGTTGGATCAGAAATGGAGCAGTTAGGACACAAACTGGTGCCCATAAGGGATGCCAGTGTCACGAGCAACAGCTTTACCCACTACACCCACAATACTGGCCCCTATAGTGTTTTATGTAAACTGTCATTTTTAGCTATCATCTCCACACACAAAAAATGAAAAGCCCCAGAATCCTGCTTAAAGATTTGATCAATGTGTGATGGGGAGTTTTTATTTTCCTCTAGTAATTGTCATGTTTATTAGAGGAAGCCCTCATAGTCTGGCTATCAAGTTTGGAAATTTTTAAAATTGATATTTATCTTTTTTTTAAATCACATCTCTATAAATTCAACTTGACCGCGTTTTTCTTTACTTGAATTTCTTATTTTTTCTGTTTTTTTTTTTTTTTTTTTTTTTTACATTAAACAAAGCTTTCCAACCTCAGCATTGCTGACGTTTTGTTTTGAAAAATTTGGGTTGTGGGTGCTAACCTGTGATTTATAGGGTACCTAACAGTCTCCAGGTCTCTATACACCAGATACTGTAGTGCCTCATTCCAGTACAAAAAGAAAATCTCTATATTTTGCAGAATTTCCTTGTTTCTGTGAGTGGTTGGAGTACAAATTCATCTCTACCTTAAAACAAGTGATCTAGTGAAAGTAAAGATTGCAGCATCTACTTATCATAAGCTGTGAAAATTAGGAGTACAAAGAAAGATTTCAAAACTAAGCATTTTGAAGGGGAAACAACAAAACTCTCGATCCAGATTTGTGTGTACTATAAAAATACCTTTTAAATCCTAAAAGTAAAGAATACATTTACTATCTAACAAAAGTTGAGAAAATTTATATCCAACAGACCTCCACAACCAGGAATGTTAAAATAAATTATTCCAGAGGACAAAAGTTATACTAGATAGAAATTTAAAACCACTTAATATATACAATATATATTATTGGCAATTATATCAAAAATATAAATGTAAGATTCATGTTTGTTGGCCGGCGCTGAGCTCAATAGAATAATCCTCCGCCTGCGGCACAGGCACACCAGGTTCTAGTCCCAGTCAGGGCGCCGGATTCTGTCCCAGTTGCTCCTCTTCCAGTCCAGCTCTCTGCTGTGGCCTGGGAGTGCAGTGGAGGATGGCCCAAGTCCTCGGGCCCTGCACCCTTATGGGAAACCAGGAGAAAGCACCTGGCTCCTGGCTTCGGATCAACGCAGTACGATGGCCGCAGCGGCCGTTGGGGGGTTGAACCAACAGAAAAAGGAAGACCTTTCTCTCTGTCTCTCTCTCTCACTGTCCGCTCTGCCTGTCAAAAAAAAAAAAAAAAAAAAAAAAGTTTGTATGGTGGCAGGCATTGTGGCACAATGGGTGCACCTGCTTCTTGGAATGCCTGCAACTCAGATCAGAGTGCTTGAGTTTGAGTTCAGTCTCTGATTACAGTTCAGTCCCTGCTAATCTGTACCCAGACAGGCAGTTGAAGATAATTCACATGGGGGATACCCAGATGGAATTCTGGATCCTGGTTTCCCAGCCCAAGTGTTGGGGACATATAAAGAGTGAACAATTAAATGGAGGATCTATTTAGTCTTTTTTAAAAAGATTTAATTATTTATTTGAGAGGTAGATTTACAGACAGCGAGAGGGAGAGACTGAGAGAAAGGTCTTCCGTCCGTTGGTTCATTCCTCAGTGGCCACAAAGGTCGGAGCTGTGCCAATCCGAAGATAGGAGCCAGGTGCTTCTTTCCGGTCTCCCACATGGGTGCAGGGGCCCAAGGACTTGGGCCATGTTCTACTGCTTTCCAAAGCCACAGCAGAGAGCTGGATTGGAAAAGGAGGAGCCAGGACTAGAACCGGCGCCCATATGGTATGCTGGCGCTGCAGGTGGAGGATTAACCTTCTGTGCCACAGCACTGGCCCCCTATTTAGTCATTATCATTCTGCCTTTCAAACAAATAAAAATAAACTTCTTAAAAAGTAATATTTCTCATTTTTCAAATATTTATATTTTTATTAGAAAGGCAGAGTTTTATTTTTTATTGATTCATTTCTTTTGACAGGCAGAGTTAGACAGTGAGAGGGAGAAACAGAGAGAAAGGTCTTCCTTCCATTGGTTCACCCGCCCAGAATGGCCGCTACCACCAGCGCACTGCACTGATGCGAAGCCAGGAGCCAGGTGCTTCCTCCTGGTCTCCCATGAAGGTGCAGGGCCCAAGGACTTGGGCCATCCTCCACTGCACTCCCAGGCCACAGCAGAGAGCTGGACTGGAAGAGGAGCAATCTGGACAGAATCCCATGCCCCAACCAGGACTAGAACCCAGAGTACCGGCGCCCATACACTTTTCCCAGGGCATTAGTAGGGAGCTACATCAGAAGTGGAGCAGCCAGGACACTAACCTGCACCTATATGGGATGTCAGTGTCGTAGGCAGTGGCTTAATCCACTGCACCACAATGCCACTACCCATTTGCTTTATTTTTAAAGCATATAAAATGTTAAAACGTTTTTTTTAATTTTTGTCAAATTAAAGTGATACTTTGATATATTCATGTCTTCATTTCTCTACACATTTATGCTAATTCAAGTCTACTTAAATAAAGCAACATGTCCTTCAGTAACTTTTTTAATTAATCATATCCAAAGCATCATGTACTTTTTCCTCACTCAATTGTCCTTTGTGGATTTCTGCTACTCCTTGATCACTGTGCAATATTAACAAATTTGTAGATTTATTGTGCCCACTTTAATGAGATCCTTACCATCGTGGTTATCGTCATCTCCTACTTGTTCATTCTCATCACCATCCTGAGGATCCACTCTGCAGAGAGAAGATGCAAAGCCTTTTCCACCTGTGCATCCCATTTTGCGGTCATCACCATCTTCCATGGAACAATCCTTTTCATTTATTGTCAGCCTAGTTCCGGCAATAGCCTGGATATTGACAAAGTGACCACTGTGTTCTACACTATAGTGATTCCCATGCTGAACCCTCTGATCTATAGCTTGAGGAACAAAGATGTGAAAGATGCTCTCAGAAAAGTTGAAGGCTCCAGGGCTGGCACTGTGGTGCAGCAGGTTAAAACCCTGGCCTGAATCACTGGCATCCCATATGGGCGCCTGTTCTAGTCCCAGCTGCTCCTCTTCTGATCCAGCTTTCTTCTTTGGCCTGGGAAGGCAGCAGAAGATGGCCCAAGTGTGTGGGCACCTGCACCCATGTGGGAGACCCAGAAGAAGCTCCTGGCTTCTGGCTTTGGATCAGCCCAGCTCTGGCCGTTGAGTCCATTTGGGGAGTGAACCAGTGGATAGAAAACCTCTCTCTCTGTCTCTACCTCTCTCTGTAATTCTGTTTTTCAAATAAATAAAATAAATATTAAAAATAAGTTGAGGCTCCAAAATATTTTCTTGGAAAATATTTTATTAATAGTATTTGGGATGAGAAAAATGGGTGAAGGAGCAAATAGCTGGTCTGAAGATTAGGAGTAAAGAGAATACAAAGAAAGTAGATAGATATGTGTCTTTTGTTTCTTTTATGCTTGTACATCTACAATGAAAAATAATTAGATTTAGCATTCTCAAAATTTCTATTGTACTTCTTTGCAATTTGTAGTGTTTTAAATTGGTATGGATAATAACATTGTTAAAATACAAATGATTACTTTATTATAATCTTTAAAAATTTAATCAATAATATGTGTGGCTCATACTTTCAGCATACTTTATGAAAGTACACTTTTCAATAATGAATTTCTGATATTTTACTTTGTCACCACCTCACAGCCATTGTTGTCCTCCATGGAGCAACCCTTTTCATCTGTGGTCGCCTCAACTTAGGCAAAGCCAGGAGGCTGAATTGGAGGCCACAGGGATCTACACAGTAGTGATTCCCATGCTGAATCTCCTGATCTATAGTCTGAGGACCAAGGATGTGAAAGCATCCTTCAAGAAACTGATACAATTCAAATGTCCTTCTGTGGAAACATTTTCTTAGGTGGACAAAGGGTTGCCAAAAGTGTATTTTAAATGGTGTGTGTTTGGGTGGATGTGGAGAAGGTGGGAATTAGAGAAATGTTTTAGGAAGAGAAGGATTGTGTGTTATTTTTGTTGTTGTCTATTTTGGTCTATAATGCCATAACTTATACACATTAATCAATAATTGAAATAAAACTAACCCTTGCCCTCTCTTTTCCTACCTACATTTCCTTAGAGTGTATTTGTGCAAAAGTACATATCTTAAAATTATTTGAGATAAAACCAATATTTCTAATAAAGTGTATTTATAGATTTGTAATGAGTTTCTTATGTGTTGATATGTATCTGAATATAATTTTAGTCATTTTCTGGATATTATATTGAGTCATTCTCTATTTTGTATTAACTTTTTCCTGTGAGGTTATAACTTAAGAACGTTCACAAATTTTTATTTACAAAATGGAGACAATATTGCTCTACTTTTCTTTCATAGTCCAAACAGTTCATATTAAATTCTTAGTACTATGTGATATAACTGATTAGTAAATTATCTGATTTTTTTATATTACTTTTACCTTTTGCTTTCCACTTTGTTTAATTTTTGCTTAAATAATTGGAATGGATTATATAATAGAGGTCATACTCTTTTGGTGTTTCATGTTATTTTTAATTTCTTTTTCCTGGTAAAAATTGTGTTAAAGTTTCACTACAATTTCTAAATGCATTTATTATTGAATTGGCTTTTTATTTACTCTGAAAAAATACCACAGAGTTGGTGTTTTAAACCATAGATTTTATTGTTTCAGAGTTCTGGAAAGCAGAAGCTGCCATCAATAAAACTGGGCCCAAATCAAGGTGTAGACCCCCTTAGGAGGTTCTAGGAAGAATCTCTCTTTCTTTTTACAATCATTAACCCAATCATATCTATAAGCATCTTAAATAAGGTACTATTTGTAGATTCCAGGGATTAGAATCTGATAATCGTAAGGTCCACTTACAAGTTTATGCACCCATCTTTTAAATGCCAAATCATACCATATATTTATGTTATACAACTTCATGTTTTAATATACATATACAATGTGGAAAGTCATCGCATTCAGGATAATGAAGTAACACATCATATAGCACACTCATAATTTTCTTTGCTTTTCTATTCCTTGTGGTGAAACATTTAATTCAATCATGGGGTTGAAGCTGTTGCATACCAGGTAAAGCCGCTACCTGCAGTGCTTGCATCTTATATGGGCAGCAATTCAAGCCCTGGCTGCTCCACTTCTGATCCATCTCCCTGCTATGACCTTGGAAAGCAGTAGAAGATGTGCCAAGTCCTTGGACCCCTGCACCCACATGGGAGACCCAGAAGAAGCTCTTGACTCCTGGCTTTGTATCAGCCCAGCTCTGGCTGTTGTGGACATCTGGGGAGTGAACCAGTGGATGGAAGACCATTCTCTCTCTCTCTCTCTCTCCCTCTCTGCCTCTGCTTCTCTGTAACTCCATCTTTCAAATAAATAAATAAATAATTTTTAAAGATTAAATCTTTTAGGTGTTTCAGCTATAAAATACAGTATTTCAAAGTACAGTCATAGTATTTTTTTTTTTGACAGGCAGAGTGGACAGTGAGAGAGAGAGAGAGAGAAAGTTCCTCCTTTTCCGTTGGTTCACCCCGCAATGGCTGCTGCGGCCGGCACACTGCGGCTGGCGCACCGCACTGATCCGAAGCCAGGAGCTAAGTGTTTCTCCTAGTCTCCCATGCAGGTGCAGGGCCCAAGGACTTGGGCCATCCTCCACTGCACTCCCGGGCCACAGTAGAGAGCTGACTGGAAGAGGAGCAACCAGGGCAGAATCTGGCGCCCTGACTGGGACTAGAACCCAGAGTGCCGGCACCGCAGGCGGAGGATTAGCTATTGAGCCGTGGCACCGGCCGGTCATAGAATTTTTAAAGGATTTATTTATTTAAAAGTCAGAGTTACTGTATGAATTACAAGATCTTTACTAGCATTCTTGGCTTCTACCCATTGGATGCCAGTGTACTGCCTCTCATTTGTAATAAGTGAAAATGTCTGCAGACATTGCCAGATCTCTGCTGGAGAGCAAACTTCCCACAGGTGGAGCCACTGGATACTGCTTTAACCTAGGAGAGCCCTAGTCTCTTCCAGTAAAGCTCCAGTATTGAAGTTCCCTACATTTAAGAAGTTTACTCATCTCCTTCACTATGCTAATGTTAGTCAGACACTAATTTGCTCTTCCTCCAGAATCCAAAACGTGCCTTTAACAGATCACAGATTTCAGGACCTCAAGCTCATGGTAACTTTCAGTTTAGTGTGGATAACCATCAGTCTCCTCATCACAATAAGTTATCGGTGTGATTCTCATTTCTAAAGGCTCACTGTCATGTTAGCAAAAAGAAGGTTTGCTTTTTATTCAGCTTCATGCACACAAGATTAAGAATTGTGCTTCTCTTCCCTCACAATGATACATCACAACTCCCCAGTTTACTTACTGAGATAACCCAGGCACGCTGGGTACTTCTAGACAGGTGTAAAAAGCAAACATTCACAAATCATTTTTTCATCATTTTTGGATACACACACTGGAACATACACACACGTATTTTAATGTGTCCCCATGTATATATATGAAATATTAGGTACAAAATTTAATTAAATGGTAAGTTTATTTTGATGCAAAATCTTTGGAAGTCATGCACACTTTTTTTATAAAACCCATTTTTCGTGAACTTTTTAAGTACCTTTCTCTCTCTTGTATGTGTATATATATATATATATATATATATACACACATACATATGCATGCCTGTGCTTCTGTGTATGTATTTACGAAATAATATGCATACCTCTGACTTAAAAACTGAAGAAATCAACATACATCTCTAATTCTCTTACTAATATTATCTTAGACTTCCCGTAAGAATGTGCATTCTTCTATTTTTGTGAATCTCTTTGCAACCAGTAGGGAAGTGTTCATGACCAGTCATCAATCAAGACACATGGAGCTAGAGGTCAAAAGCATGACAGACAGCTGGAAACAGATAAATAACTGACATTACATTGTTTTGAACATTTGCATCCTCTCTCAAATTTCCTACATCCACATTTTTCAAGTAATATCAGCAAAAATTCTTGTTTATATTTAAGCCATTGTAAAATCATATGCTGCTACATTCAAGCAAAAGATGACTAACACATCTTATATATGTCCTCTTTATTAATTAATATTCAAGTTCTTTGTTCCGTGAAGCTGATTCTAAGACAATTTTAGGCATATATCCTCAGATGTAATATGCATTTCCAACTGTACTTATCTTTGTTTATTAGGCTATATATGCTTTCTAAACCTCTTTTTCAATTCCCCATTTATGCCGTGGACTTTCCCTTGTAAATTATTGTATTTTCCCCTACTGTCTCTCATTCTTTATACTATTCTTGACAAAGTTTTTAATGCACAGTTAAGGTCAGTCTCCCCTTCTCTGCTTTTGACCTTGAATGATGCCTGAAACAAAATATTCACAAAGTAAATATAAGTGTTGAAGAAGATTTTCTGACATAGTATCGCTTTGTGTGACTAGAATTTAATTTGGATATGGATGCATGGATAAGAAGTTAGACTAGCAGTTGAGATTCTCCTTAGGATGCCTGCATCTCACATTGGAAAGCCTGGCTTTGAGTCCCAGCTCTGCTCCCAATTCCAGCTTCCTGCTAATGTGAACCTGGAAGACATCAGGTGATTCGGTTAGTTGTGCTCCTGATATCCCTGAAGGAGATCCAGATTGATTTCCTGACCCCTCGTGTAGGCCTGGCCCAGCCCCAGCTGCTGCGAGTATGTGTAGAGTCACTCAGCAGATGAGACTTCTTTCCCAACTGTGTGTATCTCTGTCATCAAATTGATGCAATTAAAATTAATATGCATGCAAAATATCACAGTACATATTGAGTTATTAAATTAGTCATTATTGGTTTTCCTTTAACATGTCGACTCTGAAGATCTAGTTCTCACTTGTTAGATATGAATGCTTTGTTTCTTTTTTTGTCATTTTTTTATTTTTTATTTTTTAATTTTTTTGACAGGCAGAGTGGACAGTGAGAGAGAGAGACAGAGAGAAAGGTCTTCCTCTTGCCTTTGGTTCACCCTCCAATGGCTGCCACAGCTGGCGCATTGCAGCCAGAGCACCGCTCTGATCCAATGGCAGGATCCAGGTACTTATCCTGGTCTCCCATGAGGTGCAGGGCCCAAGGACTTGGGCCATCCTCCACTGCACTCCCTGGCCACAGCAGAGAGCTGGCCTGGAAGAGGGGCAACCGGGACAGAATCCGGTGCCCCGACTGGGACTAGAACCCGGTGTTCTTGTGCCGCAAGGCGGAGGATTAGCCTAGTGAGCTGCGGCGCGGGCCCACTTTGTTTCTTTTCAATTTATTCCACTGTCAGTTGACATAGAATATTGTGAAAATTATTTGATAAATTATTTTGAGTTGGATAAACCAAATTAAAAAACAAGTGCCATAATCTAATTTTACACATAGTAATTTATCATGTTGAAAGCCTAAATATATTTCCTTATAGTAGTCTCAACATGTAGAAAAACACATTACCTCATTATATTTTGTTTAATAAATCCCTGAGTGGAATTGTTTAATTGTTCACATGGCTTTTTCTTCTGGGAATTTGGATATATGAGTTTGAGTTCCTGGTATCTTTTGTAAGATCAAAAAGTTGATCTCAAAAGCCTCAAAGCAACATATAAAAGAACAGCTTCTACTAAGCAATCACAGCCTTCTTAAGGGAGGCACAAAATTCTTCTGTCAATGTAGAAGACCTAGTCCAAGGGATTATGATACATATTGCAATGGATTCATTTTTGTGTTGTTACTCTGTAAGTGCTAACTTTAATTTTGTTCTGTGGAAACTGAACTGAGATATACTCCAGTAGAGTAAGAAGGTGACTGGAAGGAGGGTAGTGACTTTGTGAGTATTCTCAACAATTCTAGCATATTACAGTTGGATAGGATTTTATGTGCATGTTTCCTTCTATTCAGTTATTTTTCCATCCAGGAAACTGATGTTTTAAGGGTAAACATGCCTAGAATACATTTTTTAAGTCTTCAAATTGTTTCCAGTGAAAACAGTGACAACAACAAGTAAGCATTTGTAGTACATGATATTCTTAAAATAATCCTCATCATTATTATAGAACTTATTGCACTCATGTTTTGGATCTTGCTAATCTTTTGTTTTCTGTAGTCATTTCCCTTCCACTGATCCATTTGGCTTTCATTTTTGATTTTTGTATCCTTGAAGTTTATTTCAGTTCTGAAGCATGTGATGTCCTTGAAAGAATATTACTACTAATATTTCCTGCATTAAGTTGATATCTTTGTCACCTTTAATTCTGTGTTTGAAAATAAGGATGTTTGATAGAAAAATATATTAACCAAAGAAATGGTTTTTCCTCAGTGACCCAGATCTCAATATTATTTAAGCATTGTTTTTAAAGATGAGTCTTTTCCTTCAATGCCTACTTTTTAATAGCTATTATTTATAATCACATAACAGAAAACTACCAACAAGAACTCCCTCTAGCCTTCATTTGCTAGCCACTTTGTATAATCATGTCTTCTCCCCACCTACACAGCAGAGGCCATGGCTCCGTTCCTTAGTTTTTAGTCGCATTTTATTTTATTGCATATCTGGAAGCATGGATGATATTCTAAAGCACAGCATTACCTAGGAAGAGTACATGGTAAAAGGAGAAGCAGGTCAAGAAAGAAGCCCTGAGAAAGTGCTACCATATGTGCAGGAAGTTGACTTGGCTCATATTGAGATTAGCAAAGATCAAACAGGCAACCAAGAGAGGTAGGGATTTTAAGTTTTAAAGGAATGTATTAACACATACTGTACATATTTATGGCTCACAGTGTGACATTCAACACATGTAAATAACATGTGTGATCAAACCATTTCCCCTCCCTCACATTATTGTTTGACTTGAGCCCTGATGCACCTATTTTCAATTTACTTATAAATTACATAATAGATTATTGTGAGCTTCAGTCACCCCACTAGGCTGTTTGAACTTGTTCCTTATAGTAGAAACTTATTCTTTCTATCTAATTCTGATTTGGTACCTTTAATCTAATATATTCCTATCACCCCATGCCCTTCCCAAGCTCTAATGATTACTCTTATGCTTTCACATTGAATTTTAAGAAGATTTATTGATTTATGTATTTGAAAGTCAGAGTGACAGAGGGAGAGGGAAGAAGGGAAGGAGAGAGAGAGAGAGAGAGAGAGAGAGAGAGGGAAATACCTTCCATTGACAATTTCACTCCCCAGATGTCCACAATATCCAAGATTGGGACACGCCAAAATCAAGAAATTCATCCATGTCTTCCATGTAGGCTACAGGAGCACAAGTGCTTGAGTCATCATCCACTGCCTTACCGGGCTCATTAGCAGGAAGCTGGATTGGAAGCAGAGCAGCTGGGACTTGAACCAGCACTTTGATATGGAATGCTGGCATTGAAAATAATGGCTGGACCTGTTTCACCACAATGCTGACCCCATTCAGACTTAATTCTTGCAACTTCCACATATGAGAGAGAATATACCTTTGTCTTTCTACATCTGACTTATCTCACATAACATAATGTCCAGTTCCATCCATTTTGCTGCAAATGACAGAAGTCCGATATTTTACATAGCTGAATAATATTCCATTGTATATTTATAACATGATTTCTTTATCCATTTATCTATTGTTGTTCACCTTGGTTTATTTCCAATATTTATTGTTGTGACTAATGCTACAATATGCATGGTGGTGCAAGTAACTTTCTAATATAATGATTTCATGTTTTTGGATTGATACCCAATAGTGGGATTTATCTTTCAAGTGGAAGTTCTTATCATAGTTTTTTAAGGACTCTATATTGTTTTCCGTACTAGCTGTACTGCTTTAAATTCTTATGTGGGGATTTAAAGAAAGAAGTCTATTACATGGTGCAGGGAAATAAAGGTATCTCACATATTTAAAAGTATTAAAATTTGGTATCTAGGATGCAGTTTGCAATTCTGAAAAAGAAATAGACTTTAATTAAATTGCCAGAAAAAAATCCTATCTTAGTAGGCTGAAGTGAGAATGTGCAAATCTGAGGAGATGCCTATAAGGACACATCAAAATGAAACTAGTGAAAATAAAGGGAAGTGGATGATACAGGAATATGCTTTAAAAATGAAATCTTTTTCAACATTCTGCATTAAAAATTAATGCAGAAAAATTAGTGATAATGGTATAAGTGATTTAATTGACCATAGGATGACCTGATGAGAAAATTGAGGGTTTTCATGTTTGTTATATTTTTGTTTAGCAAAATGTAAATTACTTTCCAGGAGTGAGAAGAAAGTGGAATAGTAGAGTATTAAATAGAGTAGTAAAGATTTGAAAGTGAAAGTTTGAAGTAGCTATCACATGAAGGAAATAGTTCTGTGAGGTGCTGATAAGTTATATGTTGTGTACATATAGGTACAATTTTAAATTGTTTATCAGTTAATAAAATAATTAAAACATTGTAATTGATACAAAAGAGACAAAATAGTATTCACAAATAAATTTATAGAGAGATACGAAATATTTTTCCCACAGAGGTGAGAGAAATCAATTGTCTTTACAGTAGATAAAATACACGTTGTGGACAATATATTTGTATTGGGGTATATAATTTACAGAGTAGCACACTACAACAAGAATAATGAAAAGAAGAAATAACTTAGAGGAACAGGTGGTAAGCATATTTCAAAGTGGTTTTTTACACTTTTTCACCATAGAGAATCTGGAAATATTTTTTGGTATCAATAACATACATATCTAGATTGAATATATTAAGGTTGTAAGCATGAATATTTCTCTAGTTTAATTCATAGCTTGGATTACAGATAACAGAGAGAGGGAGAGGAGAGTGGGAGAGGGAAAGAGAGAGAGAGAGAGAGAGTGAGCATACTGATGCTGTAGAAAAAATTATTTAACATTTATAATTTCATGAGAGTGATGATATTATTTTCATATTATGGATGATGAAACTGAATAATTTGGGCAGTCCAAGATTTTGAAACTGCTGAGAAATAGCTAGGACTCAGCCTTTTAAGTAATTCAGAATTTTTATATCTATTTTATCTATAGACTTCAAGCAAGTCTGAGCTCCTTGGTTCTTCAGAGGGAAAGCCATGCGTCACAGTGAGAAATGTAGACATTCTGCTCCTCCATGCCACAGGGTTTCTCCTGGAACTGCAGTGTTTTTATCTATTGAAGAAATAAGTAAACAATATGAATGAAAACAGGGAATCCGCATTTAAAGTTTAGGGTTAGCAAGAATTGAAAAAATTAAGGATAGAGCCCTGGATTCTAGTTTGCAAATTTTCTTGTTGGTAGTTTTATTTAATATGAAAAAATAGCTTTGAGGAATACAAATGGTAAATTACTGAATTGATTTTAAAAATTGAAAAACTATTCATTAAACTACAATGACTGCAGACATGCCTAGTTGCTATTCAAATGTCAGTGTGGATTTAGAATGCTCTTCTGTTTATTCTTGAAACTTTACTTTGTTTTTTCCTTTTGTCAGTGCCCAGGTTTTGTTATCATTCCCATTGTTGCTCTGTCATGACTCCAGAAATCCAGATGCACCATAGACAATGGAGTTGGAGAATGGCACGGTGAAGACGGAATTCATTCTTCTTGGATTTAGCAACCATCCAGAACTTCAGAGTCTTCTTTTTGCTGTGTTCTTTTCCATCTACTCTGTTACCCTGATGGGAAACCTTGGGATGATTTTGTTAATCACAATCAGTCCCCATTTGCACACCCCAATGTACTTTTTCCTCTGCCTTCTGTCCTTTGTAGATGCATGCTACTCTTCTGTCATCGCCCCCAAATTACTTGTGAACCTGTGCTCTGATGAGAAGGTGATTTCTTATAATGGCTGTGCTGCACAGTTATACTTTTTCTGCTCCTTGGTTGACACAGAGTCTTTCCTCTTGGCTGCCATGGCTTATGATCGATACATAGCAATCTGCAACCCACTGCATTACACAGTTGTCATGTCCAAGAGAGTTTGTTGCCAGCTTGCAATTGGAGCATTTCTGGGAGGCACCACGAGCTCAGTTATTCACACCACGAATACTTTCTATCTGTCTTTCTGCTCTAAAGAAATTAATCATTTCTTTTGTGATATCTCCCCACTCTTCTCTCTGTCCTGCACTGACACTTACATGCATGACATTATCCTGGTGGTGTTTGCCAGTTTAGTGGAAGCTATCTGTCTCCTAGCAGTTCTTCTTTCTTATATCTGCATTATAGCAGCGATTCTTAGAACAGGGTCTGCCGAGGGAAGAAGAAAAGGCTTCTCCACTTGTGCTTCTCACCTGATAGTAGTCACTATTTATCATGGTACCCTGATCTTCATTTATTTGCGCCCCAGCACAGGTCATTCACTGGACACTGATAAAGTGACCTCTGTATTCTATACACTGATTATACCTATGTTGAATCCACTGATTTATAGTCTAAGAAATAGAGATGTCAAAAATGCCTTTAGAAAAATGATTAATTTGGGCCAATGCTGTCGCACCGCAGATTAAGTTGTGGCCTGCAGCACCAGCATCCCAAATGGGCCACACTTTGAGTTCGGGCTGCTCCACTTCTGATCCAGCTGCCTGTTAATGTGCCTGGAAAGGCAGTGGAAGATGGCCGGAGTCCTTGAGCCCCTGAACCCATGTAGGAGACTCAGAGAAAGCTCCTGGCTCCTGGCTTCAGCCTGCTGCAGCCCTGGCCATTGTGGCCATTTGGGGAGTGAACCAGTGGATGGAAGATCTTTCTCACTCTGTAACTCTGCCTTTCAAATAAATAATTTTTTTTTAAAAAAAGAAACACTATTAACTGAAAATTGTTTTCTTAAGATGTGGTGGAACATGCCTGATAGTTTGAACAAGGTCAGTTCTTAACCTTTCATCCTAACTGCTGGAAAAGTAAATTTAGCATAGACATTCCCAATACGTGGGTGATGAGGCCTCAGCCACAGAATAGGACCAGGTCGTAACATTAGAATGGGGCCCCCTCACTTCACCTGTGTCTCCAATATTTTAAACTTGAAAATCCACTCCCTATTGAATCCCCTACATTTCATACTCTTACTTCATTCACCTTCCCACCCTAAACTTTTATCACAATTACTTTCAAAATGTATAAGTCATTGATATATAAAAATTCCCTCTTGGTGAGAGAAAAGATATGCAATTTGTTCATCGTGTTTGTACATTGATTTAAATTTCCAAGTAACTGTGTATACATGGGAACTTATCTTTCTGAATCTTATACTAAAATTCTTCCTCAAACCTTAGCATCTATGTTTTTTGTTGGAATGCTCTGCTAATTTCAGGTGATAATTCATATTCTAAATATCACTGGAGTGTTGTTTTTCTTTTAAAGCTCTCATTATTTTATATTTTATTTTGCAGATATTTGTGTCTGTTGTCTTTTGCCAGAGTTAAATTCTTCATTATATAACTGTTGTCTCTGTATCATGGTACCTTCCACATTGCATTTATTTATTTATTTTATTATTCATTGAGGTTGATGTTTTTCAAATGTTTATATATTTATTTGAAAACAGAGTTACATGGGGGGGCAGAGAGAAAGAGAGAGAGAGAGAGAGGGAGAATCTTCCATCTGCTGGTTCGCTACCAAATGGTTGCAATGGGCAGAGCAAGGCCAGGCTGAAGCCAGGAGCCAGAAGCTTCTTCCAGGTCTCCCACAGGGGTGAAAGGGTCCAAGCATTTATGCCGTCCACTTATGCTATCTCAGGCCCATTAGCAGGGAGCTGGATTGGAAATGGAGCAGCAGGGATTTGAACTGGAGCCTATATGGGGTGCTGCCATTACAGGTAGTGGCTTAACCCAGGACACTGCAACACCAGCCCCTCAACTGTATTTCTTGAGGGATCTTTTTATAAGCTAAATATGAAGAAGTTTACATTCAATTATTTTAGTTTAGATTGCATGCTTCCAATATGTAGAAATTATTTCTCTTTTAGTGTTTTTCATTCCTTCTCTAGATTGATTCTGTACTCAAGAGTGACTATTATAAGGTATTACCACATACAATTAAAAATAATTTTTATATACTGACTATATTAAACTGTGGCTTATAAAACATTTTCTTAAGAATATGTGGAATCTCAAAAATGTCTTCATTGTGTGCAAATAGGTGACATTTCTGAGGTAAGTTATGTTCTAAAACCATGGATAAGAAGTGAAGCATGGGCCGGTGCCGTGGCTCACTAGGCTAATCCTCTGTCTTGCGGCGCTGGCACACCGGGTTCTAGTCCCAGTCAGGGTGCCAGATTCTGTCCCAGTTGCCCCTCTTCCAGGCCAGCTCTCTGCTATGGCCAGGGAGTGCAGTGGAGGATGGCCCAAGTGGTTGGGCCCTGCATCCCATGGGAGACCAGGATAAGTACCTGGTTCCTGCCATCGGACCAGTGTGGTGCGCCGGCCGCGGCAGCCATTGGAGGGTGAACCAACGGCAAAGGAAGATCTTTCTCTCTGTCTCTCTCTCTCACTGTCCACTCTGCCTGTCAAAAAAAAAAAAAAAAAAAAAAGTGAAGCATATGAATGGTGGAATTGTAAAGTAGCTGGTTGGTGGAGCATGGTCTGCAGAGAAGTTATGTTTGGAACTGATGTTTACCGAGTGTTAAACTCAAAGCTGAGGTTTAATAGTAGGAGAGAAGGTAAACTAGAGTGGAAAGCCTTTTGGTTAATCTAGGTCACTATTCCATTCACTGCAGGGGATGCATTTTTCCAATTTGGGATTTGTCTATACAGGTCAATGGTGAGGTAGGGCAATGACTACTGTGGACTTTCAATAGTGAAGACTAGAATGATATCCTGAGACTGATAGGAACTAAATGCTTTGTCCTAAATACTGACCAGGAAATATGCTGTAACATGTAGGGGTTTATCTCAATAGTTCCTTTGTAGCTAAGGGTGCCGTTGCAGCTACCCCATGGGAAAGAGCCACAAAGGATAATGTAAGATGAGGCACTCTGAGATTAATTATTCAAACTCACTTCTTGGAAATGTGTGATCTGGGACTCAGATCAGTTAGCAAGGTTGCACACATCTGTCCTAAACACGGTCATGGTATGGTCAGCATGAGTAGCTGTGGGGAAGTTTCTATTCAGTTCTAATCCTGGGTGAAGACCGAGTCAGAATAAAAGTCCCAAAGTGGCTGTATGGCCATTTACAAACCTGGCCTGTGGCTGGGATCTACAGCTGCAATGTCATCAAGTAGATGAGCAAATCCTGAAACAGACAGAACGTGGAGCCTGGAGGCTACGTTTCATGATGATTTTAACAGCACCAGGAGGTTCATCACCATAGTTGGCTCAGTGTGAGCTCAGAAACCCTCCTGACCAATATCCTGTGTTTCTATATACACCGGGCAGATGGACAGATTAAACCTGTGCTAGAGATGAGGAAACTGAAACCTAGCTATGATCACACAGCTGACAAGTCAATGACAGACTGGAACCCATGTATGCCTCACTTTAAAGTCCAAGCTTGTATCTTAAACTTTCTCTCATGTTCATCATTTTCTTAAAAGAAAAAGAAAAAGAAAAAAAATTCCACAACATGATGGATTCCTGACACTGTGTAAAGACTATTAAATCAATTTTGTCAAAGGGAAAGATAATTAAAAAATAACCAACAAATCCATTTTTCCTTTCACACATGTATATGAATGATGGGCACTGAAGTGGATTTTATATAACACAAATATGTTTAATTTGTATAAATATGAATATATTCAATATATTTCCAATAAAATAAATGGAGTTTAAAAGTGATTTGGACAATAATTGAAAGGGCCTAATAAATGATGTATTCTATGAAAATATGTTATTTGAGATTTAGAGGAAATAATATTTAAGAGAGAGGAAAATACTTTAATGTGTTTTAAACTCTGATCATTCAGTAAGTAATGACAAATGATTGTTTTCATATATTGTTTCTTTCCTATGATATTATGAATTATCTAGTTCTCAGCAGACTTACCAATAAATGAGATGTAGAATAGTACTTAAAAAGTTTGTGGAAAATATAAGGAAAAGATGTTTGCTTTGGCATAATTTTTTTAAAATCCCAGGAACATAAGAGGTCTTCAAAGAGTTAACCAAAAATGTGTATTAAAAAAACTGCATGGATTTAAAAAAAATATTACTAGAAAGAAGCTTATATTTTAATTTCTAATTTTCCATAATCCTTTTGAAGTACCCTTGTAAAATTAAGGTAGAAGAGTCATATGAAAAACTTTTATAACCCTCCATATTCTTTTCATGAAAACAATCTAAAATAAAATGAATAATTTTGAAAAACTGAAATTCTATATATTTCATTACATAGTTAATTGCTTATTGATTACAATGAGAAAATATATGCAATTATACTAATTAAATTATATATTAAATATATTAATGTGTTCTAATGTCCAACCACTCAGAAATCATCACTTCTAATGTTCTTTTTCGAATAGAACTCCAGTTTATTCTTCAGATACACAGAGAGAAATTATAAATCATTATAAAGGAACTATCAATACAAATACTATTTTCCCACCTCAGTATAGGAATATTCATGTTAATAACTCTTCCTTTACAACTAAAATTTATCAGTTTTTCAGTTGTTTTTATTTTAATTATAATCTAACTACTTCTAATTCCAGAAACTCATGAAAGGAGACAGGTGCCTTTAAAGAGGGTTCAGATCCCTCTCCATCAGCTTCTGCATGTGTAATTTCTTTGCAGTTGTCGAGAGCACCATATCTGTCCTGCAGAATGAGAGCAGGAAGGGAAGTGCACAGCCTGGTGCTACAACTCTGAGGCGCAATAAAAACCTGGAGCTGCCAGTTCTTGGATGACTGCTGATAGAATCGAGGCAGACTGATGAGAAATTGATGTAACAGAAGTTTGTTATATCAAATGATCCATATTTCTGATGATTTATTTCTACCTAGGACACAAGACAAGAAGAGTTACAGGCAGATCCCATCTAAGGCAAATCTATTATTGTAAAAGGAAAGGGAATTTTTTTCCTGATTAATATACACCAGTTTTGCAGGGGACATTAATTTGTTTATTTTTAATTGATATCCCAGAGTCATGTACAATAGACAACAAAGCACAAATAATGGTGAACAAGATAGGCGAGGATGCTTTGTCTATGTAGATCTTGAATCTAAGAAAGGAGATTTTCTCTTTATTCTTATTAATTTACTACTTATTCTAAGAGTAACAATGGAGCATTTATGTGCTGATACTTGTGTACAGGAGGAACATGACTAAGTTTGATTCTTTAAAACTTCCTTTTGGCAGAGAATCTACACCCATTAAACTTATTTTTATTTTTATTTATTTATTTTTTTGACAGGCAGAGTGGACAGTGAGAAAGAGAGAGACAGAGAGAAAGGTCTTCCTTTGCTATTGGTTCACCCTCCAATGGCTGCTGTGGCCTTTGCTCTGCAGCTGGCACACTGCGCTGATCCGAAGCCAGGAGCCAGGTGCCTCCTCCTGGTCTCCCATGAGGGTGCAGGGACCAAGGACTTGGGCCATCCTCCACTGCCTTCCCGGGCCACAACAGAGAGCTGGACTGGAAGAGGAGCAACTGGGACAGAATCCGGTGCCCTTTCCGGGATCAGAATCCCGGGATGCCGGTGCCGTAGGTGGAGGATTAGCCTATTGAGCTGCAGCACCGGCTAAACTTATTTTACTAAGCTGGAAACTGAAGGAGGGTATGTTGAATTGTTAAGGGAAAAGGGACTTCCCATAGCCCTAGCATAGAAGTACAAAAAGACCTTGTCAGAAACACAGCACAATTAATCTGTTTCTGTTCTTATTAGTTTAGAGGGAAGACCAAAATTTCCACTGCCTATGCTCAGTTTAGGTGCAATTGAAGTAACTGAAAATATCTGGGAGGTTGTACTGGCAAAATTATAGGAACCTGTGCCAAAGTAATTGTACCTGAATTTTAATACTCAGAATCCTTAACTAATTTCAGATGGAAAGCCAGTTTCATCCAGGAGAGAATTTAGTGCTGATGACTTTCTTCAGGGCGGCTTTCACATCCTTGTTCCTTAAGCTGTAGATCAGTGGGTTTAACATAGGGATGACAACGGTGTAGAAAACAGAGGCCATTTTGTCTGTGTCCATTGAGTAACTTGAGCTGGGTCGGAAATACATGAACAGGAGAGTTCCATGAAATACAGCTACAGCTGTTAAATGGGAGGCACATGTAGAGAAGGCTTTGTGCCTGCCTTCCGCTGACTTCATCCTAAGGATGGTCGCTATGATACAACTATAGGAGAGTAGGACAGTGACAATGCTGCACCCCACCACACAGCCAATGAAAGTGAACATAACTATCTCATTGATGGATGTGTCTGAGCCAGAGAGGGCTAGCAAGGGTGGAATGTCACAGAAAAAGTGATTGATGACATTTGAGTTGCAGAAGGACAATCGAAATGTGCAGCTAGTATGGATTGCCGAATCCACCAAACCTACAATGAAGGCAGCAGCCACTAGCTGCATGCAGATTCTACCAGACATGGCAATTGTATAAAGAAGTGGATTGCAAATTGCTACATAACGATCGTAGGCCATGACAGCCAACATGAGACATTCCATGTCTGCAAAGGCCCCGAAAAAATACATCTGAATGGCACATAAATTATATGGAATCCTCTTTTGCTCCAATAAGAAATCAGCCAGCATCTTGGGAGAGACAGTGGAGGAGTAGCAGACATCACAGAAAGACAGACTGCTCAGGAAATAATACATGGGCGTGTGAAGTCTGGAGTCCATCTTGATCAGCAATATCATCCCTAGATTGGCAGTCACAGTTATTCCATAAACAAGGAGGAAGAGAGCAAAGAGCCCCAGCTGCACATCTTGCTGGCCAGAGAGTCCTAAGAAGACAAAGTCAGTAAACACAGTGCAATTTTCAATCTTCATTGCTCAGATCTGGAAATCCCTGGTTATGAAAGGAGATGGAAGTAGAAGGTTAACATCATTTTACTACATTAACACTTAACCTACTGGGTTAAGAGATTACAGCAAAAAAAGAGGTAAGTAATAGCAGGATTATTTAAAGTAAACTGACTTTACCAGTGCAATGCAAATTAATAAGATGACAGTGATAATCATGTTTCTTATATTTGTATCTTACTGTAGAGAAGTTGCAGCACACTCTCATCCAAACTAACTGTGTTATTTCTATGGAAAGCTACATAGTACTTATGATTTTTTGGACTACTTCCATTGTGTAGAATGAGAAATTCATGTACTCAAATTCAAGGTAAAAATTCTTACAATCAGTTCATCCAGATAGCCATGTTTTCTGACAATATTGCTACAGATTTTGTAGAAATATTGTTATATTCTGTGATAGAGAACACACGTAAGTGAGCAGTGTCAGTATAGAGTATGTCCCATGATTTTCTCCTTGTCATCCAAAATTTGGAGTAAACAAAGCCATAGCAGATTCCACTTGCCCAATCTAGATCAGTACGTGAGCTGCATCCCACTGTTCCTGGGATACAGACTGCCTGTGATTCAGCATTCAGTGGCATAGAAAGTGTGGTGGATGCAGGAGAAGCATGTGGCATGTGGAAGGGGCTCAGCGAACAATAAGTTGGAGTGGGGAGATAGAACTATGTCAGGGCTAGCCATGCCCTCCTCTGAAATCTACTGATGCCCAGCAGAAATAGAACATTTTCAGCCCAACCACAGGAATACTAGTGGCATAAGCAACAGGGAGCCACAAAAGGCACCACTTTACTGTATAAATCCCTGTGCCCTAATCAACAGGCACACACATGATCTACTCACAGCAGAGTACATGTGTAAGAAGTGTGATAACAATGCTTGTATGTTCATAGCCCCATAGCCTCTGAGAGATTTGTTTCTGAACAGTGCTCCCCATTCCAGTTTTCCAGAAAGTATTTTGTTTTCTTGGTCCAATATATTTTATTGTTTTTTTCTTGGTCCTTATTTGTTTTGTATACCTCTGAAGTCTTCTAACCTTTGCTTAAAAGAGTTAATTGTCCTTAGAATGCCAGTAGAATTCTAGATCCTATTGTTATATTTTAACTGAACTAATTATATACTATACAATGACATACACATCCTCTTACATTCTCTCAATATATAAAAAGTGGACTTGAAAGTAGAAGGAGAACAAAAGCAAAGACAAAAAATGATAACTGAATAAGAATATAATGATCAGTATGTGAGTCTCCAGTACTTTGGCTTAAACTCATTTAAATGTCTATCTCTGTGGATAGATTTTTAAAAATAATTATTTTATTTGTACTATAAGAACATATTAAAATACAGGTAAGAGATTAAAAGTGATAAAATAATGTCTGAGAACCTCAATAACCCATGGTAGTATTTATTGTATTCACTTATAACTATGTATATACCTATTTAAAATGCTAGGGGCTGCTGCTTGCAATGCTGGCATCCCATATTGGAGTGCCAGGACAAGTTCCGGCTCCTGTGTTACCATTCCAGCTCCCTGCTAATGTGCTCAGAAGGCAGCAGTTGATTGTCCAAGTACTTGGTTCACTGCCACCCATGTGAGAGACCAGGATGGGATTCCTGGCTCCTGGCTTTGGCCTAGCCCCTAGCCCTGGCTATAGAGGTGATTTGGAAAGTAAAGTGATGGATGGAAGTTTCTCTCTCTCTCTCTCTTTCTCTCACTCTCTCTCTCTCTTTCTCTCTCTGACTTTTGAATAAATAAAACTTCAATTTAAAAAAATAAAATAAACATTAATAATAAAAACACGTTTGCATTAAATTACATAGTCTCCTTTGTTTTGTAACATATTCAGTGGAAAAAAGGAGAAAGGATTAAATACATATACACAATAAATTAGAAAAATAGCAAGGATATTTTTACCTGATAGAGAATCACCGATTTCTTCACTGGATGAAGTTCTACCTACTCAAGTGTTCAGCATTGTCCCCTGATTGACCTAGATTATATAACCATCTCTGTGCCTAGTCCCTTGGTGTTTAACACTTAGCCCCTTAGGAATAAGTAAGAAATATAATAATATGTTTTAACATCTGATATGTTATGCAGGTAGGGTAATTGAGACATCATGCAATATTTTATAATTTTTTCTTTTGCCTTGATCTAGCTTAATGGCAAAAATTGTACATAATTAGCAAAAGAGAAATGACTCCAGTCAGTAAGTATTCAATATTTCCAGTTCATCAATAAATCTGTAGGATTTTGTTTTAATTGCATAATGTATTAAACAAGTACACATCCACCCATATTTGCATATGCTTTCATGAACATATATATACAAGTTTTCCTTAAATGCATTTACAAAGATGTTTATAAGCAGAACTAATATTGTTATCACACCGCTTAGGTATAACCAGATTTTGTTGCCAATTCTATTGTATTTCTTATATTTAAACAATCCAATTTTTAAAATGACATTAGAAGAACAACATTTTTATGTAAGTAATGTCTAGATCCAATGAATTATATTCTATTTACATGCAATACTTTATTTAATCTATCCTCTGTCATCTGGTTAATATAGAACTCTTCAAATCAGAAAATGTCATATTTGAGTAAAATTATACATATATAATTTATCATATCCTGATTTTTTTGAAAAATGGACAAAGGTCTTTAACAGACATATCTTTTTTAAAAAGATTTATTTATTTCATTTGAAAGGCTGAGTTACAGAAAGGGTAAGGCAGAGAGAAAAAGAGAGAGGTCTTCCATCCACTGTTCACTCCCCAGATGGCTGCAATGGCCGGAGATGAGCTGATCTGAAGCCAGGAGCCAGGAGCTTCCTCCAGATCACCCACATGGGTGCAGAAGCCCAAGGACTTGGGACGTCTTCTACTGCTTTCCCAGGCCGTAGTAGAGAGCTGGATCGAAAGTGGAGCAGCCAGGATTCCAACTGGTGTCCATATGGGATGTCAGTACTGCAGTTGACAGCTTTTCCCGCTACCCCATATCTCTGGTCCCAATAGACATTTTATAAAAGAAGAAATACAAATGATCATTCAATGTCTTTTTATTTTTGACAATTACATTGGATGATCAAGAGTTTTGTTGGATAATTCAGGTACATTGCCTTACCCACATTTTCTCAGTAAGCTTAGCCAATGCCCTGAGGTGAAATACATGAAGTAGGTGGATATCAGGAAAGTACCCAGATACCCAAATCTTTGTAGATTAATAATCTTAGCATGCCCAATATCACAACATCAAACCTTCAGTTCATTAAACTTTACTATGCAGCACACACTCAAATATTTCACAGATGTTGGTTTTTTCAACTTTTATTTAATATAGATTTCCAAAGTACAACTTTTAAATTATAGCGGTTTTTCCCTCCATAACCTCCCTCCCACCCGCAACCATCTTTTATTATTGGTTGGCTTTCCATTTATTTTTCAATTTGTGTACCAGACATAAAGCAGTTTGACAGATGAGAGCCATAAATCCTACAGTCCTCAAGCAAAGAGGACTCAGTTATATAGCAGACAGTGATTTAATAAAAGCAGTGATAGAATAATGACTTCAGGAGAATAATATTTATGAGCCTTAAAGAGTAGCTTTTAACAAGAATTAAGAATGAAGAAGTGGGAAGACATTCTGTTTAAGTTAATTGAGTTGAGACTTTCTTGACAGCAATGGAATTTGATGACACTGTTCACCTTGCTCTTTAATCCAGAGTTGTAGAACTTCCTTTCCTCCAAAAAGACATTGGCATGCAATCCTCAGGATTTCTATTCCCCAGCCCCTTTGTCTATAATTCTTCCAAGTCTTCATTTCCCAGCATGTACCTATTTATTGTTTAGGTCAGAAACTGTCTCCTTTTCAAAGAATCTTTTATTATCTACACTCTATATTTAGATGTCTAGCTCATATGTAGGGTTTTGACTTCATGATATTTCATAGCTTATTGCATATTAAACTTAATGAATTAGTGTAGAATTCTCTAGCATATAAACTAGTGGATTTGTCATGAAATGTGAAGACACAACGATATAAAAGATTCATACTAAATACTCAGTAACCCTAAGAATAATTTAATGAATGAATAAGATATTCTTCAAAGAAACAACATTTTGGCATGCTAATATGAAAACTATAAATACATGTATATTTTGAATATAGAGGGATAATTATTTAAATTGGAGACACATAATAAAGCATAACATATTTCAGAAACTGTGAAATATTGGTATGTTGTAATAGAGAAAATATGCAAAATCCATTAGTATCTTCACTTGGTACCAGGACTTTCCTTTGGTAACAAAACAAAGAGATGGTCAAATCCCTTATATAAATTGGCATCACACTCACACACACACACACTATATATATAGATAGATAGATAGATAGATAGATAGATATAAAAGTTCTGCAATGCTTCCATGCACTTCAGATCACTTCTAGAATATTTAAAATACCTACTATAATGCAAATGTTATGTAAATATTTGTCAAGGCAATTTTTTTGGAATAGTGACAAGAAAAGTAGTCCTTATATATTCATTGCCTGTTCATATTTTTGACCGAATATTTTCCACCTGTGGATGTTTAAATCTGGGGATGCAGGGCCCTCTGGTGTGAAGGATCCAATGCATTATATTACAATATTTGTTACAAATTTATTTAATAGTAATAGATTTGAGGAAGCTAACCAAGAGCATAAATGTGTGTGTAAATATAAATTTATAGTGCATGCCTAGCTACTTAAATCAAGATTTTATTCTTCATTTTCTTCAGAGCCTCTTTCACATCCTTGTTCCGCAGGCTGTAAATCAGAGGGTTCAACATGGGAATCACCAGGGTGTAAAAGAGTGAGGTCATCTTGTCCTCATCTAGAGAGTAGGAAGAACTTGGCCTGAAGTACATGAAGAGCATGGTGCCCTGGAAAATCGCAACTGCGGTTAAGTGGGAGGTGCAGGTGGAGAAAGCTTTGAACCTCCCCTCTGCAGAGTTGATCTTTAAGACTGATAAAATGATATAACAATAAGAGACAAGAACTCCTGAAATGGTACTCAGCTCAATGAAACCAAAAACAGTGAAGATTGCCAACTCATTGACCTGTGTGTCTGAGCAGGACAGTAGTAGCAGAGGAGGGACATCACAGAAGAAATGATTAATCTCTTTAGACCCACAGAAACATAAGCGGAATGTCAATGTCGTATGTGTCAACGCATCTACCATTCCTACCAGATAAACTCCAACCAACAGTTGGAAGCAAGCCTTGCTGGACATGTTGACTGTGTAGAGCAAGGGGTTGCTAATGGCCTTGTAGCGATCAAAGGCCATCACTGCCAGCAGCAGACACTCTGCATCTGTAAAGATGCAGAAGATGAAGAATTGCAGAGCACAGCCAATGGCTGGAATTGAATTGTTTTTGACAAGTAGGTCCACCAGCATCTTTGGCCCAACAGCGGTGGAGTAGCAGAGGTCAGCAAAGGACAGGTGGCTGAGGAAAAAGTACATTGGGGTGTGCAGCCGGGAATCCAGTCTAATTAAAATGATCATTCCAAGATTTGCCAAAATAATAATGAGATAAACAACTAGAAATACAGAAAATAGGGTCACTTTCATCCCAGAGTTATTGGTAATTCCCAGGAGAAAAAATTCAGTTCCAGAGGAGCAATTGCGCTTGTCCATTCTTGTTTGTTCTTCTAAGCTCTAAGAAAAATCAGCAATAGAAGAGTGGGTTAGGATTTACCTTTGCCTGACTTCCAAACAGTATTCTCAGTAATGCAGTACATGAGAGTGGAAGATTTGCGTAGAAGTTAGTTTGTTGCTTAGAACACTTACCTCCTATTGGAGTGCCTGCTTTCAGTCCAGGAACCTTTATTTTGTATCCAGCTCTCCACTCTTGCACACTCTCGGAAGCAGCAGGTGATGGCTCAGGTTCTCGGGTCCCTGACACCCATTTGTGGGATCTGGACTGAAATCTGAGCTGCCTGGCCCAGATTTGGCTGCTGTGAACATTTGGAGGGTGAACCAGCTGGTGGAAATTCTCTTTAACTGTATCTCTGCCTTTATATAAATGAAAATCTAAAAATAAGGAAGAACATGTTTTATTTCTGTAGATTATCTTCTTATTCTGAGAAAATAGCCCAGGCAAGTAGTACTTTCTATGAGACATTTTCTTGTGAATAAAAGGCAATATTTGTCTATCAAAGTCAGTTCATAAGTAAAATTAAAAATAATTCTTGAAATGTGAGGTACATCTTAGCCACTTTCATTTAATTTCAGGATCAGATTTGAATAAAATTAATGCCGGCTCTAGATTTAAAATAATATAAAATAAATTGAATGTTAGATTAGCAGAAAGGAAATATAAGACTGAACATCTCTTGTATTTGATATAAAAACCATATTTATTACATGGTTATTAAAATAAAATTCATTTTCTCCTTGAAGATTGTATGGTATATAGTGATGAATTAACATATTATGCTACTTTTCAGATGGAGAATCTTTAGAGTTGACTGAACTGTGAAACACATTTTTATGCACTATTCTATCACTCTTCAGCACTATTATATCACAGTGTTTATAACCTCTTTGTATAACTCAAATTGTTCCAAAGGACAAACCCATGAGAAATCCCAAAAAGAAGTGATAAAAAAAAAAAAAAAAAAAACAGGAAACAGCAGAATAGAATGAGTATGGTTTTTTGGGTTGCTTTTATATAGGCATTTTCATTAAAATGAGAATGGGAAGAAAAACAATGTTTATTTTTAATTATATGGGCTTCTATTTCCTATGATTGTGCATGCATTTATACATGTATTGGAGGTGTATGTATGTGTGTGCTTACCCGTTGATAAATGAACATTAGAAGGCTTGTGATGGTCTGACTCTTATTTCTCCCAGACTTAAAAATTTTGGTATAATATCCATCTGGACTTGAGTTTACTAATATTTGTATTTGTAATATGTTAACTCAGTTATTTGAATAATGAGAGAACACATTTTGAATTTAAATGCACATTGTCACCTGCATGAATGTTAATGATTTACTTATGAGTCTTGACTAACGTATAAATAAGTGAAAATTTTGTGTTCTTTATACAAAAGGCAAACTAGTGAATCCATATAAGTATAACATGAAAATATCATTTGCCCACTAGATTTCAAGTTTATTTAATTGTTTAATTAGGTATAGAATCATTCCTTTATAAATTCCTCAATACTCAATTCCTCATGTTTCCAAAATAAGGACTAGTTTTTCTCTCTGCTTTACATTATCTATTCATTAACCTACCTGAGACGAAAAAGTCTTTTTGTTCTCTCTGGTACCTGAACAACCAGCTCTCATTTTACCTCTACCTTGTGACTGTTGGAACTGAAATATATTATGCTTCTCTTCATTCTTATGTGTTATTCAGTGACGGTTAATTAGGTTACTATTTCAGCATTTCCCCCTGTGAATATATGCAACAATTTTAGCAGAGGTTGAACTTTTAGTTATTTAACCCTAATTTATATAACTGTTCAATGGCAGAAGTTTATTCTGTATAAGTTTGCACTATGGAACACTATGCTTCTTTGTCACAATGCATTTCAAGTAAATATATAAAATTTTTTTAAATTGAATGTACATTGCTATGTTATTATTAAAAGTTTGATTAACTTCCTGGAGGTATTTATTTTTCCATGGTGATGGCTTTCTTAAATCATGAAAGAGAATTACTTGCAGTTTAAGACATCTAGAGATAAGCAAGTGAGAGAAATATTATGTGTGAACCTCCAAACCATATTTTTAATTTTTTTTTAGTTTTTGTTTATGGATTTTTGAAGTATATTATTCATTTATTTTTCATACACGTACACTTTTGTTTTTTTACTCCATATATTAGCTACCACAAATCAGGAAAAAAAAATGTCAGTTATTTGTCATTTTGGATCTGTCTTATTTGACTAAGAATAATGGTCTCCAGTTGCATACACTTTTTTACAAAAGACAGGATTTCATTCCTGTTTGTGACTGAGTAGTGTGTGTGTGTGTATGTGTGTGTGTGTGTATCACATATTCTTTATCCAGGAATCAGTTGATGGACATCCGGTTTACTCCATATCATGGCTATTGTGGATTGAGCTGCTATAACCGTGGGAGGTACAGATACTTCTATCATATGCTCTTTTCATTTCTCATGGCTATATTCCCAGAAATGGGATGGCTGGGTCATATGGTAGATCTGTTTTCAGATTTCTAGAGAGTCTTCATACTGTCTTCCATAATGGTTGCATTAGTTTATAATCAGACTGACAGTGTATGAGTATTCCATTTTCTCCACATCTTCACCACATTTGTTCATTTTTTGATTTTTGAATGATAGCTATTTTAATTGGGTGAATTGTGGTTTCTCTTTGCATTTCCTTGATGACTAGTGCACCGGATTATTTTTTCATGCTTCTATTGGTCATTTGTGCTTCATCCTTTGCAACATGTCTGTTCATGCTTTTTTCCCATTTCTTAATTGGATTTTTATTCTGTCATTGTTGAGCTTCTTGAGATTTTATATATTTGGGATATTAATCCTTTATGAGATGCATATTTTGAAAATCTTTCCTCTGATTTTGATGGTTGCCTCTTCACTTTGTTGCATGTTTCCTTTGCTGTGCAGACTCTGCTGACATTGATGTAATCTCATTTGTCTATTTTTGCTTTTATTGTCTGTGTTTCTGGAGTTTTATCTAAGAATTCTCTGCCTATGTCAAAGTCTTGAAGAGTTTCTCTGATGCCTTATTCTAGTAATTTGATTATTTCAGGTCATAGATTTAGATATTTATCCACTTTGAGTTGATTTCCATATAGAGTATAAGATAAGAATTTTATTTCACACTTCTGCATGCAAAGATCCAATTCTCCACATACAATTTGTTGAAGTGACTGTCTTTTCTCCAGGGAGTGATATGAGTTCATTTTTCAAGGATTAGTGGGTTACAGATATTAACACTAATTTCTAGGGTTTCTATTCTACTCCACAGGTCTACATTTCTTGTTTTGTGTCACAACTATGCCATTTTGAATATAACTGCCCTGTAATATGTCTTGAAATCTGGTATTGTGCTGCCTTCAGCTTTGTTTTTATTGTCTCGGATTGCTTTAACTATTCAAAGTCTTTTTGTTTCCATATGAATTTTAGGGTCATTGTTTCAGGATCTGAGAAGAATGTCCCTTGGATTTTTATTAGGATCACATTGAATCTATAAATTTCTTTGGGTAGGATGGGAATTTTGATGATTTTAACTCTTCTAATCCTTGAGATTGAAAATTTTTCCATCTTCTGTGTCTTATTATATTTAATGCTTAATATTTTGTAATTTTCATTATAAAGATACTTCACATCCTTGGTTAAATTTATTCCAAGGTATTTACATTTTTGGTAGCTGTTGTCAATCAGACTGATTTAGTTTTTTAGATTTATTTATTTGAATGACAGAGTTATAGTGAGGCAGAGAGAGAGACAAAGAGACAGAGAGAAGGAGAGAGAAGTCTACCAGCTGGTTCACTTCCCAGATGGCTGCAATGGCCGGAGCTGCACCAATCTGAAGCCAGGAGCTTCTTCCAGGTCTCCCATGTGGGTGCAGGGGCCCAAAGACTTGTGTCATCTTCCACTAATTTCCCAGCCATAACAGAGAGCTGGATTGGAAGTGGAGTGGCCGGATCTTGAGCTGGCCCCCATATGGGATGCTGGCACTGCAGGCGGTGGCTTTACCTGCTACACCACAGTGCCAGCCCCAGTGAGATTGATGTTACGAGTTTGTTCTCAGCCATGACATTGTTTGTGATTATAAATTCTACTTATTTTTGTGTTGATTTTATATCTACAACTTTGGTAAACTCTCTTATGATTTCTTTTAGTGGAGTCTTTTGGTCCCCTTCTATATAGGATCACGTCATCTGCAAACAGGGATAATGTAACTTCCTTATTTTTATTTGTATGTCATTTCTTTTTCTTGCCTAGTTGCTGTGGCTAAACCTTACAGAACTGTATTGACTACGAATTATGAGAGTGAGCATCCTTATTGGTTCTTGATATCAGTAAAAACTCTTCTAGCTTTTTCCCATTCAATATGATGCTGGCTGTGGGTTTGTCACATATTTGCTTGATTGTTTTTAGTTGTATTCCTTCTGTATCCATTTTGCTTAAGGTTTTTATCATGAAAGGCAAATTTTGCAAGTCATAGTATTCTATTTTTGATAAATTTTAACTTAACATTAACAGTGTATTTATTTTTTTCATTTGAAATTTAGAATGATAGAGAAAGATGCTTATGCAGAGATAGAGAGAGAGAGAGAGAGAGAGAGAGAGAGAATGTCTTCCAAAGTGCACATTAGTAGGAAGCTGGATGGGAAGCGGTTGTGGGATTCAATCAAAAGCACTCAGGTATGGGATGCCAGCATCACAACAGGCCGATTAAACTTCTGAATCTCAATGCCCACCTCTAATTAACTGTAAAGAACTTCATTTAATGTCTATATTTTACTTTTGTTTACTTCACCCAAGAGAGCTAGATCTTAAAGATCCCAATATTAATCAGATCTGAGTGTTTATATTTTATAATTTTCAAATGGGTGAGCAACGTGCATCTCTTTAGTTTTGAGACTGATGGCAACTTAATTTTAGCTTTAACACAACTCAAACACATTCCTGTTGTGGTGCTGCTTCTGAAGGTATATATACATATATAAAAAAGCAGGAAATTTATATATATATATGTGTATATATATATATATATATCACACAGTAAAATTTCCGATTGGCATGGTTTGAGGGCATATCATGAATAGGAGAAACATCTCTCATTTTTATTATACTGCTGTGGTTTTCATACACTGTATCCAAATCCCAGAAAGAATATCTTCCTAGAGCTATCATTTGCCTGTTGAGCTTTTCCAGGAAATCAAAATGTTTTCACTCAAGGCTTTCACAGTAGCACATTGATATTCTGAGATTTTGAATGACATTAACTGGTGTAATTGTTGCTGAGTCTTATATGGTCCTTCTAATGCATAGTCATGTCCAATTTATTATGAAACCACTTCTAGTCTTTGATCTCAGTCAACTAGAGTAGGACCATGGAACTTAAAATATTTAGGAGTACTGGTTGTTGTCCTGGTTGTTCCTGGGAGACAGATGAAGTTCCAGGACCCTTGTTTTGGCCTTGCCCAGTCTTGACCATTGAGACCATTTGTGAAGTGAACCAGTGAATGGAAGATATCTCTCTCTCTTTCTCCCCTTCTCCTTCTCTCTCTTTCTCTCTCTCCTACTCTCTCTGCAACTTTGACTTTTAAATTAACAAAAAAAAAATCTTAAAAAAAAATTTGTTTGCAGCTAGAATAGTGTCCTTTGGTTTAATTATTTCCGAAGAATACATTTACAAAAATTTAACATTCATTACTTTAATATTCATGGCTACTGTGTGTGCTTCAATGTGTGTGTGTACATTCCATCTACACTATACACTTAGTACATTATTATTTTAAAGATTTGTTTAGTTATTTGAAAGGAAAGTTACTGAGAAACAAAGGCAAAGAGAGAGAGAGAGAGAGAGAGAGAGAGATCTGCCCTTTGCTGATTTCCTCCCCAAATGGCCACAATGTCTGGAACTGGGCTGATCCAAAGCCAGGAGCCAGGAGCTTCCTCCAGGTCCCCTACAAGGCAGGGTGAGTACAAGGACCCAAACACTTGGGCTATCTTCCACCGCTTTCCCAGGCTATAGTGAAGAGCTGGATCAGAAGAGGAGTAGCGGGCAGGGCCGTGGCTCAATAGGCTAATCCTCCGCCTGCAGCGCCGACACACCAGGTTCTAGTCCTGGTTGGGGTGCCAGATTCTGTCCCAGTCGCTCCCAGTCGGGGAGTCGGATTCTGTCCCAGTCACTCCTGTTCCTGTCCAGCTCTCTGCTGTGGCCCGGGAGGGCAGTGGAGGATGGCCCAAGTGCTTGGGCCCTGTACCCACATGGGAGACCAGGAGAAGTACCTGGCTCCTGGCTTTGGATCAGTGTGGTGCGCCGACCGTGGCGCCCATTTGGGGGTGAACCAACGGTAAAGGAAGACGTTTCTCTCTGTCTCTCTCTCTCACTGTCCACTCTGCCTGTCAAAAAGAAAAAAAGAAAAAAAAAAGAAATAAGAAGAGGAGTAGCTGGGACTCAAACTGGAGCCCATATGGTTTGCTGGCACTGTAGGTGGCAACTTCACCTACTATAAAACAACACTATCCTGAGGTACATTATTTTTTGTTGTTGTTGTTTCACAAGTAATATATCCTCAAGAAAAATTAACTGATGCTTTTGCTTCTTTTTATATTCCCCTTTTTTTTCAGGTGCTATGCTGGGCTTAGGTGGAGTCCAAAGGCACAGTCATTAATCTTAGTGTGTTTCTCATACTAAAAGTAATGAGTTAGAACAGAGCCATTCACTCAACAATGTTCTGATGAACACTGCTGTTTGAACCAAGCTACTGTCTGGCAGGGATATTAGATGGAGGAAATGATGAATTGAGAATAGGAATCCCCTCAGGCCAATCCATTTTCCTTTCTGAAACCCAGCCAACACCTTTTTCATTATAATGGAAGTGGAATTGTCTCCTCTGTTGCTGTGCATTTGTTCTGAGAGGAGGAGCAAGGTGGGGGCAAAAGGCGCTGAGTCACCATACAGACAGACACTGGGAGGCGGGTGAAAGCGGACCAGAGTGGGGCTGTCCACAGACTCCTTTATTTCAGTTGGTATAGCAGCTTATAAAGCTGAGGCAGCCAATCCAGTTAAGGGGAGGTTTATGTCCTAACCAATCACAGCCTGTTGCCAGGCAGGCTCCATTGCCAGGTGGTTTCCCAGGGGGTTTCCAAAGCCATTCCTTTATAACTGATGCTCACTTGCCAGTGGCCATCTTGGCGTGGCTTTCTCATTCCACCACATGCCTCCATTTTAGGGCCTCATGAATTGTTGATCCATTTTCTATGATGTTCTATGATCTTTCTACTCATATGCATGTCAGTTAAATCAAATTTACCTTTGATTGCACAGGTATTTGAAGGGAGCACTTTTTAACTCTTTCTGTATTTTAACAATGTAATTGAGCTTATACTGCCCTGTCTCACTAATTCATTTAATTAATTCATTGTCTGGTGTACCTGAGCAAAACATCAAAAGGAAAGGAAGGATATCAAAGAACAAATAATGAATTGCAACAAATCAACAAAAACCTAAGCAAAAATGTTGATATTTTATCTGTTTTAATATCCCAAATTCCCACTTTTTTACAGCCATGAGCACAGGGAACATCCTTCCGGACAGGTGGATTGTATAAAGCAAGGAAACATTGCAAAGGCCCTTGTACTGATTAAAGGTCATCACTGACAGCAGTAGATAATCTGTATCTGCAAAGATACAGAAGTTGAACAATTGCAAAACAAAGCCACAGAATCTCAATGAAAGGAATTGATTCAAGAAGGAGCAATTTTCCCCATTTACTTTATTTGCTATTCTTCTGAAATACTGCAAAAATGGTCAAGAAAATGATAGGTGAAATTTTTAACTTCTCTTAATTTTCAAAAATATAGAATTTGTGATTCATAAATGATTCATTTCAGTTTATCACCGTCTTTATTCTCAGAAAAGAGTACATACAGACATGTTTTACCCTTAAAATAGACATTGCCGTGTTCTTGAATTTATTTCTGACATCAAAATAATGATCACTAGGATATTTCTGTTCTTCTTGATTATGTTTACCAATTACTCAGGCATTTAATGTATTGTAATGAGGGGCTGGCACACTTGTGTTGTTGGTAAAGAGGCCGCCTGCAGTGCTGGCATCCCATTTGGGTGCCAGTTTGAGTCCTGGCTGCTCCACTTCTGATCCAGCTGTCTCCTATGGCCTGGGAAAGCGTAGAAGATGGCCCAACTCTTTGGGCCCCTGCGCCCATGTGGGAAACCTGGAAGAAGCTCCTGACTCCAGGCTTCGGATTGGCACAGCTCCGAACCTTGCGGCCAATTGGGGAATGAACCAGGCGATGGAAGACCTCTCTCTCTATCTGCCTCTCCTCTCTCTTTGTAACTCTGACATTCAAATAAATAAATAAATCTTTAAAAAAATATTGTAATGAAATTTTTATGTAAATGAATCAATGTTTGGCTACCTTATATTTATCTATTTGTAAGAAAAAACTGTCATCAAAGGACTTACTACTTGTACTACAAAAGAGAAACGCTGACATAAATTGGAATCAACAGAATACTCTATATTTATCTATATCTTTGAAATTTAAACATTATTTTCACTTAAAAATAGAACCATAAAGAAGAGTAACAAATATGTATTTCACATATTGGCATTCAGAAGTGCTCTTTTGTGACTGAATGTTTGAACATTATTAACAAAATAAATCTAAATTAAATATAAAAGAATCCAAAGTTGTCTCCTATGTAGAAAAGTGCAACTTAACATAATACGTAAACAGATTGCAATTGAGGAGTATATTTATATAATGAATAGGTGAGTCTCAGTAATTGAAAATAGCTGAGCTTCAGGCAGTCATAAATGCTAATTGATCACATGACACTAAAACAACTGCTTCATCACACCATGCCTTAATAACACAATGCCTAGCTACAATAAACCAATCAACACTTTTTAATATGGAACTTCCTTTTCTACCTGTCTATAAATACTAGCAGTCCACACTGCCATGTGGAGCTCTCAACAGCTCTATTAGATCAGGTTTCTGCCAGTTTTATGAATCATTCTTTGCTCAAACAAACTCTGCTAAATTTACTTTATCCAATTTTTTTCTTTCAATAGTGCAAAATGAAAATACTATGGCTGGCCAACTTATTGCACAAACCAGGAAATAATTAGAAAATAAGAAATTTTTGCTAAGTAAAGTATGCAGCTTGGAATTCTTGGAGAAGCTCTCTGGTTTAGTCAAATTCTAAGTGATATTTTAAACTGTGTGAATCGTAAAATTACATTTAAAATAGGTTAAATATTTACTATTGATTCATATTTCAAGATAGTGTTCACTAACTTTGGATATAGTGTATACTGCGAATATTAAAATAGTTAATATAGTTGTCATTAAGCCAATAAAGTTTAGGGCAAAATAAAGATGGCGCATTATTTAAATTGAAGATACACAAGAAATTTATTATATTTAGGAAGCTCAATAATATGGAGGAGTTATAGGCTTGGAAAGTACAATTGAAATTAAAATCAGATATTTGATGTTCTAATATATAATTTGAAGAAATCAAAATATTTATTTAACATGTGTGTGTGTAAATACACATATTTATTTAAAGTCTGCCCATTTGCCTTAGCACACACTGCTTCTCAGTTTGTCCAGAGCCTCTTTCACATCCTTGTTCCGCAGGCTGTAAATCAGAGGGTTCAACATGGGAATCACCAGGGTGTAAAACAGTGAGGTCATCTTTTCCTCATCTAGAGAGTAGGAAGAACTTGGCCTGAAGTACATGAAGAGCATGGTGCCCTGGAAAATCGCAACTGCGGTTAAGTGGGAGGTGCAGGTGGAGAAAGCTTTGAACCGTCCCTCAGCAGAGCGGATCTTCAAAATGGATGAGATGATGTAACAATAAGAAACAAGAACTCCAGAAATGGTACTCAGTTCAATGAAACCAAAAACAGTGAAGATCACCAACTCATTGACCTGTGTGTCTGAGCAGGACAGTAGTAGCAAAGGAGGGACATCACAGAAGAAATGATTAATCTCTTTAGACCCACAGAAACATAAGCGGAATGTTAATGATGTATGTAACAATGAATCTGTCATTCCCACCAGGTAAACCCCAGCTGTGAGCAGGGAGCACACCCTGCTGGACATGTTGACTGTGTAGAGCAAGGGGTCGCTAATGGCCTTGTAGCGATCAAAGGCCATCACTGCCAGCAGCAGACACTCAGAATCCACAAAGATACAGAAGATCAGGAACTGCAGAGCACAGCCATAGAAGGGAATTGACCTGTCTGTGGCAAATATGTCCACCAGCATCTTGGGTCCAATAGCAGTGGAGTAGCAGAGGTCACAGAACGAGAGGTGGCTGAGGAAAAAGTACATTGGGGTGTGCAGCCGGGAATCCAGTCTAATTAAGATGATCATTCCAAGATTTGCCAGGAGGTTAGTGAGATAAACAACTAGGAATGTGATGAACAGGGTCACCTTCATCCCAGGGTTATTGGTAATTCCCAAGAAAAAGAATTCACTTACAGTGGAACAATTTTCCTTATCCATTCTTCTTTGATTCTCAATCTAAATTCTAATGAAAAACAACAAGAGATTGACACATTTGGGTGTGACACTTCTAGATATTCATAACTATTTTTCCATGAGGAAATACATGACCTTTTTCTGTATACTGCCTGCTTTACCTTCAAAAATCTCCCAGGCAAGTCCAGGTTTGAATAGTATTTATTGTGTTAGAAAGCAAGCTAAAAATGTCTAGCAAAAGAATTTGAAAATCTTTATTTCTATATGTCATTCTGGAGGTGAGTGGCTTTTCTTGGCCCCATCACTTACATTCAGACAGTGGATCTGAACAGACTAAAAGCAGGTTCTTCTCATGATGATATGAAATATATTTTGCAAGGTGCTCCAACCAAAAAGGAAACAAAGTCGCTAACCCTTCGCTCCACAAGGCCCCTAAGCCTTTGCTCGAGTTTGCATCACTTCCGCATCTCAGTGACCTAGAGTTTCCAACAATCTAAGATGGCCCCTGGGGGAGGTACCTAGCCTGACAGGAGACTTCTGTATTTGTGGACAGTATGTGTCCTCGGCTGTGATAGGCCCTTGAGGGTGTGCCCGGCTCGTGTCCTGCCTTACCTTTCTGCTGGTTGGGTCAGTTCCCTTGTGCCCTGGACAGCCCCCTTTCTGTGTCTATAAAAGCTCTTCCCCTCCCATTAAGTCGAGAACCCAGCTGCGCCCTGGGTGTTGACTGATCTCCAGGCTCTGGTGTGGTTCCTTTGTCACCAACACTCATCATCATGTCGGCCCCTGAGCTCCCCAGGCTGGCCCTGAGGAGCTCTGTCGGACCTGCTGCCCGTCACGAGCAGCAACATTTGATGCTTATGTGACCAGGCAGAAGACGGGAGTAAACATGTCATATTTTATATCAAAAGGATCATATATATTGCATCATTTAAATACACTATTTATTTTATTACTGACAATGAGAGTGTGTGTAAAAATAAATCAGTGTTCTCATATTACCATCTTGGTATGGTATTTTGGCTTTGCTGGAAAATGAAACATGATGGGGCCGACACTATGGAGCAGTAGGCTAACCCTCTGCCTGCAGTGCTGACACACAAATGGATGCCATTTCATGTCCAGGCTGCTCCTGTTGTGATCCAGCTCTCTGTTAATGGTCTTAGAAAGCAGTGGAAAATGGCCCACGTCTTTGGGCCCCTGCACCTGAGTGGAAGACCCAGAAGAAGCTTGGCTCCTGGCTTCAGGTCAGTCCAGCTCCAACCACTGCAGTGATTTGGAGAGTGAACTAACAGATGGAAGACCTCTCTGCCTCTCTTTCTGTCTGTGTGTAACCCTGCTTCTCAAATCAATCAATAAATCTTAGAAAAAATGAAGCATGCTTTATGGAACTAATCTTTCATTCTTCCTCACTAGTTTGTCACATTACACTTTGTGTAACACCTCATTCCAGTGGGAAAACAAATGGGAAAGCCAAAGTGAGAAATAAAAATCTAAGCAACAGAATATAACAAATATATGTGCCTATCGCTAGCTTTTTAAAACAGATTTATTTATTTATTTGAAAGATGGATTGTGTATCTGCTGGGGAGAGAGAGAGAGAAAGAGAGAGAGAGAGAAAGAAAGGGAGAATGGAGAGAGAAAGAGAGATAACTTCCATCTAATGGTTCACTTCCTAAATGGTCAATGGCCAGGGCTTTGACAGACCAAATCAAGGAGCCTAGAGCTCCTCCAACATGGGTGCAGGGGCCCAAGCACTTGGGGCATCTTCCTTTGCTTTCCCAGACACACCAGTAGGGATCTTGATGGAAAGTGGAGCAGCAAGATATCAAACAGGTGCCCATATAGGATCTAGGTTTCACAGACAGTAGCTTAACCCTCTATGGCACAGCGCCAGCCCTGTTAGTTTTTAAATTGACCCTTTCAGTAAGATAAAAATAAATGAGAAATAGCAAATGTTCCTGAGATACACAGTCTTCTGTTTTCTGTTTGTTATGTGTACATGGCTGTGGGACTGGGTGTAAGAGTGTGTTTATCTGTTGAGAATTGAAAATTGGAATGTGGTTGTTGTCTGCTTGTTACTTCTTTGACAAACAGATATGGCCTATACTCTGTTTGAACTCAAATATATATATATATACACACACATAATATATTTGTATTTATAATACATTTCTTTTATTATTAATTTTACTAAACTATAAAACATTTTAAATGTAGATGCACAATATAAATTAGGGTCAATTTTTTTAAGGTAAGTGTTTACTTATGAACCTTAATTAAAATATACATAAATAAAATCTATATTATACTCACACAAGTGACAGATGGCATAAACCAAAATCACCCTGCTATGGCAAAGAAGTATGACTGTTTGGCAATTAGATGGCTGAATTTATTAAACTGATCAGGTGGGTACAAAATCATTCACTTATAAAGTCCATTGTTTCTCAGCAGAGATAATGAAGAATATTTTAACCTAGTCATAGGAATACTGGTAGCACTTGTGTCACGGTGCCACCAAGTGCCCTGTTTTACTGTACATACGAATCCTTGTCCTCTAGTCAACAAGAACGCATAGGATCTCCTCACAAACAGATGAGAAAGATATGTGATAAAAATGCTTGTACATACACAGCCCCTTAACCTCAGAGAGCTTGTTTTCTGTATTGGTTCCCCATCCCAGTTTTCCAAAAGTTATAATACTATTTTGTTGTTTTCTTTGCTCCTTATTTATTTTGTATAACTCTGAAATAATCTTTCTTTGGTTAAAAAATTAACTATCCTTGGAACACCAATTGGATTCTAGATTCTATTGTCACATTTTAATCAAACTAGTTAAATGCTATACAATGGTATACATGATTCTTACATTCTGTAAAGATGTAAAAGTGGAATTTAAGGTGGAAGAAGAACAGGGAAACAAAAAATGATATCTGAATAACAATATAGTGATCACCGTGTGGGTCTCCAGAACCTTGGCTTAAACTCACTAACATGTCTATCTCTGTGGACAGTTGTTTTTAAAAATAATGATTTTCATTGTACTAAAAATATATTAAATAATAATAATAGTACGGATAAGAGATTGAACATGATAAATAATGACTGAACACCTCAATAATCCATGGTAGTATTTATCATATAACTATGCATAAACCTACTTTAAATGCCAGAGGCTGCTTCTTTCAATGGTGGCATCCCATATTGGAGTGCTAGAACAAGATGTGGCTCATATACTCCATGCTAATGTGCCCAGAAGGTAGCCTGTGGTGTTCTAAGTACTTGGTTCACTGCCACCCATATGGGAGACCAGGATGGGGTTCCTGGCTCCTGGTTTCAGCCTGGTCACCAGCCCAGACTGTTAGGAGATTTGAGGAGTGAATCAGTGTATGGAAGATCTCTCTTTGTTTGTCTCTCTGTCTCTCCTCCTTCTCTCTCTGCCTTTTGAATAAAATAAATACTAAATTTCCTAAAATAAAAATAATAAACAAATTAAAGTATTTAAAATAAACACTTCCATTAAGTTACATAGTCTCTAGATTTTATAGCATAATTTTAGTGGAAAAAGGGAAAAAGACATTAAATAAATATACAATAAAAATAGGAAAAAAAAACAGCAAAAACAAAGTTACCTGATAGTCACTGATTTCTTTGTTGGGTGCACCTCTACATTTTCTACATTTTCAATTGTTCAGCATTGTTCACTGACTGACCTAGATTATATAACTGTCTCTGTGCCTGGTCCCTAGTTGTTCAGCATTTAGTCCCTCAGGAATAAGCAACAGATCTAATAATATGTTTTAACATCTGGTATGACATACAGTTAAAGGTAATTGAGAAAAAACGTAATATCTATTAATTTTTTTTCTCAATCTAGCTTAATAGCAAATATTATGCCTAATTTGCAAAAGAGGAATGACTACAGTCAGTAAGTGTTCATTCTTTCTAGTTCATCCGTGCTCTATAAGACTTTTCATTAATTACGTGATGTACAAAACAAAAACATACCCACAAACATTTTTCCATCCTTGCACAGACATGTATATGCAACCACTTTTCCTTAAAAACATTCATAAAGTAAAGATTTTTGTAAAGAGAACAAATACTAACCACTGCCTATGTAAAACCAGATTTTGTGCCAATTCTACTGGGTTTCACACTTAAAAAAAATGTTGTTAGAAGAAACACATTTACACTTAAATAAATGCCTAAACTCAACACATTTTCTATTGATATATAGTAATTTAATCTATCTGCTGCCAATTGGCATAATACAACTACTAATAGCATAAACGTCTTATATGAGTAAAACTATACATACATAATTTAGCATTCCAAGAATTTCTGTAAAATGAAATCTAAGAAATATGTTGTAAGAACTTTATCCTAAATAAAAGGAATGTTGGCCTTATCAATGTCATTTTTATTATATAACTTCAATCACATATTACTCTATTTTGATATATTCTTACATGCGTACTGAGTTGTCCTGAATAGTCTCATTATGTTATGTATTATCTGAAGCAGAAAAGTATTGGGAAAACTGCTAGAGTCTCATAGTCATGAAGCATCACTTATTCAACAGAATTTTTCCATGGGAAATTTCTTAATAAAGTAGAATTAGCGGATTTTTTTCTTTGCAGAATAACTCTCTTAAATATTCTCACAAATTGTGTGTTTATGTTAATGCGTGACATTTGAAAACTCAAAATTAATGACCCATAGACTATTCAAAACTCACTTCAGTACCTCTTCATGAAAAGATCCCCAAAGTGATAAAGACAGAAAGGAGTAAAGAGGAATGTTTGCCACATTGGAAAATAATTTGCTTTATCAATACCAAGCAGGCACTTGGATATCAGACATATCATCATTAATAAGAAGTAAAGTGGACAGTCATGTAATTGTATAATTTCAAGAACCAAATAGGCAGTTAAGAAATTAGATAGATTAAATAAATTACTATATATCAATACCCTGGCAACCTGCAGGTATTCTGTATGATTTTGTCATCTTGTGAGTTGTGTTTTACAGTGCAAGGACCATTATAGCACACTTACAGACATAGGTTTCTATGTGGCCCTTAAATGTCTACTGCTTATTGTAGGACAAAAAAATTTCATATATATATATATAATTTCCACAAATTCTATCTATGCAAAATGTGTACAAAAAACAGAAAATGTCAGCATGATTTGTAAGGCATATATTTATTTACTTATTCCACTACTTCAGGTAGTTTCATGTTTCTTCTGAAAATTTCACCTGAATATATTTTTTGCCATTTTTGTTTAACTTATTTGCTGTTACTGAATTTTCCTTTCTTTTCCATAATCAATCTACTCATCTGGCAAAATTCATTGAAAATATGTTTCCTCAAAATTATTTTTATGATAATCTGTAATACCTTTTAATATTTAATTATCAATCCTTCTGTGATAAATCCGGTCCTAAAATATCATATGTACACCTGTGGGAAATTATTGAGGCAACGCTCAAACCACCTAAGTAATTGTCAATAGTTTTCCATCAGGTTAACCCAGGAAAGTAACATTTTTGTTACCCAAGAGGTTTGCCACCATTATCTGAATCTCTGGAGTTATCCTTATGCATTTTCTTCTGAATCCCTTTGAGTCTCATTTTTCCTTCTGCTTCTTATATTCTCAAGGGAAGCCAAATTTCCTTAGGCTGCAATTTTGTTTAGGCTGAATCCAAACTTCAATTTTAAACACAGCTTATCCTCTATACCAGTTACTATTCCTTCCACTCCTCATTAATACCAGAGTTTGATAGAAACTAAACATTTGATAACTTAAATTATTTTCCATGGGGATTTGTTTTTTAATGGATAATACTTTTTTTTAAATAATGGAGGAAAGGACAAGGTAGAGTTTAAGTTTTCGGAGCCAAGTATGTGAGTAAAAGAAAAAGACAAAGACAAAAACATCTATATTCTAATGGCATTCTTGATGTGCCTGGTGCCCTCAAATAGGCAACTGACCCTTTAGAAAAGCTCTTCTTCAGAAAAGGGGTGCCTGGCCCTGAATCATGAATCATTATCAAGTAAGTTCAGTGCATGATACGGATACCAATGAAATCCAGCTTCATCAATCTCACTACTGGGGAAGCCAAGGAAAGCAGTGTCTTTGTAGCATTGACATCTCAGGTCTATGAGCAAGGCAGCACTTTTTAGTTAAATAAAAGATAATTATTTAATAAAATATTTAACAGGGTTTTGTACTTTATTACTTGTAGAAGCATGGCTTGAATAGGTAGCATGTACAAGAAACTGCTGGGAGTTTTAAGAAATAATACTGGCCGGCGCCACGGCTCACTTGGCTAATCCTCCACCTTGCGGTGCTGGCACACCGGGTTCTAGTCTCGGTCGGGGCGCCGGATTCTGTCCTGGTTGCCCCTCTTCCAGGCCAGCTCTCTGCTGTGGCCAGGGAGTGCAGTGGAGGATGGCCCAGGTGCGTGGGCCCTGCACCCCATGGGAGACCAGGATAAGTACCTGGCTCCTGCCATCGGATCAGCGCGGTGCGCCCGCCGTGGCGGCCATTGGAGGGTGAACCAACGGCAAAGGAAGACCTTTCTCTCTGTCTCTCTCTCTCACTGTCCACTCTGCCTGTCAAAAAAAAAAAAAAAAAGATAAAAGAAATAATACTAAAATATTGCAGTTGTCTACAAACTGATTCCGCATGATCTGTAATTTTTGAAAGCCCTTTAATGTGAAAACATATTCTAAAGTATATACACACTTTCAAGTATGTGTGTGTCAATAACAAACAGCAAATGAGTTTTCAGAAAGGAAAACATTCCTGCACCCCAAGCCCACATCAAAAAGCAGAAATACAGCCAGCATTTCAGACTGTGGGACATAACATGAATTAACTGTCAATATGACATTTCTAAAATCCACATGTAAGTGAAATTATTCATTCTACATACTTTTTTTGTAAATATTTATTTTATTTATTTGAAAGCCAGAGTTATAGAGAAGTAGAGACACACACACAGAGAAAGAAGTCTTCTGTTCTGCTGTTTACTCCTCAAATGATCGAAAAGGCCAGAGCTGAGCTGATCCAAAGCCAGGAGCCAGGAGCTTCTTCCAGGTCTCCCATGTGGGTGCAGGGTCCTAAGGAGTTGGGCCATTTTCTACTGCTTTCTCAGGCCATAGCAGAGAGCTGAATCGGAAGTGGAGTAGCCAGGACTCAAACAGGAGACCATATGGGAAGCCGAAGCTGCAGGCTTCAACCTGCTGCGCCACAGCACGGGCCACTCTACACACTTTTATGTTTAGATTCGTTCACACATTATAGGCGAGATTCCTTCATAGGGTTGCATGCAGTGTAGTTCATTGACTTCCTTTGCTGTAGACAGTATATTAATAAATATACTATATTTTATTTATAAAATTCCAAATACTACTACTGTTATCAAAATTTAGAATACACGCATTTGCTCAATTCTCTTGTGAATAGAATGGGATTTGGCAGTCATGAGTTACTAATATACTTCATGGGGGTAGATGCAGACTTATTCCAATTTTTTTAGAATCTTGAAATACACAGCCCGTGCTTGACTTGACTCCCAGGTTGTCTTACACAGTCTTTGACATCTACCTGATAGAGACTGCACCTTTATAGCCCATTTACTTGCAGTCCACATGGCTTCTCTCAGGATTCAAACGGATGCCAATGGCTCTCCTAGGCGTATATTGCATATGGCTGGTCACTATCTGTTTGGAATCCCCTCCTTGGTTCCACTCCAACAGTTCCACTGGACATTGCCCCATCGGTGGATTCTTGCAGGGCTCCAATGCTGTCACAAATGTTTGATTGGCTTTTCAGGCTTTCCTTTTAAGTCTTGGCAGAACCACCGTGAAGCTCTAACTTACACTTTGAGTGCTTGTGAAATGAACTACCACACGAATGACTCCAGGTCAGCCACCATCATGAGTAACACCTGTGCTACCTGAAGCATGGTTCCACCTGATGAGCATTTCACTGGCTGAACTCAGGGAAAGGCATCTAAATGCAGTCTTGAATGAACCTGTTGGAAGCACCATGGAGCGTCAAGAGATCATTCTGCTCTTCAGAGCTTCTTGGGTGATCTTGAATTATAAGCTTCTCCCACTGTCTTTTTTTTTTTAAGATTTATTTTATTTATTTGAAATACATAGTTACAAAGAGAGAGGTAGAGAGAGAGAGAGAGAGAGAGGTCGGTCTTCCATCTGCTCATTCACTCCCCAGATGGCTGCAAAGACCGGAGCTGTGCCAAACCAAAGCCAGGAGCCGGGAGTTTCCTCCAGGTCTCCCACGAGGGTGCAGGGGCCCAAGCATTTGGGCCATATTCCACTGCTATCCCAGGCAATAGCAGAGAGCTGGATTGGAAGAGGAGTAGCGGGGACTAGAACCGGAGCCCATATAGAATGCCTGAGCTTCAGGCCAGGCGTTAACCCCACCCCCCACTGAAAGATAAGCACTTTCTCCTTTTCACAGTGATAATCTCTGTAGGAAGCAATTTCTACAACACACTCTCCTGTCCTGAACATGCCTTTTCTTCTTTCTTTCTCTGACCAAGCTGTGAATTTTCAAAATTTCCCCATTCCGTTCCCCTTTTACTGACACATTTTACCTTTAGGACGTGCCGGTATTTCTGAATCCTGCTGTATGCAATTAATAGTGACCAAGAAGCTGCTTCAATGCTTTGTTGTTTAGATATTTTCTCTTCCAATTAATCTTTTTAAATTTCAGGCTTCCAGGGGCCAGTGTTGAGACACCACTGGGACTCTCTCCAATGTGTGTGGAGTATACGTCCTGAAATGTTCTAAAGACTTCAAGAATCTAGACAATATTTAATAATTAAATAATTTTGATTCATATAATTACTCATAATCATGGTAATGAGGTGAAATATAAAATCGCAGACTAAAATGGTTTACTTATGAATATTGATTAAAATATACATAAGTGAAATTTTTATGTTCTTTTCACAAATGGCAAATGAATTTGGTGAAATTCACATATGTATAATAGTAAAATATCACTTGGCCCTTAGATTGCAAGTTTATTTAACTGGGTAATCGGTGTAAAACCATCCCTTTACAAATTCCTCAATACTCAATTCCTCAGGTTTCAAAAAATCAAGCATTGACATGACTATAGAATCGTAGATAAATCCTGAGAGATGTAACAAGTATAATGGACTTTATAAATAAATTATTGTAGATTTGGGCAGGGAGATAGGATTAGGCTCAGGAGCTGGAGACCACGCCCCCTGGCGCATCAAATCCACCCACCTGTCAATCAGACTACCTAACCATAACCAGTCCACTTTTGGAGGCAAATAAGAGGCATGGAGCAACCTGAGCCTGCCCCTACTCTCTTGTGTGCGTCTCGGACAAGTGGTCATTTGGCCATTTTTCCCCACTGTTCACCCAGGGCCTCTTGGTGTGCAAGGCTGGTTGACCATTTCCCTCCTGTTTCTCCTGCTCACCTCTATATTTGTGGTCACTCCTGCCTGCATGTTTTTTTTTCCACATGACTCCAGCCCGTGGATGCCTGCATGTGGCCCCTGATCTGCTGTCTGGTATGGAACTCCCGGTTCACCTTTCTGAACTTCCTCTCCCTCAAATAAAGCCTTCGTGTTCCCATGTATTTCTCTCACTCTCTAAGAAAATGTTAAACCTCACCATGTTGTCTGCTTCATTTGAGCCCGTGTTTGGAATTCTTGTCTACATAAACGTCAAGGACCCTTGAAATATTAATTTTAAAATATGCCCCACAGTCAAAGAACTGATGTCTAATGAGAAATAGTGGCTTGATAGACACCATGGTGACTCAGAATTGCTTTAAGTGCCTGGCTATGGCATGTTTCTGTAGGGAAATGCCAGGGAGGTTTTGTAAAATACACATTAAGTGAAACTAAGGTATATGAGATGACTTTATATTCTAATATAATTTGAAGAAATTGACAAGGATACACTTTTTTGTGTACATAAATACATATTTATTTACAGTCTGCCCATTTACCTTAGCACACACGGCTTCTCAGTTTCTCTAGGGCCTCTTTCACATCCTTGTTCCGCAGGCTGTAAATCAGAGGGTTCAACATGGGAATCACCAGGGTGTAAAAGAGTGAGGTCATCTTGTCCTCATCTAGAGAGTAGGAAGAACTTGGCCTGAAGTACATGAAGAGGATAGTGCCCTGGAAAATCGCAACTGCAGTGAAGTGGGAGGTGCAGGTGGAGAAAGCTTTGAACCGTCCCTCAGCAGAGCGGATCTTCAAAACGGATGAGATGATGTAACAGTAAGAGACAAGAACTCCTGAAATGGTACTCAGCTCAATGAAACCAAAAACAGTGAAGATCACCAACTCATTGACCTGTGTATCTGAGCAGGACAGTAGTAGCAAAGGAGGGATATCACAGAAGAAGTGATTAATCTCTTTAGACCCACAGAAACATAAGCGGAATGTTAACGATGTATGTATCAATGCATCTGCCATTCCCACCAGGTAAACCCCAGCCATGGACAGAGAACACATCTTGGTAGACATGTTGACTGTGTAGAGCAAGGGGTTGCTAATGGCCTTGTAGCGATCAAAGGCCATCACTGCCAGCAGTAAACACTCAGCATCAACAAACATATACAAGATGAAAAATTGCATGATACAGCCAGTGATGGAAATTGATTTGTTCTTGGTAAATATGTCGACCAGCATCCTGGGTCCAATTGCAGTGGAGTAGCAGAGGTCACAGAATGAAAGGTGGCTGAGGAAAAAGTACATTGGGGTGTGCAGCCGGGAATCCAGTCTAATTAAGATGATCATTCCAAGATTTGCCAGGAGGTTAACTAGATAAACAATAAGGAATGTGATGAACAGAGTTACCTTCATTCCAAAGTTGTTCGTAATTCCCAAAAGAAAGAATTCAGTTACTGCGGAGCAATTTTCTTTGTCCATTCTTCTTTGTTCTTGTTCTAAACTCTAAAGCAACAACAAAAAATCAAGTGAGTAATGGGTTTGTATTTGAAATTTCTGGTTATCCATTACTATTTTCCATAACGAAGTCTGTAATCTGTTTCTGCAGATATGTTTACCTTCAAAAATTTCCAGGCAAGTACACTTTTGAATAGAAATTACAGTGTTCCAAAAGTATATAAATATATCTAGCAAAAGAAGTTTAAAAATTTGATCTTAAATTTGTATGGAATTCATAAGGTGTGTGGCTTTTCTTGGCCCCTGTCACTTACTTTCAGAAAGTGGCTTTGAATAAACTGAAAGCTGGCTCCTCTCAAACTCTTATGAAAGATATTCCAAATTTAGAGACACACTAGAAGACAAGAGTAAACATGGTATATATTTCACCATAAGGGTTGTATTTACTGTATTATTCAAAAAACACAGTTGATTTTATCACTGGCAATGATATTGCATCTAAATCAATAAATCCACATTCTCATAATACTGTTTTGGTGTGGTGTTTTATTTTTGCTGAACACTGAAATGTATTTTATTGCATTAATCTATCATTGTTCATCACTGGTTTGCCATGTATTTATAACTACTTTGAGTAATATGCCTCAAAGAACCACCTATGAAAAATACAAAGATAAGTGCTGAAAAGAATCCTGAATAATAGGATATAACAATAGCTGCTAGTTTTTAAGTTGACCTTCGAGTAGAATAAAATCAGAGAGAAGTAGTAAATGTTCCTGGGATATAGAGGCTTCTGTTTTTTGTTGTTATGTGTACTATTACAGACAGATGTGGAGTTGGGTGTGTGTTTATCTGTTGATGAATTAAAATTAGAATATGGTTGATGGTTTGATTGTTATTTCTTTGACACTTAGATATGGGGTCCACTATATGTGGACTTGAATTTACATACATTGATATTTGTAATGCTTACCTCTCTTATTAGTTGGATAAAATAAGAAAACATTTCAGATATTGATGCACATTATCACTGGCAGAGCAATTATTTTAAAAAAAGTAATGGTTTACTTATTAATTGCAATAAAAATCTAAATAAATAAAATCCATATTATTCTTATATAAATAGCAATTGACACAATTCAAATCACCCTGCTGTGTCACAAAAATATATTTTGGCCATTAGATTGCTGAGTTTACTAAGCTGATAGGAAGTATGAAATCCTTAATTTATAAATTTTTCAATACTTGATTCCTCAATTTTCCATAAAAGATCTTATTTTTCCTATATATTTTTAAATTTATCTATCATCGGCCTACCTGAGTTGAGAGTCCTACTGATTCTCTCCGGTCCTTGAACAATAGGCGAGCACATTTTATTTTTACCTTTAACTATTGGGATTTAATTCTCTCAAGCATCTATCTTCACTGTTACGTGTTACCCAAATGTGATTAATTAGATTCCTGGCTCAGTATTTCCCTTGTGACTACTGCACCACCTTTAGCAGACCCTGAATAGTTCTTTACTAGAGACTGCATTGAGCAATGTCAGAAACTTACTGGGAATTTTTTAACATTATGCTTCATGGCTACCATGGATCTACATCCTCCTCTAATGAAATGAGATATCAGCTCTAACAGAACAGATACGTATTCAGTGCTGTTCGTGTCGTTTTCACTGTTCATCCTGTCTCTCCCATTTCTGAAAAGATTCTTTCACTTTTTAAATACGCGAAATTTATCTGTTGCATTTTCATCTGATTCCTCTCTTCCACTTGAATGTGTTTGTTTTAAGGGGTTCATGACTGTCCACCACATCTAGAATACTGTTTATTGACTTTTGTATTTTTTTTTAATCTGCTTATACACTTCTAACTAGTTTTCCATATTTTATAGCACAGAGTTTCACCAAACAATTCAGTAAATGTGTGAGGTCAAAAATTTGTCATTAGGCTAGTGTATGTTAGATATATGTGATATATATAAGTGTGTGTGTATATATATATATATATGCACATCTCTATTATGTGAGAATAATTAAAATATTCAAAGGTAGACAAATCACAAAATGAGAATGACATTTGAGAAGTGATCCAATATTGATGGTCAGGTCCTTAAAATATTGTATTAAACTCACTTAACTATCTGTTCCTATAGAAACATTTTAAGGGGCCAGCGCTGTGGCGCAGTCTGTTAATGGCCTGGCCTGAGTTGCTGGCATTCCATATGGGCGCCAGTTCGAGACCCAGCTGCTCCACTTTCGATTCAGCTCTCTGCTATGGCCTGAGAAAGCAGTAGAAGATGGCCCAAAGTCCTTGGGTCCCTGCACCCATGTGGGAGACCTGGAAGAGGCTCCTGGTTCCTGGCTTCGGATTGGCCATCTAGGAAGTGAACCAGAGGATGGAAGACCTCTCTCTCTCTCTCTCTCTTTTTCTCTCTCTCTGCCTCTCCTCTCTCTGTGTAACTCTGACTTTCAAATAAATAAATAAATCTTTAAAGAAAGAAAATTTTTAAAAATAATAATTTCCTCTATACAAATTGGATATCAGCAACATACGTATGTGTGTGTGTGTGTGTGTAGATATATGTAAGAACCAGTAAGAGGATAAAATTAATCTAAAAATTTCTGTCCATGTCTGTCATAATTGCCACACTTTATTATATTCCCTGCTTTCTATGGATGCCAAATAAAATAACTAGAAACAAAGTCAGAATATGCTAATCTATTAAGTATTAGCTATGGCTGTTTTTATTATTCAAGCACACAATTCAATGATTGCAACACAAAGTTTATTGCTTGTATACAATAAAATATATACCAACTGGTTATTTATCTATCATCTATCTATTTATTTATTTTGAAGGGCAGTGGTGACAGAGATAGTTCCCATCCATTGTTCATTCTCCTAAATGCCTGAACAAGGCCAAGTAAAAGCCAAGAGCTGGGAATTTAATGCAGGTCTCTCTCATGAATGGCAGGGACCGGGCTGCTCGAGACAGCACCTCTGCCTCCCAGAGTGATCATTAGCAGAAAGCTGGAATCGGGAGCAAAGCCTGGACTAGAATTCAGGCACTCTGATAAGGGGTGTGCACATCTTGAGTGGTGTTTTAAGTTCGGTGCCATTCGTCTGCCCTCTTCTGGCTCTTTAAAGAACACTTTTTACCTCGTAATCTGCATTGATAAAAATTTTGGACATGTTTAATTTTACATTATTACAAATACTGCAGTGGTGAATGTTTCTGTGCTTACTTTTCAGTGATAATATTCACTAACTTATCTTCAGTAAGAAGGTAGGAATAGAAGTTTTTGGCCATAGAGAATTTTATTTCCAATTATAGTAAATATCTCCACACAGCCTTACAAACTAGAATGCTAATTCTTGTTTGTGTTGTTAGTGAATAATATTGACAATTGTTTGACATCCTAAGAAGTGTGTGATTTTTTTTTAGAAACAGATGCCAACTTCCTTTATTTTCAATTTTTCTTATTTACATAAGGGGAACAAATTTCATGTATTGCATATAAATAGATCCTTCCTCCTTCCTTTAGTATTTTTATTTTTATTTTAACAATGAAATACTTTTAGTTCTGATCAAAGTCAATTTCACCGCAGTCATTCTATGGTTGGGTCATAATATGGCGCTGAGGCTTACATTGCTATGGACTTCAGCAATAATAAAATTGGATGTCCGCTACTACAACAGATGCATGAAGTTCTGACTTGGAATAAGAGTCCTGTTCACAAGGTCATGTTTGAAAATATAGACCTTCTGAAACTCAAACTTCCTAGTGAGCAACATTATAACTATTATTTTAGGTAAAAAAAAAAAAACCACTAAAGATATAATGTATTTGTTTTGTATGAACAAAAAGCGACTCATCTTTCTAAAGCAAATTCCAGTGTTGAGAGTTGGTTTGTACAGAAGCAGAATCGTAACTCATAGATAAAGAAGGTAGCACTTGGAAGGGACATCAAAATAATCTAAACCAGCCCTCTCTTTTGTGTGAAATAGAATTGAAGTAGGCAATGTTATACATATCTACAAATATTGTGTTGCTTTTTCATTACTAAGTATAGGAATTCAGCAGCAAGGACGAAGCAAGGAGTGAAGGTATAGAAACATAACAGCAGCATTAACCTACTCCACAAATCTTTGGTAAGACTGCATTTGGATTGCCATATCAATCATTTGTTGATGTGAAAGAAAGGTACAATTTAGAGAAACTATATTGAAAGGAAACAATGAAAATAGAAATGGAAACCCTGTGCTAGTTCAAACCTGTTTGACGTCCTATTCCATATTTCTACAGAATTTGTGAGACAGAAACACTCTAGTACATCATCCCAAACTGTTCCTTGAGTTATCAATGGCTTTAAAATGCTAAATAATGTGATTTCAAAAAATAGTTTCTGTTTTAAATTTTTATTAATATAAAGAGAACAGACTTTAGAGATATAATTTTTTAAATATTTATTTTA